>NC_137074.1:19470703-20070703 GCF_951640355.1 Cnephaeus nilssonii
TTCTCAGCAAGCAATAAAAGAGGATTCGGTACTGATGCGGTCCTTTTGCAGTATGTGGGTGCAGGCTTTATAACGCAGCCCAGAGAGCGGGCTGGGAAGGAACCAAGAGGAGGTGTGCGGTGCATCTGTGGGCTTTTCTTCGGGGAAGTTGTGTGGTTAGAAGCCAACAGTTAGGAATTTGGTTTGGACATCTGGGTCCCATGGATGGTTGCGAGGAAGGGGATGGTAGGACCAGCGTTCTTAATGAGGTTTTGGTAGATTCTTTAAAAGTGGATTGGGCCCAGCTGGCCTGGCTCGGTGGTTGAGCATCGACCTATGAACCAGGCGGTCAGGGTTCTGTTCCCGGTCGGGGCACATGGCTGGGTTGCAGGCTTGAACCCCAGTGTGGGGTGTGCAGGAGGCAGCCGATCAATGATTCTTTCTCATCATTGATGTTGCTCTCTCTCTCTCCCTCTCTCTTCGTCTTGAAAAAAAAGAAAAGAAAAAAAAAGTGGATTGAAGCAGGAACAGGGGCAGGGGATACCACAAAGCGCAGAATACCATTACAGAGGAGAAGATGTATGTTTTGGGGCCAGGGTTTTGGTGGAGGAAAAGAAGGAAGAGGTGTGTGTATATAAAACAGAACACAAACCTTGGTGAAATGTGAGTGACATGGTTTATAAATTACTGACTGGCAGCAGGAAATGTAGATTTAAGAAGTACATATGCTATAGAGATTTCTCCAAAGGAGAACATGACATATTGTGTCATTCTAAATTCATTTATTAAAGTTAAAAGCTGCCATCGTCTTAGTTGTGGTGGGCTGCTAGGTAAGATTTTTGGAACATGTTGACCCTTCTGGGCTAAATGGCCGTCATTAGGCCTCTCTGACAGCCTACGGGAGGGCGTAAAAACAGACCTTTCTTAGCTTTCTATAAATGAAACCGTTCCTCTTACTAGAGACTCTTGTATGGTGAAGAAGCTGAAGGCGGCCAGTTGTCGCTTGGGTTAAAGGCCTGTGCAGTGGGGCAGGACTGCTTCGGTGGGGACATAGTGTCTCCAGGCCTCTGGTGTGACTAGGGAGATCTTGGCTGGATTCCCTCTCCCTGACCCTACAAAGATGCTTAACATTCCCACATCTCTCAGCCCTCCGGATCCGCAGAGCGGTTTCACATTGCCTTCCAGGGGGCCCGGAATTCCCTGAAGGCATGTGAGGGGCGGCCAGTTTGGGTGTCAAGGGAAGCCAAACAACTGGACTCTGGACCCCCTGCCCTTGCTTCAACCAGAACAGATCTTCTTCATCGTGTAAATCTTGGGCCTTTTCCTAAGAGTCACTTGAAAAGAGGTGAAATACATATACAATCCATTCTCTGGGAAAGCAGGAAAAGAGAGAGCTCGACACATGAACAGAATTAGTAGATCTCAGCTTTTACCCCTTCTGGCCAATTCCCAGGGGCTGTCCTTTTTATTGAAGCACTTTCTTAAGAGAATAATTGATACACCGTGTAAATAACCCATTTAAGGTGTGTCATTTAGTGAGTTTTTAGTATATTTACACATCGGGCAAATATCACCACAGTCAACTTTACAACATTTTCACCATCTCAAAAGGAAACACTCTATGCATTAGTGCTCACTCCCCACTCCCCCCTAAGCTCCCCAGTTCTGGGCAGCCACCAGTCTACTTCCTGTCTCTATGGATTTGACTATTCTGGACATTTCATATTAATGGAATCGTCTAATACGTGGTCTTTTATGACTAGCTTCTTTCACCGAGCATGACGTTTTCAAGGTTCATTGCTGTTGTAACACGGGTCAATACTTGATTTCTTTTCCTCGCTGGGTAATATTCCATCGTGTGACTGTGCCACATTTTACTTATCCATTCATTAGTTGATGGAAATTGAGCAGTTTCTTCTTTTTGCTATTACAAGTTATGCTTCTGTGAACATTTGTGTACAGGTTCCTGTGCGAGTGTATGATTTCATCTCCCTTGGGTAGATCCTAGGAGTAGGTCATGGGGTACTCTGTGTTTCACACTTTGAGGAACTGCCAGGCTGCTTTTCTCTCTCTTTTTTTTAAAAAAAATATATTTTATTGATTTTGTTACGGAGAGGAAGGGAGAGGGATAGAGAGTTAGAAACATCAATGAGAGAGAAACATCGATCAGCTGCCTCCTGCACGCCCCCTACTGGGGATGTGCCCACAACCAAGGTCCATGCCCTTGACCGGAATCGAACCTGGGACCCTTCAGTCCGAAGGCTGATGCTCTATCCACTGAGCCAAACTGGTCAGGGCCAGCCTGCTTTTCTCTTCAGTGGATTATGTGTGTGGATGTGTGGCTGGGCTCCTGGCCTTCTTCTCTGCCCCTCAGTTCAGCCGTCAGGCCTATATCCTATCCTCCATCCGACCTCCAGAGTTACTTCCCTAAAATACGAGAAACCTCAGTGGCTCTCTGTTACTTTAAGGACGGAAAGGAAAGAGCTTCACGTGGCACCGGGCATTCTTCTGGGTCTAGGCCGAGGCTTGTTTGTAATTTCTTCTTACAGTCATTGCCCAGTTTTTCTGTACCTTTCTGTGGTAGGTGTTTTCATTACACAAAGCCAGTGGTTCTTAAACTTCTTTTGAGTCACGGACGCCTTTGAACATCTACCCTTAACAGACCCCGAAGTCCACCACACATTCCTCGGACACACCTGTGAGTTCCCATCTTTGCTTCCATCACACCTTCCCCCCACCATTCCCTTTGTCCTCCTTGGCAGTCACCTAATGTGAAAGTGTCTTGCCTTTTAAAATGTCTTTTAGTGGACCTAGAAGCAAAACTTTTTTGTTCCGTTTCACCAGTGGTGCTAAGAGTTTTTGCATGGTCTTCCATTCAGGCCCTGGGGGAGTAGAACAGAGAGGGCTCCCCTCCCAGGAGCTAGTTTGTCAGTGCCATGAAGGCAGGGAATTTTGTTGGATTTGCTCTGGGTTTTATGTTCTGGATGCCTAGGATGAGCGTGGAACATGGCCATTGTTCAATAAAAAGTCACTGAATGAATGAGTACAGAAGGGAGCTGGGTCTAGAACCTCCAGCCTTCTGGAACTGATGTACCTGTACAGTCCGACCCATGAGTAATCCAGGGGCTGGTGTGTAGGTACAAGATATTGGATATTGGGGAGTGAGCAGTAGGTTGGAAGAGAGAGAAAGAGAGAGAGAAATCTAAAATGGATTAGGGGATGTATTAGTTTCCTATTGCTGCTATAACAAATTACTATACATTTAGCAGATTAAAACAATTATCTCTTAGAATCCTGAAGGTCAGAAATCTGAAGTCAATTTCAGATTGACTGGCATCAAGTGTTGGCAGGGCTGACTCCTAGGTCATAGGTCATCTGCATTCCTTGTCTTGTGACCCTTTCTTCCACCTTGAAAGCCAGCTGCATGCCATCTTCTTTGCTCTCTGATTCCTGCTTCCATCCTTACATCTTCTCTCTGATTCTGCTAAGAAGGACCCTGTGATTCCATTGGGCCCCCCTGGATAGCCTAGGAGGACTTTTCCAACTCAAGATCCTTAACCACATCGGCACAGCCACTTTTATCCTGTGAGACAACAAAGTCACAGATATGGACCTCTCCGGAGGCCATGATTTAGCCTCCCACAGGGGCCTCTAAAAATAAACATGGTGCCCTTTGTGTTTTGGCCAAGTGTGTCTGTGCCTTGCCTGGCCTAAAGCCTCTTCATTGTGACATGACTTTTCCTTCCCCATGACTGGGAGGCCAAGGCCAAGAGCAGTGTTTACATGCGAAGAAATGTTCCACCACTTCTTGGCAGAAAATCGTTCGTTTGCACTGGTTCATTACTTTCCCATCTGTAACTCACGGAGGAGGTACCAACACATGGGACCTAAAAAGGACCGAGCTTGATCTTCCTCTAATTTTGTCATTGATCAGTACCTATTAAGCATTTTTTTTAAAGTTGAAGAGAAAGTGTATGCCTGTGATTTTAAGAGGATTTGGTGTATGGCAGAATTAATGGATGGAAGCAGAGGAGCTTGACTGGCTGCCCTTGAACAGAGTGGACTGGAAAAGCAAGAAAGCCTCCTGGCATTCCTTAAAAGACATGCGAGTGGTGTGAATTCATGTAGGAGAGACAGGCATTTTTATTGCACTTGAAATGATAATTAATGTTAATGAGCCTGTACCATGTGTCAGACGGTGTGCTAAGCACTTAAGATGTTTTAATTCATTCAGTCATCGTGAGAGCCATATGAGGTCATACCATTATTACTATTCCCATTTTACAAATGAGGAACTAGGGCATGGAGACATTAAGCAAGTTGCCTAAGGTTACACGGCTAATAAAAGAGGGGGCTGGGATTTGAACCCAGGCCATCTGGCTCGCGAGTTTGTACCCATGGCCAATATCCTGCATACATTTTCCAGAGGTGTGATGTAATGGTACACCATTAGCCTTGCTGCAGGAGGTGCAATGTGACATGGACTTCATCTGGAAGTGTATTCACTTATAGTTACTATTAATCTAATCATGAGATAAGAGATCACATACCACTGAAGTCGAAGGGAAGCATGAAGTTGGGAAAGACAGCGTGGGAAGCCTGCTCTTTGGAATTGTGGAGGTGATGGAGCCTTAGTCATCACCCCTTCTCTCTTTTTTCTCCCTTCATCTTCATGCTCCCCTACCCATTGTCTTGTCGGATCTTTTCTCTTCTTGCTGGTGGTTTCCCTCTCACTATGTTGTCTATCGTCTTTCTTGGGCTAATTACTGAAGGTTGGCCAAGTCTTCCCCACTCAGTTGCTTGTTTTGTTTGTTAAACATTTTCAATTACAGTGTGCTTTCAATATTATTTTGTATTGGTTTCAGGTGTATGGCGTAGTGGTTCGATAATCATATAGTTTACAAAGTGTTCCCCTCAATATTTCCAGTACCCACCTGGCATTATACATAGTTATTCCAATATTATTGACTGTAGTCCTTATGCTATACTTGACATCCCCATGACTGTTTTGTAAGTACCAGTTTGTACTTCTTAATGCTTAACCTCTTTCATCCAATCCCCCAAACCCCTTCCCTTCTGGCACCATCCGGTCTGTTCTCTGTCTATGAGTCTGTTTCTGTTTTGTTTGTTTGTTTATTTTGCTCTTTAGATTCCACATTTAAGTGAAATCATATGGTATTTGTCTTTCTCTGTCTGATTTACTTCATTGAGCATAATACCCTCTAGGTCCATCCATGCTGTCACAAATGGTAAGATTTCATTGTTTATTATGGTCAATAAATGAAGCAACAGAAATTTATCATTGCACCACATGCACTTAAAACCAGGATAAGAACTTGTTTACCCCATTGGTCTTCGTCTTCTGTACTTGGCTAAGCAGTATTAATAATCATCTGAAGAGACAGTATTTCATAAATCCCTGATGAAAGTTGAAGCAGAGGGTTGTGTGAAAAGGGCAGACCAGAGCCAGATGCTGGGTAAACTGAAGCAGGTTTGAAAAACGTCAGAGAGGACATGAAATTCTGGTTCTCTTGTGCAAACATCATCTTTTTTTTAAGAATATTATGGAAACTGACTTCTGGAGTTTTCAAAATTCAGAATTCCCCCTCCCCCTTTTTATGAAATTGATGGGAGCCATAGAAAGCATTCTTTTCTTTTAGGAAAATAACTTTCTTTGGGCATATTTAATAAAGAAAAACTGAGATACAAAGATTTGGGGCTTACTTTAAATCTTATCCTACGTTGTGGATTGAATTCTGACTTATATCACGGAGCTACCTAAAAAGGATCTGGAAATAGTGCCTGAAGAGAAACGTGTCTTCCCTGTGCTGATGTTATTCCAGAATGACCCACCCACAATAGGAAACGGGCCTTGAGCATGAGAAGACGTTTTTGTTTTACTTGACTTTGTTCCCGTAGTCCATAAATTTATTCTCCATGCTGTTTCCAAGCAGCAACCAAGAATCCACATTTTCCTGGTTTGTTTATAATTTATAATTTAGACTTCAACTGCATCCACAAAAGGCTCAAGGCGAGCTTGCAGTAAATGACATGCACACAATGAGGCTGTTGATGTGGGAAACAGAAAACAAGGCGGGGATGAAGGGAGACAACCTGCCCAGCCACTTCTGGTGAAGTCGCTATGAATGAGGGTTCCCCACAGCAGTACCCTTTCATTAGGCCAAGGTCACGGGGTCACTGAATTGGTTATGTCATTATCATCTAATAGTTCTTCAGGAGTCATAAACCTTGGTTAGGTTTTGAGTTTTCAAAGAAGTTTTGCCAGGCAATGCATTAGCACATCTTGAGATTCCACGCCTTGTATTTAGGATTTCATATAAGGCCACATAAGCACTCAGCTTCCATATTTGCCAACAGCAGAGCCATTCAGTGCCACCTCACCTCAGCCTAGCCCCATCGTGAGGACCCTGATAATTTACGGTAGTTATTAATCAGGCCGAATAGACACTTGCTTCATACCATCGCTCACTGTTCCTTTGGAGAGGGGCAAGGAGGAGGGATAGGTATCTAGTATTGAATCATTCAACACAGTTATTGAGGGCGTGTTCTTCGCTCGGTCCTGGAGAGCCAGTGGTGAACCACGCGTACTTGGTTTCATTCTTCATGGTCATATGTAAAAGTAGGGGTGGGGAGGATTTTCTGTTTGCTGTAAGTTAATAGTTGTGCTCCAATAAAAAATAATTAAAAGCCGTAAAACTGTTCATAATAACCCCGAGCATCCCAGACACACGCAAACTTTCATCTGTCCTAAGGCCATTTTGATAAGAGCGCTTCCTGGCATTCATTGACGTTGTCCTCATTTCTGGGAGAAATTCAAATATGGATGAATGCATGTGAGCAGCATTGAAGCAAAAAGAACCAAGTATGCAAAAGGTTACCATGGGAACAAGCCCCTTTCACTCCAGTTTATTTTGTGTGGCAGACTCAGATGGCAATTTAAATTCTCATTTTGAGGAAAAACTCAGTCTTAAGGTACTAAAATCTCAAGGACTTGAAAAACATTGTTTTCCTATCTTTGTAGGGTCCTGTTTATATTTCTTCTGGCTTCTGCATTATCACTGAGAAGGAAGGACTAAGAGCACCAGAGCCTTAACTGATACAGCCCCATCTTGGGGCACTTAGCTCTGTCTTCTTTCTGCCGCTCCCTTCCCTGGACCACTGCTCCGCCTTCCTCCTTTGGGATTTGCTGGGAGCCTTGAACTGAAGGTGTCTGTGAGGAGGGAGCCGAATTTAAACCTTATGAAGCTCTGCGTTTTGTGGTAGTAAGGGTACGAAGACCCTTAGTTTATCTCTTTCACCTCAATCTCTTCTTTCATGTGTCCAGGCTGATCTTAACGGCATGATAAGAATCTTTGAACAAAAACCATCCTAGAGATTTGAAAGATCAAACAGTAGCTATCAGATTGGGAAGGAGGGCTACCAGGACATTTTTGTTCAGAATAAGGTGTGTTTTTTTCACATTCCCAAACACTTTTAATTTCAACCCTTACCCCCTTGTTATCAATCCAGAGATACAGTTTCAGAAGAAAAAGTAAAACTAGGTTGTGAGAAGACATACAGTCTGTTAAGAGAGAAAGCTGGTGAGATCTTTTCCTGGTCGGGATGTAGGGTATACTCATTCAGAAAGAGCAGTTCTGTATTTTTGTCGAGTTAACATTTCCTATCAGTGTTAGTCTGGGGAAAATTTCATAGATGAGCTTCATCTTACTCATCATCAATGTTGATTGATGGATACAGCTGTGTGGAGAGCAAATCCTGCAGCTGGGCAGAGTGCCACACTCGGTTGGTGATGCCTGCCACAGGTTAGAGGTGGTACTCGAGTCATGCGTTTGCTATTCCTGATCCAGTGTACTCAGAGAAATTCAAAAAAATTGATGCTGATCTTGAGTGTCAACCTGACCATCAAAAAAAATAAAAAACCACACAAAAACCCCAGACAAACGAGCCCCAAGCCTCACGCACAGCAGAATATAAATTCATTTTGGTCGAGGACAGAACGTTCTGTTGCTGTTCTGTTGGGAAAGTGTTTCCAGCAGCACATAGTTCGCTGCCACTTATCTGGACGATTTCTTTGTTTAGTGGAGATACTTTATTATATAACAGCAACTTAGACGTGTGAAACCTGCTCGGTATGTTCCACGGCTCCAGCATAAGTGAACCTGACCCTCTCTGGTGGAGACTGCAACCTCGGAGACTGACAGCTCATTGAAGGGAGGAAGAAGTCCAGGACCGACTTGAGGGTGCTTTAGGCAGATGGATATTGATGAGGAAAAAGTACCTTGAAAGGATGCCATTCTGAGAAGGGTGCAGGGCAGTGCTGATTATAACCAGAGCCCTACTTTCTTTCTGTGCCTCCCTAACTACAGAGCTGAGTGCCGAGGGGAGGTTGGGGGGGAGGGGAGGGCCTTAGCCATCCTGGAATCCTCCCCAAATCTGGTGGAGGAAGGGCTGGTCTACCCAGTTTTTCAGTAAGTGCAGCTGGCATTTAAGAAATTTGGGCTGGATTGGGTCTCATTCTAGTGACCTTACTTGACAGGATTGTAAAAGTTTGTGCTGGGAGTTTGTATCTTCACTGGGAGCCCAGCTTGTGGTCAATAAATATCTGCTGACTTGATTAGAGTAGAGCAAGATAGAGACTGACCAATTTGTGGGTGTTGCATTTTTTGTAAAATAGCAATAGGACAAAATTCCTTGAACAGGTTCCATCTTTATACTTTTCTGTTTATAACACAAACTTGATTCATTCAGTCCAATAGTTGACTGTCTCCCATGTTCCAGGTACTGTGTGGCCAGGACGTGGGTATATAGTGTTGTACAAAACAGGCATGGCCCCTGCCCTCTAAACCTTGCTAAGAGAGACAAATGCAAACAAATTCGTAGTATCATTAATGATAATCACAGTAAAGATACAAAAGTATTAGTATAGGGGTTTATAAAGACATAAAATAAGGCCACGGGAGTCAGAGAGAGCTTCTTGGAGGAGACGAAATAGAATCCAAGATTTGAAGGATGAATGGGACAAAGAGGAGGGCAGCAGGGAACAGGGGGGGCCCAAATGAATGACTCCCCGCGTTTCCCAGGGTACCTGCAATCCCATAACGGCTCACACTGTGTTGACCAGGACCAGAACACATCACCGGCCATGACCATCTGATTGTTTTCCCAGGGGCTCACCTGTTGACTCCTCTGCTGTCTGCTGGACTTGCCATAGCATAAATCCACTGTGCACGTCTTTCCTGTTGACATCCATAATTTACTTGCTGAGATGATGCAACAGCTGGTCTTCTTGGAAACGAATAGTATTTCTTTTTCCGTTCAGCAGTTAATCTTCTTGCTGGATGTCCAGTTTGAGGGCTGGCCAGTCGTAACAGACAGGCAATAACAGCAGGCACCTGTGAGCAGAGGCCAGAGGTGTTCACAGGCTCTGGACTCAGGCTCTGGCTCTGGGTTCAAACTGATGCTCAGTTGTTACACTTTGACGTTAAGGCCCCATAGCCTTGATGTTCTTATCTGTAAAATGGGTATAAAGGCCATCTCATCAAGTAGGCTTGAGGAGTAAGTTAAATGAGATAATGTATGGGAAGCATGTAGCACTGTGCTTGGCACATGAATGTTGGTTATAATTACTGATGATTTGCTCCTTGACATTCACTTAAACCTGCCATCCTATGCTAGGCACATGGAAGGAGATTTCGTTGGTTGACTAATTAAAACAGACTTGTTGTTTGTATTAAATAAGTCTTCATCTCCTCTGTAGATTGGTGGGTTTATCATACAGGCATCAAAAGCTATCAGGAACGTTCATATCTGAGGTGTCAAATTACATTACCAGTTGAATTTTAAGAAGGCTGTTAGTAATGGTATGGGGGCATTTATACCTCACATTTGTAGGTCTTTTCTGCCTATTCCATCAGAGAGAAAATGATGTTAACGAAGCAGCCTGCCCTGAGTGTATCAGAAGCAGCTACCTCATAGATTGTTGACTTTGTTTCTCCCCCCAAAATGCAGTGCCACATTTAAGACCATCCCTTGATAAAGCAACCACAAAACGCCGGAAGAAAATACAGTCCCTGCAGTTCTAGGAACTAGTAGAGGGGAGGTTGTAGACCATGAGCTAGCTCTTCAAACATGGACTTGTAGTTATCATCTTGAAGCCCTGCCCCCTGGGAGGCCTCCCTGGCGTTCTGGGTGCTCTGATCAAGGTCTGCTCAGCCAAGGAGCTCACCTGAGCAGGCTGCAGTCATTGGAAGTGCTCGTTTGAAGTTGGGGTGTGATTGTGCTGGCGGTGGTGAGTCAGCAGTCAAACTGGGCTAACTTGGGTGCCTGGTTAGGAGGCAGTGTTTTCAGGAAGCCTTTTCTAGTTATCGGAGGTTTCTCGAAATCTAGACTTCCGCGATGAGATTAGGATTTTGGTTAAAAATAAAAGAGAGAGAGAGCGAGGTTGTCTACATGATTCGTTGTAAACATGGTCATCTTGGTAATGCTACAAAGGGGAAATAAGGAATGTATTGCCCCAGAAAAAAAACCTGTATAGCGCTGAAATATATTTCCATTAAAAAGTTGTCCTTCAAATAAGCCAAATAACTTCACAAAATGCTTTAATAATTTTTGCGTCAGATTTTATATGAACCAGCAGCATTCTTGGTTATGGGAATAATACCTCATTCTTCAGTAATATTTTCTTGGTCTTTTTGTAGTTCCACTCAGTAAAATATGCAAATTTGCCAAAATAACCAACAGATAATTTACCACAGAAAGCTTTAAATTGTATATTAATTGTGCAAATGTCAAAATAAAGGACAAGTGGCTTAGTTTATATTTAATCAAAGTAAGTAGCATAAACAAATATATCATCAGTGCTTTGTTTTTAATCTTGTACTTTGGCAAACCTTTTAACTGTGATAAGTGAATTTTCCTTTCATTGGGAAAAGCCAAGTTACTGTTTTTTTTGGTTCTATAGCTGCATTCTTTCAGATTGTAACAGTTAGCTAAAGACAAGAAACTAAAGGATATTTGCCTCTAAGATATTTATTTCTTAGATTTACATGATAATGACCTTGTGCGTGGTTTCTTGTTTTTTTCCATTTTCTTTGAACATTTTCTTCAAAGCTGCATGGAATTAAAATAAAGTACAAAAATTTTGCATTTATATGAAAAGCATCTAAAAGTGAACTAGACTTCACTACATACTATCTAGAATTGCTGGGGCTCAGAATTCTCCCAGATGTGTGTTTTCAGCTGTCCATTTCACATCTCCAAGACAAAGTTAAACTGTGCTTCCTTCTTGCTTCTCCCCTCTTCTCCTCATTCCCTGTTAATGACTCACCTTGATGCCCAGGAAGAAACCTTAACTAGAAATCCCAGCACCTTCCCTGACTTTCCCATCTAATGAGTTTCTCCATTCTATTAACTTCCCCTCCAAATCGTTACCCTAATCTGTGTCCTCTCTTTAATTTCCCACTGCCAGGCTTTATCGTCACTTGCCCAAATTTGCCACCTCACTGGCCTGCTTGTGGTCTGTCTCTCCCCACTTGTAATCCATCCCTCCACTGTCCCACTCTTCCCTGTCTGGTTGGGTATTGACTGGCCTCCACACCTCTAGCAGATTCTCATTGTCCACAGAGTAAGCCCAAACTCCCTCAGCCTACAGTCAAACCTTTGCCATCAAGCTCTGACCTGCTTTTCAGCCCTCATTCTCTGCCCCTGCTCCTCCTGCGGTCCACACCTCAGTCTCACTCACCGACCCACGTTTTCTCGCATGAGATTCATGTCTGGGCCCACGTAGTTTCTCCAGCCCACAGTGCTGTGTCCCCAGTGCTCCCTGGAATGACATCCTTATCACTGAGGACCCGCCTCATGTTGACTGTCAGTCACTCTGCCTTCAGCACTTTTCATTGTGTGCCTCTGTTACAGACCTTGTATTGTAATTAACTGCTCCATGCCTCCCGTGGGCCACTCAGGAGGGAAGGCTTATTTCTTACTCACCTTTCATTTAATGAAATAATTTCCCCTTGACAATAACTCAGCAGCTCCTCTATTACTTCTTGGTATCATACTATCTTTTCTTGATATACAGTGATATTGGCACAGAGACAGTGAGGTTGAAATTTCATCTCTAGGTAGATACCTAACCCAAAGATTTGAAAACAGGGACTCAAATGGATACTTGTATGCTAATGTTCATAGCAGCATTATTCACAATGGCCAAAAAGTGGAAACTACCCAAGTGTCTGTCAACAAATGAATGGATAAACAATAATAGTATATGCATCTAAAGGAGTATTATTGAGCCATAAAGAGGAATAAAGTTCTGATACATGCCTCAATATGGTTGAACTTAGAAAACATTATACTAGACCAGCCACTGTATCTCAGTGGTTGAGTGTTGACCTATGAACCAGGAGGTCACGGTTCAATTCCCGGTCAGGGCACATGCCCAGGTTTCGGGCTCAAACCCCAGTGTAGGGCATGCAGGGGGCAGCCGATCAATAATTCTCTCTCATTATTGACGTTTCTCTCTCTCCCTCTCCCTCTCCCTTCCTCTCAGAAATCAATAAAAATATATCTTTTTTTTTTTAAAGAAAACATTACACTAAATGAAATAAGCCAGACAAAAAGCACAAGTATTATATGATTCCACTTATATGAACTATCTAGAATAGTCACATTCATGGAGACAGCAGGTAGGTTAGAGGTTATCAGAGGCTGGGGAGAGAAGGAAATGGGAGTTATTGCTTAATGGGTGTAGCCTTTCTGTTTAGGGTGATGAAAATACTTTAGAAATAGATCAATGTGGTTGCACAACATTGTGAATGTAATTAACACTATTGAATTGTACACTAAAAAATGGTTAAAATGACCAATTTCATGTTATATATATTTTACCACAATAAAACATAGATATATATAGTTCATGTAATTAAAAAACTACCACCAACAACCCTTATGCACATCCTATATAATAAAACCCTAATATGCAAATCTGACCGAATGACAGAATGATCGGTCGCTATGACGCATACTGACCACCAGGGGTCAGACGCTCAATGCAGGAGCTGCCCCCTGGTGGTCAGTATGCTCCCACAGGGGGAGCGCTGCTCAGCCAGAAGCCGGGCTCACGGCTGGCGAGCGTAGTGGCAGCCGGACATCCCCCAAGGGCTCCCGGACTGCAAGATGGCGCAGGCTGGGCTGAGGGACACCCCCTCCCCCGAGTGCAAGAATTTTGTGCACCAGGCCTCTAATATGTTATAAGCAAGAATGTTATCTTTCTATATCATCTATGTCTATCATTCTTATCTTCCGAATATATCTTAACTTCCTTGAAGTCAGAGACCTGTCTATATAGAAAATATCATTTAAGAGACATAGCTTTGGAGTTTGGAGTGGTTGTTAATGAAATTGCTGAAACTCTCCGGACGGGGATTATTTTATTTGAATATTAAAAGACTCAATCCTGACAAAGTAATATGAAGCTGTTGGCTGGGTTTTGGAGTCTTCCGGTGTGTTGTCTGGCCTACTGTCTAAGGATTGTGCATATTAACCCCGATACCACTGAAAAGAAAGGCAAATAGTCCAGCAAAGTTTTCCCTTTTGCTGTTTTAAACCAGGGACTTGGATGAGTAGGCCAATTATAATCTGTGGCTGGGATTTAGATTGATTATTTTCTCTAAGTTCTTTTTAAAGGAAATACAAATGTAGGGGCTTCCTCAAAGTAGATGATGATTTGCCTCTTCTAGGAAGTTCAAATAGATTTGTCTTTTAAGCTCTTACAGAAACTTTAAAAAATAGATAATGATGACAAGCTGATAATATAGTTCATACTAAAATGAGTTTTATGTACATGTAAATATATAAAAACAAAGCTTCTTAATGTCATTTGTTTTATTTCTGAATGCCAGGATTTTGTATGAAAACAACAGAGATAGAAATGTGAGGAAATGTTAGACCATATTTACTATTATCTTGTATACATTTCTGTTGTCTCATTCACTGTCAGCCTTGAATTTTGTGTGATGGAGTCCAGCCAGCTGACTGCTAAGGAGCAGTGAATGATGTGCTAAATGCTAAAGAACTTATTGAAAATGAAATTTCCCTCGTTTTACTGTTCCAGAAGAAATCATTAGAAATTATTGTTGATGTCACCTTCATCACATTCTTTGGGAAAATGATTAGGTCCTTGTGGGATAGTTATTTCTAATAGATTTTCCTACCATTTTAAATTTGGACAGTAAGTGGGCTCCAGGGCAGTTCTCTAATTTTAGAATTCACTCGAGTCATCTGGAGATCTTGCTAAAATGCAGGTCCAGATTGGTGGAGGTGAGTGATGAGGTTGTGCGTTTCTGATATGCTCTTAGATGACACCAATGCGGCTGGTCCATGGACCACATTTTGAGCAGCAACACTGGGTAGAAACCTATGTCAAATACCTGATTTTGATGTTCTGTTAACATTGGATGCAATCTTTGGTTGCCAGATAAAACACAAGATGCCCATGCAATACTTGACACATAGTTTACTGAAAAATTATTCATTATTTATCAGAAATTTAATTTTAACTGAACTGGACACAATATATGCACATACAAATACACACCCACTCTTAAGTCTGACAACTTGAAATTGCAATCTAACTAATTTATGAAGACACTGAATGTCATACATAATATTAGATTTAAAATAATATTACTTTTATTTTGAGAGAAAGGACCCATAGAATTAAGTTTATTTCATGCTTGGTTTTAAAGTACTTATGTAGATGTTGTACTCATATGCTTTTCAGTATAATAAAATATGCAAGCATCAGTCCCTTCTTCTTCCTCCAATATATAGGGCATTCTTGAAAAATGGTGAAATCTGTATATTCTAAAATATACCTGAAAGCATAGAAATGAATTGGATTATCAGTAAAACCAACTAGTTGAAGTTATAAGGTAGTAATATGACAGCTTTCAATGTAGAGGATTTTTATAGTTTTTGGCTTCTGTCTTTTTGCGTTGGTACTGGTACTGTTGATATTTTCAAACCCTGTATAAAAGCATCACATGAGATAATCTGTTATTAAAGCATATGGAAGAAAGCATAAATACTTTTCTTTGTTTTTGTTTTTTTTTCTTTCAGATTCTTTACAGAGTTGGAAGCAAGACATCAGAATAATATCTTCATAGATGACATAAGTGACATTGTGGAAAAGCACACGGCATCCACATTTGACCCATATGTGAAATACTGTACAAACGAAGTCTACCAACAGCGAACACTGCAGAAATTGTTGTAAGCTATGTTAAATAGTACAGTTTTAATTATCCGGCCTTGTTTTAATTAGCTCACATTGATTGAAATTAATTAATCTCTTAAATCAATTTTGTGTGATGGAGTCCAGCCAACTAACTGGTAAGGGGCAGTGACTCACATGCTTGATGCTAAAGAACTGATTGAAAACAAAATTTCCCTTGTAACTGTTCCAGAAGTCAGCGTTAGAAATTATTGATTTTGTCTTCATTGCATTTTTGGGGAAAATGATTAGGTCCTCATGGGACAGTTATTTCTAATAGATGGGCTATATCCCAGGGACAGATGTTTAAGAGGATTGCTTTCAGGGTGAGTGTGTCCTAGTAGAAAAATCTAGTCTCTGGAGAATTTTCTTTCTAAAGCAATTATAAAATTACTAGAGGCCCGATGCACACAGATTCGTGCAAGAATGGGCCTTCCTTCCCCTGGCTGCCGGCACTACCTTTGCTTCGGCTCGGAGCCGCCTTTCCGCCTTCCCACACAGACCAGAGGCCCGGAGCAGCTGGGGAAGTGCTGAGCGCCTGTGTCCCGTCCCCGGCCGCTCAGCGCCTGTGTATGCAAATTAAACCACCATCTTTGTTGGGTTAATTTGCATACTCCTGATTGGCTGGTGGGCATCGTGAAGGTACGGTCAATTTGCATCTTTCTCTTTTATTAGTGTAGATAGTTTGTTGGTTTCCTTGTTTTGGTTTTTAATTGTTGTGATGATTATTCCAACCTTTTCCCCGCCTTCTCTAAGACTTTACCTGGCCATTAAGTAGTTTGCCTGAGGCCAAGAGAGAGTTTTTGAGGATGCTAAATAGTTAGTGCCAGGATCCAGTTTTCTCTAGGACTCTCATCTTCTTCCATTCAAATGATAGCTCTGTTTCTATTAAGTTGTTGGTAGGAATTGCTGATTTCCCCTTTGGGTAATCTGAGAAGCAAAGGTCTGAAAGAAACCATAGGGAGGGAGGGAGTTCTTAAAGACTTTGATTATGAAACAAAAAAACAATTAAGCTTTAAACGTCTCTCCACACCTTTTCTCTTGGTCCTGCTTAGGTTGCTGTAAGTTTCTGTGTGGTATATTCCATCTCTGTCCAGGAGAGAGTCAGCAGTTGTTCAGTAATGTCTATATTGTTCTATTTTCGGGGGCTTGTTTATCACAAGTAGCTGCATTTGTGCATTGCTGTAAACTCAGCTTGGGGGTTACTGGTTGGTATCATTCCCCCACTGGGAGGTGTGGCTTTTTCCGACCTTGGCTTGGGACTGTGGCCAGCTTCCCTGCAGTGTGTGAGACCTACCAAGGGTTGGTGATGAGTCATCACCTCAAGGCTGCTTGGAGAAACAGCCCCTGGTTGGTGAGAAGGGCTGGTCTGCCCCTTCCCTCTCCGTGTCCTCGTGTAGCTCTTGTATAGGGAGGGAAATCCAGCCGCCAGCTCCAGGTGAGATTTTTAGTACAAAGCAGGGTTTGTCGGCACTACTGACATTTGGGGCTGGATCACTCTTTGTTGTGGGGACTGTCCTGAATGCTGCCCATCTAGCATGTTCCACAGGATCCCCTGCCTCTGTCCCTCACCCCAGTTGTGACAGCCCAAATGCCTACAGACATGGCTGAATGCTTCTTGGGGACAAAATCACACCCGTCATTTTTCCTACCACCCCCCCTACCCTTGCTGATTGATGCAAAGGTTGCTCTGTAACTGTTAGAAAATGCAAGTTACATACCTGTTCGAAAACAAAGCCTTAAATTAGAGCTGAATTTCATTTTGTTTTCAATTTTTTTTTACGATTAAAAAAAATGTGAATAGGAACTACTGTGCATTATGTAACTCTTTAAAAATCAAGGTTTCCTTGAAATTAGCTTAATGAGACCGTCAACTGAGCTTTCACCTGGACACGAGTGGCTGGGTTCTCAGGAGCTGTGTACAGTTGGTGTGAATTTACATTTAGGACAGTGACATTCACCTTTACCTGCACTTTGGAAACCCCTGGGAATCTGAGAACAAGCAAAAAACAAAGCCCAGGGTTCATCCCAGACTATTTAATCAGACTCTTTGGAGGTGGGGACTGGGACCTAAAGATGCAACTGGTGATTTAAAGATGCAACTGGTTTGGGGTTTGATTTTTTTTTTCCCCTTAAATGTTCTAAAAATCTTTCCAAGCGAGTAGGAGGGAAAACTTAAAACTCCTCATTGTGAGAAAATGAAATTAAAACATTTCTGTGGCATTTCTTTTAATTTTCTATTCTGGGTACTTCCTAATTTATTTTTAGCAGATTTGAACCAAATAATTAAATTTTGGGGCCTTGTTTATCACAAGGCCCGAGGATATCCTCAGTGAAGATATTTTTCCATTGATTTTTAGAGAGAGTGGAAGGGACGGGGAGAGACAGAGAGAGAGAAACATTGATGTAAGAGAGACACTTCAATCGGTTGCCTCCAGCACGAGCCCCGACCAGGGCCCCGGGAATGGAGCCTGCCACCCAGGTATGTGCCCTTGACTGGAATCGAACCTGAGACCCTTCAGTCCGAAGGCTGACACTCTATCCACTGAGCCAAACCAGCTAGGGTAAAATCCTCCTACATAATAAAAGGGTAATATGTAAATTACCATCACTCCGCTACGCCCACGATTGGGCCAGCGGGAGGCACAGGGGGCGGGACTTGGCGTGGCCGGGGTGGCCGATTGGGCTGGCGGGACGCTGAGCTGGCATCACCAGCGGCGGCGCGAGCTCAGCATCTGCGCCATGGCTGTGCTGCGGCACAGAAGGGGCCTCTGGGGCAGCGAGCCCACGTCCTGCTGCGGACCATCAAAAGCGGGGGAGCTGGCTGTCTGTCCACTCCGGCACCAGGCCTTTCGAAAGCCTCCACCGCGCCGGAGGCTTTCGAAAGGCCTGGTGCACCAGCGGACAGACAGCCAGCTCCCCCGCAATCGAAAGCGGGGAGCTGTGTGTCCGCTCCAGCACCAGCGGACCCCCTGCCATCAAAAGCGGGGAGCAGGCTGCTAGCAGTGTCCGTGGAGCGTGCTAGGCTTTGCGGGGCAGTGGATATGGCCTGGATGGCAGGTTAGGCCTAGGGGACCCTACACGTGCATGATTTAATCATGCACTGGGCCTCTAGTATATAATAAAGAGGTAATATGCAAATTGACCACCACTCCAACACACAAGATGGCCACCCCCATGTGGTCAAAGATGGCCACCCCATGTGGACACAAGATGACCACCACAAGATGACCTGCAGGGGAGGGCAGTTGGGAGGGACCAGGCCTGCAAGGGAGGGCAGTTGGGGGCAATCAGGCCTGCAGGGGAGGGCAGTTAAGGGTGACCAGGCCAGCAGAGGAGGGCAGTTGGGGGCGACCAGGCCTGCAGGGGAGGACAGTTGGGGGGGACCAGGCCTGCAGGGGAGGGCAGTTGAGGGGGACCCAGGCCTGTAGGGGAGGGCAGTTGGGGGGGACCAGTCCGGTAGGGGAGGGCAGTTCGGGGGAACCAGGCCGGCAGGGGAGAGTAGTTAGGGGCAATCGGGCCGGCAGGGGAGTGGTTAGGGGGTGATCAGGCTGGTAGGCAGAAACAGTTAGGGGCAATCAGGCAGGCAGGCAAGCAAGCAGTTGGGAGCCAGCAGTCCTGGATTGTGAGAGGGATGTCCGACTGCCCCTCAAGGGGTCCCAGATTGGAGAGGGTGCAGGCTGGGCTGAGGGACACACACCCCCATGCATGAATTTCGTGCACCGGGCCTCTAGTATATATATGTTTAAAAAGGTCACAATTGCCACTGTGTTGCTTTTTGCCCCTCTCCCCCTTCCCTTGCCCTCCAACGTGGGATTACATTGCAGGACCACCCCTTCCCAGCCCCCTCCTTGCAGTCACAATGGAGCTCCTCACAGATCCTCTGGGGCTCAAGTGAGGTGAGAGATGCAGGGGTGAAGGCACCCACTGAAGGTCAGAAGACCTTGTCTTGACTTCTGTCTTTACCAAATACTAGGTCTATTATTTGGCAAGTCGGGACCTTTCTGAGGCTCCATTCTTATTGGAATCCCCTCTTGACCTTCCTTAGAAGTTAAGTGGGTGGTTCCCCATAAGATCATATATGTCAGTGTATCTTGCTAAATGTTGTGGCAGTATTTTACTAGTTTTGCTATCACTGGGAGAGAAGAAACACTGCTGACACACTGTTTCTGTTTAACCAGACTCTTTGGAGGTGGGAGACTGGGACCTCGGGGATTTAAAGATGCAACTGGTTTAGAGTTTGATTTTTTTCCCTTGAACTTTTCTGAAAAAATTTTCAAGCAAGTAGGAAGGAAAACTTAAAACTCCTCATTGTGAGAAAATGAAATTAAAATGTTGTGGTAGTATTTTACCAGTTTTTATTGTCAAATTTTATTACAAATTAAAACTAATTTGTAATTGATGCGTTCACCATTCCCATGCTGTTGCCTCGTCATTTGTTTACTTTCCACGTCTATAAACTTGTAGCTCAGACATTTTCATCTCATTGTTCATACTGTTACCTTAGACTCATATCTTACATTCAGTCTTGGCTATAAAAGGCAGACAAGCCATCTATGTCTACTTATGTAATTATGTGTTCATGTTCTGTATATTTAAAAATTGTTGGTAATACCTGAAATTATTACAGTATTCTATACTACTTTTTTTGTTATTCTTAACTTGAGGAGGCTGTATATTGAAGTTTCTTCTTTCTTTGTTTTCCCTCAGAGCCACCAATCCATCTTTTAAGGAAGTACTGTCAAGAATCGAGTCCCACGAAGACTGTAGGAACTTACCCATGATCTCTTTCCTCATTCTCCCCATGCAGAGGGTGACTCGCCTTCCCCTGCTGATGGACGTAAGACATGATTGGGTGGCTCTTTCCTCTGTGGGTAGCCATAGTGCTGTAAATCTGATTAAGGAAATTATTCTTCTTCCACTTAAATGGATGCATCACCCCTCTCTAAAATCTCCCGGTTAAGTGAGAAGGTGCTATTCAGCTGGAAAGTCTTACTTTTGTCTAATATCTTTAGGAATCATCTTCAAGTTAGGTTTGTGTGGTCACTGAAGGATTTAGATGACATCACTCACTCAACACTTTTTGAAATGGGAAGAATATTGACTTCTTGAAGTCAGGAGTCCTGGATTGGGTTCGGGCTGAGCCACAAGGCCTGTGCCGTTGGGCAACCCATTTAATCATTTTGGGCCCCCGTTTCCTCAGGAGGCACTCTGACACGTAAACCTGGTGCAGTGAAGTCTTGTGGCTCTGGAGTAAGACAGATCTGGGTACAAATTCTGTCTCTGCCACTGACTAGGTGATCCTAGGCAAATTGCTTATCTTATTCTGAAAATAAGGATTATGGGTACCTGCAGGGTAGGCATGAAAACGAATGAAATAGTAAATGGTAAATGTAACAATAAACAGTCTTTCTTGACTAAATTAATAATATAGTATACAGGCCTCTGCTGAGTTATATTAATACTAGAGGCCTGGTGCATGACATTTGTGCACTGGGGGAAGGTGAGGGGTGGTCCCTCAGCCCGGCCTGCGCCTTCTCGCAGTCTGGGACCCCTCGGGGGGTGACCGCCTGCTGGCGTAGGCCCACTCACCGCCTAAGCGGGCAGACGGACATCCCCCGAGGGGTCCTTAGTGTTGCCTCAGAGGCGGGAGAGGCTACCACTGCCACCACTGTGCTCTCTAGCTGTGAGCCCGGCTTCTGGCTGAGCGGCTCTCCCGCTGTGGGAGTGCACTGACCACCAGGGGGTAGCTCCTGCGTTGAGCGTCTGCCCCTTGGTGGTCAGTGCACGTCATAGCAACTGGTTCCGCTGTTTGGTCAATTTGCATATTAGGGTTTTATTATATAGGATTGTGACTTATTCAAAGATACCTTCAAGGAACAGCTGCTGTACTTTCTCCTGTAAGATTTATCAGTAGTAAAGAGGTCTTTAAAACAAGATTTATATTATGTCACTTCTAAAACTTTTTTATGAAACTTTGAGTTGTATAAGGAAATATTTCAAACTTTACTATTTTAAATAAGAAATGGGTGCTTTCTAAATGTCAACTTTCTTGTAGTATTATGAATTTTCAGGGTTCTTCTTCTGAAAGTGCATTTTAGCCATGTTTCCTTAGATTCTGTATATACTGCCATCTCTCAGCCTTTCATATTCTCTGTCCGTTTAATTTTGGCAAAGTTGCTTGAATAGATTGGGACTCACAAAATCTAACATACCATGTTGGGGTTTAATGCCCTTATTGTCCAGTGGGCTCTAATTTTTTTTTGAGATACTGAGTAAAGCTGTAGTCATTCTCCCTAGAAAATTCAGTATGCACAACATTTACATAAAATTGAAGTGTGCAGAGACATTATGAATTTAGGGTGCCTCCTCTCAGGGACATAAGCCCTTGTTTTTCAAACTACTTTCATACCCCTTAGGCTGCCACAAAATTGACTTTTGAAAAATGAGCACTGTTTAAAAAAAAAAAATTGAACATACTCTACATGACATGTACACAGTCCATAATGTGGTTAAGTATTATTTCATTTAAAAAAACAAAACAACCTTGTTTCATTTTTGTTTGCATGTGTACTGGTCACGGTGTTAAATGTATTTCCTACAGTGGGTCATAGTCAAAAACATTTGAGAACCATGACTATAAACCCACAGATGGCACTGTCTGTGTTTCTTCTGACATATCACATGTAACAATCCTGACACCCAGCCTCAGGCTTGTAGGCCTGGTACTTACCCCCATTGTAGGTTTGCTAGATCTACCTACCTTCCCCCTTCACCTGATGCCCACTGCCCTAATCTCTTCTCCTGTGAGAGGGTCTGGCCACTGGGGCAGAATCTAAATGGACTTCAAACATCATCTCTTCAATCTTACTTCATTTGGAGATTTAAACTTGTTTTGAAATGATTTAAGCTTAATTGAGATGAACAGTTTTAACACTCAAAATAGTTTTGTTGGTTTTGAATTGGGTATAGTTTCAAAAGTTACGTGTAATTCAGTTTACCTTGAAGTCACCTTCTTTGAGCTCAATTTTACCATCACAAAAACTGCAGTATAAATATGTCAAGAGAAAATTTAGCAGCCTTTTTTTCCTTGATATTTTTATTCAGTCATGTTCTGTACAAAATTAGTTCACCTCTAATGATGATTATGATGATAACAATGAAAGTAGTTTTATCATTTATTGATGGCCTACTGTATGCCAGGCACTCATAAAGCACTTTACATGTATTATCATTTAACCCTGGCAGCCACCTGGTGACATAGCTGACATTATTCTGAATTTACAAATGAAGAAACTGAGGCTTATAGAGATAGAGGATTTACCCAAGATCAAATAGCTAGTAAGGGGCAGAGTTCAGATTTGAAATCAGGTTCATCCACCTCTGAAGTCTATCCTCTTATTTAACCATTTCCTGGATTCACTTGGTTTCTGTGTGTGTAAAGCAGTGATGGTGAACCTATGACACGTGTGTCAGCACTGACATGCGTAGCCATTTCTGATGACACGCGGCCGCTAAGGCGGCCGCATGCCGAGGATAAAACATTTGCTGCTCCTGAGGATGAAACATTTGCGAAATAATGTTTTTTCCTCAAAGTGACACACTACCCGAGTTATGCTCAGTTTTTTGGCGAAGTTTGACACACCAAGCTCAAAAGGTTGCCCATCACTGGTGTAAAGACTATTTCGTGGTTTTGTCACTGGATTTTAATGTCATCGTCATACCCATCCATAATATTGTGTTCAGCATTGTGAAGTTTGGCTATGAGTGAGAGGGTATGTCTGGGCATTGATTTTATTGTACTTAGTAAAATCAGTCAATTAATCTTTTTTTCTTCTTTTACTTTATTACAGACAATCTGCCAAAAAACACCTAAGGACTCTCCGAAGTATGAAGTCTGTAAAAGGGCCTTGAAGGAAGTAAGCAAGGTAACTGTTGGGTAGCTCCTCAGACAGTAAAGCACTCAGATCGCTTGGAAGAGAATGTGTCTGGGTTTGATGCTGAAAAACTGGTAGATTCTCATAGTCATTTGCACAGCATTCTTTAGATAGCTGAAAAACAAAATGATGTTTGCTACACTCAGATGAAATGTGTATTTTTACCGTGTCAGACGGTCTTGTTTTAAGGGCCTATAGATGTCTCATTGTCTTGTGGGGTCTGAATAGCTGTTTATTTATTTCCTCGTTAAATAAATATTTATTGCATGTCAACTGCTGTGCCAGGCAGACCAGCCCTTGAAACCACGGTGATGGTTAGCGGTTTTTTTAAAGTTACCTCATTGACATAAATTAAGGTGTTGTTTAAAGGGGCCTGTTATAAATAAATATCATATTGTGACTAAAGATGCCCCTAGTGGCTCCCATATAGAAAATTACGAGGGTTTTAGATGCTCTGTGCTGGGAACTATGGACAAAGACCAACTATATGTTTCTTATTATAAATCACAATGACCCAGGCCATCACTAAAGGACTGAATGCTTTCGGTTGTAGATCGTTCATTATTTCTAATTACAGTGAATGTCCCTGAGCCTGGCTGTTGGTGTCCTTCGTTAGGGCACCGTAATGCCGGGGTTCTTGTCCCAGCCTTACAAAGGGTTCAGCATTCTGGAGAAAGGGGCTGCGCGTAGATTCAAGAAGGAGTCCAAGGACAAAAGATATTTTTGAAAGGCATTGGGGGTCAGAGGAGCTTCAGCTAAAGGGAACTGAAGACCCTCCTTGTCTCAGGACCCCGTGCTTTTATTAAACACAATTTGTCCCAAGGCAAGGTGGAAATATACACTTCACAGGGTACGGTATCAAAAGGATAGAATACAGAAGCATTAACAGTTTGGGGAATAGCCTACAGCTGTTCAGGTGTTTGGCCAACAGGAGGCAAAAAAATGCCCTGAGTTGTCTGGGAGCTAACAATAATCCTATTCAGGTTTGGGGGAAGTGCCTTTTCCAACAGGTAAACTACATATGTGGCTCACCCTTGTTGAGCCCGCCAAGTCCCATCAAACTTTTGATGGAACTCTTGTAATTATTACATGCTGGAATTGGTTCTCGGCACCTGGCCATCCTTGAAGAGTCACTGAACGTCAGGTTCCCCCTAGATCAGTGATGGGCAACCTTTTGAGCTTGGTGTGTCAAACTTCGCCAAAAAACTGAGCATAACTCAGGTAGTGTGTCACTTTGAGGAAAAAACTAACTCCAAGACTCTAGTCGCAAATGTTTCATCCTCAGGAGCAGCAAATGTTTCATCCTCGGCATGCGGCCTCGTGTCATCAGAAATGGCTACGCGTGTCAGTGCTGACACGCGTGTCATAGGTTCGCCATCACTGCCCTAGATGAAGGATTCCCTTGACTAGTCACATGCTTTGCAGTACCACTCTGCTTAGAATTTGCCTGTGACCTTGGCAATCTGCCTCCAGCTGCTCTGACTTGGCAGTGAGGAGAAAGGTGCAGCGTGCCCTGAGGCTGGGTGAGGGTTTGGGTTGAGGCAAGCAGGAGGGGCAGAGGAAAGGAGCAGAATGCTCAGGGACTAGGGACTGGGCCTGTGGGAGGAACCTGGGTGTGGAGGGTGTGATGTAATAACAACTCATGAAGTACACGTGTTCCTAGAAATTTTTAGGAGACTTTCCCCCTCTGTCTTCATATCCTAGTGACCCCACTTCTCACTGAGGACAGTGTCTTAACTGTGTAAAAGTGAATTCTTCAACTGTCAAGAGAGGGGTCTGTGGAGCTTCCCCAGTGCTAATTAATGACTTCCTGCGAGAGAGATCTGCTTTTGAAAGTGGGGTTCCTCTCCTTGATCTCTCAACCCTCATTATTTTTCTGTGTTCCCAGTTGGTTCGACTGTGCAATGAAGGAGCCCGGAAGATGGAAAGGACAGAAATGATGTACACAATTAACTCCCAGCTGGAATTTAAAATTAAGGTATTTTCACACTTCTTCATAAACAGATTTATTACTGCTCTTGCTTAAGTCTTCTATAAATATGAAGACAGTTGAGGGCAACCAAAGTGGATAGGATTTTATTTTTCAAAGAAGGACCATGCATTGATTAGAGAGAGGCTGGCGGAGAGAATAGCAGATGCTGAGGGAGATTCTATTCCTTTTATGCCAGATAAAGCGACCTTTCCACAAACCACAGTTAGGTATGATCTGACGAGAACATTCCTCCCCGGCCCCGCCCAGCGCCCCCCCCCCCCCCAGGAAGTCAGCAAACTTGGGGGAAGGGTAGTTAAAAATAATAGAACTTGCCCAGCTGGTGTGGGTCAGTGGTTGAGCATCGGCCTATGAACCAGGAGGTTATGGTTTGACTTCTGGTCCGGGCACAATGCCTGGGTTATGGGGCTTGATCCCCAGTGGGGAGCATGCAGGAGGCAGCCAGTCAATGATTCTCTCTCATAATTGATCTTTCTATCTCTTTCTCCTTCTCCTTTCCTCTCTGAAATGAATAAAAATACATTTTTTAAAAACGAATAGAACTTTAGTATGGAAAGGAGCTTTCTTTTAGTTTCTCAAAGTGTCCTACAAACAGTGGTATCGTCTCCCAGGAGCTGGACCGTGGTGTTCTCCCAAATCCAATAAGGACACTCCTTGTCCATTTTGCAGAAACAGATTGTTTGTGGATTGTTCCTTTCAAATTTGTTTTTCTCCCATAATTCTTTATTGCTTAGTGCCGCCCGATACTGCTTGTCTGACACTGCTCAGGGGCAGACGACAAGATGAACAAGGAAGAAAATGACCGTTAATGGTAAATCTTGGCCACACTCAGTCCTTTGGTTTAAAGCTGAGTTCTTAATGGATGCGAATGCTCAGGATTGGAGTTCTGTTTTGTTTTATTACATGTAAATTTTGTTAAGCAACTTAAAATGACAGGTCTTTTTTAAAATTTATATTTATTTTTTAAAATATATTTTTATTGATTTCAGAGAGGAAGGGAGAGGGAGAGAGAATCATTGATCAGCTGCCTCCTGCATGCCCCACACTGGGGATCGAGCCCGTAACCTGGGCATGTGCCTTTACCGGGAATTGAACCGTGACCTCATGGTTCAACGCTTAACCACTGAGCCATGTGGGCCGGGCTGTTTTTTGTTTCTTTTTTAAAAATCTTCTTTTTAAAGATGGCAAACCCCTAACCATTTTTCTTTTTAAAGATGGTAAATTCCTTCCCTAACCATATTTCTTTTTCCTTCCTAGCTGAAAATCAATTGATTTAAAATATCTTTAAACTTTATTTCTCTAGAACGCAAAATTAATATATAATTGAAAAATGCTTACCCCAGGGGTCCTTAAAAGTAAGTGATTAACATCAATTGAGTTCATGAGTTTAATGAGCACCTTATTTGTAGAAGGCAGTAGGAAGAACAAAAATGTAATCCCTGTGCTGGGGAAGCTAAAGTCTCACAGAAAATTACAGAAATGCAAAGGAGTTAGTAGCAGAGTCTGTGGCTGTCACAGTAGATGGGAGACTGGAAATGGGAAGGAGAGTGGTCAGCCCCAGGAGTGAGGGATGGAGGGATGGGGAGCTTGTGTCAGTCACGTAAGGCTTCCTACTCCAAATCTAAGACGTAACACAACATGAACAACTCCAAGGCATTAAAACGTCTTTGGACTGTAGAAGACAGGTTGATATTTCCTCAAAAAGTTAAACAGAATTACCACATGACCCAGCAATTTCACTCCTAGGTACATACCCAAGAGATCTGAAGACAGTTGTTCCAATAAAAACTTGTACACAAATGGTCATGGTAGCATTATTCATTATAGCCACAAAAAAGTGGAAACAACCCACATGTCCATCAACAAAATTGGTGAGGTGATAAACAAATGGTGGTATATTCATACAATGAAATAGTATTCAGCCATAAAAAAGGACCAAGTCCTGATACATGCTACAACATGGATGAACCTTGAAGACATTATGCTAAATGAAAGCAATCAGACTCCAAAGGTCACATATTATATAATTCCTTTTATATGAAACTAGTGGCCCGTTGCAGGAAGATTCCTGCAAGCAGCCGCCGCGGCCGCACGCGTGCCGCTGCCGCCCGCCCCGCCCCACCCTGCCCGCCGCCGCCCACGCTTTCCCTCTGGCAGCCGCCTTGCTTTCTGCTTTCCCTCCCTCTACCTTCTATGCTGTCTTCAGTCTTCACTCCTCCCTCCCTCAGCATATGCAAATTAACCACCATCTTTGTTGGGTTAATTTGCATACTTGCTCTGATTGGCTGTGGGCGTAGCGAAGGTACGGTCAGTTAGCATTTTTCTCTTTTATTAGTGTAGATGCCCAGAATAAGTAATCCATGGAGTTAAAGTAGAATCATGGTTGCCAGGGCCTTGAGGGAGGGCAGAATGGAGAGTGACTCAAGGCATATAGGGTTTCTTTTTAGGGTATTGAAAATGTTCTGGAATTATATAGTGGTGATCATTGCACAACATTGAGAAGGTACTGAAAGCCACTGGATTATATGTATTTCTTTAAATGGTTAAATGATTAATTTTCTCTCAATTAATAAAAATATATATTTGCTCTTCAGCAGCTCTTTCTTGTCTTGCTGGCTTATAAAATTAATTCAATTTTATACCGAGGCTATTTTTCTAGGATGCCAAATAACACAAAAAATGATGAAAAGTCTTTTCTCCCTAGGACTTACATCAGTACCTTTAGGAATATATTTTTATTCATGAAATTTTTTTCTAGTTTTTTATTTACACCTGAATTTTAGTCTTAGAGTTTCTGAATTCCACGAATTCACTTATGCCTATTTTGGGTTCTTCAGATTCTTTTCTCTTGGAGATTTTCATAGTTCCTCCTCCTCCTCCTCCCTCCTCCTCCTCCTCCTCCTCCTCCTCCTCCTCCTCCTCCTCCTCCTTCTTCAAATGAGTTTCATCTTCTAATAAATTCTGAAACAAAAAAACACATTTATAATATCGGAATTTTGTTTTCAAAAGAGGCATAGACATATTGAAAGCCACTGCCCATTTTAGATATTCCTTAGATAGTTATTTTTGCCCAGTAGAGTATGAGGAGCCTATAAAAGTCAATGTATTTTAAAAACAACAAACTAGCTTTAAAAACTTTTTTTCCCAGCCCCTAAACTAAGAACTTAACCGTAAAACTGTCCTTGGTTCATACTGTAGGGTTACATACAACAGCAAGACAGCACTGTGTCCCCAGTAATTCCATACCTTCAGCAGGACCAAACCTGACACACAGTTCTTGGCGGTGACCTCTTGTGTGCAGGTGGGGCTCCCCAGAGTGGTCTAAGCCATCTTTGTCTGCCGGCCTTTTAAGTTTCAGCCATTCCTGTTGGATAATCGTCTGATTTGAGATTTGGGTCTGGAAACTCTATGAACTCCCTTAATGGCAAGTTCGGAAAGTTTGAGGTCAGCCATAATGTTTCCTCTTCCTTTTTAAATCTTCAGGAAAACAGTACATAACTGATGAGCCACCTGCTCATAAAAGTTCTTTCTAAAGTAAAAAAAAAAAAAAAAGAAGAAAAAAGAAATCCTCTTAGCTTTCTTATTTCCTCCCTAATATCCTCAATTTCCTTTAGCTATTTTTAATCATTAGTCCCTGAAAAGGATGACATTTGCTTGCACTAAGCTACTACAGTTATGTTTTGTGTGTCTAAGAACTTCTGCTTATTTTATGGATGCAGTTTTTTAAATCAGATTTTTGACAGTAAGCATTTCTGGTAACTTAAAAAAAAAAAAAGAGCTCTCAAGGGTAAGGATTATCCTGTGGTTTTGAGAGTTTTCCAGTCGGAAACTGGAAACTGAATTTTTAAAAAACGATGTAATTTCTTGTATCCAGCCTTTTCTATGAGATTAAGATGGATTATTTTGGAAAAACCTCATTTTCCCCAGCCAGGAAAACGGCATGATGCTTTCAGGGATGAACTTCCATGGGGAAAACTACCATACATTTAAGAACAGGTGTTCTTCAGAATATGGCTAAGTCAATAATCGGCTGCAAACCATACATTTAAGAGGATTTTTTTTTCCTTTTGAATAAAGTCTACTCAGTTCATAAAGGAATGTAGGCTTTTATATTTGGCTCTTGTTAACTAGTTATCTCCATTTTCCTGTATGTTTAGATTCTGGTTTGTGATATTTAAAGTAACTGCAGTTGATACTTACAGATTTCATTTTGAGGCATTTCAGTGTTCAGTGACTCCTTTCGTGATCTTCTTTTTCAGCTGAGAGTTAATGGAAGGGCAATATAATCCTTTCTGGTTGACCCAATAACATTTTCTCATTGAGTTTTAGTTACATGTAGGCAAGTTAATTGTTTTTATGTTGGAAAATAAATTGTCGTTGCTCACTTTCTATTGGAGAATTACTGTACTTCTCTAGTTATTATATTTTGTTATAATGTGTCTATAAAATAATGATGCATGCCATCCTGTGCACACTGTGTTTGAATGTAAGTTTTATATTTTAATCTCCATCATCTTAGACACTCTCTCTCCTTTGATTTTGGTGCTGAGTTCTCTTCTGTTTGTAGCCTTTCCCTCTAGTCTCCTCTTCCCGGTGGCTGGTGAAGAGAGGTGAGTTGACAGCCTATGTGGAGGACACGGTGCTTTTCTCAAAAAGGACGTCCAAGCAGCAAGTCTACTTCTTTCTTTTTAACGACGTGCTCATCATCACCAAGAAGAAGAGGTAAGCCTTTGTGCCGCCTGCTGTGTGTCCAGGTTCCCAGCTCCACGATTCAGATGCTTGTTCAAGGTGATCGTCCTTTCAAAGCTTGAGATGGGAGATGCATAGTTTCTACACATGGAATCACAGGAGCGTCTGTGCTTCCTTTTCTTTAAATTACCTGTTGAGTTAAGACTGGAGTCTTTTGCAGTGTGCAAAGCCACGGTTGTAAGCATTTTATTTATTTGTATCTTTGAGTTCTCATGATATCCGTGGGGAGGCAACACTCTTATTATTCCCAATGAGCATTTTTCAAATTTTTTCTCCATAGAACCTCTCCTCTGGTTGATAATGAGCTAGGGTGCAAGTCTAGTGCTCCTTGTAACTTATTTTAAAATCCACGGCTCTTAATGATTGTTAGTCTAAAACGTTTCCCCGTGACTGGGAAGATGTTGGCAAGACTCTCATACTCTTTTCTCAAGGGAAGAGAAAGTGTCTGTTGGCAGCATGTTTATGCCTCTGACTTGAGACTTCTGGTTGTGTATTCATATCTTGCTCTGGGGAGATAACCAGAAGGGATTCTGTACAAGTCTTTTTTTTTTTTTTACAGTATTTGTTCTATCTGTCCCCACTATACATACATGCATACACACACTCACTCCCCTTAGCTCTTCCCACAAAGAATTGGCGGGAACATTCTTTATTAACTATACTCAGGGTATGTAGGATTCTAAAATATTTTCCTGCTGGTCCTTCATAAATATTCCATCGTTCCCTGAATGTGAACTTAAAACGCCATAACTTTGTGGTGTGTTATTTCCACACATGAAGGCAAGCAAGTGGGCAGAATTGCTGGCATAGAATAGAAGTAGGGGCGGTTCGTGGGGTACAGTTTAGACAAGGTGAAGAGAATCATGGAAACAGGCCTCTAGGAATATGTGAAATAAATGTTCAAATTTGTCAAAAAAAAATATTTCTTTAAATCCTACTTCTGAATAGCTGATGTTTTACTTTAAATATTCAAACTAACCTGGAGAGTATTATGCTAAGTGAAATTGACCATTCAGAGAAAGACAAGTACCATACTCTTTCACTTATATGTGGAGTCTAATGTACAAAATAAACTAACAAAGTAGAGACAGACTCATGGATACAGAGAACAGACTGACAGTTGTCAGACAGAGGAGATTGGGGGCTGGGTGAGAAAGATGAAGGGATTAAGTGAAGAAAGAAAGAAAAAAAAAGACTCATGGAGACTGACAGCAGTATGATGATTACCAGAGAAAAAAGAGGGTATAGGGGAGATAAATGGTGGTGAAAGAAGACTTGAGGTGGTGAACACACAATATAATGTACAGATATGTATTATAGAACTGTATGCCTGAAACCTATACAATTTTATTAACCAGTGTCACCCCAATAAATTCAATAAAAAAATAAGTTTGGAAAAAAAAAAAAAGAAACAGAGGATGAGCTTTGCTTTTTGTTCCTTTTAGTCAGACTGTGTTATGAATGATTTCAGCTGCTTGGCAGTCTAGCTGAAATGAAAACTTTGAATGGTGTACCCTAAAAAGCCATAATATATCTCTGATAAATATATAAAGATGCTGATGATTGTTTTTTCTTACTTAGGAAAATAGTGTTCCCATATCTTTAAGAAAAAATGATTTATCTTACCTTGGGGCAGTTTAAATAGTTCTAGTAGCTAAGTAAAGTTTATAAATAAAAGATTGGAGGAACATTATAATTTGTGTTTTTATGTTTTGTTGGTTTCCTATGAGATAGCATGTTTTTTTGGCGTTCGTCGAGATGTTTTGTTTTTAGGGAAGAGTAATTATATATATGACTCTTCACATGCCAGAACTCTTGACTTTTAACATCTTCCAGCTGTTGAAATATTTGTTCTGTCTCAAGGGACCGAAAGCGTTACCTACACTTTTTTATTTTAATGATAAAGTATAGCAAACCGATTTTAAATACAATGTAGTCTTGATTATGATGTCTTCGGTGACTTGATGAAACCATTAAGGGTTTTTCAGCCAGTATAGTACAACTTTTATTCTTGAACTTGCATAGAACTGCCCAGTAAATACAGACTTTTGAAAGTTGGAATTAAGGTATAATCAGCTCTACTTAGCAGCATACTTTTCCCTCCACTGAAGGTTTTGCCATTACATTTAATGTTGCTTTCCTAGCTAGCCCGCGTTTATTTGCTCAGGTATGTTTGAGCTTGTGTTGTTACAAAAGGAAGAGCAAGACATACAGTTCCAATGGAGAGGGCAACCTGAGTGGCTCACTCTGCCTTTACCGAAACTGGAATTTCCTTGCCCTTACAATGAGCTCATCGTATTTCTAAGGCGCTCCTGACCCAGAGAATGGCATTGGAGGCTCAAGTTGTTTATGCCCTGAATAGGTGGTGAGAGTGACAAGCAGAACAGGGGCTCGATAAACAGGCTCGGTTAAAAATGTGCAGTATGCACAGCCCTATTTACTCTGCAGCTTCAAGGAGGCAACTGCAAATGCTCCGCATGCCAGAGGCAGCAGCAAAGGAGATAGGACGGCTTTGAACCAGGGGGATCGTTTAGGCTTGGCCACGAGGTGCAGATAAGGAGAGCTACCTGTGCCAGCCCTGCAGGACGGATCCCCCTTCCCTGCCTAATTCTAATCCCAGGGTTCAGTCAGGAGTTCCGCTGCTGGGTCTCCAGTGGTTTCAGCTTCAGGGAGGCTCCGGGGCTCCCGGCAGAGAGAGCTCGGGAGGAGAGCTACTCCCCCACCACCACCCCACCCCCACCCCCGCCCCCGCCTGGCAGATGGTTTATGCTGAGCAGATGGCTGGGGTGTGTGGCCACCTCCGTGGTGCAGAGACCATATTACTGCTAGTGCTTGCAGAGCGGTACGTGACCACGGGCTGTCTTCTAGGACAGGAATTTTCGCTTTTTTTTTTTTTTTTAAGAATATTAAAAGGAAGTTTAAAATTTCTGTTTGCTCTGGGCTGTTTGTGAGTCACTACAGGAATAGTCTCTTCCGCCCCATTTCAAAAGGATCAGTTGGTTTTGGATGAGAAAGTGAAACTTTTGGCAGTTGCAGCTTTCATCGCAGATTACCTGGGGACTTTGGGAGCAGAATTTCCAACTCGGCAGGACAGAGACCTGAGACTCTCTGCTGGGGGACTGCCCTGTGCTCTGTGGGGCATTTCAGCAGCTTCCTGCTCTCTACCCTCTGTGGGTAGCACCACTTTCCTTCCAGGTGTGACAACCCAGAATATCTCCAGACATTGTCATATGTTCCTGGGGGGGTGGGGGGGGCAGATTGCCTCCAGGTGAGAACCACTGCTCTAGAGTGATGGCAGACTGTCCACCAGTGTTGCCTTCAGTGTAGTTAGTGAAGGTGTGAAAATCGACCAGACCTGACATAGCAATAATCTTTTTTTAAAATATATTCTTACTGATGTCAGAGAGGAGGGGAGAGGGAGAGGTAGAAACATCAATGATGATAGAGAATCACCAATCGGCTGCTTCCCATGTGCACCCCCCTGGGAATCGAGCCCCCAACCCGGGCCTGTGCCCTGACTGGGAGTCGAACCATGACCTCCTCATTCATAGGTGGGTGCTCAACCACTGAGCATACCAGCCAGGTTGGAATTTCTTTTATTTTTAAAAGACATGTGATTCTTGTATTCTGCTCCACTATATATCCATTTGTAAGTGAAATTTTAAATTAATTCTTGGCAAAAACATTCTAGAGCTTGGTTTATCACATGGCTTCTTATCTCCTCTAGAGTTTTACCTATAGAGTACAACCAGATTATTAAGACTGTATTTGCAAAACTGTGGCTCTATAGAGCAAGTTTTTTTTTTTGTTTGTTTGCTTTATTTTGTACTAGTGTAATATACAAAATATTTGTACAACTAATATTTTGAGCTGCAAGTAAAAGTATACTCATACAAAAGGGTTAAGCAATAAAAATGTTGAACTATCACATACACACACACACAATAAGAAGTTGGGTGAGTTTGGAAAACTTCATTCTTCTTTGGGAGATTCACTATTAGACCACTTAGAAAGCTTTTGGCTGCATGTAACAAAATTCCCAAATAACAGTGGCTCAGACACGAAAGGCATTTACCTCTCTCTCCAGACATGAAGACTGAGGGTGGTCAGTCTAAGCCTGGTGGTCACTTATAACCCAGCCCCTTTCCATTCTTCAGCTGCTCTGTGCTCTGCTCACGTGTCCTCACAGTTTCAAGAGCTCCTGCAGGCATCATGATTTCATTCAGCCATAGAGGGGAGACTCGGATGAAAATCAGGCTGAACCACGGCTCTTTGCACAGGTGGCTTTTCTTCATTCTCAGCAGAGGAAAACCTTTCCCAGACAGTCCCCAGAAGACTGCGTGAATCGCATGGGTTAGTCTTGGGTCACAGGACTTGTTATGAGGGAGGCTGGGAAAGCCAGCACATGATCAAGGGGAGCAGGAAAATCATGACTGTTTTGGTGCAGCCACGATGCATCCCCTGGGACATGATGGACAAGAAGCAGGGGAGGCTGGCAGCTGATTAGATATCAGTCCCAGCCACAGCTAGGAAACGCTCTTCTCCACAGAACACCAATTACATTTGAGTCGTTTGGGAAATGGGAGGCTCTTTGAAAGAACCAACGCCGTGCCTTTAGGATAGATGGGGTTGGGGAGTATTGATTTCCAAGGAGACAGAAGTGATTGGAGATTTAGGACCCACTTCCTTTTGGCTGGTGTTAGTCTTCCAGCTGGGATTCATGTATCTCCGCGGTAGTGCCTTTTCCCTGCCACCAGCCCAGGTGTGCCCTTCAGCACATCTGGAGCAGATCGATGGGTGTGGTCTGGGTGTTGGGGCACAAAACCAAAAGAATGCTGAACTCTAGTCTGTTCTTGTTACCTATAACAGTAAAGGTAATTATTTTCGGGTTTGTTTTCTTGTCCTGAGTTCTCTACCCATAAATGATTTAGCCATGATGTTTTGTGATGTTACCTGTAGTTACATGAGGAGTAATCGTAATTGTAAATATGATGATAAGAGCCCATGTTATTAAGCATGTACAGTAGGCCATTCACTGAGCGCAAAGTGCACAGGCAACATTGAGTTATCACAGCAGCCTCATATTCTTTTCATTTTACAGGTGAGAATACTGAGGCAGAGAGAGAGAGAGAGAGCATCTTTTTCAAGGTCTCTTGGCAAAGCCAGGATTCTCATGTGTCTGAATTTAGAGCTTCCTCTCTAAATTTCTTTATGTTCATTACTTCTTTAAAAAAAGGGTTTTTTTTTTTATTGATTTCAGAGAGGAAGGGAGAAACAGAAACATCAATGATGAGAGAAAATCATTGATCAGTTGCCTCCTATACACCCCTTACTGGGGATCGGGCCGTGACCTCCTGGTTTATAGGTCAGCTCTCAACCACTGAGCCACACCAGCCGTGCTATGTTCATTACTTCTTGACTTAATTTTTGTAGAATATTTTCACCATTTCCTGTCATTGGGAAAAACAATGTCACTGGGAAAAACATCCTAGAAACCCGCACCTTTTTTTGGTTTGTTTTGATAGACACTTTTCCCAAAGTGAGTTTGTGTTACGTGAGTATTTTTGTAATGCCACAGGTTGTAGGAGAAAACCAGAACCAGCACCAAATTGCATTTGTGAGCGTTTCTCTGCCTTTAGCTGATCTGGTCTCGTAGTGTAAGGAAGTTTCCTTTTCATCGCGTTTCCTTCCTGCAGACATTGAAGAGAGTAGGTTCCCACTTCCTGGTTCCTGTTCCATAAATATTGTGTATATTGACATAACTTGAACTTTGCGGCACATTACACATTCTCGGGGTTTAAACAAAGGATTTTCTATAATAGGATATGACCAGATCACTATCAAAAGTTCAGGGGTTTAAGTTACCCCTTGCATTTTCCCAAGTAGTTTGAATGCCCCCATGGGTGGAAGCTGTGCACGCTCCCTGGTTCGGCTCCACTTTGAGTTTTTCCACTGAAGCCTTTCCCATTATAGAAAGCTGGAGTCACCTCACACTGTCTCTCTTCCTCCACAGAATAGACTCCTTCCTCAGGAAATTAACTTTTAAGAGTATCTTGGATAAAGAAAGGCAGTAAGACCGACTCAAAGTGCTTTTATTCCTGCAACATAAAACTTGGCTATTTCTGACCACCGTGATATTGGTTTCTAAATTTAAGATGATGAGATGGGGTGGGGGAGAAGTGAGAGCCCCATTTCCTTTCCCCTCCCCCTCTTTTTCTCTGGCCTCCCCACATACCCTTGATTCCTCTATGTGATCAGTAGTATTGTATCCTCTAATCTGTAAGAAGAATTGACATTGCCATTCAATGTTGAAAGCTGCCGTGACCTAGAAGCATAATATCAGCGTCTGGAATCAGACAGAACTGGGCTGCAATCCTGGCCATGTGACCTTGGGCATGCTACCCTCAATCTCTCAGAGGCTCAGTATTCTCATCTGTAAAATGGGTACAATAATTCATCTCCTTCATGAAATTTCCTTGAGAATTAAATTAGATGACGCACATACAATTTTAATGCAGTGAATAGTCTCTGCCAATTGACTGATACAGGCTGAGTGTCATTATTCCTAGTATTGTGTTTCTTATGCTAAAGATTAAATTATTTGATTGGTTAAGAAATGGTTTGAAACCTGTAGCCATTGCTACATCTGAAGGCTGTGGTGCACTCTGGGGGCAGACCTGGATGTATGGCCCCTGAACTACGGCCTTAGGAACAAATACATTTAGCTCCGTGCCTCTCCCTCCTCATCAGGAACTCATGTCAGATGGCAAGTGAGTGAAGGACAACCATTGATTTATTTTTGTTATAATTGATTATATGAATAGTGTATACTGTGGTAGCAGTGATTTTCCTGCAAAATCCCTCACAACATCCCCCATCCCTTCTTTGTGGCTGAAAAAGCGAATTCGGTATATTTTCCCCTTTCATTCAAAGAAGTCGGTAGAAGTAAATTTAAACGGGAATGGGGTACTTTGGAATGACTTTGTTACCCACTGAAGAAGCTGTCTACTTGCTCTTCCGAGTTCAGTTCTCGTTACGCCAGGGAGAAAGCTGCTGTGAGGTGCCAGCAGCCCCTCATACCTGTCCGCCTCCTCTTTGTCAAGGACCGTGGGTCCGGGGCGCAGCTGGGAAGGTCCCAGGCTGTGGCATCTGGAGGTCAGTGGCGACAGGAATAGGCGCTCCTGTTGGTCCTGTTGTGGGTCACTGGCCATCCTTTATGGTGACAGCAAGTAACAGCAGATCCTTATCTTACCAGTGAATGTGACCCTCGTCTCCACTCTTCATTATCTTCTTGACAATGAACTAGGAAGCGTGTGGCATGTTTGTTAGTCTTCAGAATTATTTTGAGGAGCTGGGCACGTAAAGCTGCTTGAAATCCGTTTCTAGATAAATATCATGTCTTGTTTTGCTGGTTGGAGCAACTTGACAAATGATTAATTTCTCAACACAAGTATTTATGGTAGCTCTAATTATGCCTTTTCCCAGTTTAATAGCTAACATTTACTGGCTGTGAGCCCGGCATGATTATAAGATTTTTACACGCAATAAGATAATGAATGTTCACAACAACCCAAAGAGATTGGTGTTATTATCCCCATTTTACAGATGAGAAAACTGAAAACAGAGGATCAGTAACTTGCTCAGACCACAGAGTGAGTGACAGGAGTGGGATTTTTACAGACATTCTAAATCAAGTCTGTACTCTTAACTGTGATGCTATAGTTATTACTTTAAAATTGTATATTATTCCCACCAAAAACTTGTTTGTGTACTCAAACACCAGCCTTTAAAATTGAAATTAACTTCAGTCATGTGAAAAAGTGTTTCGATCTCTTAACTCAGATTAAGTTTTAGTGTAGTCCAATATTCTCCAACCTAGAAATGTTGAACTAGAGTATTTTTATTCCAGTTAAGCACAAGATCAAATATGAGGATTTAGAAATCATGTGTTTAGACAGAGAAGAGTAACAAGCTGAAATCCGCAGAGGAAGAAATAGCATACATGCCTTGAAGGGAAGTAGGAAGACTGGCCTTTGATCCTTATAAAACCCCATGTGCTTCCATGAATCAGTGTGCTGGGAGAAGGGCAGAGCCATTATACATTCCCGAGAGAAAAGCCAGAGGGCCTAGGAGAGGACCTTGGAGAATGACCCCGAGGAAGGATGACTTGGAAATGTCACAGAGGCCTTAGAAGAGGAAGATGGAATTTCAGGAGGTCACAGGTCACAGGTGCTCAACATCATCAGATGGTGATGTCAAGAATGATAGTGAAACCCAGGTCATTGGATTCGGTGGGTGTTGGGTCGCGATGACCTTGGGGGGCGATTTCACTGGCATGTACGCCCAGGGGCTGAGACAATGAAGACGCAGGCAGCTGCTCACGGAGGAGACCTTTGTCTCAACACCAGCAGATTCAAGTAAAAGTTTTTTTCATGACAGGGAAGCTGTGCGAATGTTTGATAGAAAGCCAGTGGAAAGGAAGCTGCTGAATAGGTTAAAAAAAAAAAAATCACTACTGCTGGCCAGCAGATATTAGTGGTTGAGTGTCAACCTATGAACCAGGAGATCATGGTTCGATTCCTAGTCAAGGCACATGCCTGGGTGTGGGCTCAATCCCCAGTGTGGGGCATGCAGGAGGCAGCCGAAACATCTCTCATCATTGATATTTCTCTTTTTCTCCTCTCCCTTCCTCTCTGAAATCAATAAAAAAATATATATTTTTAAAATCACTACTTGGCTATGTATGTAGAAAACTGTGTTTTTTGTTTTGAATAATTGTTGATATCATCTTTTCCTTTAAATTTAACTCTTTTATAAAAGGAAGAATTGGGGTGGGGGGGCGGGTTTTACTGGTTGGATTTTCACCTGTCAGATTTTGGTTATAAGATAGAAAGTTCCGGAACAATGCCAAAGGAATGTGAGAAAAGTCACCGTTAGGGCTGAGAGCAGGGGGTTGCCGTCTACCTTTCCCGCATGTCCCCACTCCCATCTTTCCTCACATATTCCTGGCCGTGTCTTGGTTAACTAACCCTCTTCCCATTCTCGGTCATCCTGGTTATGAACTTACAATGTTGGCTAATGCATGTTAAGGTGGAAACTCCCCCTGAGGTATGTGCATGTTTGAAAGCACCTCCCCGACCTAAGGCAGGCCCAGATGGGTCTGAGCCCCACAGGAGGACCTGTTCTGTCCCACCTCTTCTTTACGACATTTATGGACCCAGATTTGGGTCCAAGGAAATATATCTTGGTTTATGGAGTGAGATTGGGACCCAAACTTGTATATTTTCCAGACATTTCCTCCAGATGTCCTGATATTATTTGTTGACTAACCCATCAATTCCCCCAGATTTGAAATGTCACCTATGTCGTGTACTGAATTCCCAGGTGTGGGCACACTGTTCTATTTTGCTCATGCCCTGTCCCAGTCTTTGAATTACAGTAGCTTTACAATCTGTTTTTACTGTGTCGTAAGGCTCATTCTTATCAGGAAGAATTGATACCTGTATAATATCAATCTTATTTTTCCAGGCCTTTTTCTGAAGTACAGTAGTTGAAGGCTGTCTTTATATAGCAGAAACTGGTTAAGTGTAATCCTAAATGTTTTATGTGTTTTGTGACTATTATAAGGTTGCTTCTTCTGTTATAGTTTCTGTCATTTATGTATAGAAGAGCCTCTTTTTTAACCCAACCATTTTACTGAATTTCATCTGCAAATAATCAGTTGTTTGTACGGGGGAACAATGCCATTGTCCAGTAGTTGCTTAAGCTATACCCATCGGCATCCACAGACAGCTGGCGTGATGGTAGTCTTTCACATCTATGCATTTATTATTTTTAAATTTATTTGTACCTTGAATTGTGAAAAGCTTCAAACGAACAGAAAATTGTCAAATACTAACATACCTAGCATTCATATTTGACAGATACTAACTTTTCATATTTATCAGATCTCTGCTTTTTAAACAAAAACCTGGTATAATACCACAGGTAAACCTGAAATCCCTTTACTATTATTCTTTCTTCCTCCTCCTTCTTCCCAGAGTAACTCCTGTCCTGAGGTTGGGGCTATCATCCTATACTCCCTGGTGTGTTGTGTGTGTGTATGTGTGTGTGTGTGTGTGTGTGTGTGTGTGTGTGTGTGTGTGTAGTTTTGGTGTTTTAAAACACATGTTTATGCAGTTTTCAAATGTTGTCCTAATTTAAAAGTAATAAATATGTGCCCGTTATAGATCATTCTAGCCTTTATAGAAATGTATATGGGACAGAACGGTAAAAGTGCTCCATAATCCTCCGTTTTAGAAAGCCACTGTTCACTGTGAGGTGTATCGTTTTTCATTTCGTGCTGTTAAGTGGAATTTAGTAGAACCGAAAACTATCTGATCTGCTTAACAAAAGAAAGCCTTCCCGAGGGAAGCTTAATTGGGGTATGTATTTACCACCATATCCTGTTCTGTACGGATAGTTCCTTATCTTGTTAAAAAAAAAAAAAAAGAAAGGGTTGTCAACAAAGGTTACTGGACTTTAAGGGGGTTTTAACCGGGGAACCCATCATTGTTTATGCCACAGAGCAGCAGACTTATATAGACTTGATCGCTGCACCTGATAGGAGCCCCGGCTTGCACAAAGCAGCCAGCCTTGATGAGCAGCTGGTAAACTTGGAGCACATATAGGACAATCAGAGGAAGTCTACACATAAACTTCTCCCTGCGAGGGAAGGTGGTTTTTCCATTTGCCTTTTTCTGAGCAATTTAACTTCCTAATTCGTGGTCCAAATTGTTTCAGAGACTATGTAAACCATATGTTTGCTGAGCGCTGGAGACAAACATGGGGAAGTGTGATTAGCATCAGCTTCCCTCCGGAAAGGGGCTTCTTTCCCAGCCCAGCTTCGCCTGCTTTCTACTTACTGGACAGGAGCGAGGAAGCAGAGGAGGGAGCTAGGGTCGGAAATAGCTGCATCTGGCTATAGGTTCCCCCCCCCTTCCTTCTGCTGAAGCACATATTTTAACACATATGTTATCCTCTGTATCAGCATGAGAGCGATAGTGGGTGCTGACTGACATCAGGAGGAGGCATTTCAGTATTTAGCGGGCCTGGAGAGGGGAAATGCGGTTACTTTGAACCTTTAGGAGATTAACTGTGTGTGCGTGTGCGAGGGAGCATGAGCAGTGAACCGGCTAGCAAGAGTGAGATGCTTTTCAGTATTTGTTTTATTGGGTTTGAATAATTGCTGACAAGGATAAAGAAGTTACTACTGTTAAATGAAAGCATGTTCTTTTTATATTAAGTTTATTAAAAGAGTAGTGAAGTTGTAAATGTGATTTATTATGAGATGATGAAGTTTACAGGTCTAGATAAAATGATGATATTGGATGATTGCTATTGAATCAATTTTTTTTTTTTTTAAAAGGCAAACATTTCCTGCTTCCTATTTTGGACTCAGAAGTCAAAACAGTGGGATAGTTCCCTTATAAGGCCTCTTCAATGACACGCAGATGTGCAGATGTGTAGAAACTGTCACCTGGAGGTGAACTCTCAAAGCTATGAATAAAGTGGCGTAGTTCATCACCCAATCTGGATATTTGAGAGAACAACAGGCATAAACTGGGTCAGCGGTCACCCTCGCTCTTAATGGTCTTGTACTTCTTATCGCTGAAGAGAACAATTAAAAACATTCTATTATAATTTATCTCCTCCTTCTGTCTCTAATTACCCTCAAAGACAAAGATTCAAAGCACCCATGAAACACAATAGCTGCTATTGTTTGTATTTTGGCCAACACTGGGGAAATTAGAAACTCTAAAACTTAAGAGGCAAAAGAAGATTTAGGTAGTTGATTCATATTAGTTTACATTAGTTTCCTGTAAACTCTTGGTCTTGGCTTCTAGTGGGGACTACCCAACAGGTGAAACCACCACATGCTAAAGACTTTTTGGAATGTGAGTCATCTTGAATGACTGGCTTTATAGTAGGTACATTTCTTTGCCTCCTGTTTCTTTGGAAATGCAAAGAATACCTGTTCAGTGTCATTGTTTAAGGCACTACCTAAACACCCAGGCACACAACATTAGGGTGGTTGGAATTTTCCATCTGCAGCAAATTATTTTAACTGGAAATGGAGTGCCTTTGACTAGCCGGGGTAGTCTTTTTTAACTTGTGAGTTGGATCCAGAGTAACGAGGAGCTGCAGAGAGAGGACCATAACAAGGAAGCATTCCTTCATCTTGTTGTTTCTCTTGTTGAGGCTTTGCTTTTGCTTGCTTGTTTGTTTTATCTCGAGGCCTGGGCTATTAAATCCATGTCCGAGATATCTGGGACACACATTATAAACTTTTTCTGCTCTTCCAAAAACTGACTGCTTTGTTGCTGGTAAACATGGTCTTTTAAACACACAATCTTAGTTGTGTGTAACGTGTATCATCCTCTTTCCTGCTTTTATAAGAATTGTGAGCTTTGATAAGCCTCATTTTGGTGTGCCCAACACTGTTGTATGTTCTGAGTATGGCTTTGCGGGTCTGTAGGCAGTTAGTTCCAGGAGAGCTTTGGGGATGATGTTGCCATGTGAGCTTTCAGTTAATACAGATTATTACCCTAGCAACAGAAGGCTTGTCAGAGGGCAGTATTTTGCTTTGATATATAATAACTATTTGCTGTTTTCTGAGGGAACACTCTATCAAGCTAAATTTTAGAAAAGATATAGTTTTTCAAGGAGAGTACAAGGGAGTAATTGACAGACAGGTGTTCAGCACTGAATAAAAGAAATTCTAAGAAATCTTGAGCAAATGGCTTGTTCCGAAATTCCTAGTATAGGAATTTTTATTTTCTCTTAATTTCCCTAAGTTCATACATTTGTGTTTATTATTAAATAAGGAAGCCATTTGACATTGTTCCTAGACTATACTTAAATGCGTAGTTATCAATTTATTCAACAGTTATTTATTGAGCTCTCCCATGTTCAACTGCAAACGTACATATTCACAGTAGAGGGAAAGCTGTATCTACCTGGGTTGGGGTTTTTCAAGGAGATGAGGGTGTATGCAAGGAGTGATTATAAGTAGCCATCAAGAAATCCAAGCATGAACCAGAAGAGGTGAAGGGTTTAAGGATGGGAGAAAGGTGGTAGCGTCAATGGCTTGTAGAAATTGGTAGGCTGAAGAATTGTTGGGCTTGATTAGAAGAAGAGAGACAAGCAATGGTGATGAGAGTCCTGTTTGACATCGGGATTACAGGTAGCAGTCTTATTCACTGAATTATTGACATGTTCTTTTCGCTTTTCCTTATAGTGAAGAAAGTTACAACGTCAATGATTATTCCTTAAGAGATCAGCTATTGGTGGAATCTTGTGACAATGAAGAGCTTACCTCGTCTCCAGGGAAGAACAGTTCCACAATTCTTTATTCAAGACAGAACTCTGCCAGTCACCTCTTCACTCTGACCGTCCTTAGTAACCATGCGAATGAGAGAGTGGAAATGCTGCTAGGGGCTGAGACACAGTGAGTATGGGTGGGGAGAGGGTTTCAGAACATCTGGTATCAGTCTTCCCTGCCTCATGGCCCTGGGACTTCCTGGAAATAGGGAGGGGACTTGAGTGGGATGTGCTGGGCTGTGCAGGTGACCAGCAGATGACACCTTCCCAAGGCTGAGGAAGGCATTCCTTCAGTTTGAAAAGTGATTAAACAGGCAGTGTGAGACCTCCTTTGGGCGCCCCTCTCCTAAGGAGAGAGTGTAATATGTCTGAGCTTTGGATTTTATAAGACTTGAAGGATAAAAACGTCTTAAACACTTTGGAGGTTAGTGCGTGTCCAGATGTTCTGGAGCATTCTCAGAAACTGGAGACTTTCTTTCATCACTTGCAGTTAGTAATGGCGAAAGTGTGTTGGTTTTGCTTTGTGTTTCCCTTTTCTCTGTGTTTATAAGGAGTGTTTGTTTTTTATCCAGGCCTTGCCAACACAGCAGAGCTCTTCCCGGCTGTCTCCTTTGTAATTTATGTCATCTCCACCACTGTTTCTGAGATTCCTGGAAGAGAGTAGGAAGTAAACCGACGTGTGCAATTCTTTTTGCACCGAGGCCGGATCCTTTGCTGGGACATTCCGTAGCATTACTCCCCCCACCTGCCTTTTGATCATACCACGGGCTGAATGGATATTCATTTCCTCAGTCAGAAATATTCTCAGAATATCTAGTTATGTCACCAGTAAACTCATGTGTCTGACTCATATTTGTAGTTCTTTAATTAATAGGAAGAGGACATTCCAGAAAGGGCATGGGGCAGATGTCTCCCTGGGTACAAAGGGAGTGACTCCCTCACTCTACTCCACCAGCAACTCAATTACAGTTCAAAAGTAAATAACTAGACAAAGACTTTCAGCACACGGATGTGGTGTTGAAGGAAAATATATTACAGCCATATGCACTTTCCTTTAAAAACAATAGGCTATTTAAAAGTCTAGCAGATTGACTCTGGGCTCCGTTCGTTGAAGCATCGTCTGTATACCAAAAGGTTGAGGGGTTCAATTCCAGGTCAGGGCATATACCTAGGTTGCAGGTTCAATCCCCAGTAACCAATCCATGTTTCTCTCTCACATCTATGTTTCTCCCTTTTTCCCTTCCTCTCTCTCTAAAATCAATAAACATACCCTTGGGTGAGGAATTAAAAAAAAAAAAAAGATCTGGTAAATTGGTATATGCCATAATTGGAAATGTGCAGGTCATCTCTGGGTTACTTGGTTTTGAGCAATCAAAGTTTGGGTCTATGTATCATGTTTTCTTTGCTTCTAAGATTTGCAAAATGTATAGGAGTGCATACATTTTTTATGTTTTGCCTCTTTTGTACATGGTTAATATAGTTCATTAGCAATCCAGTTGAGAAAACAAGGTTTTCACCACCGCACTGGCCTTGAGTAATTGTAGAACCCAGGCAAGTCACATGTATCCTTTGGCTACTAATTCTTCAATTTGAAAAAAAATAGGGTTCATCCCTAAATATTTACCTTCTTTGAAAAGCTGGTCTTAGCAGAGGCCGCCTGGGGAAATACGAAATGTAGAGTTAGCAGTAGGTGGGGTGCAGCTGTTTGGCACAAAGACAGTTCAACAATCATGACAGTGACATTGAGGAAGAACAGGTCGATAGCTTTGATTACATGAAGAATGCAGAAAAGCTCGCTGAAGGAAATGGGGCAAACCCTTGGTGAGCATCTGGGCTGTGCCAGGCACCAAGCCAGCTCTAGAACATGAAGAAGGGGCCCATAGCTGTTTCCAGAGAAAGAGAGAATCTCAGAGTTGAAGGGGCATCTAAGTCAGGTGACGGTAAATCTGATTCCCCAGGGTCAATATTATGTCTGTTCTGGCCAACTGAAGAATACTACCTTCTTGGAATCTCAAAAGAATCTTGTTTAGACAATAAAATATGTGATGACCCTAATTATAGGTCTGTAGTCCAACTCCCTTTTTTCCCCTAAAGGTAAAATGAGACTCACAGAGGTGAAGTGATTTGCCTGCAGGAAGTGAGTTATTGCCAAAGCTGGGACTAGACCCTGACTTTCCTCAATGCGGAATTCTTCCTAGCAGCAGAGTTTTCCCTTTAATTTTCTTACTGAGAAGCTGCGGGCCATATAGACAGCCCCATCCTTGTTGCTCAGGTGGCCTTCTTCTGGATCTAGAAGGGATACTAGGAAGCCAGTTGCTATAAAATGTGGGAAACGCCGAAACCGGTTTGGCTCAGTGGATAGAGCGTCGGCCTGTGGACCGAAAGGTCCCAGGTTCGATTCCGGTCAAGGGCATGTACCTTGGTTGCAGGCACATCCCCAGTAGGGGGTGTGCAAGAGGCAGCTGATCGATGTTTCTCTCTCATCGAAGTTTCTAACTCTCTATCCCTCTCTCTTCCTCTCTGTAAAAAAAAATCAATAAAATATATTTTTTTAAAAAATGTGGGAAACTATTAAAATGTGGATTTTTTTCCCCAAGTCCGTAAGCTGTAAAAAGGAAAAAGTTTGTGGAAACGTAGATGATAAATTTTTTAAATATTATATGCTTTGAAATATTTTATAATAAAATGCTGAATATATGTATCTGAAACATTATTGTCTGCTTAAAACTACTTTTGTTGTTGTTGTTGTTCCTTTGCCCATGTTTTTCCCCCTCCCTGGAATGCCCTCTTCAGACCGCCTTGAATTACCAAGTGCATCCCCCCTCAGGGCTCATGCCCGGTCTTCCCTCTATGAAGACACCCGTCAGGGCTGCTCGTGGTGATGTTGTCCCCCAAAATTCTGGCTGCTTGCTGTCTGTGCCACTCTTGATAATTCATTTTTCTCCTTAGTTTTTCTTTTTAATATATTTTTATAGATTTCAGAGAGGAAGGGACAAGGAGAGAAAGATAGAAACATCAATGATGAAAAGGAATCACTGATTGGCTGCCTCCTGCACGCCCCCTACTGGGGATGGAGCCTGCAACCCGGGCATGTGCCCTGACCCGGAACCTAACCATGACCTCCTGGTTCATAGGTTGACACTTAACCACTGAGCCACAGTGACTGGGCTCCTTTGTTTTCTGTCTTGCCCATCTTCTACCCCTAAATCTCTCCTTCCTATTACAGCTGAACTTCTTGAGAGCGTCGTCTTCATTTCCCCCTGTTAATTCAGCGCTTTTATTGGGCATCCTTTCAAGAGCTACTGTAAGTGCTAGGATGTAGCCACGAACAGTAGAGACCAGATCCCTGCCCTTTGGGCTTCTGTTCATGTGAGCAGCTTACATCTGTGTTCTTCCCGCCCTCAAGGAGGGTGACTGGATGGCAGTGAACTTTGGGCAGTCAGCTTGGGCAAGTGGCCTTCCATGAGCTGGGGCAGTGGGAAAGTACTTCTTCTTGATCCAATTAAAAGTCAATGTAAATGCAGTGAGGACTGCAAAGCCAGGCGATGGGATTTGGAGTGAATGTTGAATGCTGGGTCTTGTACTCTAAGTTAGATGGTGCAGGAAGACTTTGCTGAGGTGGCATTTGAACAGAGAGCCCTGAGTGACAAGAAGTTACCCATAGGAAAATGCAGAGCCAGAATATTCTAGGCAAAGGAAATGACGAGTGCAAAACTCCTAAGGAAACGAGTTTGATGTTGTCAAACTTGGCTTGAACATGGTGAATGTAGGTAGATAAGAATAAACCGGGGAGCGGGTGGGTGGTCGAGAGGCCGGTGCAGGCCAGAGCATTTCGGAGCAGAGCTCTTCCAGGGCCTTCTGTGGGCTTTAATCTCCAAACATTACCAACCTGGCATGAGGGTAGGGGTTCAAAATGTATAGTAATTTGACATTTCTTTAGCATCAAAGCATATAATTATTTTTTAACAGTAATTCTTTTTTATTGGATTTCTGAAAACACTTGGTTCACAATGGATTGGGTGGTGAGGACTATTTCTTCACCACAGATATTTTGAAAAGCACTAATCTAGAGCTTCATAAGCCATGGTAGGGGGATCCCTGGAAGACTGGAGGGGAGGTAGAAGTTTCTAGGGGGAGAACAACTCCGGCCATGTTGGAGGGGTCAAGGGGCTTCGGGGTGGTGCCCTCGGCCACAGTATATAAAGGGAGATGGAAATATTACATTTAGGAGACAGAGACAACAGGACTGACGTACTATGAGTTGGATGGCACTGCGTGAAAGAGAGGGGTCAGTGATGCTTTGGATTTTTGGTACTTTATATGGAGTTACCCCTTAACCATCTTCTATATGGCTTCCTCTGCCTCCCTGCTGAGGCCGCCCCACCCAAAATTAGCCATGGCTTCCTAGTTATCACACCCAGTCAGTCTTCTTCTTTCTTTACCTCTAAGGCCATTTAATGTTGACCATCAGACTGAGGCTAACCCCTTTTGGAGATTCTTTCTCAAAGAATCTCGTTTTAGTTTTATGTCCACATCTAACCATCCCTCTTCACTTTCCCTTCAGAAATGCAACCTGTCTGAAGCCAGGCATCACCACTACCCACCGCTTTCCCCAGCATGCTCGTGTCTTGATCCGTTTCCAGTTACCCGGTCTGGAGACTTGGTGTCATTTCTGATGCTCCCAATCTGCACAGATCCATCACCGGCCAGCCCTTCCTGTATTAACCCTTTGCACTCGCTTGCTTTTTTCTCGATTCCTTTATTCTTCTCGGGATTTAATTTTTTAAATACCCCAGATTTTACAAAGCGCGGCAGTAGAATAAAAAACTGGAGTTTCTTTTCATACAAACTTATTTATTTGGATTTTTTTTATATTTCAAATTATTGATACATTCAATAACCGTCACACTCGACATCCGAGTGCAAAAGGTTAAAGTCTACTGCAGCTTTCCACGTGTTTCCACTCCACTCCCTCCTCCTAGGACACCCCATACGCCACTTACCTTTTGAAATACCTAACCATCTTCTCTCTAATCAATTCTGCATGGAGTTATGACTAAATTCCACACTCAGCTCTGGTTTTTTTCCTTGTCTCACTTTGTACATAGCAAGTTCCCAATAAATATTTTTGGAATTGACCCACAGTGAATATAATTAGCTTTTCTTTATCCAAAGGAAGGCAGAGTAGTAGCCACATGTAGGGAAATACTGCCTCTCTCTCAGTCTCTGTTCAGGGTCCTCCTTTTGGTGCCGGAGCAAATTTCTCTATATTCCACGTGTTTTACAACGTTTGCTCATTAAGGAAATGGTTAAACTTTATTTATTTTTTAGGATGTACATCTAGGCCATGTATACTGCTCTATCTGTTTGCCTGTTAAAGATCTTAAGTCGTTGTCTTGTTAATGAGACAGTAGTCTGTGAAAACTACAAAAGCTCACCCTTTATGAAAGGACAAAGGAAGAATGTTTCACTACTCTCCTCTCTTTTCCCTCTGGGCCTTTCAAGAGGAATGTGGGAGCCGGAGAGCCCCCTTTGTCCGCCTTCATTCAAATGAAGCCCAGACAGCTGCTGCTGGCACAGAGCAGGGGCCGTGGCAAGTGGCGGCCTTGGCATCCTTTGTCCGCAGTGGAATTTGGATGGCATCTGGGTCCAGTGTACATAGTGATGGGATGCCAGGAGGTACTCCGTGGTGGACACAAACTTTCTTCACCCATTATTTTTAGCGATAAGAGATAATCATCTCTCACGGTAATCAAAGATCCTTCTCAACATTTCTCTCTCGCAAGAACTGGGAGCCTAATGGATGGGGTTGGTCCTGTCGGCTGTGCAGACAGCCAACTCCTGGGCCTGCCGACAAAGGCGCATGGATTGCTGGGAGTCTTTTGCGCTCTTCCTGCTTATGTTAATGATTTAATTAACCACAGGGAGTAAATGGTATGGAATAAAATTGTAAATTGTATGTTTGACAGACTCTTACACACCCTTCAGGGAACATCCACAATATAGAGATGACAATGGGCATGGAAAAAATATATATTTATTATAGGCCGGAGTATTTTCTCCTTGTTGAATCTTGAATCCATGTCCAGTAATGATCTTTTACTTGTACAGAGTCCGGCAAAATTCATTATCGTTTGTGATCCTCATTACTGACCCCAGTGAAGGAGGAGGGCAGGTGATAGTACGGATCTTTCGTTATCCAGGAAACAATTGGCCCACCGCGGGTGAACTCCAGGATTCTGGACTAGACTAGGTCTCATGAGCTATTAGATATGACAAGAAATAATTACACTTTAGTGCATGTCACAAAACCTAAATTTTAGCACCCTTAATGGGCTAGGGCAGTGGTCGGCAAACTCATTAGTCAACAGAGCCAAATATCAACAGTACGACGATTGAAATTTCTTTTGAGAGCCAAATTTTTTAAACTTAAACTTCTTCTAACGCCACTTCTTCAAAATAGACTCGCCCAGGCCGCGGTATTTTGTGGAAGAGCCACACTCAAGGGGCCAAAGAGCCGCATGTGGCTCGCGAGCCGCGGTTTGCCGACCACGGGGCTAGGGGAATGATTTTGCTCCGGCTGGAGTCCAGCTCCATTGGCTTGGTCACACAGCATCATGACGGCATTTTCCTTCTTACCCTGTGAGTTTTCTTTCATGGAACACTCTGTGGAACTCAGCTCGTTGAATTGCGTGTCAGAGTGAACAAATACAGCATCTCCACTGTCTTACTCGTTACGCACGCTTGGAGGACTTTTAACCAAAGGCTGTGGGTATAGACGAATTTCAAAAGGCACCACAGGTAAATGTCTAGGCTGTGAGAAGGAACCCCAAAGGTATCTGGTCAAATGCCACTGTAAGAAGGATGAAAGGAAGGTGAGGCAGCAGCCGGGGTCACTTAGCCTCTATGGAAAGGTCCGGAGGACCAGGCCGGGGGTCAGGTCCTTGGTGGGCATTCCATTCCGTTCAGCCTCATCCTGAGCCTTGCCTCTTCGTTTAAAAGCCGTCTCTGCACTTTCTCAGTGTTTATCTGTCTTTTCTAGCCGATGCCTGGGTTTCAAGGAAAGTCCAGCTCTGCTGTATCTGCGAACCGTGTGCAATTAACTTTGATCGACTGTGTTTTTAGTGAACGCTGTGCGAGGCAGGACGAGGTGCTGCCACAGCAAACTCCCGCGCAGGGGACCGTGCTTGCCTCGTTCACGCCTTGCACAGGGGACGCGGGGGTTTTGAAAGGATGGCATGGACAGATGTTCATGTCAAAGGCGTCTCTTCTCAGCTCCATCCTCTCCCCGTCTCTGGGCCACGTGTGTTGTGCAAAGCGCTCTGCCCAGGCCCATGGCTCTGCGTTGGGTTGGTTCTCTGCTCCGTGTGCTCCACGCTGAGGCCTGTGAAGAGCAGCAGAGCCCACTTAGTCGCTTGGCAGCCTCGGCCTGGCCCAGGCCCTGGCACAGGCCCGCGCTCAGTGAATGTGGGAGAAAGCAGTGGTCGGAGAGCCTTAGAGGTGGACATGCCCAGGTCCCCATGAGGGCAGCCCTGTTTATTCTCGCACTTTGTTTGGGCCAAGGGACACGTCTAGGAACTGGGTGTGGGGGGGTCCCTGTGACTTCATGTTGATTGGTTCCTATTGTCCCCCGAGAAAAGAGCTGTCTGGAGTGAGCCCCGGACTTGATATCTACATTGCATCATGGGTATGTCTGGGCCTGGTTTGCCTTGTTCTTAGACTCCCGTCTTTTATGGAGCGCCTCCTCCCTGTGTGAGAGGAGAACTGTGCTCTCTGCTAGCTGACAGCGGGGCGGGGGCGGAGGGGGACGGGGGACGGGGGGGGGGGGGTGCTCCTTGGCAGGGCTCCTGGAGGCCCTAGGGGAAGTCGTGAGGTTCTGACAGCATCTATTCCATTGAAGCCATTTCAAGAAGGGGCCCCTTTCAGCCAGGGCAACAAGGAGTGTGTTGTTCTGTCCTCCGGAGTCCCTGCGAGGGGCCGCCGTGTCTGCGCGCTGCATTAGCATCCCGGCAGCATGCCACAGGAGGGAAGGGTTTCATCTGGGCCTCTGGAAACTGGCTGCAGGGGGAGGCCCGGCTGAAAGCGGCCACTCGCTGCCAGGGCAGTGCCGTGCCAGGGAAACCTGACGTGGAGGCTGCCGCCAGCAGCAGGGGCCGTGGCGCGGGCCGCGGCGAGCCACCGAGCGGGCTGGCTTGTGGATGTGGCACAGAGAGAACGCAGATGGGTCATTTTAGGCTTCTCTTGGTGAGCAGCCCTCCCACCCGTAAGATACTTGGTTTTCAGTTTCCTTTGTACTTTGCAAATTCCAGTTGAGCCCGAGTAAAAAAATAAATAAATAAGTAGATCGTACCCCACAAAGAGATGATATCACAGATTGAAGGGTTTGCTTGGGGTGATTTTAAAGGAAAGGATGCTCTCGTGTCCCTGATAAAACCATCCGGAAGCCCTTTGAATGTTTTTAAACGCCCGGCAGCATGGTGAGTGCTGTTTACATTGTGTATGTTACTCCTGACACTCCAGCCCGCAGAGCCCAGCCTCCTCCTCCTCTTCTAAAGAAGTCTGTCTGTCCGCACACTGCGGTGTCCACGCTTCCCGCCTTCTCTCGTTATGCCGTGAGCCCCCACTAGGGAACCCCAGCTCGTGGACCCCAGACCACCTGGCTTTACCTTCTGACTGCACTGCATGACTTTGTTTGTTTGTTTGTTTTGGTGTGTTTTGTTAATATATTTTTATTGATTTCAGATAGGAAGGGAGAGGGAGATAGAAACATCAATAATGAGAGATGTTTGTCTCTTTACCTTCTGACTGCACTGCTGGGGTTCGAGCCTGCAACCCAGGCACGTGCCCAGACCAGGAATTGAACTGTGACCTCCTGGTTCATAGGTCGACACTCAACCACTGAGCCATGCCGGCCTGACCGCTTCTTGGCTGTTTTACTGTGAGCAGGCACTTCACACTCCAAACTTCAGCTTTGTCCTCTGGGAACATGGAAATAATCATGCCAGTATTTTCTTCCAAGATTTTTGATCAGACAAGATTAGATGGTACTTGCAAAATGCAAAGAAGTCCTGTACCTGTCACGAAAGTAAAACTGTTTAGAACAAGGCCCAGTTCCTACCCTCCTGGAGTGTATGGCCTGGTGAGAGAAACAGGCAAGTCAGTAAATGTTGGGGGGTCCGTGTGAGATGAGTGATACATGATTTCATAGGTCAGCAGGTGTTTGCTGAGGCCCTGCCCTGTGCCAGGCAGTGAGCCGTATAGATATGATGCCTGCTTTCATGAGGACCAGGAGTGTGCAGAGGGGTGTGTGGGAACGGGACGGCCAGACTGGGATGGGGACGAAGTATGGGTGCACGCATCAGAGGAAGCTGCCTGCAGGAGGTGAGGCTGTGTTTTCAATGTGGAGTGGGGGTGTGGAACAAAAGAAGTCAGAAACAAAAGTGGACACAGCATGGGATTCCATTTTCATACAGAACAGGATAGGCAGCACTAGTTCATGTTGGTGGAAGCCCGAACAGTGGTTACATTTCCGGGAGGTGATTGCTTGGAAAGGGATAAAGGGAAATCTGGCGCGTGTCTCCTGACCTGGTAGCATGTATACGTGTGTAAACCTAAGGAAACTCGCAAAGCTGTTTACACGTAAGATCAGCGCAGTGTTTTATGTACGTTCTTCAATTTAAAATTTTTACGTAGCGATTATGAGGGGTCTAGCTCGGTAAAACGGCAGGAAGGTTGTGTGTGAGAGTGAAAAGAGCCAGTGGGAAAGGTGTGAAGCAGCATGCCGCGTTCTAGCACTGGACAGCGGCTGCTCTGTCTGGATGGAGGGTGGATACACATGGGGGTGAAGAAGGGGTGGCAGAGCCCGGCCAGTGTGGCTCAGTGGTTGAGCATTGACCTATGAACCGGGAGGTCATGGTTCGATTCCCAGTTAGGGCACATGCCCGGGTTGCGGGCTCCATCCCCAGGAGTGGGCGTGCAGGAGGCAGCCGATCAGTGATTCTCATCATGGATGTTTCTCTCTCTCCCTCTCCCTTCCTCTCTGAAATAAGTAAAAATATATTTTTTTAAAAAGATGGGCAGTATGAGTTTTGATACATATAAGAAGGAACATGATACCTAAAAACACTGGTTCCAGGACTGTAGGATTAATAATTTAAAAAGCATAGAATACAAGGGAAATATCAACCATACTGCTTTAGTATTTTAATTTTGCTGTTGATAACACTAACAAAGTTGACTTCTTTTTTTATTAGAAAAAAAATAGATGGGGTGTTAGTGAGAAAGAAGCATCTTTTAGGTGCAAGCTATGATGGGAGGGGAAAAATTGTTTTTCAAGTACTGGCCATGAAGAAGGTAAGAAGGCAGAGTGGCCCTAGTAGAAATTGACCTTGGTTGGAATCTCGGATGTCAGGACTTAGTATTCGCGTCTTTCTCACCGGCCTTTGGGAGGACTGTATGATATAATGGATGGATGTCGAGTGCTGTGTCTGCCACGTCGTGTGGACTTAATAAATGCTTCTTAAGAGATTTCAAAGTGTGTATGGGTGTGTGGTTCATTTCATTGCAGTCCCGATATTTAGCTTTTCCAGGCCGTAAACTGTATTATGGAGTAGTGCTTGCTTATATGAAACTTTTGATCCTTTCATTAAATAATTATCTTGATTCATGTAAATATAGCTTACTGTTGTAGAAAAAGTCTTGGTTGTTTTTTGCCTTGGATTAGTTTTGGCTGTACTCATTAAAGCCATATTAATAAGCATTTGAGCACAGTCTTAAAAAGATCAAAAATTTCTGTTTCAATAAAGCTCATAGTTGGCAATATTAGTTGAAGGGGGAACAAAGTAGCTTTAAATATATCAAGTTTCTCATCTTTTCCGAAATGGTTTGATTAATGGGGGGGGGGGGGGGCGGCGGGGGAGGAAGAGGAGGGCATGGAGGGAGACTGCCTTAGTGGGATTTTTTTTCTTTTTTAAGGAAATTTACTTTTTTGAAATGTTTAATTCAGATTATGAGTTACTGAACATCTTTTTGTGATTGCAATGTGTAAGTGTAATCAGCTCTTCATTAAAGGTCAAACTGTCAAGTGAGAAGTTCCACTTCTCCACAGCTAGCCAAATTCATTCAGAATGGTTTAAGTGTCCCAGATGGCCATTTAAAACCTCTTACCTTGGTTGTGAAGGTCAGCCCCCTACCTCTCTCGGTCATCTCTCCCCTGTTTGGGAAGTGGCTTTGCATTCTAGGACATACTTCATTCTCTGTAAGCACCTTGCGTCTCTCAGCTGGCTCTGCCCTGTGTGTTTAGGAGTGAGCGAGCCCGCTGGATCACTGCCCTGGGACACAGCAGCGGGAAGCAGCCTCCTGACCGAACCTGTAAGTAACTCCTGGGCTGTCTGTGCTGCAAGGCGGACCGTGGAGGGGCTCTGCCCCCTGCTGGACGCTAGGGTATTCATGATCCCCCAGGTTTCTTTCCTCCCTGCTGCCTGTCCTACATCAGAGCTAGGAGATCCCTGCTTTGGAAGGCCAGGACTCTGAACTCACATCCAAGGTGCAGTTGTTCTTTGTTGTGTAAACGCGGTACGTTGTGGCATATCCACCCCGAGCCACTTTGACCTTCTGCAGTCGGGGGCATCATGATATATATAGACTAGCACAGCACCGGGTTATTGGAAAGATGGAATTAAATATCCATTGAAAGCCTTGCTTGGACTTGTAAAGGTAAAGCTCTTGCATTTTTAGCTGTGGTTTAGGGCCATTGGCTGCATGTTTAACCCTTTGCACTCGCTTGCTTTTTTCTCGATTCCTTTATTCTACTCGGGCTTTAATTTTTTAAATACCCCAGATTTTACAAAGCGCGGCAGTAGAATAAAAAACTGGAGTTTCTTTTCATACCAACTTATTTATTTGGATTTTTTTATATTTCAAATTATTGATACATTCAATAACCGTCACACTCGACATCCGAGTGCAAAAGGTTAAGCCATACTGACTGTCTCAACCTAAGCTGAAATGTATTTTTAACCTTAAAGACAATGGCTTTACCATTCCTTTTGACCTTTTTTTTTTTAATTGAAGTGATAATAGTAGCAAAATGTATTTCATTCTCCTAGAGAACTAGGAACTGGTGCGGTCCAGGGTGGTGTATTAGCGCCTTCACGCTGACATTATGCTTCTCTGGATGGTTCTAGCTGGAAGGTCAAACCCAGAGAATAAAGGGCAACAAAACTGTTTGTCCGGGAACACCCAGAAGTCACAGCTTTAAGCGTAGAGCCAAAGCTAAAGTGATGGATTGGAATAAAAGTTCATAGAATCAAGTTCTGTATTAAAAAAAACTAATTAGTCTCGTCGTCAGTACCAAGTCACTGAAGTTAATGGCTTTATTACAATTTAGCATAATGGGGAAACTCAAAATGCTCTCTAACTTTTGGTTGGAGATCTTTTTATTTCTAAACCTCTTTGGCAGCTTCCATGTGCTGCTACTGATGGGGAAAGCACCTTGGATGCGAGCCTGGAGGACCGGGCGTGTTGTGGATTTCATCATCAGTTGCATGTCCTTGGCACGTTACCTAACCTGTCTTATCTCAGTTTCCCCAGTGCATGTGGCTGTTTTTTCTGCCCCATTATGTGACGTGACTAATGGCTCCTTATCAAGGCTGTTCTGGAGGGGATTCATACGTCATCAAAGGCCTCTCTGGACTCTGAGCTTCTGAAGTTATAAAGCTCTTAGCCCAGTATGAGAGCTCCTGGGAAAGATTTCCTGCTTCTTCATAGAAGCCTAACTTGTTTCCATTAGCGCCGGCCCTGAGCTGCACAGAAAGACTGAGAGCACCATTGATTTGTATCTGTTCTGTTCTCCCTCTGCTGCCGGCAGCTCAGGATGTTCCCTTTCCTCCCTAGCACTGACCCAGGTAGAAATCATTAGATCGTTTACCGCCAAGCAGCCAGACGAGCTCTCCCTGCAGGTGGCCGACGTGGTCCTCATTTATCAACGTGTCAGCGACGGTGAGTGCAAGTGTCCTTACGGGCATTCAGGGGGTGAAGAACCTGGGAGTCTGCTTTTCGTTATTCATGCGCATATTCCATATCCCTTTTTTAAAAATATATATTTTAATTGATTTCAGAGAGGAAAGGAGATGAAGAGAGAGATAGAAACATCAATGATGGGAGGGAATCATTGATTGGTTGCCTCCTGCACGTTGGACTGAGCCCACAACCCAGGCATATGCCCTTGACCAGAATCGAACCTGGGACCCTTGAGTCCCCAGCCGACGCTCTATCCACTGAGCCAAACTGGTTAGGGCTATCCCTTTTGTTTTCTCCTGTGCACCAGCCTCTCTTCTTTCTACACTCTCTGCCTCTTACATGTTTTTGAAAAGGGATGCAGTCCCGTGGTTTGTTATTCGAAAGGAGCTATGAAAAGTTTTCCTTCCTTCCCAGTCACCTAGTTCTCATGCCCCTACCCAAAGCGCCCTCTTCCCCAGCTCAGCCCAAACTCACCTACTGACTCTGCTGCTCACTTTGGCGCCTCTGATCATGTCATTCATCCTCCTTGAAGCCATCCCCTCTGTCCCACCTCCCTCTCCACCTTCCGTCATCTGTGGTACCCAACATCCTTCCTTGTTGGAGCCGAGCACAGTGGAAATACATCCAGACACGCGTTGCTTCATGAGGACTCTCTTTCTTCTCTGCAGGCTGGTATGAAGGGGAGAGACTGCGAGATGGAGAAAGGGGCTGGTTTCCTATGGAGTGTGCCAAGGAGATAACGTGTCAAGCCACCATCGATAAGAACGTGGAGCGAATGGGACGTTTGCTAGGACTGGAGACCAACGTGTAGCCTCTCTGGTGGCCTTTTGCGACTGCAAGATTTGCACTGCATCGTGGTGGGTGGGCTGGTTCAGGGCTGGTGTTCTTCTGAGTTTTCACACAGCCGACTCGATGGAAAGGAGGGAAACATTTGCCTTTAAGCTTGCCCGGTGGTCTTGCTCTCTCGGGAGAAAGGCTAGTTCGCAAAGCCGGGTGTGTGCACAACGATCCTGTTGCAAACCTCTAGGTAAGCAGAGTACCTGAGCGAGCAGTCCCCATGCGGACCCAGGGCCTCGGCTCCTCCTCGCTGCACTGTATCTGGCGATAAAACATGTACATACGATGCTGTATCCTGATTCTCTAGCCTCACTTAGCCAAGAGTGGGCTCTCCCTGTGTAAGCATCTCCTCTAGGTGACTTTCCCAGCATTAGCAAGCGTTTCTGTCTTGAAGGAGTGCTCAGTTTTGTATATACGTTTCCTGCTCTGACTTTTTAGCTCTGACTAGAATGCTATGTGGATTTTGAAAGAAACTGACAGAGTTCTGAAGGTGAGCAACGTTTTTTTTTTAAACCTCTTCCCGGGCAAGGGAAATTGACACTTGAATTGTTGCCACCTCTCTCCTGGTCAGCAGGGAAGTAGGAGGCCTTACTTTTTTTTTTTAAATATCCATCTTACCCATCTAAGACAAGTATAGCCTAATAACACTAAGCTACGTTAACAGCATAAAATGTAGGTGGTTCACATATGTGAGAAAATCTTAAATATAGGACAGGGCTCCTGCTTTAAAAAGTAATCCCAACTGAGCTGATACACAGACATGAGGCTGCTTCGCCTTCAGTAATGCGAGCTTTTTGACTGTTTCTCATCCCACTCGTTTCCAAATAGGAAATGGGCTGAAACACTTGAACCCTGCCCAGGAAGACCAGATTCGGCCTTAAGAGGTATGGAGAAACCAGCATGGTACTGAACTGAAACAACATTTTGCCTTTCATGGGGGAACCCATTTTCTCTGCGCTGAAGGCCTCCCTGGCTGACATCGGAGCCTCTCTTTCCCGCAGGTGTCTGCAGAACTTGATTTCTTCCACTCGTGCGAGGAGAGAGAACGGTCATTTTAAAAGTGTGTTTCGGACACAGGGCGTGAGGTTTGGAAGATTGAGAGGGGAGAGCTGATCTTTACCCTCAGCTATGTTCGCTCTCTGCTCCATTCTCTTCTCTTCCACCAACGGGTAAAACCTGGCCAAAGATGCATGATCGAAGGCCTCAGATCTCTGAGTGACACGCCCAGCTGCTGTCTGCCAACCAGTTACTCCAATTGGCAGTAAAGTTGAGAAGCCTAGTGCGGGAGATAAGTATACTTGGCTCGTGTGCCCTGAGTCCTGCCACCTCAGCCATGAGCCAGGGAGGAGCACCCTGGGCCTTCTGCCCCCCCCCCCCCCCCCCCCACACACACACCCAATGACTCCCCTTTCCCTCTGCATACATTTCAGGGAATAAAACACATGCCAGGCCCTGAGTTCCTTGTGGGTCAGGAAGTCACAGCAGGAGGCCACAGCAAGAGATGTTGGGGACTGATAAAAAAAAATCTGTCTCCTTCCTCGTTAATGTCAGAGATGTTTTTGGAGGAGAGGGGAACAAGTTGTAATCTAATCTAACCTGATGTTTTCATTTAGGAAGGAAGGTAAATCTGTTGCTTGCACAGGGATCATTTTGTGTTACTTTTGCTAATACCCATACGCTAAAAAGCAACTACACGAGTCCTGTGAATTAATTTATAAGTAGAGATGTCAAACAGTTTTGGAAATTTGTGCATCGTATAAATCAGAGCCCTATTTAGCAAGCAGGTTAATACTGTTGTTAGGTATAAAGTGTTTTACAGCAGGTATTTAACACATTCACCATGTGTGTCGTTTTTACGTGACACAGTGCTGTTTTCCAACCTAGTTCAGGTTCTAGAATAGCTTCTCTGAATTGCACAATTTCATTCAGCGACCTGTGGAGAACAAAAATACTCATTTTTGTCCCAATGAATTGAGACTGCTTGTACACTTTTGGCGAAACGTGAATTTATAAAGATTTTGTATATACGTGTTCATTTGTCCTGATGTGATTTAATGTACTGTATCTTCATTTAAGTAAATAGTTTGCTGAATTCCTGGCCAAATCTGAGTTCTACGAAAAAGATATCGGCAGCTGACATTGAAGGGAACAGGTGTGTCCTTGGGTACGTGTTGGCATCAGCTGCCCCAGAAGGCTGGAGCATTTTTAAGAGCTGGACCATGCTGTTTCTTCTCATGGTTTCCACAAAACTGCATGACTGACTAGCTTCTATTAAATAGTTCACAGTCCCCTAACTGCTGTTGACCCCTGGAGTGTATCTTACTCATTTTAGCCAACCAGTATCTAAACCTTTGTGCTTGTGAAATTTCACCACCTTGTGAATCTGGTGGAAGGCAAAGAAAGTTATTCTATAGTTAGTTGTTTTATTTTATTTATTTTTTTTTTTGCTGTGTGACAGATTTCTATAAGACAACACTCATTTTTTATCCCACAGTTTTTAAAAATGTTTTCAATTTTTAGAGAGAGAGGCAGGGAGAGAGAAACATTGATGAGAGAGAAACATCTATTGGCTGCCTCCTACATGCCCTGTACTGAGAATCTAGCCTGCAATCCAGGCATGTGCCCAGACTGGGAATCGAACCGGCAGCCTCTCAGTACATGGGACGATGCTTAAACGTGCCACACCGGCCAGGGCTACCTCATAGTTCTGTAGTCAGAAGTCCAGGATGGCCTGGTGGGGTTCTCTGCTTAGAGCATCGCAGACTAAAGTCAGAGTGTTGGCTGGCTGATTTCTCAGCTGGAGGGAGCTAAGGTGTCTTCTTTCAAGCTCTTACCTGTCATTCACACCTTCAGTTCCTTGTGACAGTTGGACTGAGGTCCCTGTTTCTGTGCTGGCTGCCGGTGCCGGGTGAGGGAGAGAATGCTCACAGCTTCCACTGGCTGTTCATACTCCTTGCCACGTGGCTTCTTCCATCCTTAAGGCAGCAGTGGCATGTTGAATCCTCACACTTGGGATCCCTCTCTGACTTCCTACATAATATGCTACCAGCAGGGGAAAAGAACTCTGCTTTTAAAGAACTCCTATAATTATATTAGACCCACAGAATGACCTCCTTTATGATTAACTCAAAAGCAACTGGTTTGGCATCTTAATTAAATATGCAAGATTCCTTTGCCATTCAGTGCAACATAATCACAGACACAACCAAGGAAGCAGAGATCAGGAGTCATCTTAGATTTCTGCCTCCAACACCCGTTCTAAATCCTTAAAATGCTAAGTTAGTTTCCCAGTATTGCGTGTAGCTAAAATACAGCCATGTGATAGGATACACCAATCAAAGGAACCTTTGTTACATTTCCACACAAGCTAGTGAAGGGAAAGAGAGAGAAGTGCCATCTCTGGGGATGCCCCCCCCCCCCCCCCCCCCCCCGCTCCAGCCTCCATTCTAAATTACTGTTATATTCGCTGGACTTTGGAAAGCAACAGAGAGGTGGAGTTACTTGGCGGACTTGCAGTGCTAAATGACGCTGGCCATAGTGCCTGCCATACTCTCCCATGTTGTGGATTGGGTCTTCCAAGGGCTTACTCTGGAGTGAGAATATGAATCTTGAGGACCTGCAGCCTCCCTTTTTTGGGCTTCTAGAATACTAAGATCCTGACAGAAGGAAACAAAACCTACTCTAGAGGAAGCTAGCATCATCTTATTTCTCAAGTATTTCCAAAAACAAATTCGCAAATGAAAGGTTCAGAAAAAAATAAATAAATCTGAGACCCAGCATCATGATACAGAAAAAACTGATACTCATAGGGATTCTAGATATTTAAATCATTGGAGACTATAAAATAATTTTAATAGCTATGCTCATGGAGATAAAGCCAAACTTTAAAATGCAATACAGAACTAACAACTTCAAGAAGTGACAGGAAAAACAACAACAGCTAGAAATTGTGTAACTGGGTTTTTACATAGGATTCGATTGTTAAAAGAGATATTGGTGAACTGGAAGGGAGGCTAGAAGGAACCTACATGGATGCATGGAGAGAAGAGACATGTGGAATGCAAGGATATATAACTGGACTCCAGAGGAGAGGGGAGAGGGCACTTAGCAAGGACTGCACCTTTATAACCCTGTTTTGACCACCATATGGTGTAAACTGTCCCCAGAAAGAGGAAGTGGCCCTAGTTGAGAGGACTCCCTACAATTCCTGCAGAGGGTGAAGGCTGTCATCTTGATAGCACTTCCAGCAGCTAAAGGAATAAGTGCATCTGGGCAGGACATCACAACATCCACTACGTGTAGCTATGTCAATACTAGATCAAATCGTCTTTAATATAAAAGGTATGGCTAGGGATAATGAGTCTACATAATGATGAAAGTTCCATTTAACCAGAAGGATATAACTGTTACAGAAGACCGGAGAAGAACCAAGTAACTCTTAGAGAGATGGAGTTATACTTTATTATTATTACTAGAAGCCCGATGCACAAAGATTCGTGCTAGAATGGGCTTTCCTTTCCCTGGCTGCCGGCACCGTCTTTCCACTGCGGCCCAGCCCCTTTCCACTCAGGCCCTCTTTCCGCTCCGGCCCCGCCTTCCCACGCTGCCCAGAGGCCCTGAGAGACCGGGGGTGGGGCAGAACTCCTGCGTCGTTGCCATGGCGACGATGCAAGCATCCTGCCCCCGTTACTTGGTGCCTGTGTATGCAAATTAACTGCCATCTTTATTGGGTTAATTTGCATATCACTCCTGATTGGCTGGTGGTGTAGCAGAGGTACAGTCAATTTACATGTTTGTCTATTATTATTAGGTAAGATTATTATGTGCGGGCAGAGAGAAAACTATATTTCAAATTCTGGGCCCCAACATGGAGGAACTTTCCCTATTTATGTTTTTACCTTCTTTGTCTCCCAAATACGGGTTTTTTCCAGTCCCCTTTGCAAGTTCTTAAAGAGCCCTATGTGCTGGGGCTTTAAGACCTCAACCAAAGGCTTGGCCTGCCGCCAGCACTGATAACTTCATCCGGGGAAAGTTTATGGCCTCTCTGAAATGGGAGTAGTCTTGTTTTTCTTATTATTTAAGCAAGCAAGCATTTACAGAAGCCAAAACAGCAGGGTTAAAATTTCAAATAGAAGCTTTTATATAAGATGGATGCTTCATTACAATTCTAAAAATATATTATCCCAATCACATGATCTCAATATATATAAAGCAAAAATTGGCAAAAGTAGAAGAAATCTAAAATCATAGCATGAGACTTTAACATACCTTTCTCACTTAACAGGAAAAAAAAAGATATAACAGTGCAGAAGTAGATAAAAATCAAGTAGATACAAATGACTATAAAATCTATAAAACAATAGGCATAATAAATAGGACTCTGCAGCAATTTCAGCATATACATTTTTTTTCAGGCACATAGCATATTTACATTTCCTGAGTGATAAAACAAGTTTTACCAAATTTTAAAATTTAATTGAAGGATTGAAGTTAGGACAGAGTGAGTCCTCTGATAATAACATAATTAGGTTAGAAATCAATAACAAAAGTAAAATTAAAAAATATTCATTTATTTGGAATAAATGAAAAACTATAAAACTCCTAGAAGAAAATATAGGGGGAAATTGATGTGATCTTGGGTTTGGAGATGACTTTTTAAATACCACACTAAAAGTATGATCAATGAAAGAAAAACTTGGTAAGTTTAACTTCATTAAAAGACAAGAAAAAGACAATCCAGAGTATGAGGAAAACTAGCAAAACATCTGATAAAGGATCGGCATGTAAAACATACCAAGAACTCTTAAAACTCAACAATTAGAAAACAGCCCAATTTAAAAAATGGGCAAAGTTCTGGAAAACTCCCACAGATCTACCTATGGCAAATAAGCATCTGAAAAGATGCTTAAGATCATACAACATTAAGAAATTGCACATTAAGATGACATTATCATGATGCACCAATTAGAATGGCTAAAATCCATAACCTTGACAATACCAAATACTGCTGAGAAGGTGGAGCAACAGGAACTCACATTCACTGCTGGTGGGTGTGCAAAGGCCACTGGGATGAGTTTGACAGTTTCTTATTAAACTAAACCATATGCAGCAATCACAATCCTTGGTATCGACTCAAATGAGTTTAACCTTTTGCACTCGGATGTCGAGTGTGACTCGACACGGTTAGCATTAGAATAAAGGAATCGAGAAAAAAGCGAGTGCAAAGGGTTAAAACTATGTTCACACAAAAATCTGCACACAAATGTTTATAGCAGTTTTATTTATAATGACCAAAGCTTGGATATTTAAACCACTTGACAATTCAACAACTTAGATAAAATGGGCCAATTCATTGAAAACCACAAACTGCCAAAAGTCTAGTCCTGTAACTAAATACATTGAATTCTTAAAAATTAATAAATTGAATTCTTAATTTTAAAACTTCTGAAAAAGAAATATCCAGGTGCACATGGTTTCACTGAAGTCTTCCAAGCATTTAAATAATTATCACCAATTCTATACAATCTCTTCCAGAAACTATGGACTGGTATCCCTCATGCACAGAGCAGCAAAAATCCTAATATATAAAAACCCAGGGTCCGTAACATCCAAAACGATTGAAGGCTCGACCGACCGGAAGTCAGTGCTGGGTTGCAATGGTGACCCAGCACTGACTGCCGCCGCTGTGGGCACCCCAACCCAGCACTGACTGCTGAGGGGGCTGCAGATCAGGCCCCAAGAGAGGCCTGGAGAGAGAAGCAGGGTCTGATCTGTAGCCTCCATGGCAGCTGTTGATCAGCCCTTGCCTCTTTCTTTCACTCTGGGCCTGGCCAGCAGCCGTGCCTTTCTCTTGGGACTCCACTGGGGCTGCTGATCAGCCCTGCCTCTCTGATCAGGCCCGTTGATAGGCCCAGAGACGTTGACTGGCATAGAAACCGGCCAATCAGAACCAAACCTGGGTGAAGTGCAAGGATCCAATGGCTGCCTAGGAGGTGGAGTTTTTGATGCTGACTGGCATAGAAACCGACCAATCAGAACCAAATCTGGGTGAACTGTGAAGGCAGAACCTAAGGTGGGGGCTGAGGAGGGGTTTTAAGGGCAACAGCTGTTCGGTGTAAGGTGTAAGAAAGTGGTTCAATTTTTTAATGACCGGTTTGGCAGTATAGTGCATATGGCTGGCTAACAGTCCAGATATAGAGATTATGTATTTTTGTCTGCCAAGAGCATCTCCTCCTGATGAAAAAGGCTACCCTGCCCCCCCATTTAAGCAATCCTATCCTATATAATCTATTTATACTACTAAAAAGGTAATATGCTAATTAGACCGGGTCGACCGGCCATCTTCCGGACGTCCTACTTCCTTCTGGACAAAGCCATGGTGGTGGGGGCCGAGGCAGAGGCCATTAGGGGCAATCAGGCCAGCAGGGGAGGGCCCTTGGGGGCGAGATCAGGCCGGCAAGGGAGGGCAGTTAGGGGTGATCAGGCAGGCAGAGCAGTTAGGGGCGATCAGGCAGGCAGGCAGGTAAGTGGTTAGGAGCCAGTGGTCCCAGATTGCAAGAGGGATGTCCAATTGGAGAGGGTGCAGGCTGGGCTGAGCAACACCCCCTCCCATGCACGAATTTTGTGCACCGGGCCACTAGTCTTAAAATATTACACATCGCAATCAATATTACACATGGGGTTTATTCTAGGAATGTAGGACTGGTTCAATATTTGAAAATCAATCAATGCAATCCACCAAGAAGAAAAAACAAAGCAAAACCATGGCTATATCAGTTGATGTAAAAATATTTGGAAAAGGTTGAAATAGTTGGGAAAACTCTCATCAAACTAGGGCTAAAAATCATCTTCAATATTTTGCTGACCTTCAGTTGTAGAAAAGAATTGGTTTTATATGCCATTTCTTACTTTTTCATTATGAATGTATATTTGTCAAGTTAGGAGGATAGAACATACTTCATCCAAGACTTGTGGTATGTTGGCTTTCATTTATATTCTTATTCCAGAATCTACAAAAATGTTTCTTTGCCTTCAAATCAAAAGTTGTTTTCCAGTAACAATGGAAAATAACCAAGTAATTTAATAAGAGAAATAGCTGTTAAAAGAGAATGGGGTGGACCTAGCTGGTTTGGCTCAGGAGATAGAGCATCAGCCTGCGGACTGGTCTCGGGTTCGATTCCGGTCAGGGGCACATGATGGGGTTGTGGGCTCGATCTCCAGTAAGGGGTGTGCAGGAGGCAACCGGTCAATGATTCTGGCTCATCATTGATGTTTCTATCACTCCCTCTCTTCCTCTCTCTGAAATCAATAAAAATATATATTTTTTAAAAAGAGAATGGGGTGAATGGAAGCATTAACCTTTTGCACTTGGATGTCGAGTGTGACTCGACACGGTTAGCATCAGTAGCAGCTCGTATGTCGATTTGTATTGAATATATCAATAATTTGAAATATAAAAAAATCCAAATAAATAAGTTTGTATGAAAAGAAACTTGTTTTTTATTATACTGCTGCGCTTTGTAAAATCTGGGGTATTTAAAAAATTAAATCCCGAGTAGAATAAAGGAATCGAGAAAAAAGCAAGCGAGTGCAAAGGGTTAAAATACCTAAAAGGTAATATACCTGAGAGGCCTAGAAAAAGAGAAATCACCAAGGAATCACTATGTCATCAAATGAAAGCTTTGCGAACACGAGTTTTATTCCCCAAGTTGCCTTCATTATGTGAAGGTAACATCATATATTCTGCAAGGACTCAGAAATATGTCACTGTCTTCTTGAAAAAAAAAATTGAAAATTCACAGTGGGCCATTAAGACATGAATCAAAATTAAGAACTAGGAAAAAGGTAACCACAATTTAAAACAGCTCCCCTAGCTCACTCAGCAGGACTGATGGGATTCTCTGCAAAGTTCCACCTCAGCTGTCTTCCTTAGCTCCCATGCATTCTTTACCCACATCAAGAAATGCTTTGTCTCAGGCCCTATTCTTTACCTCCCAGTTGCTATGCAACCACTTGACATTCGTTACCTGACACTCATGCTATTCTCTTCTGGCACCTAACACTGGCTGACCTCTTTGCATCATACCAACCAAGCGAAGAGTGGCACATTTTGCCATTTTCAGTGTCAATGAATTTAATAATTTTCTGCATCTCTAAAATTCATCAAGAATCCTCCTCCCTAAAGTCAGACATATCCCTAAAGCCCCAATTACTTAACATGAGGTGGAAAATCAAAATACAAAAGGAAGACAGCAAATAAGCATGTGAAATATGCTCATCACTGATCATTATAAGAAATACAAAATAAACCCCAATGAGCTATGGTTCCACATCCACTAAATGCTAAAATAACCAAAGCAACAACAAATTACAACTAAAAATAACAGTACCTGGCAAGGATTTGAGACACTGGGACCATCACACATTACTGGTGGGTGTGTAAAATGGTACACCCATTTTGGAAATTGGTTTGCACTTTCCTTGAAACACACCATATGACACAAGAATCTTAATCAGGCATTTACTGAAGAGAAATAAAATATATCCATACAGAGACTTGCATACACATGTTCATAGCAGCTTTATTTATAACAGCAAAAAAACCCTCAAAGGTCCATCAACAAGTAAGTTTATAAACAAACTGGTATAACCATACAATGCAAACTATTAAACAATAAAAAAGAAGCTAACTACTAATACATGCAACATAAATAATCTCTAAACCATTGTTTAGGGAAAGAAGCCAAACACAAAAGACTACATAATAATTCCATTTATTTGAAATTCTGGAAAAGGTAAAAACATTAGTGACCAAAGCAGATCAATGGTTGCCAATGGAAGTGGGGGGCAGGAGATTGATAAAGGAGAACAAGGGAAATATTTTAAAAAAAATCCTCACCCAAGGATATGTTTTTAAAATTGATCTTAGAGAGGGGAGGGCGGGTAGAGAGAAACATCGATATAAGAGAGAAATATCAAATCTGCTGTCTCTTGCATGCACCCTTACCAGAAATCGAACCTGCCACCTTTGGTGTATGGGACAATGCTACAACCAGCTTGAGCCACCCGGACAGGGCAACAAAGTAAATTTTTAGGTGATGGGAATGTTTTATATCAAGCTTCTGGTGGTAGCAAATACATGACTTCATACATTTGACAAAATCCACAGATTTATACACTTAACTTGGCTAATTTTATTATATATAAAATAATACCTTAAAGCTTAAAAAAGATGTAAATATATAAAAGTGGGTAAAATGCTTATTTAATTTCTAAAGTCTACAATGATATATATTGTTTTAAAATCAGAATAAAAATGCCATTTAAAAACAATGTATTATAAAATATGATTTTACTACATAATCACAATTACTTAAAAATAAATATACACAAACTCAGAGCTAAAAAGTGGAAGGAAAATTGCCATTTACTTTGGGTGAGAGGGTATTAAAGCAAATTCCTTCTAAAGGAATTTGTAACTTAGGGGGGACTTTGTTTTAAAAATGCAGTAAGAGAAAATCATTTGTAATTATCGGTATAAATCAGCAATTATCAACCAGTATGCAGCAAGAATTTTAAAAGCATGCATTACTTGATGATTTAGTCAGGGGCACTGACTTCTTTTCCCTTAAGACTGTCAAAATGACAATAGCCAACACAAGAATAGCTGTCCAGTGTGAATAAATCAAAATCATGCCTTTTTTTTTGTCAGATCGGCAAAAAATGTACTTTTTGATGTGCTGCAGAATTTTAATTAGTTTATGTATGCCATGAGATGAAAATGGTTGAAAACCGCTGGTATCTAGAGCTTTTGTCCTAGTTAATGAATTAGGAAGGTGTCACAAGGACCCACTTTTTAAAGACATTTTTAATGATTATTCAGTGATTGGTTTACACCTTGTTATTTTGTAAGTTTCTGTTTCAGGGTTATTTGTTCAAGAGTTATCCTCGGTATCACTCAGAACAGTGAAGCAAATACGTTTTCATCTTAATTTAATGCCTTGTTCTTTAAAACTACCAAGGAAATAGTTCTCGGACCTGGAATACAATTTCAATTCAGTAACACCCTATTTTGTATACAAAAGAAAGAGAGCAAAAATAGCACCTTCAATTAGAATTTCCATTCTGACCAGCTGTAGAGAATACATAAATCGGGGTGGGAACTGCTTAATTTCTTCGAGTAGCTCATCTATTAAAACAATTCTTCAGGAACATTTTTTTTCTATTTATATGGAGACCAAATATTGGTTCGCAAACATAGGAACCAACTACCTAGTAATCTTGTTTTACAGGTTTTAAAAAATGCTTTCTGTCAAGACCATTTTGGCCAACTGTGTATAGTAAAAGCAAAAAGTCATTCTTTAGAACAGGACCTAATTGGTCATCTTGAGTTTAGGGGCAAAACTAAGGTGCTACAATCTTGTGACATGACTCAAGAACAGTGAGAGACAGGTCACTTTTGGGAGACTAGCCAAGAGAATGGACTTAGGACACACAGGATATTCAAAACCTTGGAAGGCAATGGTAGGGTTGACACCCACTCCTGGAGCAGTACCTGAACCAATGCTGTTAACAGATCATCATGTCATTATCAGGAAATCCCAGGCATTGTAAGATACTCTTCCTTTGGTTTCTTTGCATTTACTGGAAGGCACAGTAAGATTTGTAGCTTTTATTTAGAGTATAGTAGGAGGTTCTTGATGTTTCTATTTGCAGTATGTCCAGTACCACCACTTTCATACCTTTTATCAGACATATGGGTCAAACGATTAAATCACAAAATAAATGGTAAAAACAACTCTCAGCTAACAATGCTTGATGATGAATAGTTTGTGTTTCAATGAAAGATTTATTGCATCCATGAGTAGGGAAGGCGGTTGGATAATTCAGCGGCTCACTAGCGTTATCAAGGACTGATGATTTTCACCCCTGTCCCAGTGAGCCAACCCTGTGACCATAAAATGACTGCAGCAGTTCTCATTCAAACAAGGAAAGCAGAACTTCTGTGCTAAGTCTCTAAGTGGGGGAAATCTTTCTCCTACGCCCCTGGCAGATCTGTTTTCATTGGCCAGGGTAGTCATGCCTTATCAGTTACTTAAAAGGGGACTAAGACCATGAAGGGTCCAACATCCTTGGGCACAAGTCTGCACAGAGAGGGAATGCTTGAACAAGCAAGTGAGAGGGAGGGATAGGATGGCTGTTGGATAATAACCAGTACTTCTCACAACTGGATAGGGCTAAAAAACATACAGTACATGTCACACTAACGTCCACTGGCTGAGAGGGTAAACTAGCACTCAGAGTATGAAAAAAAAGTGGAATATAATGGACTATGATAAAAATCTATTTCAGGGACAAATAATACCTAAGATTTAGTGAGCATACTCTACATGCCAGACACTAGTCTATGTACTTTATGTGCATTAACATATTCAAACCTCACAATGTAACCTGTATTTTACAGATAAGGAAACAGAAGAGAAATGACAGCTGAAATTTTAACTTAGAGTCAGACTCCACACCACACTCATGCTCTCAATTGCTACCTTATGCTGTACAAGGTGATGTAAAAGAGGAATGAATATATTCTAAAAAGATTTTTAAAAAATCAAATAAACCAAGGGAGAGGTAGAAACCAAGCCAAAAGGGTAGCGGAGATTTACACATTGTACATTTTATTAAATACTGGGTTTTATTAGAACAAATGAACTTCTGATAGAAGTTTCATTTAAAAAATGTGGCTATGTTCAAATTCCTACTTGACACTGCCTTTTGGGTAAGCATTCTATTTTTACCAGTTCTATACTCAGTCATTATGGGCAGAAAAAAAAATTTTTTTTCCATAACAGAGATAGGACTTTCTCAAGTGGTACAACACTATTTATAAGAGGAATAATCCCAAAGTGTATGACCACACAGAGTATATGATCAGAGAACACATTGTTTTTATGGAATATTTATAATAGCTACAGATAACATTGCAAACTCATGCACAGCAAGTCTTTACTATCTACTGAAGGTTTCTACCTTACACATGAAAATTATTCATGTCCCAGGGTTTGGCATTTAGCCAAGCATTAAACTATGATGGAAAATGGCTATCAAATTGGCTTTTCCGACCACCACAGAAAAGGTGTCAGCTGCAACATCCATCCTGGAGTCGTGGCGGAAAGTTCCTGGGAATTGCTTTTTCCTGTGTTTTGATCAAGTCTGTAATAGCTGAGAGCACAGCACAGTCTCTGGATTTAGTGTCCTTCCAATCAACAGGATGGGGGCTTTCGATCTTCTCTTGCAGAAGGGTATCTAGTTCCTTTCTTAATTCCTAAGGTTGGAAAAATTACACAAGTTCACCAAAGGCAGATGTACAATAAAACAATGTAACAAATAAAAGTGACTAGCTGAGACAGGAACTTCATAAGCTGTTATACAAAAGACTGAAATATTTAGTAAGCAACTGAAGTTCAGTATAAAAATTTAAGCTTCCATCTGACTTAGACATTTACAATGGTTGGTCAGTAACTACCTCAAAAAACAATGAATCAATTTCTCAACACTATTTGTTCTGCTGAAATATATCAAGAAATGTTTACAAAACACATAACACCCTGAATAAAACCACAAGAACACATCTTAACTGGCAAGTATATTCAAAGACAACCACGTAAAGCCAGACAATCACCTTAACCAGATGGGCAATTCTTGCTGGAGACTGAAAGACAATCCATTCATCTACAGCAATAGTTTCCTGATCATTATCCTTCTGGATGGAAATATCACCTCCAAAGAACAGGAGACAGTATGGGGAAACTTCTGTGCAGTCATACAAGTATATCTATAATGAAATTAAAGCAAATTAGCACATAAAGAGTCTGAATTACTGCCACATTAATCCAATTATCATCAGTATCAATTTATTAGTATTGATCCTTCTAAAATAGGTATTATCCTATTTGTGTAATTAGAAAGACTAGTTATAAAGAAATAATTTTAAACAAGCTATTCTTAACTCAGAAAACACAGTTTTATATTTTTATTTCAATTCAAACAACAGCATTATTCTTAAAATATTTTCTGAGTGACAAAACCAAAACACTAATACAGTTGAAAGCATTTTTATAGATGTATAAACAGAATCCCACTTAACATTCTGACCAATACTTATAAGGTATACTGATATGCCAACAAAATTCTTTGTACAGTGTAAACTCCTCTATACCAAGAAATACCAGTATTTCCTGAAAGCACACACTGAAAGAAAATTATGCAAAGCAAATAACTGTCCCAATTAATTAAAATACAAAAATGGATCATGACATACATTCACATTAAAAAGTATAGGTTATGTGCTTAGGAAAGTTATAATTCATGTCATAAAAATTTTTTTAAATTTTTAATTATTTTGTTTATAATTATGAAAATCGTATAATGATAAGAAAACAACAACACTGACATTAAGATCCATGATTATTTTTATTTACTTACACTACTGGTTCTCATCTTCAGGTGATAGATAAGCCAATTGTAGTGAAAGTCTGTTTGCTCCACATTAACGGATTTAGGATGAATAGAAACTAGTCCATCAGTTTTTGTGTAAACTTTCACCCTTTAAGAAAGTTAAAATGGAGTTTGTTTAAAAAAAAAATCCTGGAAATTCCAAACCAATTTCAGAATCTAAAAAAGTTCCACAGGTAAGTTCAATTTATTTTTGCGATATAAGTTTACAAACTTATATTTGAGGAAATATATATTTTTAATAAAACACGGAAAAGTATCAGCTAAATGTGAAAACTCTATAAATCATACATCAAATCCTCTTAAGATATAATTACTCAACACATTAAAAAGGTGACAAAATATTCCTTAATTATGTTTCTACTATTCCACTGAAGAACAAAGAATGAAATAAACAGCTGAAATACTTCAAAGTGATTCACACCAAGAGAATTGTCTATACATAAAGCTGTCAATTATGACACTAAAGCCTTTAATTTACAGAATAACTTTGTGAAACGATAATTTAAAAATTTCACAGGTTATACACCCAGATGAAAATAAAAAATTAAGAATGGTTAGAAGGAGTTTTAGCTACAACTCTCTTTTGAAAACCTATTCTAATATAAGTTTTAAGTGGTTGCACTTTCACTTAAATCCCCCATTTTCAAAACAGGAATACTTGGAATAAATGTACTCTGACACAACTCTAGTTCAGTCTCTTCATTCCTAGGGGTCTTTTCTTTGATAGTCATAAAAATTTTACCTCAATTTGTGAGAGTTTTTATTTAATATTATTCAACAAGGAGTTGTTTGGTGGCTTATTTTTAAATAGTCAATGGTAATTACCAATATTAGATGTGTACATCTCAGTGGTCAGACAATCATATACTTTACTAGTATATAGTGTTCCCCTCAATGTTTCCAGTACCCACCAGGCACCGTACAGTTATCAATATTATTGACTATATTTCCTATGCTTTCCTTTACATCCCCATGGCTGGTCTATAGCTAACCAATTTGTACTTCTTAATCTCTTCACCTCTTTCTCCCAGTCCCCCAAAATTCCTCTCCTCTGGCATCCATCAGTCCAGTCTGCTCTATGTCTATGGGTCTGTTTCAATTGTGTTTGTTCATTTATTTTGTTCTTTACATTTCACATATAAGTGAAACGAGTATCTTTTCTGTTTCTAGGAATTCATATACTTCTGTCAAAATCATGGTGATGAGTCATCATTCAGAATAGATTCAGAAATTATTTTCCTCAGTGCACAGTCCATTTAACCAATGCCATCCTGAAACGCTACATTGCTGCTGCAGCAGAGTCTGGCACTTTTTCCGTACAGGACCAGAGAGAAAATAATATCTATCAGCTCTGCTAGTGTAGCAGTAAAGCAGATACAAACAACAGGTAAACAAGCAGGTGTGGCTGTGTTCCAATAAAAATGTACACAAAGCTTTTGGCCAGTGTGCCAAAATTTGCTGACCCCTGGTCTAGACCAAAACAAAGTACCAGTCCAAAGACACTTACCCCCTTCACCCCAGGATGGCAGAGGGATATATGAAATGTTTGTATTTTAAAGAATCTCTGTTAAGCTACCTTTCAAGTTAGGGATAGATATGAAGAAAAATTTGACAAAGTACTGATGTCAAAAAGTACTTGGATCACTTAAAATGTGAATAATCCAGCCACAATTAAAATTCCTGTTACGCATAATCTTACACCTGAGAATAGGGTTTCTGAGAATCAGCATTTGTGACATACTGAGTTCTTTGCAGCAGAGGGCTGTCCTCACAGAGCACCCCTGGCCTCTATCTATTAGCTGCCAGTAGTATCACAGCAGTCGTAACCATCACAAATGTCTCCAGACACTCTCAAATGACCCAAGAGGCAAAAATCAAACTCAGCTGAGAACCAACAACCTAGAACACTGCCTGCGCTTTATTTTTAAGGTCTATATTTTTTATGTCTATAATCATAGGGTACACAGCTTTTTCATTTAATATCAGTTCAGATATTGTATATGTTACTATACAATGTCTATTTTACATGCCCACCTATCAGAAAAGTTATATAATACTAGAGGCCCAGTGCACGAAATTCGTGCACAGGTAGGGTCCCTAGGCCTGGCCGGTGATCAGGGCTGATCTGTGGGGTGATCGGCGGGGTGATCAGGGGTCCCCTGCTGGCACCTGCCTTGGCCAGCCTGGCACCACCCACCGCCAGTCGCCTCCTTCTGCAGGGCTGGCCTGTGAGCTGGGGGCAGCTTCTGCATTGAGCATCTGCCCCCTGGTGGTCAGTGCAGTCGTTCTGCCAGTAGTTCCACCGTTCAGTTGACCTGCATATTAGGCTTTTATTATATAGGATAGGATGGTATTATAAAATCACTAGAGGCCTGGTGCATGAGATTCATGCATGGGGCAGGGTCCCTCAGCCCGGCCTGCGCCCTCTCACAGTCCATGAGCCCGGCTTTTGACTGAGCAGCACTCCCCCTGTGGGAGCCCACTGACCACCAAGGGGCAGCTTCTAAGTTGAGCATCTGCCCCCTGGTAGTCAGTGCACATCACAGCAACCGGTCGTTCTGCTGCTCGGTTGATTTGCATATTAGCCTTTTATTATATAGGAGGATAATTTTCTCCTTATTATTAGACTTCTATGTTGTTTAAAATACAACTTTTTAAAAAACCTGAAATTACTTCCTTAGGACATATGCCTCAAATTAAAATATTCACTTATGAATTCACTGGGCCAGGGACTATTTTAATGACTGTTGAAACATAATTCTAATTTAGAGCACCCTTAAAATAAAGGGTGCCAACAATTCACATACCACTAGTCATTTGTGACTTTAGTGTCTCTTTTTCCTCACTAGCTCATTTCTTAGGCAAAAATATGCCAAGTTCTCTCATTCTGTCCACTACAACTTAGGCTAACTCTACTTGTACCTATCTTATATAATAAAAGCATGATATGCAAATCGACCGAATGGCCAAAAAGCGGAATGGCCATCCGGGACAACCATCCGGGACCACGCTGTGACACCCACTGGCACCAGGCCAGCCAAGGCAGTGCGATGCGATTGGTTGGGGCCCCGGCCATCGCCCCATGATTGCCCCGCAGAGGGAGGCCCAGGCCACTGGTCAGCGGGGTGATCAATTGGGGGGCTCCATGATTGCCCCGCAGAGGGAGGCCCAGGCCACTGGCCAGCAGGGTGATCAATTGGGGGGCTCCATGATTGCCCCGCAGAGGGAGGCCCAGGCCACCAACCAGCGGGTTGCGGCGAGTGGGTGGGGCCTCCCTCTGCGAGGGAATCCCGGGTCCCGGTGGCCAGAGGAAAACCTGGGTCCTGGGTGCTAGAGGGAAGCTGGTGCCGGAAGCCAAGTGAAGGAAGGCATACTCTTGCATGAATTTCATGCATCGGGCCTCTAGTATATATTTAATTAAAAGTCATACTTTATTTTTCACCATAGTAAAGCCACAATATTATTCAAAGAGACAAATTACAAAATTATGTTTTAAAAGACAGGCAAAAAGTCCTGAAGCAAATCTATTATAAGCAATGCCCACCTGGTACTGTGTTTTGTTTTGTTTTCACATTTAAAAGTTTTGCATTTAAAATTTAAGATAGCTGTCTTAGAGAACTTTGATATATAACATGGCTACAAGTAACCACCACTCATATCACGTCACTGAGCTTCTGGGATGACTTTAATGCCTGGCTTACTTTTCGTATATTTACACTGCTATTATATTCACTAACATTCTTTTTGAATCATGAATGGGTGATTGAGAGCTCACACCAGGGATGTGCTGTGAGGGAAAGAGATGCCTCTGTTAAACAGTTTGCCTTCTCTTAAATCAGGGGTGGGGAACATTTTTCCTGCCAAAGGCCATTTGGGTATTGACATCATTCACGGACCATACACAATTACCAACTTAAAAATAAATCTGCTATATTTGGTCAGACATTTAATTAACTCACCCCTAATGCCTTGGCTGGGCCAGACCAAATGATTTTTCGGGCCTTATATGGCCTGCAGGCCAGACATTCCCCACCCCTATCCTAAATAATCAAAAGTAAAAAACGAGAATCTGGCCCAAATATGTCTAAGAACAAATGTATACTGAGCCCTGTTGTATTATAGAATTTCAAAAGTTTAAGAACAGAATTACAAGTAATTCATAATCTTCAATGCTTACATTTTTCTTTTTTTACCCAAATTTAGTCGGATTTTAGCAACTTTGGGATACAGACCAGCACAGATGACTGCTTTAATTATCTTCTCATTATCTATTAGGGGTGGGAAGGTAGAGAAAAAAGTATAAAATACTGATACAATGGACAATAGCAGCAAGTTATTTACACTGTTTTCTGCTTTACCTGAATTTATATTGGATTTTGGATCTTTAGGACTTCTACTGCTTACAAATCCAGCTCCAAGAAGATGCTCAGCAAACTGCCCTTTCATGTTATGCAGCATCTAGAGAACAAGTAAACAGAACTAAAAAACCTTTCTCAGACTGACGGGGGGTTATAAAACATACACTTAAAAATAAATTTAGTATAAGCTTTCTCTGCTTTATAAAATACTGCAAAATGTGATGTTTCAGAGCAGGGATTGGTAAACTACATTATAAAAACCTGTTTTTGTCAATAAAACACACCCATTCATCTACATTATCATCAATGGTTGCTCTGCACTATAATGGCAGAGGTGAGTGGTTGCAAAGGAGACCATATGGTTTGTAAGCCTGCAATAGTTATCATCTGATCTTTTACAGAAAACATTTGCCTATTGTAGGATGTAAGTACTGATATTTAAGGATTACTCCATTTTGCAAAAAGACTAATAAAGTCTTCCAAGTTGTTCTCTACTCCATATTTTGAAAGAAATAGAGAAAAGCATATTTCCAACATCCATCCATATTTCTACTATTGAGAATTAAGTACTGTTGCTTATTGGCACAAAAAGTTAAGGTCTTCTTTTTTTTAAAGAAAAATCATTATTTGGGTAAAAATGATGCACTGCTCATTATAAAGCATTCAAGTAATACTGAAAAGTAGAAATGAATTCCCTAAACTCAATACTGTCAGAAAGATCATTCATTAAGAAATAATACTGAAGACACTTATGTACACTGACAGAAGAATTAGACAAAAATACTATCCTAACAATGGGATAACAGTATAGAAAATGTTTTATAAAAGTATTAAAATTAATTCTAGATCAATTTTTTAAAAATATATTTTATTGATTTTTTACAGAGAAGGAAGAGGGACAGAGAGCTAGAAACATCGATGAGAGAGAAACATCGACCAGCTGCCTCCTGCACACCTTCTACTGGGGATGTGCCCACAACCAATGTACATGCCCTTGACCGGAATCGAACCTGGGACCTTTCAGTCCGCAGACCGACGCTCTATCCACTGAGCCAAACCGATTTTGGCTAGATCAATTTTTTAAAAGTTAAATAGAAATAAAACTGGACTAGATGAATTTTACAATTTCATAATCATGAGATGTTTAATAAGGTATCCTTGCAATCTTAAAATAAGAGACTATGAAACATAAACTTGGTCATATTTAAGTGTATCTTCCTTTTATGAACTGTGTGTGACTTTAGTTTTCCAACTTAATTTTTCTTGTAAGTGACTCTCTGGGTTACCTCCTGAGTTTTATTACCATTATTTTTTATTGTTCAGGATAATGATCTTTACATTTTTATTTTGAACTTGTATATTTACGTAATTTCAGTGTACACCACCAGCTGATTTAGCATGCATTCTTTATTAATTAATTCTTTTTGATTCATCCCTCAAAAGGCAGCATTTCATTTTCAATGGATTTTTCAAGGATAGCTTAAGCTCATGGGTGCAGTACTTCAAGTGCTTTCTTGAATGTCTACCCTTTTTCTTCAGATTTCAATATCTTGACTGAATACAATATTCTCAACACATGGGTTCAGCCAACTTTCCATATTTGTGGTTCATTTCTTTTTTCCCCAGGAAAATGTTCTTACACATTTCTCAAATACATACTTAATTACACTTGAATTTTCTATGTTTAGACATCTATTATTTTCACGATGGATTAGTACTGTCTTCCTGTCTGTAAGTTTTTTACTTATTACTTTAACTAGAAGCCCGGTGCATGAAATTCGTGCACTGGGGGAGGGGGATGTCCCTCAGCCCAGCCTGCACCCTCTCCAATCTGGGACCCCTCGAAGGATGTCCGACTGCCCGTTTAGGCCCAATCCCGGCAGTCGGACATCCCTCTCACAATCCAGGACTGCTGGCTCCCAACTGCTCACCTGCCTGATTGCCCCTAACTGCTTCTGCCTGCCAGCCTGATCATCCCCTAACCACTCCCCTGCCAGCCTGTTTGCCCCTAACTGCACTCCCCTGCTGGCCTGGTTCCCCCCCAACTGCTCTCCCCTGCAGGCCTGGGTCCCCCCCCACCCCCAAGTGACTTTCCCTGCAGGCCCGGTCGCCCCCAACTTCCCTCCTCTGCCAGCCTGGTCACCCCTAACTGCCCTCCCCTGCAGGCTTGATCGCCCACAACTGCCCTCCTTTGCAGGCCTGGTCCCTCCCAACTGCCCTCCTCTGCTGGCCTGATCGCCCACAACTGCCCTCCCTTGCAGGCCTGGTCCTTCCCAACTGCCCTCCCAGGCTGGCCATCTTGTCGTGGCCATCTTGTGTCCACATGGGGGGCATCCATCTTTGACCACACGGGGGCAGCCATCTTCTGCATTGGAGTGATGGTCAATTGCATATTACTCTTTTATTAGACAGGATGTTTTCCTTTTGCAGCTGCATTTATAAACTGTGATTATCTCAAGCCTTTCTTCTATGGCAATAATTTGCTTTAAAGGGATGCATATTTTGTTTATTGTAATTCTTTCTGGTCTTTAATTTTTCTTCTTAGCCCGACAGTCTTTTTATTCTATTGGTTTCCTTTCTTATTTTTGTTTTATTGAATGCATATTCTTAAACTGTCCCATAGGAAACAGTTGTAAGTAAGGCTATAGCCATGATCCTTCTTTTCATTTTGTTGATGCCTTGGCAGTTTTGATTAAATATGCTAGATTCCTGATTTTTTTACCCACTTATAGAATTGTTCAATGTCCAGCCCAAAGTTCATGCCACACAGCTGAAGTGTATTCGTGACGGGAAAGGTGAGGACATTCCTATTCTTACTGTTTTGAGATCACTTATCCCTTACAGAGCATCTGCCCTATGTATTGTTAACTTGCTTCTGTTTCACAAATGCCTACTGCCCAGTGTTTTCTCACTACACTAAATCAGTTAAAGATAAAGATACCTACCTAAAAGTTAAAGATACCCTATTTGATATTAAAAATAGGTTTTAGGAGTATTAGTGAAAATTTTCAGGCTGAACCATCAAAATGTCAACTAGAGGGTGGGTACAGGAACAGTAACTGAGCCTTACTGTGTTTTCTTGCTATACTTTAGATTCTTGTAGCTTTCCTTGACCATCAGTTGTTTATTATATTATACATCTTTTATTGTTTTGTTGCATTTGCTTTAATAAAGATTTTGTTTAATGACTCAATTTCCTAAGACAAATTCACACAATTAACCTTTTGCTACCAATCTAACTGTACAAAATGCACTCATATATTTTCTAATATAAATGAGAATCACTTCAAAACATTCACCATTACCTGCAGTGTGTTTGAAGACAGAAAATATTCCCAGCAATAGTCTTTTTCGTATCTGAAACCACGTCGTCTAGCTTCTTCCCAGCCCTATGATGCAAAGAAATAAAGTAAACTATATCATTCCCCAAAGCAAAGACTGCCTACTTGTCTGTCTTTATTTTGGTAATAATCTTCTATTGATGTTCTCTCTATAAAAAGGTCAAAGAATTTTGAAATTTATAAAACTAAAGAAAAACAAAAACCTTCCCATGATCCTAATTGTTAAGATAACTGCCACTGAATTTCCAGACCTTTCTACAAATAAGTTATATAGTAATACATTGTGCATTTCATATAAATTGGCATCATACTGCACATAATGAAGTTAACAAAATGAGCAGTGTTCAACAAACTTCAATGCTATCAAATATTTTTCAATTTCACAAATATAAAATTTATTTTTTAGCTAGAGGAGAAAAGATGGGGAAAAGGGAAGTAATAATGAATGAACTCAAAGGCAAAAAAAAAACATTCTCATGCTATGCAGTACAAAACTGACTCTAGAAGTTGCTGTCTCTATATACCACATAACATTTAAATTTTTGAAAAGATGGGTGATACATGTTTACCTTCAGCTAAGCCTGGCATTTGGGACCAGAATATGTCTATATTCTGAATAATGTACATGATTAAGATACTCTATCAAAACGTTAAATCGGAACACAGGTTTAATTTATTAATGATCAGAGAGAGACCTGTCATAAATGTCAATAAGATAGATACAAGTGAATATCAAATAAAATTTAAAATTATTTACTTGTTCAATTGTGATCAAAACAGGAACATACAAAATGAGGTTAAATTTTTTTTAAATGTTCACCTAATTTTAAACATTCTCACTTAGCAATTTATTCCTAATACCTATGATAATATAGATTTTAAAAAGTTAAATATGGTTCTATTCTATTATCAGCTTTTCTCTTGAATAAACTGTCACAAGTTATTTATTTCTTTTTTACCTCAAATGCATTCACAACTGTCAGGTGGTCACTTTTAGAATCCTTTGCCAATTCCTTTCTTCTTGCATCTGCAACCTTTTCTTTCCCCTTAAAAAATACAGAGGAAGGCAATTTAAATGGCTCTGACAGTATATAATAGAGCATACTAATAAAAAGCGAGTGAAAAATTGTACCTAAGCAACAACTATTTCGTTTGCCTAGCCTTTCCGTTGTATCTTTCTTACCAATGGAATGACAAAGGGATCCTTGAAGCTGAGACTAGCAGCAATGGTGAGGACTGGGTCTAAGCAACAGAACAGAGCCCCGAAAAGAATCATTTTTCCAATGTGTGGCTCAACTGGTAATCGTGCTAAGTGGACTCCAAGAGGTGTCAATTCTTCTTGTTTATCCAAAGCATTCTGTAAAGTAAGGGTTTATGTTTAAAACAGACATTCTAAAGCATCACATTCAAACCTAATTTTAGTTTGCTTAGAAAAAAAGAGGCCCCTCTTACATGGGAATGCTGTAATTCACAGTCAAGTTTTTTAAAAACGTGGGCTCCACCCCACTGTTGACAAGCATTTGCTGGCCTTTTCAAGATTCTGTTGTCTGCAAATGATTATGTCAAGATCAGCTCTTAAATTCAGTTGGGAGAGGGGATATCACACTGCTCAGGCTTTAAGTGTTGCTGCCTTTGACCATCTATCTCTACCCTAATAAGATGATTCTAAGCACCACCCAGCTCTCCAGCTGTATTTTATTAGAAAAAGCTTGAAGGGGAGAGGGGCCACTAGTAAAACCGTACTACTTCCTAAAATGCCAGTAACCTCACTAAATCTAACCTACATTCCAAAGATGGTTAGATAATATACAATGTTTTTTCACTTAAACAACTTATTACTCACATTAAAAGCTATTGCAATGTTCTAATATGGGCCAAATTCTCAAAAGATTCTGCACGGATGGCTTAAATAAAACTGAAGTATGTAAAATATACTTTGGCATCCTCTAATTCAGCACCAATCAACAGAACTTGTAGCGATAACAGAAATATTCTATTACTGTGCATTGAATACATGAGGCTAGTGGCTACTGTATTGGCCAGCACAGCTCTAACTTTGTTCTCTCCGTTCTGGGCACTAACAGTCCCTTTCTCATCACTGGAGGCACTACCTCACAGCTAGTTCTGTGCTTCTCAACATGATCCTGCACAGATGGCTACCAACTAAACAGTCACTTGACTAAGATACTGAAACTTAGTTTCTCAAAATACTGACTTCATTAAAAAAAAAAAAAAAAAATATATATATATATATATATATATATATTAAGGGGAAAAATCGGTAAGAATAAAATGACAGGTAGGGAAAAATGATATTTTGGAGAAAAGTCACCTGTTAGTATTTCTTCAAAAATACAAGAGTTGCCTTAATAAAATGTCCATACTGTAATTAAGTTACTTAGATTTGACAAAAGCTTTAAAAAACACTACAGTAATCAGAAAGAGTAGAATAAAACAAATTCATTTCAAGAAACACAAACAAAGACCAAGAATTCAAAGATTTCAGAATTGTATGGAATTTTAAATCAGGCCTACAATGAAAAAAATTGTGTGGAAAGGAGCCAGTATTATAAAATATCATAAAGGTATAATTTTTTAACTTTCCAACTCATATTTCATACACTCAGGTGAATAGTCAACTAGTGTATAAAATTGTCACTGCACATTCACCAGTCTACTCTGCAGTAATGAGAGTAAGTACATAATTAGCTGGCTTACATGCTCTAACACTCTACATCTAAGTTACAATTAAGAAGAAAAATCAGGTTTACCAGTTCCATCAGGTGTTTTATGGAGAGTGACACTGCTTCATTTGATGGTGGGTCCATTAACCTACTCAGAAAATGAGCAATTCCACCTAGCCTTAAGATCTGGGGGAAGACAAATATAATTAAACATGTATCATATATTGACATAACAGTTTACTAGTAGTCCTGCCTGTGTCACTCATTCAAATAGAGTATCAAACCTAAACATTATTTTCAAGTTAGTGTTTTTACTAGAGTAAGTTAAAATTACATTTGTGATTCCATAAAAACATGCTTAAAGGCTGATATGCTTGCTACTTTCTATGAACCACCAATTCTTATTAATGAGAAAAGTAGTTGGTTAAAATCTCAACTAACAAGTTGATTACCAATTAACAAGTTGATTATTTGTTTTCAAAATAAAGTTAACTTTATGAAAATATATAAAATACTGGAAAAAAGGGTAACTAAGTTTATAAAGAGGAATAAAAATCTTAAGATGGAGTAACAGTAGCTAATATTTACTGAACACTTGACTATGTGCCATTAAGAGTTTTATGTGAATTTAAGTAATTTGTCCAATGTAACAAACACTGGCTTGTCAGAGGGGTGGTGGGATTCCAACACAGGTTCTTTGGCTCCAGAGCAGTAAATGATGAAAATCTTTTAAATAAGCATTTGAAAGGAGTTTATAAACATAGTTTACTAACACACACAGGAAACAAACACGTGATAAAAATTAGAACCCCACACCCATTTTTAACCACCCACCCAATTTACCTTTATTTGTAAACAAAGTTCTTCCAAAGGAGTTCTCAAGATTTCTGGCAGTTGATAGTCATCTAGAAGGCTTGCTCTAAGACCATTATACAGATGATAGCAATGACCAGGCTGAACTCTTCAAAAAAAAAAAAAAGGGGGGGGGGGGGGGGCGAACCAGGGAGGAATCATTTATCAGTGACATTTTAGAACTCCAGAGGAAAGAATAGGCAGGAAACGTAGCCAATTATCTATTTCTTACAAGCCACACCATAACTAATTATTTCACTTTTACTTATCATATACTAGTGTCCCAGTACAGGGATTAGTGCACGTTGAAAGGAAATTAATTAGAAAAAATATTTTAATATCGCTATTTGCCCTTTCTCTATAATAAAAGTGTCAACCCAATTCACGATCGACAATGACAGATTGAAACACACGCGTGCGACTGGCGCCAGAGAAAGCTTTATATGAATTGCGCATGCGAGAGTCAACTTAGCCTTTTATATATAGAGATAAACTTGCTTAATTAGGCCTGCTTTTGGATTTAGCTAAACTTTTTCCAGCCCAACTTCTCTTTGAGGTAATTGTCAGCAACACAGCAGTAAATATCAACACGAAGGAGATTATTATTGTAGATCACACAGGGAGAACAAAGGGTAAAATATTTAACTGCAGCAGTGTTTGACTATATTCTGCTCAGTGAAAAAACCAGAAGTCATTTTCAAGTTCCACCATTTTTTACTTCTTTTCAGTCGGATCAAGTTTTTCAACTTTCTAAATCTCCGTTGTCTTGCTAATGAAAAGAAAATAGGATTCTAATGAGTCTCCTATCTACCTACTCCAGGACTTCAGTGAGGATAAATGAGATGAGGCACAGGAAAACGCTTCACAAACATTTGGTTAAACTGTAAAATATTTGCACCTGGCTATAAAGCAAGTTGGGTTCCTGGGCTGAAGAAACTCCAAGGAGGCTAGTCGCTAGAGAGAGAAAGCCAGGCGTTGCTATATGACATCATTACCCAGCGCCCACAGTGAACATTTCCGGGCTGGGCTGTGGGCCGCATTTTGCGCCATGGGGCTTTAGCAGTGTTGGCTGTAATTTTGTGGGGTTTCGCTCCTGGGAGGTGGTGCCGTTTATTTTTAAATGGCCAGTGCATGTCAAGGTGGCTCCTGCGTTGAGCGTCTGCCCCCTGGTGGTCAGTGCGTGTCATAGCTACTGGTCGAAGGGAAGGATGGACATAGCCTTTTATATACATTGAGTGGCCAGCTTATTATGATCTCTGAACGCATAATAGTCTGGCCACTCTGTGTGTGTGTGTGTGTGTATGTATTAGAGGCCCAGTGCATGAATTCGTGCATGGGTAGGGTCTGGCCAGGGGTAGGGGACATGGGCAGTTGATCGGCCTGCCTGCGGGTCAAGGGGACAATTTGCATATTAGCCCTTTATTATATAGAATATACACTGAGTGGCCAGATTATTATGCGTTCAGAGACCATAATAATCTGGCCACTCAGTGTATATAACATGTGCTCAAAAACTAAGGGTGCTTCCACTCAGGACCACATAATATAGTTTGCTCTGACCTTTAATTATCAAGCTAATCAGGCTTTGCTAGAGGAATTTACATCTATGGAGCCTACAAACGACTATTTTCCATTTCAATTAAAACATTGTAATTCCACAGTTAACCTACACTAGGAAAGTGGGGATGAAGAGCTAGATAAAAATGTAACACACTTCATTTATTTTATTTCCATAACTGTTTCCTGGTTCCAACCTAAGGCCTAGTGTATGTGCTATTCATACAAAAGTGTGACAAAACCCATTCCCTACAATGAATACTTTTTAAATCAGTACCCAGTGGTAATAGGTCCACATGGAAAAACCCCAGTCTTGCTGGGTCCCCAATCAAGTTATCCCCTAATAAGTAATTAGAAGGGTACATTTCTTACACTAAACCATGACTTTGCATAATCTAATGAACTACCTGGAAATCAAGTTATTCTGGGACAATCTGCAAGTATGTCAGAGCTTTATAGATATATTACAAACTTAAAAAAATGGTCTGTAATGTTTTCTTTCAACTTTCATTTCCTTACTTAAGCCAATATCTGAACACTAAGGGAAATCTTTAGATTCTGCCTGTAAAAGATAAGAGAAAACGCTTCTCTACAACTCCATAGGATTCTACACTCACATGAGTAAAAGTGTAAAAATGCTGTGGAAAAATGCATGAAAATCAAGAGTAAGTACAATTATTTGTGTTAATGGCAAGTCATTTTCCTACCATTAAGACATACTTTTACTTATACTACTATTTATATCAATGGGAGAAAGGGATTTTCTTGGTGTTTTCGTTGGTAACTAATGGTGCAGAACCAGTACAGCTGTATAGTACAGGAATCAGGAGCCAGACTGTGGAACCAGCTGCCTGAATTCAAGTCCTGCCTCTGCCATCTTACAAAGTCATGTGACTTTAAACAGATTCTTCAACTTCTTTGTACCTTAATTTCCTTACCCTTGAAATAGAGATAATAACCTACCTCATGGCACTGCTGAAAATTAAGTTAATATATTAAGTGATTAGGACATTCAAATAGTATTAGTAGTTACCATTAGTAATATACACTTTTAAAAAGAAATAAAATTATAGGTAATATAATAAAGAACATTAATTTTAATTAACTGTATTGAAAATAAGAGGTAGAAAAATCATAAAAAAGAATTCCAAAGAAATTATAATTAAAACTTTTCCATTTAAAAATGTTCTACAGTGTTTTAAAAAATATGAAAAGTAACTCTCCTAATAAATATTTTTAAGTGTTAGCAACATATTTTGCTACATAACATTTTTGTTTCTTTTTAAAGGCTTCAGACAAGTCCCATCTTACCTTCCAGCTCGACCTTTCCTTTGCTTGGCATTAGCTTTACTAACCCACTCAGCAGACATAGTACTGATGTTGTTCTGTGTGTCAAAGTGTGTTTCCTTTATTTTTCCTCCATCTATCACATAAACTACATCATCTATGGTAATGCTGTTAGGAAAACAGATATATAAAATATTAACACATAAAAAGCATATTAATCTACGTCAGGTCTACAGACAGAGATTTTAGAACATTTCTACTGGATCACATTGATTTTAGCAGTTCAGGATTTTCACCACTTTTCCCACATTTACCAATGTTACTGGATCAAGCACCTCATTGTAGACATCCTCAGCACCTGCAGCGGCAGTGTCCTGCCAATTTTGCAGATCCCATGTGAGATTCTTACTTGCCCACAACCAAACTTCATAGCTTGCCTGAATACTTTAGTTCCTAGCTTTTGTGTCCCCCACCCCTTCCCAGTGCCATGGTTTAGTATCAGCTTTCACAGAACAACCTTCAGTGCTGTACCGGTATATTAGTACCCTCAAGACAATACATACATTTTAAAGGCTATATATAACTAAGCCAAATTACCAAACAATTCCATCCCCAACCAACAAAAGGCAAATGAAACAAAACTGACATCAGCTCCCATAGTTTTTAGGAAGGCTTTGAAAAAACAACAACATACCCATACAACACTTAAAAAGCTATTTCTGAAGAAGGCTAAAAAATTAGTACAGATTAAAACAAACAAAAACTAAACAAACCTATGCTACTACCATGACTAAGAAATTACAAATATTTTGTAGAGAAAAAAGATTAAGGTATGTAAATAATTTATGGGGCTTAAAACTAATATAATCACCAGCAGTTGATATTTAAAACAATATTTACCTAGTCTCCGCAATGTTGGTAGCAATTACTATTTTCCGAACACCAGGAGGGGTTTTTTTAAACACCTGTAAGAAAAATACATCAAAACCCCAAAAGTACATCACTCTTGCAATTAGAGAAATTACTTTAGATACTATTCATTTTTAGCACTGTGGACATATGTATGAATCTGATATTTATAGTTGTATTTGTAAGATATACATCATTTTCAATACCATAAAACTCCCTTTAGGTATACCAAATTAAATCTCCCACAGATGTCAGAACCTTATCACAAACAAGATTTTAAATGAAATACAATAATTTATATAATGTTTTTTAAAACAAAAACTGGTTAAACATCGTATTGTGTAGTCAAGCTTTTAAGGGAGAGAGAAAAATTTAGTTTAAGGATAAGAATTATGAATTATTCTTGGGTATATATGGGTAATGACAATAAATAACCAAGCAGATGCCCAACTCATCAGAATAAATGTTAGCTGGTGTACCTTCGTAAACTACCTTCTGAGATTAGATTGGATTAAAACAAAATCCTCGAAAAAGCAGAAAAAGATGGCGACCGGCAGGAAGGTAGGGAGAGAGAGAGTGTGAGTGAGGAACCCATAGAGGAGAGTGTAGATGTGTGTGGTGTGTGTGTGTGTATGAGATAGGGTCAGTTAGATTCTGCAGGTCTTCCAAGGGGCTCCCGAACAGGGCAGCCCTAGACGGCGGAGCCCCGCGCACAAAGCGGACACTTCTCGGCGGCTGGTGCGGACGCAGAGACCACGCCATCTTGGGAAACAGAGCTGCCCGAGACTCGGATCCTGGCTTCTGACACAAACCAGGACCCTGCAGCCACTGGGGACAGAGAACTGCTATCACAGCTTCAGACAAACAAACAAGAATCCAGACTTCCCGGCAGATTTCCGTGAGTCAAAGAGCCTATCCCCCTCCTTGCAGGCGCTGATAGCGCCATAGTAACTGATAGACGCGCCCCTCCCCCAAGCTGCTGAGCGCCCACAGGCGTGCGGAAAGCGCCATAGTAACTGATAGACTCGCCCCTCGCCCAAGTTGCTCACGGGCGGGCGCGCCCACAGACAGCGCCATAGTAACTGATAGACCCGCCCCTGGCCCAAGCTGCCGAGCTTTGCGCAGGGACGCGCTCCCTCTTAGGGAATTTGGCGCGCGCTCGCGCACGGGACAGAAGCAGCTCCCCGTCGGGGAAATCTGTCAGTGCGCACAGAGGGCTCCCCTTCGGGGAATTTGGGGGAATTTGGCTCGCGGGGCACAGCTCCCCCTTCGGAGATTCTTAAAAGCGTGCACAGAGGGGCTTCCCTTTGGGGAATTTGGCGCGCAGGACGGACTCCGCCACCCTTCTGGGACTTTGGGAGAGTGCACTGAGCCGGCTCACCTTCAGGTTTTTAAGAATGTGCGCTCTAGCCGGTTTGGCTCAGTAGAGAGAGCACACGCAGGACGCAGCCCCACTTCAGGGAATTTGGCACGCCGGACACAGCTGCCTGGGATCCCTGACTCACAGCGCATTCACACTAAGAGCCAGCGACCCCAATTGTTGGTGCGTGCACACACAGGGACCCTGATTCTCAACGAGAAACCGCACAAGGCAACAGAGACTTTGACACTCGAGTCTTGGTGCAGACACAGGGAAACTCTGACTCCTGGCACATGCTAAGGATCTCATTCTCGGCACATACCAACAGTGTGGTGCAGACAGGGCCCCTGATTCTAAATGTGCACACGAGACCACACGGAACACTGGGGACACTGATCCTGGGCAAGTTTGGTTCCCACCAACCAAAGACAGTCACACGTCCTAGTGTCAGAGCACTTCAGTGAAACTAGGGTGGAGCGAAGTCCCCACAGCACACGACCCAGGTCCACGCAAACAGAAGCTTGAGCTTTCTGGTAATAGCCAGAATGGGGAAACGAAATAACTCACAGAGGAAAGAAAATGTGGAGTCGCCAAGAAAGGAAATTAGTGAAAATGAAGCTTGCAACATGACCGAAAAGGAGTTCAGAGTAATGGTCATGGAATTTATACATCGGATGGATGAGAAAATCAACAACTTATGCAAGAATCAGGAAGAAATGAAAAGTGATATAGCTACAATCAAAAACACCATGGAAAGTTTCAACAGTAGATTACAAGAAGCAGAGGACCGAATTAGTGAGTTAGAAGATCAGGTACAGAAACAAGCTCAAGCTGAACAGCAATTGGAGAAAAAAATTAAAAAGCAGGAGGAAAGCCTAAGGGAGCTTCGGGACAACATGAAACGAAGTAACATGCGTATAATAGGGCTGCCAGAAGGACAAGAAGAGCAGCAGGGATTAGAAAATTTATTTGAAGAAATAATGACAGAAAACTTCCCGGATATGGGAAAGATAAAAGTTACACAAGTAAAGAGAGTCCCAAGCAGGATCAACCCCAAAAGACCCACACCAAGACATGTCATAATTTCAATGGCAAATATAAATGATAAAGAGAGAATCCTAAAGGCAGCAAGAGAGAGACAGAGAGTTACCTACAAAGGAACACCCATCAGATTGTCAAATGATTACTCATCAGAAACACAACAAGCTAGAAGTGAATGGAAGGAGGTATACAAAGTGTTGCAAAGCAAAGGACTGAATCCAAGAATACTATATCCAGCAAGACTATCAATCAAAATTGAAGGGGAAATCAGGAGCTTTGCAGACAAAATAAGCCTCAGGGAGTTTATCACCACCAAACCAGCAATGCAAGAATTGCTAAAGGGAATACTGTAAAAAGAAGAAATAAACAGGTAAGAAGGAATACAGACACAAAAATAGATATGACTGCAAACAAATACCTTTCAGTAATAACTTTAAATGTAAACGGACTAAATGCTCCAATCAAAAGACATCGAGTAGCTGAATGGATAAAAAAACACGACCCATATATATGCTGTCTACAAGAGACCCACCTCAGAACAAGAGACTCACACAGATTGAAAGTGAAGGGATGGAAAAATATCTTTCAGGCAAATGGAAATGAAAAAAAAGCTGGGGTAGCAATACTTATATCTGACAAAATAGACCTCAAAGTAAATGCCATAACAAGAGATAAGGAAGGCCACTTCATAATACTAAAGGGAGAAATCCAACAAGAAGAAATAATTCTGGTAAACATATACGCACCCAATATAGGAGCACCCAAATACATAAAAAAACTCCTGGAGGATATCAAGGGAGAGATTAATAGCAACACAATCATAGTAGGAGACTTTAATACCCCACTATCACCACTGGACAAATCCTCTAAACAAAAAATCAGCAAAGAAACAGCAATCCTAAATGACTCACTAGACCAGATGGAATTAATTGACATCTTCAGAACATTTCACCCCAAAGCCACAGAATATACATTCTTCTCAAGTGCACATGGGTCATTTTCAAAGATAGACCATATTCTGGGTCACAGGCAAAGTCTCTTCAAATTCAAGAAGATAGAAATTATATCAAGCATCTTCTCAGATCACAGTGGCATAAAACTGGAAATCAACTACAATAAAAACAATCCAAAGAAATCAAACACATGGAGACTAAACAGCATGCTATTAAACAAGGACTGGGTCACCAGAGAGATCAAGGAAGAAATAAAAAACATCATGGCAACAAATGACAATGAAAACACAACAATCCAAAATCTATGGGACACAGCGAAAGCAGTCTTGAGAGGGAAGTTCATAGCTCTACAGGCCTATTGCAAAAAACAAGAAACAATGGTAATAAATTACTTAACCCTACAACTCAAAGAGCTAGAAAAAGAGCAGCAAGAAAAGCCCAGTGTAACCAGAAGGAAGGAAATAACAAAGATCAGAGCGGAGATAAATGACATAGAGACCAAAGAAACAATACATAAGATCAACAAAACCAAGAGCTGGTTCTTTGAAAGGATAAACAAGATTGATGGACCTCTAGCCAGGCTCACCAAGAAGCAAAGAGAGAGGACCCAAATAAACAAAATCAGAAATGAAAGAGGTGAAATAACAACAGACCCCGCTGAGATACAAAGGATTGTTACAAAATACTACGAACAACTCTATTCCAACAAACTGGACAATCTGGAGGAAATGGACATATTCCTAGAAAAATATAACCTTCCAAAAATCAATCAAGAAGAATCTAAACAGCTCAATAGGCCAATAACTATGGACGAAATTGAAGCAGTCATCAAAAAGCTTCCAGCAAACAAAAGCCCGGGGCCAGATGGCTTCACAGGAGAGTTTTACCAAACATTCAAGGAAGAACTAAAACCTATCCTCCTCAGACTATTCCAAAAAATTCAAGTGGAAGGAACACTTCCAAGCTCCTTCTATGAAGCCAGCATCACCCTAATACCAAAACCAGATAAAGACAACACAATGAAAGAGAATTACAGACCAATATCCCTCATGAACATAGATGCCAAAATCCTCAACAAAATTCTAGCAAATCGGCTCCAGCAGTACATCAGAAAGATCATACACCATGACCAAGTAGGATTTATCCCAGGAATGCAAGGATGGTACAATATCCGCAAATCAATAAACGTGATACATCACATAAACAAATTGAAAGATAAAAATCACATAGTCATATCAATTGATGCAGAAAAAGCATTTGACAAAATCCAACACCCTTTCTTGATAAAAGCTCTCAACAAGGTGGGAATAGATGGCTCATACCTCAACATAATAAAAGCTATATATGATAAACCCACAGCAAACATCATACTCAATGGACAAAAACTAAAGACATTTCCCCTAAGAACAGGAACAAGACAGGGATGCCCACTCTCACCACTCCTGTTTGACATAGTACTGGAAGTATTAGCCATTGCAATTAGACAAGAAGAAGAAATAAAAGGCATCCAGATTGGAAAAGAACAAGTAAAGCTGTCTTTATTTGCAGACGACATGATATTGTACATAAAAAATCCGAAAGACTCCGTCAAAAAACTCATAGACTTAATAAATGAATTCGGCAATGTAGCAGGATACAAAATTAACGCCAAGAAATCTATGGCCTTTCTATACACCAATAGTGAACTTACAGACAGAGAGACTAAAAAGGCAATCCCATTTACCATCGCACCAAAAAAATTAAGATACCTAGGAATAAACTTAACTAAGGAGGTAAAAGACCTATACACGGAAAACTACAGGACACTGAAAAAAGAGATAGAGGAAGACGTAAACAGATGGAAGAACATACCATGTTCATGGATTGGTAGAAGCAACATCATTAAAATGTCCATACTACCCAAAGCAATCTATAGATTCAATGCACTCCCCATTAAAATACCAACGGCATATTTCACAGACCTTGAAAGAACTCTCCAAAAATTCATCTGGAATAAAAAAAGACCCCGAATAGCCACAGCAATCCTGAGAAAGAAGAATAAAGTAGGAGGGATCTCAATACCAGATTTCAAGCTGTATTACAAAGCCACTGTTCTCAAAACAGCCTGGTACTGGCACAAGAACAGACATATAGATCAATGGAACAGAATAGAGAATCCAGATATTGACCCAAACCACTATGCTCAATTAATATTTGACAAAGGAGGCATGAACATACAATGGAATAAAGACAGTCTCTTCAATAAATGGTGTTGGGAAAATTGGGCAGATACATGCAAAAAAATGAAGCTTGATCACCAACTTACGCCATACACAAAAATAAACTCAAAATGGATACAGGACTTAAACATAAGACGGGAAACCATAAAAATACTAGAGCAATTTACAGGCAGCAAAATGTCAGACATATGCCAAAAGAAATTCTTCACTGACACTGCCCCTAGGGCAATGGAAGCTAAAGAGAAAATTAACAAATGGGACTACATCAAAATAAAAAGCTTTTTCACAGCAAAAGAAACCATCAACAAAACAACAAGAAGGCCCACTGCATGGGAGAACATATTTGCAAATGGCATCACTGATAAAGGTTTAATCTCCAACATCTACAGGCAGCTTATACAACTTAATAAAAGGAAGGTAAATGATCCAATAAAAAAATGGGCAACAGACCTAAATAGAATCTTTTCAAAAGAAGACAGAAGGAAGGCCAAGAGACACATGAAAACATGCTCAACGTCACTAATTATCCGAGAGATGCAAATCAAAACAACAATGCGGTACCATCTCACACCTGTCAGAATGGCTATCATCAACAAATCAACAAACGACAAGTGTTGGCGAGGATGCGGAGAAAAAGGAACCCTCGTGCACTGCTGGTGGGATTGCAGACTGGTGCAGCCACTGTGGAGAACAGTATGGAGTTTCCTCAAAAAACTGAAAATGGAACTCCCATTCGACCCAGTAATCCCACTCCTGGGAATATACCCGAAGAAACTAGAAACACCAATTAGAAAGGATATATGCACCCCTATGTTCATAGCAGCACAATTCACCATAGCTAAGATTTGGAAACAGCCTAGGTGCCCGTCAGCAGATGACTGGATCAGAAAACTGTGGTACATCTACACAATGGAATACTATGCTGCCATAAAAAAGAAGGAATTCTCATCATTTGCAGCAACCTGGGAGGAATTGGAGAACATTATGTTAAGTGAAATAAGTCAGTCAATGAAAGAAAAATACCACATGATCTCACTCATTTATGGATAATAAAGAACATTATAATCTTGAACAAAAAGATAGATACAGAGACAGTAAAGCATCAAACAGACTGTCAAATTACAAGGGGAAGGTTAGGGAGAGGTGGGGGAGATAAGAGATCAATCAAAGGACTTGTATGCATGCATATAAGCATAACCAATGGATGCAAAACTCTGGGGGGTGGGGGCATATATGGGAGTGGGGTGTGGGGAGGGCAATGGTAAGATATGTACACATATAATACCTTAATAAAAAAAAATTGGAAAAATAAAAAAAAAAAAAAAAAAAAAAAAAAAATAAAACAAAATCCTCTTCAAATGCTGAATCCTACCAACAATGCAGCATGGATAAAGCTACCAAGTTGATGAAAAGACGTGCAGCCAAGTCCCACTTGGCTATAAAGCAAAAAAATGCATAAACTTGTCCCTACATGTGTAAAAGTGGTAATAGAGAAAATGCTGTTTCCAAGGCTAGTCACAGTCTCTAGCAAAGGAGTAAAAAATTGACTGTTAGGGTGTCAGAGATGGAAGTGCCTCCGCACTGAATACTCTGCGATCTACGTCTTTGGAATCAAGAGCTCTCCCTCTTTCCTCTTCTCTTCTTTATCTAGCAGCACCCTATAACTAATTCAGCTGGCTGAGCCTCACTCAGGACTGGTACCAGCAGAAAGGATATTAAAAGAGTCTCAGTAAAAAAAAAAAAAGTCTTTATATTTTCTTAGAGTGGAAAAACTAGAAGGGACCCACCAGGGCCTGCAAACACTGCAATCCAGAAAATTATCTTGCCTTTGAGAATGCAGAGCTCATTCTAACTAGAGAAATATCTGAATCTGACTAAGCCAAAATATTCAAAGCCATAATAATAAAAACCAAAATAATATATTATTGACAAAACAGGAAATCTCACACTTACAAATAAATATACTAATGCTGTTAAATCAAAATTTCAAATATCGCCCTAACCGGTTTGGCTTAGTGGATACAGCGTTGGCCTGCGGACTCAAGGGTCCCAGGTTCGATTCCGGTCAAGGGCATGTACCGTGGTTGTGGGCACATACCCAGTGGGGAGTGTGCAGGAGGCAGCTGACTGATGTTTCTCTCTCATTGATGTTTCTAACTCTCTATCCCTCTCCCTTCCTCTCTGTAAAAAAAAAATCAAGAAAATATATTAAAAAAAAAATTCAAATATCAAGATATTTAATTTCTAGGTTGATTTATATTTAGTGGTACTCACATTCCTTTTTCCTTTTATTCATAAAAGCCAAGCAAGTTATTGGTGAAACCAATCTTTATATTTTTCCCTAATGTTGACATAACTAATTTGATTTGTGGATTACCCTCTCTAATTCATGTTTTTGTAAAATTATCTCCTGAAGACTCATTTGCAGAGGTTCCCAAAGAAGTATTTCTATATGGATTACTGTTTAAAAATATGCCTTAAAATAAAAAATATAAAACAAAACGTACAATAAGCAGTCCTTTAAGATTGCCTCAGTTTGAAAGACTGAATAAATTTAACATACCTGTGTCTGGTTAACTGTAGGCATCAGTGAATGTAAAGGTATAATAAGAAACTTGTCTGAAAATTAAAAAGAAAATTAATTTTTCTTTTTAGAAAATTAAATTTTAAGATAGTTGCAGAAAAGCTCCATCAGACATATATGAAACATAATTTTAAGAAATTACATTCATATGTTTTAAATTTCAAAACTAAATAGCTCAAGCTCATTCATGATTATCAGCTAATAGAAAGTTTGTTGCAGTATAGTGAGAGGAAGGAGGGTGACTGTTAAGGAAACAAAAGTATCTTTCACATTTAGCTGTGGTTACAAAAAAAAAAATGCAAACTGACTTAAATCTCTAGCAACAGTGCCCAAATGAATCAAGATAGCTATATTTCTACCAGAAAAGAACTGGTGTTATTCGAAAGAGAGACTGTCTGTGACCCTTCTGAACTTAAAAAGTAATAAAATGCTGTCAAGCAAATGGTTTGCTAAAAAAAATGCTCTAAAATTACTTTGGTGACATGAAATAAATTAGCTGATATCACACACCAAAGTAGTCAACAGGATCAAAATTTCTTATGACAAGAATGAGAATGTTGATAAGCATTTGATAAGTTGAATTTTATGATTTACTTTTCAGTCAGTATGAGTACGACCAATTTCTCCCCTTTTACAATGGCTAGCAGTGTATAACTGATTATTAAGGCTAAAATTTTAAAATATGATTTGAGAAAAAAATACTTGTTAAACTTTTAAGACTTCCTTTAAAAAAATTTGAGCTGGTGGTGAAAGTATAAATTAATACCTCCATTCCTGAGAATTAACTTAAATTAGAAAGTTAATGAAGTCAATTATAATAATCTAGCATATCACACCCTTTCCCCATTCCCACAGAAATAATATTACATTTGGGTATATATCTTCCCTGCATTTTTTAAAACTAAAAGTGGATCATAGTGTTTATGGGAAAAAAGAGGCCAAAGTTAGAAAACTCAACACCTCCCCCCCAAAATTCCCACTGTTTAAAAAAAAAAAATTCAGCGTAGAGTTTAATCATGCCTAATCTTCTATAGATAAATGTTACCACTTACAAGAAAAAGAAGAAGTGGTATTTCATCATAGAGAAGTCATGGTAATCAGATAAAAGTATTTTTCTAACTTGAGAAGGATAAATAATTTTAATTATAAAAAATACTTTGAGGGCACTACCATAATAGGATTTAACAAAGAATAAAAAATATACCTTTTACTAGTTTAGCCAATACAATTAGACCAAATATTTTTTAGTATTATAAAATAAAAATGTGTCAAAAGTACTTCAAGGGAGTCAAGTTAAAAGTTATATTCATAAATTACACATTAAATAGAATTTGCTTTGTATTTTACTGATTAGAAGTTAAAAATGACACCTGAAGATGCTGTAACTGAATTTTATAGGAGAAAAATGTTCCCCTGCATTTCTCTAAGACAAAAGAGGTAATGTCTCTTAAAATCATATTGTTAAAGAATCAAATCATCTCAGAAAGTTTTAAAACTTCAGGTCACTTTCTTAGATTTGGGGTGAGTAGGGGGTCAGGTATCTGAAGTCTAAGTAAGTGCCATGCTGACTGTTGTATAGTCAGAGATGAGAATCAGTGGACTAAGGCCGTGGTCAGCAAACTGCAGCTCGCAAGCCACATGCGGCTCTTTGGCCCCTTGAGTGTGGCTCTTCCACAAAATACCACGGCCTGGGCGAGTCTATTTTGAAGAAGTGGCATTAGAAGAAGTTTAAGTTTAAAAAATCTGGCTCTCAAAAGAAATTTCAATCGTTGTACTGTTGATATTTGGCTCTGTTGACTAATGAGTTTGCCGACCACTGGACTAAGGGATTACATACTCATATGCCAACATTTTCTCTTTAAGGGCTCAATTTTATTAGGCAAATTTAGGAGGAGAAGTGAAATGTTCTCCCTATAATAGCACACAAAGAACTTCACTAAATACCCACCATCTTCACCTACAATTTCAGAAAAAAACAACCAAACACAAAATAATCCAAAACCAGGCTACATATGATTCAAGTACCACTCTTGGAATTGCAATAAAATACATTTCAGTAATACCTGATTTAAACATCACTTGTGACATCAAGAGATCATGTAAAGTGCTGATATTGTCCCAGCCTGGTAGAAAGACCAATATTGCACCATCCTGTATGGAAAGGAAATAATCATTACAAATGATCACATAACAAAATACACAAAAAAATATGTGCACTTTAGCCTTCATTAAAATTATACTCCCTAAGGACAATTTTGGTTACTGATTATAAATAATGAATACAAGCTCACTTTTTAAAAACAGAATTTATAAACCAGATTTTTCATTTCTTCAGTCTTTTTCTTCAATAGGTCAAATATCTATATCATTTGGCATTTTGAGATTCTCATTCCTGGTGTCAAAAGCAATTTCTTCCACAAGTTATTTTTATTTATTTATTTTTAAATATATTTTATTGATTTCAGAGAGGGAGAGGGAAAGGGAGATAGAAACATCAATGAAAGAAAATCATTGATCAGCTGCCTCCTGCACGCCTCCTACTGGGGATCGAGTCTGCAACCCGGGCATGTGCCCTTGACAGGGACTGAACCCAGAATCATGCCCAGGACCCTTCAGTCCACAGGCTGACGCTCTATCCACTGAGCCAAACAGGCTAGGGCATCCATAGCTATTTTTAAAAAGCATTTACGAGGCCCTGGCCAGCTAGCCCAGTTGGTTGGAGAGTTGTCCCGATGCACCAAGATTGCAAGTTTAATACCCGCTCAGGGCACATACAAGAGTCAACCAATGAATGCATAAATGGGTAGAATAACAAATCAATGTTACTCTCTCTCAAATCAATTTCTTCAAAAAGCATTTAAGAAATTTATTTTCTTTTTTTATGGCCTTGATCTGAAAATAAAATTAAGTCACTTGAGGAAAACAAAACTAACCTCTTCTTCCAAAACAATGTAGCGAATAAGGGCAGCAATCAAATTCAGATCAACTTTATCATCATCCATCATTTCTAAAACATCTACAGTACTTGCAGAATACCTATCAAAGTTAAATAAAAAATCATGAAATACTTGATATAGTTTCCTGAGGTTTAACTTTCTATAAATTCTAAAAATTAACTCAACCTTCAAATGAGGGAATGATAGGAGAGAGTGACTGGGGAAATAACAGTGTTTACAACATAGTATTTAGGTGGAAAATGAGATAATAATAATCTTCTTAAATATGTATAAATTCAAGAAGATAATTCCTGCTTTTTGTTTTCATCAATTCAGTCACTATGCTCTGACTTCCAAACAGAATAAACTTACCTTTTCCGCAGTTCCCTTACATAATCTGGCCAGCGTTCTTTATAGGTTGCTTCTTTTTCTTCTTTCTCTTGTCTATTTACATGCCCTTGCATGAAACCCCTCTTAAACTGGGATCTGTGTTCTTTTTGTTCTGGAACATATCTAAAATAAAAACATTCGTAAGTAGTTTCACTTTTTAAAAACTCTCTGGTTGTAGCTAATATTCAGCTTATATTTAGGATTTTAAAGAAGATTTTTAAAAAGTAATTTCACTATAATTTCTAATGAGCACTAGTTAAATATCCATTTATTTGCAAGTATTCATTAACATAAAATCTGACATTTTAGATGAAAATCATTCTTCTCTATCAAAGTATATACACCTCTAGGTCATTTTAAGCAATCAAAATTAGAGTAACTTTCACCTTCAATTTTAATTTTGCGCTAAAAAAAAAGTTAACATTAAGTCCAAAATACTACTAATAGTTAATATTGCCTAATAGAAGACTCATATTTTACATATAGGTTTCCAAACCTGAGTACACATAAGAATTCCCTAGAGTGTATAAATTGTAAATTCTGAAATCCTATACCTTGCGATTTGAATTAAAGTCTGGTTGGTTGGGGTTAGCTAACCCAGGAATTTTAATTAGTGCCCCAGGAGATTCAGATAGCGTATCTATAAATGTACAGACACATGCTTGAGAACTATTTATCCTGCTCAGGCCCACAGACATAGCTAATGGCAGAGCCAGAATCAGCATTCAAATCTCGTCTGTTCAGCATTATGCTATGACTCCACCATGCTGCAGTGACTGCTATAAGCAGGGCTTGTTTGCCCCAGAATCCCAACTATTCACTGTAAGAGAGCATGAAGGTGGAGAAAGACAAAGAAAAATGAACTAAACTTTTAACACCAAATCCCCTCAGAGTTCACCTAGGGAACAGCTTCTAGATAGAATGGGAGGTGTGGAGCATTGGTTTTGTGAGTCAGACAGATTATGGAAATGATGTCCTTGCTCTGACATTGACTAGCTGTGTAACTTTAAACAAGGTGTAACTTTCAGGTTTCTAGTTTCCTTATTTTAAGAGATTAATACTTTGATAACAGTATTGGCATAAGAATAAAAGCAAAAAAGTGATAAAGCACAGTGCCTGACACATAGCAGACACCCCAAAAGTATTAATCCCCTTCCCTGTTCAGTACCTGTGACCCAGGATCCCCCTAAGTCTTCCATACATATAGAGGCACCAACTTGAAGTAGGGCAACCTGAGACAGAGATTAGTGCTAGTCAGCAGGATGGACCCACAGTTGGTTCCCTTCCCAGCAATTCGAACAACAGAGGTAACATTCAACCCCCACCCCAAGGGCCCGATCACAACCCTCCATCTCATCTCACCCTACTTTCTTCCCTCCTACTTCCCTATAGTGCAGCTCTTCTACAAATAGATACTATCCTTTTGCATCGAGAGACCCCTTAACTACAGTTCCTTGTATATAACCTGCCTTCTAGACAGCTTAAGAAAGCAATCCATCCTTATGTAATTTTAGATTACTGATCCTTGAAACTTTTTTTCATCATTATTGTCAAGCATTGACTTTTATTCTCTTAGAAAACAATTGATAAATGTGCTGTGGTAGGAAGCAGAACAGAGTGGAAAGTGGAATTGAGGAAAGGCATAAAAATTTATGGACATGATAAAACCAGAGCATGGAAGACCTATATATATATCTCACTTTTAATATGTTCTACTCTCACTGACATACACACTTCCCTCTTTCTTACTCCGAATTTAACTGCTTTTCTGACTTACCTAGCCTATCTCTGCTATATATAATCTCATTCCCGACACACTCTACTTTCTCACAACAGGTCAATCACACCTCATATTAACAGTGTACATGTCTCTCTGCCTCAATATTAGCTGTGAGGTTTCTACCAAATCTTGCCTTGTTTTATTCTCAGTACACTAAGGCACAGTGCAAGACATAAAGTTTAAAAAAAATTTGTTAAATGCCTACAAAATTCTGCTGACTTTTCTCCATATAAAATACAGTAGGATCTTATTTCTCACTTTCCCACTATTCATTTTCTCATTTAACAAGTAAGCTGTGGAATCTTGAAAAATCTCACCACAAGTGTTTCTACATCTGTCCCTATACTTATTCAGATGTTTACTAGAGGTCAGGCACTGTGCTATGCACTAGTTACAGAGATGAAGAGGACAAAATCTTTGACCTTGAACCTTTTGAAATCTATTGTAAAAGGCAAATATAAAGAGGCGCTTTAAATGGTGATAATGTGTTTTAAGGGACGTGATAACAGTGCTACAGGAGTCTGGATTAGAAAACAACTCATTCTGAGAGAGGATCAGAGATGGCTTAATGGGCAATGAAGGTGGAATTTATTTTTACATAATCAATAGTTTATAGGAGAAAGAGTGGAGAAGGTGGCAAATAAAGTCTAAAAGGAGGAAATAACATATAACAAGCACAAAGTCATGAATGAAAGGCCAATGGCTGGCATGGTAGAGAATGGCAGCAATTCTGAGAGTGAAGATCATGGTGCCAAAAGAGGAACTATTATGTTAGCACAGGAGAGATAATATGGATCTTAAGTAGAAGAAACAAAAATGAGAAGAGATGTATGATCAAGGCAAAAGCTCTCAGGGTTTGTGCTAGGGGGTGGGTATGGGGAGGAATACAGGATGACTTAAGAGTAATTTGGTTACTAAACAAGTAAAGCAGTTAACTTATCCTAGTTACATAACTCCTTGATAAATATTAGCTTTTTTGATTTGTAGCTTAGACAATTGGGTGGAGGATAACATCAGTAACCATTATAAGGCATAATTGTTTTGGTGAAAGCATGGTGGGAATGGAATATAAGATGATTTTGGTTTTAAAAATGTGAGGTTCAAGGTGTCTGTGGTACTGGAATGCTGCTGAGCAGAGTTAGATAACAAGTTTAGAGTTCAGGAAGAGCTTCAGCTTTGAAGTTGTAGGTCAGAAAGCTGTGAAAATACAGAAGTATGGTCATGGAAATAGGACTGCACACAGGAATCACAACAGACTGAGAAAAGGCTAATGGAGAACCCGAGGAGAAAATCATACTTAAAGGGTAGGGGACAGAAGCCCGTGAAGAATGAGAAAACCAGAGTGAGGTCCAAGTACTAAAGACAGAGGCTCCCAAAGTTCACTGCCCAGGGATCTCTGAAAAATACTGATGCCTAGCTGCCAGCCCAGACTGTGTAATGTGATTAAGGAATGGTGTGTGATCACAGCATCTGGATTCCAAAAGGCTGAGGGTGACTTTAATGTGCAACCAAGTGTGGGAATCCCTGATTTAAGGATTCATTAACAATGTTTTAGAAGGAAGTGGTTAAGGGTGAGTTTCTGAATTAAAGTTTGATAGAAAAGGTAACATGTTAGCATTTTTAAATCTCTTTTATTTCCTAATATTTACTTACCTTATTTTTTCAATTATATCTTCCAAAAGATACTCCACAACTGGAAAAGTGAAACCAGGTATGTGTATCATTGGACAGTTACCTATTATGGTAAAAAAAAACACACACAACGTAAGTCTGTACTCAAATATTAAAAATAAAAATGAACACTATAAAAAGGACAATGAATCTATTACTTTTTATAACTTCAGAAAATGGTCCTGAGCTTTTACAGCTCTATCCTATTTCCTATATCTAGTTCAATAAAAGGCAGCAGCCTGGCCTTCACTCAACACCATTTTAATGCTACTAAACTTTTCCCCCCTTCTTCCCCATATACCTCAGAGTTCTACAAAGTAATGCAGAATACCAAAGGACAAAGTATTTTAAATTGAACTTAAAACCCATTAGTTAGAAGTCTATTTTCTCTTCATCATTAGCCAGAATATTGCATTAGAACCTGTTTTATTTAAATCTATGTAAGAAGCAGTGCTCCGTGGCACCCAGAATTAAGAAAAAAGTAGTTAAGACCTAATCAAATATTAAACTGTTACTATTTTAGAATCATTAGTTTTTAAAAAAAGATTCTTAGAACTGTTTTCTAAATGTTATTCATATTTTGTACCAAACAAAACAGTACACACTGTAAGCAAAGGTCAACAATACAGCAGAGGTCAAAGTATCTGATTGGTATCACAACTTTGCCTCTGATTTTCATAAATTTTAGTAAGTTACTCAATGTTAGTTCTGGATATCGCATTAAAAAAAAAAAAAGACATAATACACTCGACCCATCTCACAGGCTTTGAGAGTCAACTAGGCTGAATACAAGAACATGTATTAAATATAGCTCTATTCCATTTTAACTCCCACCCTTTTCCCCTCCTTCCCCAATTAAATGTAAGTGACAGGGGAATAATCTTAAAAAATATGTATTTTGTAGCTAGTCAAATTTAATTTCAAATCCTCTCAACCCTCTGTTAATTAGGCAACCTTGGATAAGCTACTTAATTGTGCTGAGGCTTTCTCATCTTTAAAAATAAAAATAACAGCACCTACCTCACAAAATATTATGAGAATTAATAAAGACAAAGTGCCATATGTACTACCTGGCACACTGACTAGTAATCACTAGTATTATTGTCATTTGCAAATTGCCATTCTAGCCTGTGAATAGTACATAAAAACCACAAAAGAATCATAAAATGTTAATAAAATTATTCAGATTTGTGGTTTGACTTTATTGATGCCACCTTAATTATCTGGTAGTTACCCAAAGTAATAATCATAAATTTTACTCACCAAAATATTCTGAGAATTTCTCAGCATTCAATGTTGCACTCATCAATATTACTTTCAGGTCAGGTCGATAATTGAGAAGGTCTTTAATTACAGTCATTAAAACATCTGACTGCAGGTTTCTCTCATGGATTTCATCAAGCACAATATGACTAACACTGGACAAATGCCTGAAGCAGAAGTGTGGTGAAGTATGTAAATCAGTATAACAATTAGTAACATCCTACTAAATAATTACATCTTTTATAGGATTTAATTAAATGTCCTGAATTGAAATATACTCACGGGTCTGACTGAAGCCACTGAAGGATGATTCCTGTTGTACAGTATAAGATAGAACCCTGTTTCCTTGGCAACCGGCTGTGAATAAAAGACACAAGTTAACAATTCTTGGTTTTCTTTACTAGTACATTACTAAGTACCACAAACATCTAAAAGAAAATCTTCGATTTTAAAAAGGTTTATAGTTTTAATGAAAATCTTCATACTTACTTTTGTAGTTACAGGAATGCCTACCAGGCTAGGGTAATGAGAAATACTACATCCAAGTTCATTATACATTGTTTTTGTTGTCATGATACAATGTTAATAATTAATTTATTTTTTAAAGGCATAAATAACCACTGACATTCAGAAAATGACTCATTACTTCGGACCTAAACTTTTGTTCAGTGATTGGAAAGTCAGTTAATTAAAAAAGATAAATGGAATCTTGATCTCCAGGAAAAAAACACTAAAAAAATACAATGCAGTGGGATAGGGGTTACAGATACCAAAATCAATAAAGTAGTTCAGGGGCTGGGTATGGTATCAAAATATAGGACACTAACTCCTTTCAGGGGGAGCGATGATCTACTAATATATGTCTAGGAAATAAGTTATTTTTCAAATCATTCCATAATATAAAAGACATTAAAATGGTAATCCAAATATCAAAATATTTGAGGTTACAAAAATGACAGAGGGTTGTAAGCCTCCTATGCTTCAGTTACTTTAAATGTTAATTCTAGTAGTTATAATTGGCATACAAATGGAGAAAAATCTGTTCTTTTTTAATCTCTAGCTTCAAATTTTAACTAAAATATACCTGTAAACAAGTGAACATTTTTTACCTCTGGAGACGAATTTGGTATCCAGTACTATTACCATTGCCACAAGTTTCTGCCCTTTCTGCAGCCACTCTCTCTGCAACCTTTAATTAAAATAAAATACAGTTAAAAGGAAAGAGATTTCCCTTTAGTATAAATATCCTAACCATCCATGAAAATCTGAGATTGTTATCTTTACTCGCCTCTTATATTTACTTTTCATTTTTTCTTAAGCTCTCCAAAGCTGAATGCTCTTTCTTCACTATTTTCAAAGTGCCTTTCTACAGCCACCCTCTCATTATTTCTTCTCTTTCTTTTTGTCTTTTCTAAAAGAGTAGGAAATCCTGCTCTAAACTTATATTGACACTAGAGGCCCAGTGCATGAAATTTGTGCATAGGTAGGGTACCTAGGCCTGGCCGGCGATCAGGGCCAATCTGTGGGGTGACCGGCGGGGCTATCGGGAGCCCCCGCTGGCACCCGCCTTGGCCAGCCTAGGGCCTGAGGGCTAGGAGCAGCTCCTGCGTTGAGCGTCTGCCCCCAGGTGGTCAGTAAGCGTCATAGCGACCGGTCGTTCAGCCGTTCGGTCAATTTGCATATTAGATTTTTATTATATAGGACAGGATGTATTTACCCTCAAATTCCATGCAAGTTTTATATTTGGTTGTTTCTTTTGGTTAGATTGGTGGTTCTTTTTCTTTTTTTAAAAAGTGTGTTTATAATTTTTAAAAATGTTTTTATTTATTTCAGAGAGGGAGGGAGAAATAGAAACATCAATGATGAGAGAGAATCATGGATCAGCTACCTCCTGCACACTCCCTACCTGGGATCAAGCCCAAAACCTGGGCATGTGCCCTGATTGGGAATCAAACTATAACTTCCTGGTTCATGGGTCAATACCCAACCACTCAGACACATTGGCCAGGCGAGATTGGTGTTTCTTAGTTCCTAGTTCTTCATTGTGTTCTAAAAGTTATGGTGCCAAAGGTAAGCTCTGGATAGATGAATGTTATTATAATCATACTGATTTATGTAACTAAAAGGAAACAACAGTCATCTTGTAACAGAAGAGTGATGATTGAGGTTAGAAACAGAAAATGACATGATTACTTTTAAAGAAATACTTCAGAAGTAAAACTTCCAATCAGTGTATCTCATACACATCATTATTTCACTTTTCACTACTTATACTGTCCATTCAAAAACAACAGATCTTGGGGAAAAAAAGAAAAAGAAAGGAAAAAAAGCTATTATCAAGACTACCCAAAAGGAAAATGGAAAATGAAGTGAGAGATAACTTACAGAAATGGCACTAATTCTTCTTGGCTGAGTACAAACTATCCTGCATGCAGATCCTTTTCCTCTTTCGATGTAATTATCCAAAATGAACTGAGTAACTTGAGTGGTTTTTCCACAACCAGTTTCACCACTTATTACTGTCACCTGATGATTATCGATCATATTTACCAATTCCTATTTCAAAAAAGAAAAATAAGTGAAGGACATCACATGTTAAGTCTGAAAAGACAGTTATCGAAATTCTACCAAACTGAAGGTAATTGCTTCTAACAAACATTAATGCCTTTTAAATTTTATGTGAAATGCTGACAGTTTGAGTTTCTGGATATACCAGTTTTCAAGAGCTAAGAAGCACTAAATTATTAAAAGAACTCAGCCAAGACACTGTTAAAGAAAAACACACCGGTAAGAACAAAAAAGTTAACAGCTCATAAGTTCCATGCATAAGGATTAATTAAAAAGAATGTGATCATATGGGGCTATTGAGTACAAGGCAAATATCCCCTGATATACCTAAACAACTACTAAAGACATTAAGAATTTATATCATAATTCATAAGTATGACTTTGCAGGAAAAATTTTGTATACTGTTTTAAAGAATAATGTAATTTAAAATTACTTCCTTTCAAATAATTAAAATAAAGAAAAATATTAAAAACCTAAGTTAGCAAAATAACTTTTTGTGAAAACTCTTATTTTTAAACTCTAAAAAATTTCAATTATGGACATAAATATAAGCAAACTTTAGAAAAAATTGTTTCATGACCATATTTCCTTTTCAACAATTCAAAAGAATAAAATGAGTTTCTAAGAATATCCTTCAGAGAAAGGTTGATAAATTTATATTTCTTCTTAACATAGCACTTTGTAAAAAAAACCTGTATTCAAGTATTTTACAAATCAAATTAAACAGTGCATAATCATTTTACCTTTTGCATTCCAAATGAAGGCAGCTTTTCCCTGAAATGCTGAAATAAAAAAAAAAAGTTATAAATTTTCACCAAAAACTGGAATGAATTTATAATCCTGGTAATCAGAATATACTGATAAATATGCTAGAATACAAAGTATTTTATTACCTCACAGCTTACGTGAAGTATCATAACTTAAAAAAGAATTTTATAAAAAAAGAACTAAGTAATAACTCAGCAATCGCTTTGGTTTTTGAAACACAGAAAAATAGAATTCTATTACATCAAACAGAACGGAGATACTTTCTTAGAGTAAGTGACAATAAAATGAAATCTGATCTATCATCTAATAGCATTCTTACTATCCCTAAGTTACTGTTACAATTTTTTCTCTTTGTTTTATATGTTCACTTTAGATTTTATTTCTATATCACATTCTTTTCCCACTCATTGATCCACACCATTTACTAATGCATTAGGCACTACAACATATTCAAAGTATTCTACGTACTTGCCTTTGAGTATAAAAGAAAACTTAAAACAATATCTGCACTAAGAAAATCTGGTACTGCCATTTAAGAACTATGGTCTTAAGTCAAACTTGGAGTCCCAAATGTTTTTAACTCAGGGCTGCCACAGATCTGAATGAAGAGCCTTTATACATAAAACTAGTAGCAGTTTCTGACACATATTAGCTACTCAACAAGTTTTTTGGCAATTACAATTAGAAATACTAAAGACAGCATGACTAATTCTTTCCTGTAACTTTTACATGATAATTTCTAGTTTTGAAAACTTTATGGAACCCCATACCTACATTACATAAAAATGACATACACTAAGAAAGCAGCACTATGGTTGACATTGAACTAGATGGATCATTCTATATAACCCTATATAATAAAAGCGTAATATGCAAATCGACCGAATGGTGGAATGACCAGTCGCTCTGACACGCACTGACCACCAGGGGGCAGACGCTCAACGCAGGAGCTGCCCCTTTACGGTCAGTGTGCTCCCCCAGGGGGAGTGCCGCTCAGCCAGAAGCCGGGCTCGCGGCTGGAGAGTGCAGTGGCGGTGGCAGGAGCCTCTCCCACCTCCGCTGCAGGAGGGCAGTAAGGAGCGAGGGGTCCGCTGCAGGCAGGCGGTAAGGAGTGAGGGGTCCCGGACTGCAAGAGCCCTGGAGTGCAAGAGGGAGCAGGCTGGGCTGAGGGACCCCTCCCTCCCCCTGCATTGCACGAATCTCATGCAGCGGGCCTCAAGTATAACATAAAATAAAAAAATCTTCAGTGGTATAAAAAAATAAACCATAGTTTTAACAAACCCTCTTTATTGAAAAGGGAAAAAAAATGCAAACTTAGAACTATCCTAAGTAATCTAGTATATTACTGCCATGCTTTTTAATTTATTGAAACATCATCCTTGTTAATTTTTTGCCCATTTGATTTGTTAAGATGGAGACTATGTCAAAGTCCCCTAATACTAGTTTATCCTATATAATAAAGAGCTAATATGCTAATTAGACCGAACAGCAGAATGACCTTCTGGACGAAGCCAGGGCTACGAGGGCCGGCCAAGGCAGCCAGGGCTGCAAGGGCCAAGCCCCTTTCCCGAATTTCATGCATCGGGCCTCTAGTTGAGGTATAATTTGGCACATAACATTATGTCAGTTTCAGGTGTACAACATAATCATTCACTATCTGTATATATTGTGAAATGATCACCACAATAAGTCTAGTTAATATCCATCACTACACAGTTATAATTATTTTTCTTGTGATGAGAACTTGAAGATCAATTCTCCTAGCAATTTTCAAATATACAATATAGTGCTATTATTAACCATGCTCTACATGCCATCCTTGTCATGGTCAGGTAATTCGTACTAGTGCCATCAAAATGAGTCAGCATGGTGACTTAAAGGACTTCTAGTGCTTTGAGATAACAAAGCACTTTTCTTAATAATTTTTTGTATTATAAAAGTACTATAACTAGTACTTTTCTTAATAATTTTTTGTATTATAATTTTTAAATTATTTAAAAACCATTTCTTAACACATTAAGTGCCCGGCCTGTTTTGTCTTCCGGACGGAAAGTATAGTGTCAGTCACCAGTGAGTGACATGGGGCTTAATGTGTTAATGATTAAAAAAAATAGTATCCTACGTAGTTAAATGCAACCATCTTAACATGTAAGTATATACAAGTTATTCCATTAAACTAACATCAACCATATTTGTTTTCTATATACGTAAATGCTGGTGAAGGAAGACTTACAACCCAATATTCTTTCCAATTCCGTGTGTGAGGAGAGGGAATATTTTATCAGTCTTTGGAAAACATGGCACAATGAAAGACATCTAGCAAGTGGAAAATTAATGTTTATTAAATAAATCATAAAATAAGAGAAATTATGGCATATTACCAAGGATTAAAGAGTTAAGCTCTTAAAACACATCTGAACTTAATCTCGATTCTGTTACTAGCTATGCAACCTAAGGTCAGTTAACCTAAGATTCTTTTTCCTCATCTGTAATAGACATGTATAATCCCTTACAAGGTGTTGGGAGGTTTAAATGACATATGTAAAGTGTTTATATGTAAAGTGTTCACAACAGTGTCTGGACAATAGGTACACACCAACTGGTTTTGTTTTGCACATTTCTTCTCCTAACTTTCTCTAAACTAAAACAATCACTCAACTTTAATAACATTTAGCTCTATCCTCCATACAAAGTAAACAGAGACAGTAGCTAATTCTCCTTGTTCCTAAGGCAATAAAAGAAGCTGTGCTCTCTTGTTCTAGCCAGTGTGGCTCAGTTGGTTGAGTGTTGTCCCATGCACCAAGAGGTCACCAGTTCCATTCCTGGTCAGGGCACATACCTGGGTTGCCGGCTTGATCGCCAGTAGGGGGTGTGCAAGAGGCAGCGGATTAATGGTTCTTTCTTATCCATGTTTCTCTCTCCCTCTCCCTTCCCCTCTCTAAAATAAAAAAAAACCTATTATAAAAAATAAAAGACATGTAAGTATACATGTCTCTCAACTCCATTCTGAATTAATTCATCTTGAAATCTCCTTTGTCCTTATATTATCACTCAATAGGCATTAAATAAGCTACACAATTTGGCCTCTGGACAACCTCGGCTCATCTGTTCTAATCAAGATATCTACTCTTAATCAGCAACAGTCAATGCATCCTTCCCACAGGAGATGTGATATCCTGCCTTTCTCTAAAACAGTAGCGTTTGCATATTAAAGATATGGCCCTCAGAATTTTCATCTGAAAAAACATGTGAACATTTTATTGCATCTATCTCTAGAACATCCACAAAGCATACAATTTTATCGTTTAACTAGAGGCCTGGTGCACGAAATTGGTGCCCAGGTGTGGTCTCTAAGCCTGGCTGGCAATCAAAGCGCGAGTGTCTAGCATGGAAGGGCAGGTCCCATCTGACCTCTGGGTCCTGGGCAGCACCTGGGCCCCTGGAAGCCCCCCTCCGCCTGAGTCATTGGGTCCCCTCCACTGGTCGCCCTCTGCGGGGCAGGCAATCAGTGGGGCGATTGGGCCCCACTCTCACCTGCCTTGGCCTGGCACCACCTGCTCACCTGCTCCACCATCCTGCTGCAGTCCCACTCTCGTTGGGGCCCATCGGGGCCAGCAGCGCCTCTGCTGCCAGCGCCGCCCCCTGGTGGTCAGTGCACGTCATAGCAAGTGGTTGAACTCCCAGTCGAGGGGACAATTTGTATATTAGGCTTTTATTACACAGGAGAAGGAAGAAGAGGAAGGGACCTTAACCTTTTGCACTCGGATGTCGAGTATGACTCGACATGGTTAGCATTAGAATAAAGGAATCAAGAAAAAAGCAAGCGAGTGCAAAGGGTTAAAAGATCTTGCCTAGCACAAAAATATTGGGGTGGGAGAAGGGGGAATGGGAATTCAGGACAATTTTAGTTCCTGTCACAGTCTAGTCTTTAAAATGTTGAATATAAGCACATCATATAACTTTTGAGGGGTTTAATGTGGTCATCTATAAAGGTAAGCTTTGGATTAAATGGTAGAGAAGAAACTTTATACTTCTAACCACTGTGTCTTTTATGACATTTTCCTAAACTGGCCTAGAAAAGTTAAATTTCTTTTTTCATTTGCGTTACCATTTTCAAATATTTCTTCTCCTCACCATATACTAATAAGCTGCTGTAAATGAGCTAGGCTATTGTAAGTTATGTGTAATTCCATTCTTGTTGCTTTTCTCTACAATATGAGGGGGGAAATTCTCAGAGGAAGGCCTGCTGAATTATCTCACTAATCTATATCATGCAACTAAATATAATTTTACTAATGGCCCGATGCACAAAATTCATGCAAGAGTAGGCCTTCCTTCCCCTGGCTGCCAGCACCGGGCTCCCTCTGGCACTCAGGACCTGGGCTTCCCTCCGGCCGTCGGCAGGCACCCGGGACCCGGGCTTCCCTCGCAGCCCCAGCTTTGTCTGGAAGGACAGAAGGATGTCCAGAAGGATGTCTGGTCTAATTAGCATATCACGCTTTTATTATTATAGATTGCCCTAGCTAGTTTGGCTCAGTGGATGGAGCATTGGCCTGCGGACTGAACGGTCCTGGGTTCGATTCCGGTCAAGGGCACATGCCCAGGTTGCAGGGTCGATCCCTAGTAGGGGGGAGTGCAGAAGGTAGCCGATCAATGATTCTCTCTCATCATTGATGTTTTTCTCTCTCTCCCCCTTTCCCTTCCTCTCTGAAATCAATAAAAATATATTTAAAAACATATATATAATACACATATATATAATTTTATCATGTTTGAGAAGACAAGTAGAAGTTTTTCCCACATCTTGCTTCCCATTACCTGCATTTCAATATACCGAAGGTCAGTTTTTTTCTTTTGTAAATCTTCCAATAACTGTTGGTCTAAGTTTATATCTGGTTCATTTTCTTGCATGAGATACTCAGAATCTCGGTCAATATATTTGTCCCTGATTCTAAATGTCTTCTTTTCTTGATTTATCACTTTTTTTTCCCGATCCTCCAATTTCTTCTCTGAGTTTGGTTTGTTCTCAGCAGGAGCTTCAGAACCATACCTATTTGGACAAAATTAAAAAAATGACAAAAGGGTTAAATAACTACTCAAGTCCTGAAAGAAAACAATATGCTATTTAGTTATTTCAAAATCACCAAAATCGAAAGCTTTTATTCTTTTCTCTGAGTAGAGCAATTATGAAAACACTTAAGATTCTTAAAATAAAAAATTTCCTCCCTACTAGATAATGCCAGATAAGGTATTCCTTGTGGCAATTACGGCTTAGTGATCTTTTTATGAGCCTTGTTTTGTTTTACAACTTTATTTCTTCCTGCCACCTTTTCTGAGCTATAAACGGGATGCTATATTACAGTACCAGAAAAATTTTCACTAATCTTCTCTCTAAATTACAGTTTCTTTGATTTTCTTAAAACAGCAGCACTTTTTGCAGATCTGCCCCACAGGAAAATTTTGGAAATACATAAATGATGGGAACAATAAATAACAACTTGATAAACCTCATATGCAGATAGACTATTCCTATCACTTAGCTTTCCTGTAGAATACGCTATTTTTATTTAATTTTTCATAAAATCTGCTCCATCTACATAAGAAAAATAATGACTTCAAGACTAAATTTCACTTATTAAAGAGTCTAAAGATGTAATTTCTATTGTCATTTTTTTCCTAGCCAATGCTATGAAAGAAGTGTCACTCTCTGCCCATTTTTTAAAAGAATACTTTTTGTTTTACCCATGATCTTCAGGAGCAAACCAGGATATCTGTGCTTCTGAATCTTTGTCACTCTTAGCTTGGACAGAATGTAGTAGCTGTACAATTTGTTCTTCTCGATGTTCATCCATATGTACTACGGCTCTCTATTTTGTGCAAAGAAAAAGCATCCTCATCAACATGAGAAAGCATATGTAAAATTATTTGATACAAAAATACAGGCAAATATATGTTCAACAAACACATGTAAGAGAAAGTTAATGTTACTAGTACGACACTTGCCTTCTTACCCAAATCCAATTCCTAGACCTAATGTTAACATTTTTCCTTCAAGATCCCTTTCTATTATATATGTACAAAATTAGCTCTAGTGTAACTGGGTAAAGATGCATATTTATGTTCCTTCCTAAAACTTGGGTTCCTTTACCTTATACCCTCACATATTATGATTTTGTTCCCTACCTTAAATTTTCAGACACCTACAATTGAAGTTAATGAAACCCAATATTCTGTTTAAAAACAAACACTAAGTTAAAAATTGGAAATACTATTTTGGTTGCAATGAGAATTTTAAGAGCATTTTAAAGTTCTTACATAAAAAGAGGAATAAATTGGGCTCAGAGAAAATAACATAAAATGATCATTGCTCATGAGATGATGATCCAATATGGCAAATGATGCAGTTTCCTCACAGAATGAGAATTATTAAAAAACAAACTAACAAACAAACACAGCACAGGCCCAGCTGGTGTGGCTCAATTGGTTGAGTATTTTCCCACGCACCAAGAGGATCCATTCCAGGTCAGGGCATATGCTGGGGTTTCAGGCTTGATCCCCAGTAGGGGCAGCTGATTGATGTTTCTATCTCTCTCCCTCTCCCTTCCTCTTTCTCTAAAAATCAGTAAAAAAATGTATTAAAAAAAAAAAAAGCATAGCAGAGAAAATATTACATTATTTTACTGGGAGGGAATAATACATGGAAGATATTAGTTACTCTGTACAAAGTTAGAAAAAGAACTTCTAAAAACTGTTCTTTTATAACTGCAAATTATAATTAGTTGAATTATAAGTAAACCCAGTAGTTAAAAAGAGTGGGTAGATTTTTGTCTTTAAGTGTGCACACACAGTAAAGATGGCCAAGGTATTAAATGAAAAAAAGTCAGTTGCAAAAAATGTGCAGTAGGATCTTGTTTTGGTTACTATTAATTTTTTAAACAAGTTATTAACTTTATAGTCTATACTTTTTGCAGTGTTTTTTCCAGATATATTTCTGGCACATGGTAGATCAGAGAAGTCTGTCCAAAGAATGGATAAATGGTTGAATCTATCCTTTATTTTTTTAATATATTTTATTGATTTTTTACAGAGAGGAAGAGAGAGGGATAGAGAGTTAGAAACATCGATGATAGAGAAACATCAATCAGCTGCCTCCTGCACAACCCCCACTGAGGATGTGCCCACAACCAAGGTACATGCCCTTGACCGGAATCGAACCTGGGACCTTTCAGTCCGCAGGCCGACGCTCTATCCACTGAGCCAAACCGGTTTCGGCTGAATCTATCCTTTAAAATAAGAATATATGACATTTGTGTTAAAACCATTTTTCTCTTTAAGAAAATAAGCACGTACACAAAAAGAATACAATGAGATATTTGGGGAATTCCAGAAGATCTGTGCTAATAACTTTAACTAAAGGGTTTACTAAAAGCATAATTATGCTCAGACAATTAAAAAGTTTAATACTGCAAAACTCTGGCTAATAGAAAAGCCTTAGAAAATTACGAACTGCAGCAAAACCTAATTATTGACAAACACTAAACCCAAAAATTTTGTCTGTTTTTCTTAACTGTGCAGCATAGAAATCTTTTTAAGATGGTTTATATAATGGACTAATGCCGTGGTCGGCAAACTGCGGCTCGCGAGCCACATGCGGCTCTTTGGCCCCTTGAGAGTGGCTCTTCCACAAAATACCACGGCCTGGGCGAGTCTATTTTGAAGAAGTGGCTTTAGAAGAAGTTTAAAAAATTTGGCTCTCAAAAGAAATTTCAATCGTTGAACTGTTGATATTTAGCTCTGTTGACTAATGAGTTTGCCGACCACTGGACTAATGTATCTTTTCTTCTATAGGGCATGTCCACTAAAACTGGTTTCTCCTGGATTCTGCCTTATGCACCTTTATTTTTGCTGATTTTAATCTGTAATAATTTGCTGTAAAAGCAAAAGCAAAAGCAAAAAACTCACTGTGAGTACACCAGCTTTTCAGAGTTTTGTGATTCCTCCTAGTGAATCATGGTACCGGAGTGTGGTCTTGGCCACCCATGACACAGAGATTCATTATTAGAACATTTCCCCCCTATGGTTTAAATTTTGAAATGTCTTTGACATATATTAACATTTACTGCTCCATGAACTACATTAGATGGTTATTGATTACTATGTCTTTTCTTGGCAGTTAGAAATTTAAGAATCTACAGCAATACTTTAATTAAAGACTCCTCTGGGAAGGAAGCCCCAAGACGTAGTCTTCTCAGATACAGCTTTCTTAATTTTTACACCCTTTCCAACTACGTCAAGGGCTCAAAGCCACTGTTTCTTTCATTCATTTTCAAAATGGCAAAGAGAAGATTATGTCATGTCTACCAGAAGAACAATTTCTTCCCAACTGAAACTGATTCACAGTAAAGCATTTCTTAAACCAACTAGAACTTTACATTTTGAAGCTTTTACCTCTACCAACAGAACAAAGGTTCACCTCCTCACCTTGTTACATGATAGTGACAAAAAGGCGAAATGATTGAAAAATGAAATAGCCTCTGAAAACATAATTGATACTCTTTAGTAAGAACACAATTTACCTTTTTTAAAAAATATGTTTTCATTGATTTTAGAGAGAGGAAGGAAGAGAAAGAGAGAGAACCACGGACTGGCTGCCTCCTACCAGAGATGGAGCCTGCAACCCAGGCATGTGCCCTGTCCAGGAATCAAACCAACAACCTTTTGGTTCATGGGATGAAGCTCAACCAACTAAACCACACTGGCCGGGGCAAAATTTACATATTTTATAAATTAATTTTAATGAGGCTCTCCACACAATGAAGGTCCAGAGGCTACAAGCAGTTGAGAATTTGTTTGTAAGCTGCGTCCTTCCTAACCTTCCAGTCCCATCACGCTTCACTTTACCTCACCCCTGTCTGGAAACTCTCACACACATTTTGTTTTGATTTTACTATTTGATTTGATTTTTTAAAAATTACCCCTCTCCCTCCCCAGACATCTTCAAATAGTTTTTACCTTTTTCCTGGCAAAAGAGACCCTCAATAATGTCCAGCAAAGTGGCTATGTCTACTTTACCAGCTTCTAATTATCTGCAACTATTTCAAACTTTCTCCTTTCTGTGACACTTCAATACCACCTTCCAGTTCACCCTCATAACTTCACACACAGTACTCACAAAGAAAACAAAAAAGGAAAACTCCTCAATTGCTTGCAACCAAACCTAAACTCAACACTACCAGAACCCATCATTTATTCTTTTCCTTCCTGTTAAAATGGAAGGAGCCCATTTTCCTGCTTAAAGTTAATTTCTCCACCTACACCCTGCAGCTCAATTCCTTTCACCTTTTCAGGGCTATCTCCTATTTTTGAGGTTTATCTTCCTTTCCTAAATCTCTCTCTTTCTCTAGCAGTCATTAGGCTATTGATGAATATTCTGGTTTGCTTCTTTCTAGATATATGGTAGAACTGCATTTTCCCACCCCTGAGTTAAGCATGGCCATGATTTACTGGCCAGAGAAATGTGAATGGGAGTCTCCAAGAATCAGGGGGGATTTACTGTGCTCCCTCCTGGCTGCCAGCAAAACCAGCGATGCTCTAAATGGGTGGAGGCGCGGGGAGCCTCATTCTCATCATGAAAACGCTCATCTGAACTCCAATGGTCAAGTCATATGAGTAGAAAAGCAAACCTCTGTTGTTATAAGGCGCTGATCTGGGGGCTGTTTATTACTACAGCATGATCTGGCCCACTCGGATATACTTTCCCTCTCCACTGACCCCCTTAGCAGCAGTACATGAACAATGTCAAACCTCTTCACTTTTAAAACAAAAACAAACACCCAGGAGGCCAGGAACAGAAAATAAAATAGGGGCTTGTTGTGATTTGACTTGGGATATATTAAGAAGGCGGAACAGACAGATTTGCTGAAATGAAAAAGTCACAGATAAACCCCATTTTGGGCCTTGGCAAGTGAATCAATAGTAATGACATTTACAAACACGGAGGTGGTTTGGGGAGCGGTTGGAAATCAAGAGTTCCACTGATAATGATCCACGGCACAACTGGTTTCAGGTGGAAGTAATCATGAACCATTTACTCCTGATTTAACGTTTCCTTTGTTTCCGTTTTATTTTTCCCAACTAGACTGTTAAGTTACTTGGATATTTTACTTCTTCAGATCCCCACAGCAACCTGCATAAAACCTTGTGTGAAACAGGGGCAACTAAAACTTGGCCAAGATTCTTTAGAAAGTGACGGTGGGCTTGTGACTGTTTTAATACTAAAAAATGAAAGCTGGACCATTCTTCTGAACGATCTACATGGAAAAATAAGGCTTGGCGGCTTTTGTTCCCCGCAAGCCTTTACCTAAGGCAGAGAGGGTCGCTCGTGTAGAGCTCACCAGGCAAAAAAATCTTAAAGAAAAGCGATCAGAATCATCCTAAAGGAAAGGAAAGGGTGAAAAACCTTAAAAGTAACCATTATTCTAAAGGGAAAGGGGGCGACCGCAGATACTATGACAGTGACATCCCAGGAAAGTCCATCTCGGTTGGGACCTGGAGTGAACGCTGGCTTTGCCCACCGCTCTCCCGTTCTCAGGCCAAGTCTGTCTTCAGCCCACAAGAATCCTGACTGCTTCGGGTCAGTAACCAAGTTAAGACACAAAACAGAAACAAAGGAAAAGTTAGGGGCGGCGGCAGGGAAAAAAAAAAGAAAGAAACGCTACCCTGCCTCCTGCCCTGCCTGGCACTACCGCGTCTCAGTTTACCTCCTGCCTCTCGGCTTCCTTGTTCTTCTGCCCCTGTTTCTTCGCGTACCACAGGCCGATTTCGCGGCCTTTCAGGTGCCCGGGATGTCGGCCTCGGCCTCCTCGCCCACCCCCTCCGCCGCCGCCGGAGCCTCGATTCCCCCCGTGACCCCCGCCGTGGCTTCCTCCATAGCCCCCGCCGGAGCCGCGGGGCCCGCCCTCACGGCCGCCACCATCGCGGCCCCAGCTCTGGTGGTAGTCATAGCTCATTGTCCCGGCGGACTACAACGCGTGAGGACCCGCAACCGATAGAAATGGCGACCGGGGCCGGAAGCGAATGCACGTCCACTTCCGCTTTCCTTCCGGCGCCCAGCGCGAGAAGGCGGGCCCTTGAGCGTCACAAGCAGCCATTTCCGGTGACGTCACCCGGCGAGCGGGAGGTTGGCTGGAGTGAAGTCCTAGTTGATGTTCCCTCGGTCGGCCGGTTACCTGTGTGCCTCCGGAGGGAGAGCGAGCAAAAGGCTGCAAGGTTTTTTCTCCCGACGCCCAACAAGTGAGGAAATGGGTTTTGCTTCCATGTTCTTCACGGTAAAATCTGGAGTTTGCGTCCAATTAGGCCCTGGATAGTGAATATCGATTGACACTGTAAAAGGACCAGTGGGACGATGCATTCTCTCCTAAAAGTCCCTAAAGAAATGGAATGAGTTAACCTTTTTCTGGTGCTCTGTCTTGGAAACTGCCTGGCACCTGTTTCAAATATTTAATTAAATATAAAAACGTCCCTGCCTTTTTAAAAAGGATTATCACTGCTACCTTTATCCAACACCATGAGATGAGCATGTTAGGCAATTAAATTAAACATCAGTTGAAGAGTCATATGTTCATATGAAGTTCTCTGTCGTTGATTGACCAGGCCACCAAGTGTCTAGCTGTTCTTGAATAATCAACCGACTGAGACACGCAGGCTTGGATGCTCACAAAGAGAGAATCAGTTTATTTGCACATTTTACGGATTTAAAGGCACTGAGGATACCCACTGAATAAAGGAAGTAGGGCATCAGCTTTTATTTTGTGCAATCTTAAGAAAACAAAGGCTAAAGAAATTACCGTGCAGTGAATGAAGAAAGAAAATGCTATATGCTGGGAAGGGTTACAGAATACTGCCTCTGTGGCATAAAACATATTTTGAGCAGATAGATTTGATTTCCTGAAATTGCTTATCTGCCTAAAAGCAGAGCCTCCCCAAAGAACTCAATTTTCATAAATCCCTTTCCTGGGTGGAGGAACCAGGGAAGACTAACTCCTACCACTGGAGGCTATAAAGTCAGCACCACACCTAAACAGACATTCTCAAAAAACTATCATATCTCCCATCTATTCTCATAAAGCCCATTTCTCTTTCCTAAAAGTCCTTTGCTTTCCCATAAGAACCTTTTATTCCTCTTCTTCCTCTGTTAAAATGCCATTCAGCCCCAAGTTCTAATTCCTTTTGTGAGTCATATTTTTCTTTGAATTCCCTTAGGTGTGACTAAATCTGTCTGTTCTCTTGCTTATTTGTCTGTTGTCAGTTTAATTTGCAGGCCCCCAAGAACTAAACCTATGAGGACAGAGGAAAAGTTTTTCTTCCCCAACAGCCATGAAATGTTACAGCAAAAAGAATTTAATTTAGGAGGTAGGTAAGTCCTTTCTAAAGAATGAGAGGTTAAGTAGTGAATTGCTAGATAAGTAGACTTTTACCAGACTAATGATGAGGGGAGAGATTATTATAGGTGGAGGGAATAATGTGTGTGAAAAGAGATGGTAAAGCATTTGGGAGTGAGAAAACTCTACACTGAAACTTAAACACTGATGGAGAAGGTAAAAAATCTTATGTGGCATATAAAATCGTGGAGGACCTTATATGCTACATGAATAGCAAGAGTTCACTTTAAGTAGGGGAGTGATTACTTTGGCTCCTTTGAATAGAAAGGAATAGAGGAAACAGGAGTGGATAAAGAAAGACTAGTAAGCAGGCTGTGATATAGGGAGGCATGAAGGGATGACAGAGCAAGATGGGATGTGGTAAGGATTGAAATTAAGAAATATTAGGAGACAATATTGTTAATATTTGATAATGTATTGAATGTGGAAAAAAGGGTCAGATGACTTTCGAGTTTAAGATTTGAAAGTCTATCAAATGAGGCAGTACCATATCTTGAAATGAGAAAAAGGACAAGGAGAATTTTTTGGGGGGTTGGGAAAAGGGTTGAGTTAATGTGTTTAAATAATGTATGTAGAATTTGAGGAGCCTATGAAACATACAAATTGAGATATCTAGAAAGCAGTTGGTTATATGAGTTTAAGTGCAGGGAAAACAGACTAAGATTATACATATGTTAACGAAAAAAACCATTGAAACCTGTAAAGAATTTTAGTGAGTTTATTTGAGCCAAACTGTCGACATATGCCGGGAAGCAGAACCTCAATGAATTGAGATTATGCTCCGAAGAATGGTGGGTTACATCTGTATTTATGCATTGCCATCAAAGGAGGGACATAGGTGGGCTACATGAAATTCATTGGATAAAGTCAAATGGTGGGAAACCCCTGGGATTGGACAAAAAGTAAAATGATGGACACATACTTAGGTGGGTACAGGAACAGTTAACATGATAATGAAGGAATTTGAGGCATCTGTCCTGGCGCCCACCACATTTGGTTGTGCCCCAGGGGCTCCAGCAAAAGAAGGAAGTTACAAGTTACCCAGACATCTCACAGATATGTTATCTTAGAGGCAAAAAGGCAAATGGGCTGAGTAAAGAAGATCCAAGTTGATCTTCGTCAGGGAAGATAGCAGCCTAGGAATGACTGCCCACCATAACCTGTTTGTAGTTAAATATTTAATTTTCAAACCATCCTTTGTGGTTATTCCAGGTCTCTGAGTTTGCAAGACCGCCACGCAGGCCTCCCCTGAGCTTGTCAGGTTAGCATGTGGCTCCTTTCGTCCACACATATGTGAGTTTTTGGCAAATATTAAGACCATAGGAATTAATAATTTTAATTAAAGTACCCATTGGGCATGCCTGATATGACAATATGTGAATTATTCAATAGGTAAGATTAGGTGGGCATCTTGGAGATGGTAGGGAGAAAGAGTGTGGACTTTGAGGAAAGAGAGTGGTATGGACTGAATGTGTTCCCTCGAAACTCATATGTTGAAGCCCTAACCCCAGTATGACTATTTGGAGATGTGGCCTCTAAAGGAAGTAATTAAATTAGATCATAAAGGTGGGACACCCTCCCCACCCCCCGCCAATCAGACAGGATTAGTGTCCTTATAAGAAAAGACAACAGACAGCTTGCTCACTCTTTCCTCATGTGAGGACAGGGGCTGTCTCCAAATCAGGAAGAGAGCTTTCACCAGGAATCAACCTGCTGACATCTTGATGTTAGACTTCCCCGCCTCCAGAACCGTGAGAAATAATTTTCTGTTGTTTATGTCACTGAGGCTTAAACCTGCGGTACTTTTTATGGCAGTCTGAGCAGACTAATACAGAGTGTAGGAAAGAACTAGCATTTATTGGCTGCTTAGCATTTGCTAGGGTGTTGGCTAGGTGGTGCACATTGGTGATCAACAGAATAATGACCCCCAAAGATGATCAATCATAATTTCTGGAATCTGTGAATGTGTTACATTACATGGCCAAGAGAATTTAAAGTTGATAATCAGCCAGGCTGGCATGGCTTAGTGGTTGAGTGTGGACCTATGAACCAGGAGGTCATGGTTTGATTCCCCATCAGGGCACATGACCTGGTTGTGGGCTTGATCCCCAGGTGTGGGGCGTGCAGAAGATAGCCAGTCATTGATTTTCTCCCATCATTGATGTTTCTATCTCTCTCTCTCTTCCTCTCTGAAAGCAATACAAATATATATTTTTAATTAATAAATAAAATTGCTTATCAGCTGATCATAAAATGGGGATATTATCCTGGATTATCTGGATGAGCCCAGTAGGTATGAATCCTTCAAAGTGGAAGAGGGAGGCAAAAGAGAAGTTCATAGTGATGTGATATGAGGATTCAGCCAAATGCTGCTGGATTTAACAATGGAGGGAGGGGGACTATGAGCCAAGGAATGCAGATAGCTTGTAGAACTAAAAAAATAAAGGGATTCTCCCTTAGGGCCTCCAGAAGGAATACCATGACAATGCCAGTGAGGACCCTTGTCAAAATTTCTATGCTATGTAACGGTAAAATAGTAAGTTGTGTTCAGATTATGAGTTTGTGGTAATTTATTATAGCAGCAATAGAAAAGTAATGACAGTTCATATTTCACCCAATCCTCATGAAAACCCCAGAGAGAAGTTGTGCTAATTCTTTTTGCTGATGAATTGTCTTATTTCTCTTCACCTCATGTTTGTTGATTAGCAAATTACTAATTTTTCCTGATGTCTTCAGCATGTAGTACGGTATTCATTGAAGTTGTTGCTTTAGGCAGACACTTAACACAAATGTCATTATAGTAAAAATCTGCACAAAAGGGTGATTTTTAAGAAAGATATTGGTCAGAAGAAAAGTGTCTTTTGTTCCTTGATTATTGTTTTTTCTGCCTTGGTTGGAACCACAGGAATTCTTAGTTAACTAATGTCGGAAAACAAATGGTGTGATCGGTTCATTATAATTTTCATGGCTACTCTTACTGGTGCTTTGCCATTTGTGTGCTTTGGGAAGGCTAAATGTTGTCTCTCTCAAATGTCCTCTACACTGATTTGTTTTCAAACCCACAGTGCTTGATATCTAACTTCCACAGGCATCCACCTCCCAGTCCAGTCACCTCTAATATGCAGCAAGGGTGAGCCACACAAAGCACACCACTGTGGGAAACTATTACAGCTTTCCCAGTCTCCAGGAATCTCTTATTCTTCATCTTCTTTAACTCAATCCTGTGAATCAACTCTTGTGTACTTTGTCATGGGTCTAATATTCCTAAAGGCCTGGTTGGGAATATTTTTAGTGTTCCCTTGGAAAACGTAACTCTTAATTGATTCTTACTTCCTCTTGAGGTGGAAAGACGAGGGGATATGCTGATATAAATAATCTTACACCTCTACAGAATATAAAGATGTGGCTGTGTGAGGATGGGAAAGGGGAGAAAATGTTTGTTTTTCTCTTATATCAGGAAAGATATGGAAGAACTTATTATATAACTCAATAGAGTGTCTTTTCATATAACGTTTTTTAACTGAAATTGGAAAAGTGTGGTTACACTGAAAATGAATTTGTAGAGAATGACTCTTCTTGACTATAACTTATAGTAAAATCACAAATTTATTGAAAATACAATGAAGATGTGCAAAGAAAATGTGGGGTGGGGGTTGTTTGTTTGTTTCTTACTGATCTAATCTCTTAATTTCCTTCTTGCTAAGCAAGAAGGAAATAGAGGGAACATCATAAAATTACCAACTCGTTTTTTATTTTGTTTTAAGTAATTATGAAATTGCTCTCTCTCTTAGGCCTTTTTTACTCCTTCTTTCCTCTCTGCAGTGGGATGATAGTTGGGGGCCTGAATCATGTGCAAACATCTTCACGCAAACATCTGGTGGTTGATGCTGGTTTGGAGCTGGAACCCTGGCTATGGGCTGAAACGCCTACATGTAGCCTCTCCATTTGGTTTCTATGTGTGGCATAGTTTCAGCCTCCTCACAGAATAGCAGCTGAGTTCCAAGAACAAGTGTCACAAAGCGGGCTGACATATTGATTAAACTGGCCTCAGAAGTCATGTCCGCTATACTATATTATTTGCGTCAATTATAGATGTCCACCAGGTAAAAGGGCAGTTAGGCTTCACCATGCTATGGGAGGAGAACCAGGGTCACGCTATGAGAAAAGCATGTGGGATGGGAGATATTGTGCCCATCTTTGAAAGATACAATCTGCTATACGTCCTCATTCAGGCCTTCTGCAAACGCATGTTACACCACCCTTGTGAGAGTTTTATAGACTTCTTGTGTTGCATCACAAGCACTCCTGCTGTTGTCCATGTTACAACCAGGAGTAGGAAAAGGAATGATAATACTATAAGTAGCATTTAATGAGTGCTTATTTTATGTCAGGTAATATAAGCAGGTACTATTTTTTTTCCTCTTTTACTATAGTTAGGCCAAGAAACTCAAGGACAGAAAGACTAAAAACAATGAGACAATTCCAAGGGAAAAATACCACAATTAGTGATATAGTTCATAAATAATGCAGTCTTATGAAAGATAACAAAAACTAGGTGTCTACACATTACTTATGCCTCCTTGATTTATAAAGCTTTTATTTTCAATAATTAAAACCTCAATTTACCTATATAAAAAATATTTTTAAAACTAGAGGCCTGATGCACGAAATTCGTGCAAGAGTAGGTCTTCCTTCCCCCAGCTGCTGGCACTGGCTTCCCTCTGGCACCCGGGACTCGGGCTTCCCTCGCAGCCCTGGCTTCATCCGGAAGGTCGTCCGGAAGGATGTCTGGTCTAATTAGCATATTAAGCTTTTATTATTATAGATACTAAATGGATATATTTTTAATCCTACCCCCCTAAGCCAAGTTCCCCAATAGACATTACACAATTATAACTCCAGGGAGGCGACAGAGTGAAGCTTGCCTTAAGAAAGGTGATATGAAGAAATGGAAATCCCTGGCACATAGCAAGTCGAAGAACAAGAAGACCTTATTATTGTAGGATAATGTGGAGGACATATGGGGGAGAAAAAAGGGAAGATGTGTTTGTATTATGAATTCCTTCTCCCATTTCAGCTTGCCATATTTCCTGCTTAAAGCTTTGCAAGCAGACCATGTTTTTAATATACATATATATGTGTGTGTGTGTGTGTGTATATATATGTATATATATATATATATATATATATATATATAAAATATATATGTGTATGTATATGTGTATATATATATATATACATATATATAGATATATGATCATATAATCTCTGGTTATAGATTTTAGTATGTCCAAGCCAAAGAAAAAAATTACTAATTGAAACCTTGTATTCCCCTGGAATTCTAGGAGGTTTTACTTTTTTATTATCTCAAATTGATCTGTCCTTTCGTATGTCTGTTCCTACTACCAGCTTCTCTTGCCTTACTTATCTTTGGGGAGTCTTTTTCCTGGTCTTAATACTAAAATTTGTGAGCATTGAGTTCTCTTGGTCCTTTGCTAGGCCCAAATCCACTAAGGATATCCTTCTTGAATGCAGAAGAGAATCATGTAATCACGGTAGGTTTTCGTCTAGCCTTCGTTTAGTATCTTAGAATGGCTAAAAGGTTTTAGAGATCATCTAATCTTTCTGGACTCACTTCACCCCTGATATTTCTAACATCTACTCTACAATAAACTGAGTTCTGAAGAGTTTAAGTGTGGTCAAACAGTGGTAAAGTCAGAATCAGAATCAGAGATTGAAATTAATCCTTCTGGCTCTAACCGGTTTGGCTCAGTGGATAGAGCATCGGCCTGTGGACTGAAGGATCCCGGGTTTGATTCCGATCAGGGGCATGTGCCTTGGTTGCGGGCGCATCACCAGTGGGGTGTGTGCAGGAGGCAGCTGATCCGTGTTTCTCTCTCGTCGATGTTTCTGACTATCCCTCTTCCTTCCTCTCTGTAAAAAATCAATAGATATATTTTTAAAAAAAGAAATTAATCCTTCTGATTCCTACCCCAGTGTTCTTTCCACTGTACAAGCAAGATAGTGATACACATTGAGTCTGGGAATGCTATCCATGACTCCATGTGGAGAGGACAACAGAAGCTCCACATTTAGAATTTTTCTGGATTCTGCTGTGTGTGCTTCTTCTCTTGGTTAATTTTAACGTGTATTCTTGCCATGCAACATTCCATAACTGTGAGCGTACAGTTTTCAGTGAGTTCTGGGAGTCCTTTTGGTGAAGTATTGAGACTGATAGTGGTTTTGGGAACATTCTGAACTCACAATTGGTGTCAGAAGTGAGTAAAGTTCTGTGTGGACTATGTTGTCTAAATTTGCAGTTGGCTCAAACATACGGTATACTTATATTTAGATTGTTTTTGTTCACAGTTATAATACTAACAACGTAGAACAAAATCTAGAATGTAGTATGCATTCATTCAATATTGTAATAAGTAAATGAATGGAAGGAGCTGACTAGTATGAGAAATTAAGAGACTGTTTATGAAATGCAATACTACAGAACCATGTTGAGAAAAGCTTCCAAATAATGCAAACCGGGTCTCTTTTTTTATTATATTGTGAGTAATACTGTGATGTTTCTGTCTTCAAAATGGTTGCCTCTGTCAGTCACAACTCCTGGAAGTCTTTGGGATTATATATGATCTACAATAATAAAAGAGAAACATGCAAATTAACGTCACTCTGCTACTCTACCAGCCAATCAGAGTGAGTATGCAAATTAACCTGAAACCATGGCGGCAGCCCCGCCCCCCGCCGCTCCAGGCCTGTGGGAGTCAGAAAAGTCTGGCGCCAGTGCCTGAGGCTGGCTGCAGCCAGGGAGACGAAGAAGCCACCTGCCCCGTGATCCCAAGCCGAAGCCAACAGCAGAAGTCTCATGTCCACCTGCCCCATGTCCTGGGGGAGACGGAGAAACCTGGCCCCAGCGCCTGAGGCTGGTGCGGCCTGGGAGACGCAGGCCGCAGCCAGCCAGAGAAGTTGCCCACACTGCATCCCAGGGAAGACAGAGAAGCTGCCCGCCTGTGGTCCAGGAGCCAGCACCTATGGTTGGCTACAGCCTGGTAAACGGAGAAGCAGCCCACCCCGCAGTCCCAGGCACCAGTACCTGCTGCTGGCTGTGGTCCGGGAGACGGAGAAGCCGCCCACCCCGCAGTTCCAGGCACCAGTACCTGCTGCTGGCTGTGGTCCAGGAGACAAAGAAGCCGCCCACCCCGCAGTCCCGTGCACCAGCACTTGCAGCTGCAGCCCAGGCAAAGCCACCTGCCCACCATCCCCTGCAGCTGCAGCCGGCCTGGACGCCTATGGCTGGCCAGAGGGAGGGAAGCCTGGATCCTGGGTGCCTGTGGTCAGCTGGAGGAGGGAATCCTGGGTCCCAGATGCGGGCCCAGGCAGAGGTGGTTAGGGGCAATCAAGCCAGCAGGTGAGCAGTTAGGGACAATGATGCTAGCAGGCAGAAGAAGTTAGGGACAATCAGGCAGGCAGGCAAGCAGTTAGGAGCCAGCAGTTCTGGATTGTGAGAGGGATGTCTGACTGCCAGTTATCCCCTGAGGGATCCCAGATTGGAGAGGGTGCAGGCTGGGCTGAGGGACACCCTTCCTCCCTGTCTCCCCCCCCCCCGCCCCCCCGTGCACCAATTTTGTGCACAGGGCCACTAGTGTGTTTATGTTATTACTAGGGAGTTTTAGAGAGGAAGTCTTTTCAGTTTATAGGAGTTACCACCAGATGGTGATATTTTTATTAGGTAAGTAGTTTTTGTCTGTAGATATATAATTTATAGAGAAAAGAGACAACTTATCTGAAATATAATATTTATTAATAAGAAGAACAATAGAATAATGCAAGGGTAAGATGTTTAAATATAGCACAAGATATCTATAAGGGTATTATATAATTTCTTATTATATCAGAAACACATTTTCACAGTCACAATCACATTAAAGAGTAAGTGGATTTTATACTGATGTAGCTGAACCTTCTCCTCTCTGATCAAGGCTGGGGAGGAGGAAACACTCATGTTTAGGCACAGCCCCTGTAGAGGGTTTTTGTCAATTCAACCACTTTTGGCTTGGTGTTTGAAGTGTTATAGGTTACTAATGTGATACTGATTAGCCTTCCAAGCTGTGGCTTTGGGCTAAATTATCCTGGTATAGTGTCAATACAGCAGAGCATTTAAGTGTATCCATTGTATAGTTAATTCAACAACCAAGTTGTTTTTGTTTTTGTTTTTCAGTTGCCGCAGCATAGGCCCAATTACAGTGGTGGTGGGGGTGGGGGGGTGGGGAGGACGGGTACACAGAAGGGAAAAAGGGTATTACTGTTTTCCAATCAAATTCTTGTGTTCTTTAAATATTGGTTTTCGTTAATCTTGAAATATGTACCTAACAATCATTTAATAAAATATATTGAATTGTTTCTTTGCTTGAGATACTCACATCTTTGAGAAAGAAAGTAAAAAGCACCTAAAGTTGGAATAATATTTGAACTAAATTTTTCTGTGCTTCAAGAATGGCTAAGAAAGTTTGTCAAATCTGCAGCTTTAGAAACAGACACTTTTGTTTTGGAGTTAAGAGGATTTTCCTCTGCTTTACCCACAAATTTTGTTAGTCTAGGTGGGTGTACTTCACAGAAATTAATTTGGCAGTTTTTCCTCAGTTTCCATTCAAATAAAGTAAACAATTCTAGAAATGATGAAGTTTATATTTACAACCTTTCCTAATAATGTTTCAGTTAAAGACTATTTGCAGTTCCACTTGTAACACACAAAGTATTTGTTTTAAGGGCAGTCTTGACATACTGAAAAGATGGAAAGAAAGCACTGTTATATTAAAGAGAGAAAGAAAATTTAAAAATTCAGTAAACAATTTGTGTTTTATAGAAATGAAGGAAACAACTATTTACGGACTAGGGACATGCATGGTTTGAAGTTGGAAGTCAATTTGCAATTTTACACAAGAATATATTCTCAAGACATCAATGCAAAGTTAAAGCTGAAACTGTAATAAGCTTGCTTTGCTAATCACACTTCGGCAAGCCTCTTCCAACACAACTCAAGAGTTTTGCTACATTTCTTTCATTCCCTAAATGTCTTTCCCCCCTCCTTGCAGTTTAAAGCCCAACATTATATGTAGAAACGTGCATGGGAACAATATACTCATTAAGCTTATATAATTTTTTTTGTTTACTCTGAGGTTGACAAACATAGGCAAAACATTAGTAAACTAGGCCAAGATTTGATTTAGAAAAGATTTTTAGAAATTGGGATAAGAAACAAATCTTTTAATTACCACAGTGTGTGATCATTAAAGTGGCACATCAAAAGCACTTAAATGTTTGCACTATTTTCCAGCTGTTTGCAGTACAAATAATTAACTAGCATTTCTGTAAAGCTTATGTAAACCAACAAATGAAAAAGGAAATCAAATAGCCTTAGAACAAAGGTGTTAGTTTAGCAGTTTGAAGGCGAGGCACCATTCTTGCCTGTACTAGACAAGTGGTCACTAGCTACCCTTGCTTTCTTCCTCTCTTTTCCTGTAAGCTTGATTTAACAACTGGATTTCCTCTTGGTAGCCATCCCTCTCTTGATGCTGCCTTTTACTGTTCTGCCTGTGTGCTTCAACGGTGTCTGGGATGGAGATGTTGATATTACCATCAGGATTACTTGTGGGTAAAAAGAGAGAATACGAGGCTGTTTCTCCTAAGTCACATGAAACAAACCTGTTTTCTTTCCGTGAGTAGCGTAGGGATGGAGATCTGACCTGTGTGGAGGACTGGCTGATGTTGCTAATGATTGACACAGTGTCCAAGGCCTCTTCATTATCACAAATTTCAAGAACCTCCAAATGTATTTTTACACTGGTGTCCGCAAAGGTGGATGGAGAATCTTCTGAGTTTGGCTCATGGCCAACACTTTTGGATCGGTAGACTTCTATTTTCTTAGAGGCTGGGGTTATTTTCTGTCCTTCTGTGCTTACCTCATAGGTGGAAAGAGATAGTGTTTTCCCTGTGGGGGCCTGGAGAGACACCATCCCCTGGAATGCACACAAGGGAATGGCAAGGCCACCACCGGAACGCTGGGGACAAAAACAAAACGGTGATTATTGAAAACTAGTTTCTGAGATCAGGCCATTCAGAAAGTCATTTTATTCATCAAAATGGTAATTTTTTGCTATTAGAGACCCATTTCCTTAGAAACCTTTTACAGCTAAGGGCTTTAAATTCCGCCATCATTCAGTTTGTTCTAGGTCAAATACAACATCTAAATGAGGGCAGTCAGGAACCTTTCTTTGAAGATATGGAAGGTATTTCTACTGCTGAAAACAAAATTTTTGTATTGATGGGCAGCAGTAGATGTTTTCAAGAGAAGAATATGAGCATAAAATTAAATGCAATTCATAATCTAGAATTGCTTTTATGTTTTTGCTACATATTCAGTAACATTGAGAAGTTTGCATAGATTGAAACCTGCCCCTCCCCCCGACCCCCTTACGCTTAGAATGCCAGAGAAAATGATCATTGTGAAACTCTGATTTAGGTTAGGTACAAAAAATATTTCAATGGTTAGGTTTGCGCACACGAAAGAGGAACCAAGTGTCACTAAAATGTGCTACAGTATGCTTATTTTTCCACAGAGAAATCACAGTCATTAAAGTAAGCCCAGTGATCGAGAACTCCCCCATAGCTCTGCAAAAACTTGTCTAAAAATTTAAACCATTTTATATTATTTTTAGAAGTTTGTGTATTAATTTTTTTAATTGTACTCATCACTGAGAAATATTTAAGAAATGAAGAAGATACCAATTCTTATGATAGGCTGTACTTTATATTGTTGATTCATACCTTTATTCTTTTCATGGGCTCCTTTTTTGATTACATGTTAGTCTCAGAAGAAGATATGCCAAACTTCTAGAGCAGAGGTTCTCAACCTCGGTTTCTAGATCAAGCATTATCAGTATCACCTTGTAACGTGTAGGAAATGCGATTTTTGAGCTCCACTCCACACCTACTGAATTAGAAACTCTGAAGGTGGGGGCTCAGCAATCTGTATTTAATTTAATTAATTAATTGATTTTTTGTTAATCCTCACCCGAGGATATTTTTTCCATTGATTTTTACAGAGAGTGGAAGGGAAGAAGGGGGGGTGGGGAGAGAAAACAAACAAACAAACATTGATCATTGATCATTCTGTACTTTAAATAAGCCTTCCAGGTGATTCTGCTGCATGCTGAGGCTTAGGATCCATTGCTGTAACTAAAGAAATGACATACCTAACTGGTTTGGCTCAGTGGCTAGAGCATCGGCCTGCAAACTGAAAGGTCCCAAGTTAAATTCCGGTCAAGGGCATGTACCTTGGTTGTGAGCACATACCCAGTAGGGGATGTGCAGTGGCAGCTAATCGATGTTTCTCTCTCATCGATGTTTCTAACTCTCTATCCCTCGCCCTTCCTCTCTGTAAAAAAACAATAAAAATATATTTTTAAAAAAAGAAAGAAATGACATAGCCCTTCATTCATTCAAAAAGAAGGGGCTAGGGGATGGCTAATCTATACTTTTATATATGTGTCACCTATAAAGCCTGGAGATACTAACGGAAGAGTGTTAAGAGTGTTGGCTTAAGAGTGTTTTTCCACTAGGGGAATTAGCATGAAGGCTCATGGTGTTTTGCCAATTTAGGATGATCAACCTTCTCAGTGTGTCTGTGACTGTTCCTGTTTTAGCACTGAAATTCCAGTATCCCAGGAAATCTCCCTATCCCAAAGAAACCAGAATGGTTGTTCACCCTGTTAGCCCTGGGCATTTTGTATATGGACCTCAGAGTGGCTAGAGAAAGTCCAGGACCAGGGTCCTGCTATTGGTGAATAGTTTGGATTCTCATCTACTTGGAGAATTTTTACAGGAGGATGCATCATGAGCTTCATTTGGGGTGCCATCATGCCTCACTCCTTGAATTTGGGGTCCATAAAAAGTACAGTCAAGGACATGTGAGACATGTCACTAGGCTTTCCGTTCTTCCCTATGGAGAAGTCTTGAGCTCTGTTTATCTATAAGGAGACCTGGGAACCTAACTTGAGGGCCTTGTCCCTTCATAAACTTTGAAATCTTACACTGTAAAGATCAGTTTACCCTTCTGCTGAGGCAAAGAACTTCATCAACTTCACATGTGTGATGTTGATTGAAGCAGGAGAGACAGAGGGACAATTCTTAGGTTCACTGCAATACTGGAGCATTGTTTGAGTGGCAGCCATTTTTGGCAAATAAGTGACTTTTATTTATTTTTTATGCATTCATTCATTAAACATTTGCTGAATACCTATTACCTGTACTATTACCTAGTACATTCACTTAAAGCTGATTCAGTAGTTTTAATTTTATTGGTTATGAAAGTATTTAATGTTTAAGTTGTTTTGGATTTATCCTGAGCTTAAATTGGTTGTACAGATATACTATATACTGTAAATATAATACACATCATGTATAATAAAAGCCTAATATACAAATTGTCCCCTTGACCAGGAGTTCAGCCAGGAGTTTGACTGGGAGTTCGACCAGGGGGCAGGTCCGGCAGCGGAGGCGGCAGGTGGCCGGGGGAAGGGAGGCGCCCCAGCCAGCAGCCTCTAGGGACCCTACCTATGCACGAATTTTGTGCACTGGGCCTGTAATATAATATATACATAAGATTTACTATACTTGATTCAAAGACTTCACAGGTAATTGGGTGAGATAGGTGTGAAGAAACAAAATAAAACTTTAATCTAACTGTCTAATAGAGATAGGAGCCAAGTTCTGTGAGGTTTAAGTAAGGCATGACAACATCTGGTAGAAGATTTCATATAGGGTGGTATTTGAAATGGATCTTAAGAATCAAGAAAATATTTAGGCCCTGGCTGGGTAGCTCAGTTTGTTAAAGCGCTATCCCAATATGCCAAGGTTGTGGATTGGATTCCCGGTCAGGGCACATACAAGAAGCAACTAATGAATGTATAAATAAGTGGAACAATAAATTGATATTTTTCTCTTTCTCTCTCCCTTTTCTCTTTTTTTCTAAAATCAATCAATATATAAACATTAAAAAAGAAAAGATTTATAGTTTTAAATTTACAGTTTTAAAAGCCATGCTTTCTAAGTAATAAGTCATAAGTTAAAGGGCCAACTTAAAGGTTTTCCATCCTGAGAAAACCTTTGTTATCAAAGTCAGAAATTTCTGTGTTTGTTTTTTAAATTAAAATTGACAAACTTTATATAATCAGGAAATTTGACTGTCATTTAATAACGTGAATTATAAATAGCCTGCAGAGCCTTCTTTATTCTGAAAGCTAGTTAACCTGAAAGCTGAACTTCCTTACATTACACTTTATTGGAAGAAGATAAAAAAAAAAACTTACATCAGAACTTAAAAAATTGTTTATAAGTTTTCTCTTTGATATAGAATGTTGCATAAATAAAGTCCTATGGAGTATACTATTTTTTAAAAAGAAAATTGTGCCCGGCCAGTGTGGCTCAGTGGTTTAGTGTTGTCATATGAACCAGGAGGTCAGGGTTCGATTCCCAGTTAGGGCACATGTTCAGGTTGCAGGCTCGATCCCCGGTAGGGGGCCTGCAGGAGTTAGCCAATCAATTATTTACTCTCATCATTGATGTTTCTATCTCTCTCTCCCTCTCCCTTCCTCTCTGAAGTCAATAAAAATATATTTAAAAAGAAAAAAGAAAAATGTGATGAGAAAACTGAGTTACCAGTGCCCAGCAGTATTGGCACGTCTATTTTAAAAGCACATTTGCTAGAGCATCAACAGCATAACATGTCTTTATACCATATACCAACTTGCATCATTGATGATCAGTTAATATAAAAGCAAATATGATAAGGAACTTTTTGTGTCTGATTTTATACATCCACATAATACACATTTTAGTAACTCTCCCATGCTAACCTTATCTTTAAATGAACAAACAAGCTTTACTGAGTTATCAAATGACAGCTCATTAAAATTGGTATTTGAGAGTTGCATAGTGCCAGAGTTTTGCTAAGTATGAAGTCTCATTATTCTGAAATAGCACACTAAGTATTTTGTTATCAAAATTATTTTGTGACATATTTTTTTCTTTAATGCATGTTTATAATAGCTGAATATATGTGTTGACAGGTTGTGTATATATCAGTACATGTAACACACTAGTAACATGTATATGGAATATTCATATATTTTTCTGCAAATATTGAAATATTCTTATTTAAAATGATGGTCTCCATTTGAGAGTCATAGAAGTAAAAACACAGAGACAGATTATATAGAAACAGATCTGAGCATATACACGTATCTTTACACTATTAATCCAAAATTGGCAAGTTAGTTTTAGCAAAATAGTACATTCACTTAAAGCTGATTCAGTAGTTTTAATTTTATTGGTTATGAAAGTATTTAATGTTTAAGTTGTTTTGGATTTAGATTTACATAAGAAGTATTAGTGTAAGGTTTATGTCAAATTTCATTTGTATGTCTTTAATCAAAATCATAAAAATTTGATTCAACAAGTTCATACAATTTTTTTTAAAGAGACTATTATTTAATTTAGAGAAACATTGTGTTAGGGGAGGGAAAATAGGAGCTTGGACTAAGGGAGTAGTAAGAGGGATAGAGATTCGGGGCGGGGGGGTGTGCTGGCAGAATTTGAGTAAAATCAACAAATTTCCACTTCTTTTAGGATATGGAGGGAGGACTAAAATGGAGAGAAATCAGAAGCTGTGAGAACAGACATTCAACTACTATTAAGTACTAGCACTGGGCTAGCTGGTAGGTCTATAGCATGAATGAAGAGGCTTTCAGGTCTTAAGAGCCCATAGAATACATAAATAAGGAAGCTCGTAAATAATTGCATTCATGCTACAGTAGATTCATGCTACAGTAGATACAAGCTGAAAATTTGTGAGAATGTGGAATAATAGCACTTAACCGAGGTGGAGGGAGGGAAAAGGAGGCCTAAGAATCCTTCCCAGAGCAGAGCTCAATGTTTCCAGATGAGTAAAAATACCATTTTAAGTTATAAAAGAAAATTGTAAAATAATACTAATAGTATGATCCAGTTTTCTTGTAGAAAAACACCTACCAGAAATGAATCCAGTAAATTATATGTTTACAGGGAGAAAAAGTAGATACACAGGCATACACATATACATATTGTAGGCATAGAAAAAGGTTTGAAAAACTTTTTTCTGGAAGTAGATGGGGAAAGATTTCAAGTTTTTTATTTTACTAGAGGCCTTGTGCACGAAATTTGTGCACAGGGAAGGGGGGGTCCCTCAGCCCGGGCTGCACCCTCTCGCAATCCGGGATCTCTCGGGGGATGTCCGACTGCCGGTTTAGGCCCGATCCCTGCAGTTGGACATCTAGCAGTTGGACATCCCTCTCGCAATCTGGGATCACTCGCCCCTAACCGCTTGCCTGCCTGCCTGCTCAGTGTGTATCATAACGACTGGTCAGTCTGGTCATTCCATCGTAACAGTCGCTTAGGCTTTTATATATAGATATTTCTAAATTATATGCTGCTGATGATGACTTTGCTCATGGAAATTGATTAGGTAATAGAGGGGGTAGAGAATATAAAATATTACTAGAGGTCATCAAGATACAGGGGTAGAGTAATGAGTGTGAGTTGCCTATGATGGTAGTCAACCACAGAGTTCAGTTTGGTGTTTGTGTTGCTTTTGGGATTTGTGCTGTGTTTGGGGTTTGTTTTGCATTTGGGGTTTGTGAACCAACATTCTGTATTGGGGTTTGTGCTATTTTTAGGTTAGGAGAAAGGAGACAAACCAAAAGGAGAAAAAAAATTATAAGAAAGGAAAAAGATCCTCCGGTCCTAGCCAGGAAAAAATTTATAGCACTTTCACAGTGGCCAGGGTCTATATTTTATTCTCTGCACTAATTTTATTGAAAAAATATTATAAACATTTGAGTCAATGTTAACATGAAGTTCAAATAAACAGAGAATTCCACTTCAAAAAAATACTTATAGTACTTGAGTCACAAGCTACAATGTAGCCTATAGATTTACAAACCATTGATAAAGTTCAAGAACAATTTTAAAAAAAAGACTAAAAGTAAAAAGCAATAAACCCTGAAGAGAAAATGAACATTAATTGTAAGAAGGAGATATTATAAAAGACTGTTAATATTGGTTTATTTTATTTTGATCTTTGTACTGAGTTGAATAGTGTCCCCTCCAAAGTTCATACCCACCTACAACCTGTGAATATGACCTCATTTGGAAATAGGGCCTTTGTAGATGTAATCAAATTAAGATAAATTCATACTGGATTAGGGTGAGCCCTAATTTCATTGACTGTTGTTCTTTCAAGGAAAGAGAAAATTGGACATAGACTGACACTGGGAAGATGGGTATGGGAAGGAGACAGCAATTGGAGTTATGCTGTCATAAGCTAAGAAGAAAGGATCCTCTCTTAGAGCCTCAGAGGAGTAAGGCCCTACCTACACCTTGATTTTAGACTTCTGACCTCCAGAAATGTGAGTCAATAGATTTCTGATGTTTTAAGCTATCCAAGTTTGTGGTAATTTGTTATGGCTGCCCTAGGAAACTAATGTAATGTTTCATGTAAAATATTACTAAAACACATATGCAAATAGACATTTTACAGAGTTTGATAATTGCCGATTTTCTTCTGGAGATTAGAATTGTGGCATTTCTGTTAAATCCACATAGACTGTAATCTCCTTAAAGGAAGGGAACATTTCCTTGTTGCTCTTTATTTTCTCTGCTATCTATCTCAGTGGCTGGCATGAGGCAACCCCTTAAAAATATTTGTTAGACTGGCCGGTGTGGCTCAATGGTTGAATGTCAACCCATGCACCAAGAATGACCAGTTCCACTCCTGGTCAGGGCACATGCCTTGGTTGCAGGCTCGAGCTCCAGTAGGGGGCATGCAGGAGGCAGCCATCTATATTGATGTTTCTCTCTCATCGAAGTTTCTATCTCTATCCCTCTCCCTTCCTCCCTCTCTCTAAAAGGCAATAAAAACATAATTTAAAAATATATATTTAGTTAGGTGAATAAATGTGTGCATGACAATGAATCTGAAACAATGACTTTGTAGGCTTTTTAGATTCCATATTTTAACTTCCTAAAGCATAAAAAATAAGATAATCTTTTAAAAATATTCCTGCTTAAAATTCATTTTTTTATATTTTAACAGTGCTATGCCTTAAATGATAATAGTTACAAGTACATCAGAAGAACATATAAACACCTATTTTTTAATAAAAATAAAATAGAATATTAGGGGACTGAATTGTGTGTAAAAGTTTAGTGCATGATAAAAAATGATAGATTCAGAGAACATAAAACTTCTCATTTAGTAGTCTCTGCTTTCTTTCCATTTGAAAGTCAGTGAATTAGCATAAGCTGTTGGGAATAATGACAATCCATTATTGTATTCCTGAGTGTAGGTGGCTGGAAGCTTTTTTGTTTGAAAATGAAAAGCAATCTCTAAATCTCAGAAATGCTTCAGGAGGAGAAAGCATGCCATGTAAACACATTAGCACAAATAATCAGCTCTGATAATTGATTCAGACTGACTGACCTTGGGTATATTGAACCTTTTTTTCCCCTTCACTTTAAGCCTCTAGGAGAATTCAGAGTGAAATTACAATATAAGAGTTGCTCCAAATTTTTCTCCTAACATGATGAAGTATGCTGTTGATTATCTAAGTCAGTGGTCGGCAAATTGCGGCTTGCGAGCCACATGCGGCTCGTGAGCCGCGGTTTGCTGCTCTGTTGACTAATGAGTTTGCTGACTACTGACCTAGACTCTTGATTCCAATAATTACAGGCTGTTGTTGTTCCTTGTGATTAAGCCCCTATCCCAGTGGTCGGCAAACTCTTTAGTCAACTGAGCGGCAAACCGCGGCTCGCGAGCCGCATGTGGCTTGCCAGCCGCAGTTTGCCGACCACTGATCTAAGTCATTCAAGAAAATTATATTGGGAAAGCACATAGGATCCTAGCACTCACCAGAGACCATGCAGTTTTAGTTTCCATTTGATACTGGGAGAACTGACAGTCATAGATGGGAAACTGCTTGCCCAGGGTCACATCTATATATATATAAAAGACTAAGCGACTGTTACGACCGAACTATTGGAATGACCAGTCAACCAGTCACTATGATGTGCACTGACCACCAGGGGGCTTGAGTGTCTGCCCCATGGTAGTAAGTGCTCTCTCACAGGGGGAGCACCGCTCAGCCAGAAGCCAGGCTCATGGCTGGCGAGCACAGCTGCAGTGTCGGGAGCCTCTCCCGACTTTGTGGCAGATATTCTGAGCAGTGGCAGAAGGCGCAGCAGGCCAGAATGAGTGCAAGCAGTGCAGTGCCCACCCCGGCTCTGGCCCCTCCCTGGCTGCTAGCCACTTGGCACACTGCTACATCCCTTGGGGGATGTCCAACTGCTGGTTTAGACCCAATCCACACAGGCCAGGATTGCTGCAAGAGGGCACAGGCCAGGCTGAGGGTTCCCTCTCCCATGCATGAATCCATGCACCAGGCCTCTAGTCCTACCTAATAAAAGAGTAATATGCAAATTGATCGTACCTTTGCTACACCCACAAGCCACGCCCACCAGCCAATCAGGAGTGACTATGCAAATTAACCCAACCAAGATGGCTGCAGCCACGGAGTGAGCAGGAGGCTTGGGTTTCCCCGGCAATGGAGGAAGCCAAGCTTCCTGCAAACCCTGTCCAGCCTAGGCCTCCAATCAAGGCTACAAAGTTTCAATTATAGAAGATAAATAAATTCCAACAAAAATGGCTGCAGCCACTGAGTGAGTGGGAGTCTTGGGTTTCCCCGGCGATGGAGGAAGCAAAGCTTCCCACAGCCCTGGTCTCCGCTCAAGGCTACAAAGTTTCAATTATAGAAGATAAATAAATCCCAGATACCAGGGCCTCTGCTTGGATCACTGTGGGGCGTGGCCGGCCTGCAAACCACCACAGGCCCCTTGCCCAGGCCGCCCCACACCCCAAGGGAACTCCCACCCTGATCCAGGACACCCTTCAGGGCAAGCCAGCTGGCCCCCATCCGAGCACCAGGCCTCTATCCTATCTAATAAAAGAGCAATATGCAGATTGACCATCACTCCAACACACAAGATGGTTGCCCCCATGTGGTCAAAGATCCTGCCCCCATGTGGACACAAGATGGCCGCCACAAGATGGCCAGAAGGGGAGGGCAGTTAGGAGGGACCAGGTCTGCAAGGGAGGGCATTTGTGGGCAATCAGGCCAGCAGGGGAGGGCAGTTGGGAGGGACCAGGCTTACAAGGGAGGACAGTTGGGGGCGATCAAGCCTGCAGGAGAGGGCAGTTAGGGGTGACCAGGCCAGCAGAGGAGGGAAGTTGAGGGTGACCGGGTTTGCAGGAAAGGGCAGTTGGGGGGGACCCAGGCCTGTGGGGGAGAGCAGTTGGGGGTGACCAGGCCTGCAGGGAAGGGCAGTTAGGGGTGACCAGGCCTGCAGGGGAGGGCAGTTAGGGGCAAACAGGCTGGCAGGGGAGCAGTTAGACATCAATCAGGCTGGCAGGGGAGTGGTTAGGGGGTGATCAGGCTGGCAGGCAGAAGCAGTAAGGGGCAATCAGGAAGGCAGGCAGGCAAGCAGTTGGAAGCCAGCAGTCCTGGATTGTGAGAGGAATGTCCAACTGCCCGTTTACTGGGATCGGGCCTAAATGGGCATTCGGACATCCCTCGAGGGGTCCCAGATTGGAGAGGGTGTAGGCTGGGCTGAGGGACACACCCCGCCGTGCACAAATTTCGTGCACCGGGCCTCTAATAGGTAATAATAGCAGGACTGGTACCAGGTCTCAGGTTTCTTAACTCCCAGTTAAGTGCTCTTTCCACTGCATCATGCTGTCACTTTATAATAAATCTGCCTTAGCCAGGAGTGGATCATGGGTTTTCTGCCCTGGAAACTAGAATTCTGTTATTAACTCATGACCAATTCAGGAGACCGACAATTTTAATATAAATTAAGATCAGACACATTATCTCTAGATGATTTGGGTGACTTAGGCATGTAAAAGTACAGTACTTTGAGTAATAAGTCATGTTGACCATCTAAGGTGGTCTGGGAGATAAGAAACAGGAACACTTAAAAAATAGCAGGGAGAGCAAGAACCTTGTGGAAAACAACAACTATTAACTAGATTTTTAATAATTTACTTTTGGAATTTTATTTAAAACTATTTTCATATATTCAACTCCCAAATACTCCTTGTGTCATACTGTCACCTTCATTTAAATGTTTAGTGAACCTATGTTTGCCCCACCCTGTACATTTTCTTATATACTTTTCACATCAACCTTACAAAATAGTAACACGCCTCATCCCAATACTGTAGATGACATAACTGAGTCATGGGGAGATAACTCAAGTTAGTAAATATCATAGTCAAATCCAAATCAAGGATAATCTGCTCTTAGCTGTTCTGCTCTTACTTCAAGGCATAGTGTTGGCAGATAAAATATGAATAACACCTCACTCTCCTAATCTACCTATAACCTTCAAAGTCCTATGGGAACAAGAGAGTGAAGTACTGCTGTAGAGTCACATACACCTACCTGCCTTTGAACTCAGTTGAGCCACTATCCCTGTAATCCTTACCTCTCGAAGCTTCAGTTATGTCACTTGAAAAATAGGAAGAATAAATGAGTTCATGCATGTTAAATATTAGTTGAGTGCTTCACACAAAGTGCTCCATAAGTATTAGCTATTATTGGGAGGTGAGAGAGGAATCCATGACGTTTTTGAGATTTTTAGTGCTAGTGTCTACTACCAGTAGTTGATATAAGGAGTTTAGGAGGATATAGGTAATGCAATGTTACTTTTTTTAAAAATTTCTTTATTGATTAAGGTATCACATATTTGTCCTCATCCCCCCATTCGCATCCCACACCCCTCCCCACACATGCCCCCACCCCCCTGTTGTCCTTAACTGCTGGTTAGGCTCATATGCTTGCACACAAGTCCTTTGGTTGATCTCTCCCCTTTACCCCCACCCTCCCCTCCCCTCTCTCTGAGGCCCGACAGTCTGATCCATGCCTTCTTGTTTCTGGGTCTGTTATTGTTCATGTCTATGTTGTTCATTATTTCCCATAGATGAGTGAGATCATGTGCTATTAGAAATACACTTATAAGCACTGAAAATGAGACAAGCAATAATGGTTATGGTGACTTTTAAAATCTTCATGTACTATTCAGGCAGCATATTCCTCCGCCCTATTTTATCCTAATTGTCTAAATATACAAAATAAAAGCCAATGATTACTAGAGTGGATTAAAACATGACTTGACTATATACTGTCTACACAGAACTCACTTCAAATGTAATGATATATGGAGGCTGAAAGTAAAAGGATGCAAAAAGATATAGCGTGCAAGCATCAATCAAATAAAGCAAAAATGGCTATATTAACACCAGATAAAATAGACTACAGAGCAAAGAAAATTACTAGAGACAGTAAGGATTATTGTATAACTAGTGGCCCGGTGCACGAAATTCGTGCACTGGGGTTGGGGGGTCCCTCATCCCAGCCTGCCCCCTCTCACATACTGGGTGCCCTCAGGGGATGTCCTACTGATGGCTTAGGCCCGCTCCCCATGCTCCTTTGTGGGAGGCAACCGGGCTGATCAGGGGAAGGCACCAGCCCCATCACCCCGCTGCTGCAGCCACTGCCAGTCACCACAGCCACCAATGTGTTTTCATCAACACGGACTCCAGTCCCTTCACCAAGAAAAAATGACAACTTTCTTTAGGCATTTTCAAGATGTGTCTTTCATAGGATATGCTTTTTTTTTTAAATCCTCACCTGAGGGTATGTTCCCATTAATTTTTAGAGAGTGTGGAAGAGAGAGGGAGAGACAGAGAGAAACATCAATGTGAGAGGGACACTTGGATTGGTTGCCTCCTGTATGAGCCCTGACCATGGGTGCCAGGCTGGGAGGCATGTAGGGACCCCTGAGCCGCAAGCAGTGGTGGCCGCCGGGGGTCTCCACACACCCCTGAGGCCAGCAGCCAGCCCTGGGGGCGTGGCGCCAGGCTGGGGGCGTGGACCCAAACTGTCTCTTGATGCTGGAGCATTCCCAAGTGGCTGGGGGCACTATGGTGACACGGGATGTTCCCGCCCCGCCCCGCCCCCAGCCCCTTGGAGCCTGCACCTATAGGTTCAAAGTGGCCAGGGGGCATTCTGGGACCCCTGCCACTCAGGACCTAAGCAAGGGGCCTATAGGCTCAGACTGGCCTGGGTCCTGAGGATGTTTGCGGGACCCAGCCCCTTGGCGCCTGCACCCTTAGGCTCCAAGTGGCCAGGGGGCATTCTGGGACCCTGCTGCTCAGGACCTAAGCACGGGCCTACAGGCTCTGAGTGGCCTGGGTCCGGAGGATGTTTATGTGACCCAGGCCGTGTTCTGGGGCCCCTGCCACTCAGGACCTAAGCGCAGGCCTACAGGCTCTGAGCGGCTTAGGTCCCAGACCTCAGACCTCTGCAAGTGTTTGGGGGTGGGAACATTCCTGCTTGCCAAGGCTCCCAGTGGCCAGGGGGCGTTCTGGGCCCCTGCCGCTCAGGACCTAAGTGCGGGCCTACAGGCTCTGAGCGGCTTAGGTCCGGAGGATGTTTACAGGACCCAGGCTGCTCAGCGCCCGCATATGCAAATTAACTGCCATCTTGTTCGCTCTGATTGGCTGTGGGCGTAGCGGAGGTGCAGTCAATTTGCATGTTTGTCTATTATTAGGTTAGATGATAAAAGGATCTATCTACCAAGAAGACAGTAATTCTGTGTATATGTCAAACAACAGAGCGGCAAAACATGTAAAGCAGACTGCAGAAGAGAAATAAGAAGTGGTCAGATTCACAATTATAGCTATAGACTTCACTACCTTTCTCAATATAGATGCAGACATCCTTAACAAATATTTGCAAATGGAACTCAGCAGTCAATAACAAGAATTATACTCTACTAGGAGCCCAATGCACGAAGATTCGTACTAGAATGGGCTTTCCATTCCCTAGCTGCCGGCACAGCCTTTCCACTCCGGCCCAGTCCCTTTTTGCTCAGGCCCTGGAGCTGCCTCTTTCCGCTCCAGCCCCGCCTTCCCACACTGCCCAGAGGCCCTGAGAGACTGGGGGTGGGGCAGAACACCTGCATTGTCGCCATGGCGATGATGTAAGCATCCCGCCCCTGTCACTCGGTGCCTGTGTATGCAAATTAACTGCAATCTTTGTTGTGTTAATTTGCATATCACTCCTGATTGGTTGGTGGTGTAGCAGAGGTATGGTCGATTTACATGTTTGTTTATTATTAGGTAAGATGACTAAGTTGGGTTTATTCCAGAACTACAAGGCTAGTTTCGATATTCAGAAGTAAGTTGCTGTGATCCACCATATTAATAGGCTAAAGAAGAAAAATCACATGATTATATGAATTGATGCAGAAGAACTATCTGACAAAATTCAACATCCATTTATTATGAAAGAACACCAGGAATAGAGAGTAAGTACCTCATCTTGATAAAGAGCATCTATAAGGATGCTACCACTAACATTCTCCTTAATGGTGAGACACTCCTTTCACTTAAGATCAAGAGCAAGGCAAGGATGTCAGTTCTTACCACTCCTATTCAGCATAGTGCTGGAAGTTCTAGACAGTGAAATAAGTCAAGAAAAGGAAATTAAAGGAACACATATCAGAAAGGAAGAACTAAAACTGTTAATAATATTTACAGATGACATGATTGTTCATAGTAGAAAATCCCAAGGAATTTACACAAACTCCTAGAACTAATAAATGAGTTAGTCAAAGTTGTCTATAAGTTAAACTTCCAGAATCATTTTTATTGCTATATAACAGTTAACATATGGACATCACAATTGAAAATACCATACCATTTATAATTGCTTAAAAAGTGAAATACTTAGGTATTAGTCTAACAAACCTGTATAGGACTTACAGTATATGCTGGGTACAATATCATTTATGAAAGAAATCGAAGATCTAAATAAATGGAGAAACATCATGTATGTGGACTGGAAGACCTGACATAGTAAAGATGTCAGTCCTCCCCAAATTGATATATGAGTTTAATGCAGTTTTTATTAAAATCCCATCAAAAAAATTTTTGCAGATATATACATGATTATTCTAAAATGATTATTCTAAAATTTCTATTCAAGTGAATAAGAATAATTAGTTCCCCCTAAATGGATATAGTGGGAGTAATAAGTCTTTCTAACTTCAATTTAGCTACAATAATCAAGACTGTGTTATTGGTGGAGGGATAGATACATAGGTCAATGGAATAGAATAGAGAACCCAGGAGTAGTAGACGCACACATATATGCCCAATTGCTTTTTAACAAAGGCGCAAAAACAATTCAATAGAGAAAAGGTAGCCTTCTAAACAAATGGTGCTGGAGCAATTGGATATCCATAAGCAAAAAAAATTAACCTAGAACTAAGTTTCACACTTTATTCAAAAATTTACTCAAAATGGATCATAGACTTAAATGTAAAACTATAAAACTTCTATTAAATACGTAGGTTTAAATCTTTGCAATCAAGGGCTTGGCAAAGAGCATGATCCGTAAAAGGAAAATTTATAAATTAGACTTCATTAAAATTAAAAACTTTTGTTCTGTGCAAATGCAGATTCTGACTCCGTAGGTCTGTGGTGGTCGTGAGACTCTGCACTTACTAAAAGCTTTCAAATGATGCCGAGGCTCCTGGACCACACTTTGAGTAGCAAAGCACATATAATCTGCAAGGCTCCTTATAATACAAATTTACATTATTTTGTGAGTAAATGGATTTTATTTTATAGTGTTAGCAATGCAGAGAAGTAGAGAAAAGGATTCAAGTTCAGTTGAAGGAATAATGGAAGTCCCCCAAAGCCAATTTTATAGCTAAATAGAATTGAAAATAAAGTCTTATCTTTTCAAATACCTGTAATATATTCTGATGCACTATTCAGATGACATCTATTGCAAATGATGAACCATTCTGATAAAAAATAATGTGATAAAAAATAAGTTTCAGCATGAATTTTTATTCTACATTGATCTTATGGCCAAAATATAACCTTCTAAAATGAATATAGCATTGCATTTAAATTATTTTTTATTTATGGAAAATCATATTCTTATATTTTCAGTTCATACTTTTTAAAATTTTATCTGAGGCCATGAGTACAACCATTAAGACTATAAGAAATCCAGTGGTAATTTTGAATTTAAGTATGTTGTTGTTCTTGAGAATATTGGGTAAGTTTTTCCATTCTCTGGTGTAATAAATGCTAAATCTGTTATCTCTAATAATGACATTTCAACTCAGATATGCTGTATATACAAATTTATTTGCATGTGCTGCTAATTATTTTTCTAACAAAATAGAGAATAAATTGTACCTTGAAAGGAAGCATGCATTGATTTTATTTAGAAAAGAAATGTGATTTTTATAGAAATAAATGAATTCTAAGAAATGAAATAGTTTTCATCATATGATTTCACTTATGTGTGGAATCTAAAGAACAAAATGAACAAAATAGAAACAGACTCAGAGACAGAGAACAGACTGACAGTTGTCAGAGGGAAGTAGGATAGGGGGTTGAGAAAGAAAGGTGAAGGGATTAAGCAGTACAAATTAGTAGTTACGGAATAGTCACAAAGATGTAGATTACAGCATACGAAATACTAGTATAGTCAATAGTTTCATGATAACTCTGTATGGGGCCAGGTGGGTAGTTGAAGCATCAGGGGGACCTCTCTGGAAAGTAAATGATTATCTAACCACTTTGCAGTATATATGAAACTAATACAGAATAATACTGAATGAAAATGAAGTGAAATAGTTTTTTATCTTAATAATAAACAGTCATTCAATTAGGTATTGTAATCAGTTTGGAATACACTACTGAAAATGGTTGTACGAAAAAATTTTCTCATACTTCATTGACCAGAATTACATCAGGAATGAAGACATATTTTCATTTGTAACAGTTTCAAAAAATAAGTATAATGTTTTTGATAATATTACTCTTACTCTAGAAAAGATGTTAAATTCATGCTGATGTTATTTGTAAAAGTATAGAAAACAAAAATGTTTTTATCAGACAGCATAATATAGTAAAAAGATCAAACCAAAAAAATTTATGGAGACAAATATTTGACTAAGAATATCCTGGGACAGGGGATGGTGATAGATTAAGAGTAGGTGGGCACATGGGAATCTAATTGGTGTGAGAAAAATATTTTAAAGTGGATTTATGATGATGATTGCACAAATTGGTAAATTATTGACTTGTACATTTGAAATGGCAGAATTATATAATATGTAAAATATTCCTCAATAAAGTTATTTTTAAACTGGAGGCCCGTTGCAGGAAGATTCTTGCAAGAATAGGGCTTCCTGCAGCCTGAGGGAAGCAGAGAAGGGAGTGAAGCCAGCCCAGGTGGGCTTCCCGCTTCCCTCCCACCACCGCCCCCCTCCACCCCCCGCGCTTTCCTTCCCGCAGCTACCGCCGCCGCCCGCCCCATGCTTTCCCACCAGCCGCCACCCCACTATCTGCTTTCCCTCCCTATTCCTTCTATGCTGTCTTCAGTCTTCACTCCGTGCCTGTGTATGCAAATTAACCACCATCTTTGTTGGGTTAATTTGCATACTTGCTCTGATTGGCTGGTGGGCATAGCAGAGTGGTGGTCAATTTGCATGTTTCTCTTTTATTAGTGTAGATAGCATTTCAGTGACATTCAGGAGACCCTGAAATATAGTACATGCTCTGACACTAAATAAATGAGTACACTAAGGATAACTTCCATGTGACAATAATTGTAAGGATTTTAATCTGTTTTGAAAAAAAGAATCATTCAACACTATGTAGCCTATATGGATATTATGAATTATATAAATTAATGGGATTTTCTTCTAATTTTTTTCAAAATTACATTTTTTTTTTTTTGCAAAGTAGTGGCAAAATTCTCCAGCTTTCTTTTATATATTTTACCTAGGAAATTATTTGATAAGTCTAATGTTTTATACCTTTAAAAAAAGACAATACATGCCACTGGACACTGGTGGTTTTCAGTCAGTATAGCTAAGCTGGGAATTCCATTCTTTAGAATCCCCTTCTTTGTATGCTTCCAGGTTAGAAATGATCAAGACAGGGACTTGCTCAATATTTGGAAGGTGGAAACAGAGCAGTGGTCATAACCATCTAAAGCTCTTTTCACAGGCAGATTCAGAGACAGAAGAGTTGCCTGGCAAGTACCAGCTTGTCATCTACCTCTCCTGCTCCTCATCTAGCTTTTCTTCCTGACTACTGGTATTGTTGACCGGCAATGGCCTTGATCTACATCCAGATACTTGGCTGTGGAGCCACAGAGGTGGTAGTTTATTCAGAGGCAACAGTTTTTCATAGACATCTACACAAATTACCCCTTCATATTCCTACTTTGGTGGCTGGACATACTTGGCTTCTCAAGTTGACTGATTAGTAACTTCATCTCTGACCCTCCAACTTCTTAACCAGACCTTCACTTCCCCAGCTTTCCCCACAATTTTGAATGAGTCTCTTATCCCATAACAGTCATAGTGCTTCTGTTCCTCCGACTAAATACCAAATGCTGCAAAATGAAAGAAACCCCCAACCTTAATAGAAAAAAAAGCAGTGATTTTTAATTAATTAAAAAACCCAAATGCACTTATGGGTGAAGGTGGTTGAATATAGTTCAGCCACAGAATCTCATTCAATAATAAAATGAAGGAAAAAAAAAAAAAGAGCAGCCATGGATTCAAGCAGCCACCAAAATAAAGAGAGCACTCAGCCTCATGCATAAGCTTCTAAAAGTAGTGGCTACAAAAAGAAACAAAAGATTCACCCACTTCCGTACGTAGTTGTACAGAAAGAAGGGTGATGTTCTTAAAAATATCCAAGAATTCTGGCGTATAGACTCCATTTTGGCAAAAGGAGATTTGGAGCGTTGGTTCTTAAAATATAAGATAGTCAAAACTATTTTCATAATAATAAAGCTAAGTTAGTTGCCATTTTCATTATATTGACAAGTTCACTGATAGTGCCGAAGCAATGACAAGTAAAATTGCTGGTACTTCAACATGAATCAAGGAAGTTGCACCAAATTCTACTAATAGGCATTATATGTTTCATTACTACACATGCGTGCATGCGTGCACACACACACACACACACACACACAATCCAGTTTCACTTAAGAATGTCCTTGATGAGGTGATTGTTATTATTACCCCCATTTTATAGGTGAGCTAACTGAAATACAGAGATCTTAAGTACCTTTTCAAGGTTAAACAGGTAACAAGTGGTAGAAAAGAGATTATAATCTGGGCAGTATGGCTCCTGAAAAAAATTACACAATCTAATCCATGCATTCACTGTATTTTTATTGAGTACCTAATATGAGCCAGACACTATTCCAGGGACTGGGATTATAAAATAGTTTTCTTTCCTTTCTTTCTTCCTTTCTTCTTTCCTTCCATTCATCTATCTATCCATCTTTCTCTCTGTATATGTGCACAGAGAGCTATGTTTCTTTCTAGGTAGTATAATTTTAGGTTATTTGCCTCTCTCTTCTTCAGTACTTTTATGTATTGTTTGAATTTAAAAATAGTGAGCATATGTTATTTTTATAAAAACAATGAAGTCATTATTGTTAAGACAAAACCTAACACAACTGATTTTGCTTTTGAAGAAAACACCAATTAAAATTTCAAATCTTAAACTCAAGGGAGTATGAAAAGACTGCTTTGTTTTTTTTGTCTCACACTTAAATTTTCTTTCTTCTCACCACTTACAAAGCAATAGAACATGAACTGTTGAAATTGTTTTCTAAGGCTGATTTAGAAGGCAAGGTCTCCAAAACCTTCCCATCCCACACAGCAAACACAATAGCAGTTTTTTAAAAAATATTATTACAAAGGTTCTTTAGAAAAAATTAAATAAAAATCATAGTGATATTATTGGATCTCAAAAAAAGAGAGAATGCTAATGTTCTATGCAGTTATACATAGAACATGAGCTATACGCACATTCTGGGAAATTAACCACTTGCTTTCAGTGGAAATGAGTTCTGTGAAAGTAAAAATGGTATACCTGACTAGTCTTTTTATTCCTACGGGAAGAATAATACTATATAATAAAGAGCTAATATGCAAATGGTTGTCATGCCCTCACACCATCACGCCTTAATGGCTCAGACACTTAGCACTGGGGAGAGAGGAATGGGGACCAGCCAGGCACAAATGAGCTTGCAAGAGAGGAATGGGGACCAGCCATGCACAAATGAGCTCGCGAAAAAGGAATGGGGACCAGCCAGGCTGCGGCCCAGGAGAGGGGCAAGCCACCTGCCCCATGGTCCCGGGTGCCAGCACCTATGGCTGTGGCCCGGGAGAGGGACAAGCCTCCTGCCCCTTGAGTCCGTAGGCCGATGCTCTATCCACTGAGCCAAACCAGTTTCGGCTCCCTGATTCTATTATATTCACCAGTTTATTCTGTTCATCAGATTTTTTATTCACTTGAGTTTTAGATTCACTTGTTGATAGATATGTATTTGTTGTTCCTAATTTTTATTTACCTTTTTCTTCTTCTTCCTCTTCTTAAAGAATACCTTTCAGCATTTCATATAATACTGGTTTGGCGGTGATGAACTCCTTTCGCTTTTTCTTATCTGTGAAGCTCTTTATCTGACCTTCAATTCTGAATGATAGCTTTGCTGGTTAGAGTAATCTTGGTTGTAGGCTCTTGCTATTCATCACTTTGAATATTTCTTGCCACTCCCTTCTGGCCTGCATAGTTTCTGTTGAGAAATCAGCTGACAATCGTATGGGTGCTCCCTTGTAGGTAACTAACTGTTTTTCTCTTGCTGCTTTTAATATTCTCTCTTTGTCTTTTGTTCTTGGCATTTTAATTATGATGTGTCTTGGTGTGGTCCTCTTTGGATTCCTTTTGTTAGGGGTTCTCTGTGCTTCCTGGACTTATAAGTCTATTTCTTTCACCAGGTGGGAGAAGTTTTCTGTCATTATTTCTTCAAATAGGTTTCAGTATCTTGCTCTCACTCCTCTTCTGGCACCCCCATAATTCGGATGTTGGTATGCTTGAAGTTGTCTCAGAGGCTCCTTACACTATCTTCATATTTTTGGATTCTTTTTTCTTTTCAGGTTGGGTGTTTTTTGCTTCTTTGTATTTCACATCTTTGACTTGATTCTTGCAATCCTCTAGTCTGCTGTTGGATCTCTGTATATTATTTTTTATTTCAGTGAGTGTATGCTTAATTTCTAGTTGGTCCATTTTCATATCCTAGAGGGTCTCACTAAATTTATCAGCCTTTTCTAGAAAATTCTTGAAAAACCTTATAACCGTGGTTTTGAACTCTATATCCAGTCGTTTGCTTTCCTCCATTTCTTTCATTTGTGATCTGTTTCTTTGTCTCTGCATTTTGGCTGCTTCCCTGAGTTGATAGAGTGGCTTTGTGTGTTAGGTGTCCTATAGGGCCCAGTGGCTCAGCCTCCCCAGTTACCTGAGGTGGACACTCTTGGTGCACCCCTTTGTGGGCTGTGTGCACAGTCTTGTTGTAGTTAAGCCTTGATTGTTGTTGGTATCACTGGGAGGAATTGACCTCCAGGCCAATTGGCTGTCAGGATCAGCTGTGTCTACGATGGGAGAACTTCTGTGCTGGAGACACCCTTATGAGACAAGACTTGCAAAAGCCTCTGTGCTCAGCTTGGGTGGTGCATAGTCTCATGGTGGAGCAAACAGCAATGGCTTCCCATCAGCCCTGCCCTAAGAGGCCCGGGTCTCAGTGTACCGCGGTAATCGCTGCAAGCACCTCTGAGAGAAAGCTGCCCTCAAGTTTCGCCCGCTGCCGGACAGTCCAGTTTCTCCCCGTATGAGTTTGGGTCCCCAGAGTCTCGCCTGGAACTGGACTTCAGAGCAGCCAGGAGCTTTTGTCTCCCTCCCTATTGAGAAAGTCAGCTGCATACTCAGTTGCCAGCCCTCTCTGCGTGCGTGCCTCTGTACCTCTGCACTTCTGTAGCTCCTCTGAGTCTCAGTGTGCTTTTCTCTTTCCTTCTAGTTGTAGAATTTCTCTCAGCCAGCCTTCCTGTGGTTCTGGATGATGTCCGTTTTGTCTTTTAGTTATAGTTTTGAAGTTGTTGTGCAAGGCAGCAGTTCAGGTGTTTACCTATGCCGCCATCTTGGTTTCTCCTCCGGGGGCAAGTTTTAATAGAAGAAACAATCATAGCAAATCTTAGGAAGCAAGGAAAGATTGAAAAGCAGTCAACTGCTGGCTTATCTCTTACTTTTGTGGTACCATCATTGGAAGTGCATCTTCAGTTTTCAGAGAAACTCATAGAATGGGCTGAGCAAACTTACTGGCATTTCCAATAAACCACCCAACCTTCCTAACAGAATACTATTGCAGGGGCACTTAATAGGCTTGTTCTCTCCAGATAGCCTTCCAAGTCTTACATAATGTGGTACAGTTTGAGCAAAGAGAAATATTTAGAACTAGCTATTTAGCATCTTTGGACAGAGGTCTGTTTCTGGAAATTCTAATATCCTGTGCCCCTTAGGAAATATTCAATATGAAATTTTAATTCAAATGTTCACTCAAGGGTCACTTTTTATTATTGCTTGTTTCCTTTCCTTTGAGTACACTATCTGTTAATATGCAATTTTATTTGTGTTACATAGGAAACATTACCTTAAAAAATTAATAAATGATTTGAGAACATTTTGTCCTCAATAGTTGCATGCCAAAATATTACATTGTATGAATATTGTATTTTTTCAAATGACTTCCATCATCTTAAAAGTTTTTTCCTCTCTATTTAACTCTATTCAGTACCATCATCAATGCTCACCATAGGGCTCTGTGTAAGTATCAAATATGTATAAATTTCTGTCCAAAATAACTTTAGGCTATTTTGTTATCTTGAAACTAGGACATTATTTTCACCTGAGGACTATATGTGGCAGAATGTTAATTTTTAACATGCTGAATGGATCCTAATACTGAGAATTATCATGAACCATATTATATTTTCTCATAAATCATAAAGTTCATTTCTTTTTATTGATGAATAGAATCCCATTGTATGAGTATACCACAGCTTTTATTTATTCTCTACTTGATGGACATTTGTATTGTTGACAGTTTTGGGCTATTATGAATAGTGCTTCAGGAATATATGTTTTCATTTCTCTTGGGTATAATTCTAGGAGCAGAATTGCTGGGCTATATCTATATATATAAAAGCCCAGCTACTGGAATGACCAGAACAACTGGTGACACACACTGTGGTAGCTAACCAGCCTGATCTGGGCCCCGTTCACCACCCCCTTGCCGCCAATTGGCCCCAAACACCCTGATCGGGGGCAGGGCCGTCAGCCAACTGCCCGTGGCCCCTCCACCCCCTGGCCTGGCCCGACCCTACCCGTGCACAAATTTGTGCACTGGGCCTCTAGTAAATTTATATTTAACATTTTTGGAAACTACCAAACTTTTTTCCAAGGTGGGTATACAATTTCACATTCTACCAGTATTGTTCCAATTTCTTTTTATCCTCACTAACACTTATTACTGTCTATCATGTTTATTGCAGCCATTTTAGTGGGTGTGTAATGGTATGTCATTGTGATTTCAACTGGCATTTTTTTCTAATGATGTTGAGGATATTATTATTATTTTTTTAATTGAGTGCCAACAAAATAAGTGTGTGTTGTTTTTGTTTGAATTGCTATATTTTAAAGTTAATTCTGTTCTGTTGGTTTCCAAGTTTTTTTTATAACCAATAATTATTCTGAAATGTTCCCTATCATATCAGAAATGTCTAATTGCTATAAGGTATTTAATACAAAGTTATTATATTTGGTGGGAGTAGGGGGAGTAACTGCAAGAAAAAACAGATTTTGCAATGTATGGTGTGGAACTAATTAAGAACTTATTGATATATAATTGGAGAAATAAAGGTAAGGATTTGAAGTGCATTTATACAAGATCAGGGAAGTCATATGTTATTAAGTTACAACATTCAAAATTAAATTTGGTGATATGCACTGTTTTTCTTAAAAGATGTGATTAAATTCTATCACAAATTTCTTAGGAATATGCATTTGTCTTCACCATGGAGTAAGGGGAAATACCCTCAATCTAAATGAATCAAATTGATACCAAAATTGCCTATTTTGCTGCCCTACTTCTTGTATCATTCTCCAAACAGTAAGAAATCTTCCAACAAGGTTATTTTGTTAAAAGCCAGAAAATTTATTTTTCACAATAGGGAGTTAATATACTAGTATTTCTCTGTTGGTTTTCAAGTTCCCTTATAACTCTGGCATTATTATTAGAGAGTAAGAAATTTTTAAAAACTAAGTATTTGAAAGAAAAAGAGGACAGGCCTTTGGGTCTGCTATATTTTGAGATTTATCAGTGAGGCCAAACAGGAGGGAGTGGGGAGGAGGAGTTGAGTCTCAGCATTATGTGTCTCTATTTGGGTAAGACGAGATAGTTAGCATAGCATTTCAGTCACATACCATAGCTAAGACCCAGCTACATCAGGAAGTGGCGCTCTCCAGTCAACACCAGGGACCAGATGTAGCAGAGCTCAGCCAGGGGTGGGAGGTGTAGGAAACACTCAGAAATCCTGAAAGGCTGACCATTGGTGTAGGAGATCGGTCCATGGAAGCACAGACACAGCACCCATCTGGCTCTAGATCCCTTCGCCAAAAGTCATTTTGCAGAAAACCAATTTATTAAAAGATCAATTTTTCATGTGACCATTTGATCAAATTTACTATTTACAAAAATCTCATGCAAAAGAAATAGTCCTTTTGAATATATTCAATTAATACATTTTACTCTAGCTGTATTTTAAATAATGTTCAATATAGTAAATGCTGAGGGTCATAAGGTTCATTAGTTCATTGATGGATTCATAAAAAGAGTATTCAAATTTAATATAGTCAAGAAGAATATATTCCTGGTGATATTCAAGCAAAACTTGAATATTCTTGAACATATCCTCTATAAGAATATATCCAAATTCATTTAATATATTTAAAAAGAATGTTTCTTAAAACAAATTGTTGTTATATTGATGCATTTATTAAATTCAATGAATTACTCATTCAGAAATTGCTCCTTCAGGAAATTGATTGTTGTTGAATTGCTCAGTCTTCTACATGGGCTCTGTAATTGGGTGGTAGGGTTAGGGCTGACAAAGAGTAGAAAATGCAGTTTAGATCATAGTGAGGGCAACCCAGGACACAGTGCCTGTGCCCGGTATCTGGTGCCAGTTTTCAGGAAAGGGGCTGCTATAATAAGCCTGAATGAATGGAGACACTGGGTCTGAGGCTACTTATTTATAGCCTACTAAAGCCAAATTGCTCTGAAAATAAATAGTGAGGCTGGATCTGCAGAAGATGAAATGAGTTGACTCAGCTGTGGGAGAACTGGGGAACGTGTAAGCTCTGAAAATAGGCATGGGGCTGGAACAGGCCACATTTAAACCATCTCAGACTACATACTATCATCTCTGCTTCCTTTAAGTCATGGGTAGTCCCAAGACCATTCAAGTAGGGTTTGGCTGAGGCTGTGAGTACCTGCTTCTCTCCTTGAAAGGAAGTGGCATTTTCAATTGTTATTTTGTTTCTATCTCTGGCAGTGAATATGGAATATAGTACTGGGCACACTGAAGGGTTACACATGCTTGTTGACTGGATATAGTTATATGAGGACTCTGGAAAACTTTTGTCAAGTCACTTATAGCCTTTCTCATGACTAAGTTCCAATTTATACTCTATGGCAAATTCCCCAGTAATTGGAGTCGTATATTCATTCCACAGGCATATGCTTGAGAAACAGAGGTGCTACAGTCATACCTTGACCATTGAGGAGGAAAGAAAATAAACATCTAATAATAAATACCAACTGAAGCAATTATATAGTTTAGGCCACGGAAGCCTAAAAGTTGGGTTTACATAAATGGGGTAGAGAACACCCTAATGCTCTGGAGAGAGAAGCTTTTTGAAGTCAAATTTTGGGGCACTGCAATGTGTGGAGGAATTATAGACCACAGTATCTTAAGGCTGGAAAAGACCTGAAGGTTACTTAGTCCCAAACTTTGTTTTTCTTAAATGTCTCATTTACCAGATGAGAAAACAAAGGCAAAAGCCTGATTTGTGTCACAAAGTTGGTCCCAGAGCCAGAGCTAGAGTCCAGATTCTTCCCAACTACAAGAAAATGATCCAAGGTTCTGGGGCTTATATGCCTTTATGTATAATTACACCTCTGTGTCAGGGTGGAGCTAACTTACTTGGATGGTTGGGATTCCATTACCAGGATGACTACTCTTTTTAGCTACCTAATAATGATAGAATACTGATTAGTACTTCTAGGCAGAAGAGGTTATACATGGGTCATTGCTGACTCTTCTTCACCTTCTTTCCTACCAACTTCTCCTATGGACTCCCCCAATGGACATGTAAATAAACAACAACCTCAAATGCATATTATTTGCTTTGTAAATATGGTTGTGTGCATGCCTGTGTTTTGAAAAATACTATTTCTTAAAAGGATATGAGTGTGTTTCTTAAAGGATACAAGTGTGTAGTGCATATCTGAGCTGATGGGTTGTATATGTGCGAGTCTGTGTCTGGGGACTTGGTGTTTAGATGTTGTTAGGTAGAAAAGTTAATGGCTGAAAAGAAACTTGGAGTGTGCTTGCTATAGGACAGGGAAAGGATGATGACTTTGCAGGTTCTTCCAATCTCTGGGGACTCTTTGGAGATGGAAAAATCCAGAGTAAGCATTTCTGTTTTTTGTACTAGTGTTTAGTACTAGGAAGCTTAAAACTCAGAAGAGGAACTCTTACCATAAGCATGATACCCTTGGGTGCTAACTCATAAAATTTCAATAAATCAACCATGTGTCCTCTTTCTGTGACTGCCTCGTCCTCTCATAGCTGCTGGGGAGAGTGAGTAGGGAGAGAAGAAAGGTAAAAGAGAACCTGGAGTCTGACAATGGGTAGAATCTTGACCAGACTGTTCACCAGCTGGGTGATTTTAGGGGAGCTCCTTTTTTGTTTCTTTAGTTACCATCAAGTCTTCTCATGGACTGTACCCTTAGGAACTGTTTGAGGGACAGTCATAAATATAAAGTTCTCCAATGCAGTAACTTTCACAAATTTCTATAACTTTCTGACTTTTTGGTACAGATAAGGGGAATGACTAATGGCTTATCCTCTCTAATAAAAGAGTAATATGCAAATTAACCATCACTCTGCTACATAAGCCATGCCCACCAGCCAAGCCATGCCCACCAGCCAATCAGGGCGAGTATGCAAATTAACCCCAACCAAGATGGCTACCAGAAGGGAGGCTTGGGTTTCCCCGGCAACAGAGGAAGCCAAGCTTTCCACACACTCTGGTGGGCCCAGGCCTCCACTCAAGGATACAAAGTTTCAATTATAGAAGGTAAAAAAATCCAAACAGAAATGGCTGCCGGCCACGGAGCGAGCAGGAGGCTTGGCTCCACTCTAGGCTACAAAGTTTCAATTGTAGAAGGTAAATAAATCCCAGATACCAGGGCCTCTGCTTAGGTTGCCAGGGGCGTGGCTGGCCTGCAAACCACCACAGGCCCCTCGCCCAGGCCTCTCCACACCCCAAGGGAACCCCACCCTGATCCAGGACACCCTTCAGGGCAAACCAGCTGGTCCCCACCCGTGCACCAGGCCTCTATCCTATCTAATAAAAGAGTAATATGCAGGTTGACCATCACTCCAACACCAAGATCAAGATAGCTGCCCCTATGTGGTCAAAGATCCTGCCCCCATGTGGACACAAGATGGCCACCACAAGATGGCCAGCAGGGGAGGGCAGTTGTGAGGGACCAGGCCTGCAAGGGAAGGCAGTTGAGAGGGACCAGGCTTGCAAGGGAAGGCAGTTGGAGGCGATCAACCCTGCAGAGGAGTTCAGTTAGGGGTGACCAGGCCAGCAGAGGAGGGAAGTTGGGGGCAAACAGGTTGGCAGGGGAGCAGTTAGACATCAATCAGGCTGGCATGGGAGTGGTTAGGCAGTGATCAGGCTGGCAAACAGAAGCGGTTAGGGGAAATCAGGAAGGCAGGCAAGCGAGCAGTTGGGAGCCAGCAGTCCTGGATTGTCAGAGGGCTATCTTGTGGGATCGGGCCTAAACGGGCAGTCGGACATCCCTCGATGGGTCCCAGATTGGAGAGGGTGCAAGCTGGGCTGAGGGACACCCCCCCCCGCCCCCGTGCACGAATTTCGTGCACCGGGCCTCTAATAACAAATATTAGTTGGATGTATAAATGTATATTTAATGAATAATATTTGAAAGATGCTTCATACTTTTAGTTTATTTCACCTCAATTCCCTGTGCTATGAGTATTTTTATTCCCTTCCAGTTGAGAAACTTGAGGGTCAAAAAGGATGAATTCTAGTTGTAGATCAGTATTATAGTTGTGGCTCTGACTCCAGAGACCAACAATTACAACTTATACAACTGCGAAGAGGTAGACATAATTTCTGAAGACCCAAGAATACATGTCTGCCTTTGTCCTGACAAGTTCCCACCAAAAAGATTCAGACCTGACCTCAAAAAAAAACAACACAAAAAAACACTCAATGGAGGAAGGAAGGTGGTGCTGTCTCAGGATGGGACTCCTGATCATAGGAACAGACATTTTAAAAGATATCAGGAATGCACAGTTGAGCTGGTTTCATCTATAGTGTAAACCAGTTCCCTAAGGCAACATTTGTCAGGCCCTTAGGAGAGACCACCTATCACTCTTTAATTCCACCTGGGCTTGCCTTAGAGAAACTATGCCTTCTATTGGACAAGAAATCTCTGTGAAAGATATTGCCAAAAACAACACAGGATCAGGTACAAAAAAGAAACAGTTTAATCCTCATGGAGCTGACACTAAGATTTGGTTGTCTAAAAATATTAATTTATAATTGTTCTTGCAAGGGCATTTATAATTAATAAAATTAGGAATGTCTGAAGAGGAGAGTCAATGTTTTAAAAATATTATAAAAATGTATATATTTCCCTTCTGTTCATCTGGGAGTAATTAACTTTTCTCTTTTGGAAAAAGGGTTGAAGTATATTTTTGTTTTCTTTTTCCCTTTAAAAGAAATATCCAAGAGAATTTCAGGATTATGTGCACTGCATGTTAAATTTTACTTGGGGTGGTAAGCACATAATACAATATACAGATGATGTATTGTAGAACCGTATATCTGAAACCTACATAATTTTATTAACCAATGTCACCCCAATAAATTCAGTTAAAAAATTTTTAATGTGTAACTGAATATATATAAACAATACCTATCACTGCAATTTTTGAACAGAAATTTTATACCAAAATGAAATGAGGAAAGTTCCTGGACTCTTTGTGCCTCTGGGTGTTGGACTGTGCTCTCTTCCTCCCGCCCTTTCTGCAGGGTGAACTATTCCTCCTTTTAAGGCTCACAGTGAAAGCTGTGATGATTTCAGTTCTCACTCCAGCAGAATCAGCTGTGCCTGTAGCACTTTTGCACAAACCATACTAATCAATTATCTTGAGATACTGTCATTGTCTCTGCCCTCTCACTCTTCCTGATCTTTGAGTTACTGGAGGAAAGAGCTGTCTTTTTGCCTTTGACTATTAATACCTAAGTCCTCAGTGAATGTTTGAGTGAATAATAGAGGCCCAATCAGAAGTACCCTCACATTCTCCCCACACTGCCTAAGGTCGAGATGCAGTGACCTAACAGAAACTCAAACCTGACTGGACCCAAGCATAGGTCAGATCTCATGAGTCCTTCAGTTTCTGTAGAGTAGGAATCAGTGAGCCTAAATTATTTTTCCAGTGCAATCATCTACTATCTCTGGATGTTTCATTTCATTTCAAAAAGCTGCACCTTCTTCTCCATTGTGGGAATGGTGGAGTATAAATGAGCTCCCATCTGAAGAACCAGGGTTTCTTATGAGAGAGTACATTATTATCATCACACCAGGCAAGCCCAGGCACTCTCCAAAGTGCTGAAAAATATATCCTGAGAAGAAAAAAACAGCCTGGAAATATGTGCTGTTCTCTATTATTAAACAGAACACATCCTGCGAACCCGTATGCTTTAACTAGAAAAATGAAGTGAAGGACAAGACAAACAGTGAGAAAAATAAGCCTGAGCATGGTTTGTGTGGAGGACCACTGATTTTTGTAACTTGCCTTAAGGCCGCAGAAGTATTTAAAGTAAAGAAATAGTGATTTTTTTGCCTACTTTGATTTGGATGGAGGAAAGCATATTGATGTGTGAACCATACACCATTTCTAATACATTTTTAAAATGCCACTGTGTTTTCTTTTTTTGGGTTGTTTTGGAAAATTATGCTTCAGTTAATAACTTATTTGGAAAATCCCAATATTTCTATGTGACCTTACATAAAGTACATTTACATTTCATTTTTCTCATCTATAAAATTAGTTGTGGAAAATTAACTGTAAATTACTGAGCAAATAGCAACATTCCAAAATATATGAACTGGAATTTGTGGGAAAATAATCAATTTGGAGTTCAGTTTTCCTTTAGTTTTCCCTGAGTGTATCAGGAGAATTTCAAACAACTTCTCTCTTTCTTTCTCCCCAGTTTTCCATTGAGTACAAAGCCCTTATTTCTGAATATTCTGAGTTTCTAAATCTTTAGGCCTCAAAGTATACTTTTACCCAAGGACTAACTTAGGAATGACTCTCTGGTAACTTGGAAGTAGCATTCGGAAACATAGCCCTTGTTCCCTCCCCAGCAAGGTCTATGGAGCTGACAGGCAGATCATAATCTATTACTTACAATTCCCTCTCTTATATCTGACTCTATTGCCCTGAACTTGACTTCAGTCCATCTGTGTGGCTTGGAGGTTGACTACACTAGCACAGAACTGTGTCGTTTTATGGCCCAGATGGAGGAAGAACAGAATCCTTATTGATGAATTGACTGCTATTAGGAAAATCAGGATCACTGTTAAGCTAAACACTTAACAAATGTAAACACATAAAGTAAAGAAATCACTTTGTTCATATGAGGGCACTCCCTGGTGAGTGGAAGTGGGAGTTAATGCCGGAGAGGAGGAAGAACAAATGGATTTCCTCCGAGTTCCAAGAAGTTATAACCACTTGTAGGAAAATCTGATAGTGGCTATGTCCAGATGATTATTCATTTATCATTATTATTTGTTAAGTTCACATCAGGCACTACAGAAGACTGGGAAATATAAAGATTAAAAAAGATTCAATCACAGTCTAGTGGAGATAGCAGACACATAATTACAAAAACTTACAACTGAAAACAGGGGAGAAAGAGAGGCATTTTAAAAGGTATAAAGGAGAAAATGATCACTTATGCTGGGGATAGACTGCATCCAAACTTATCCAAATCACCTGGGAAATGGGTTCAAATCATCTTTAGAAATGACCTTGCTTATCTTCCTAATGAGAGATAAGCAAGGGAAACACTAGGCCTGCTGGGATATATTTGTATATCCTATCTAATAAAAGAGTAATATGCAAATTGACTGTCACTCTAACACACAAGATGGCTGCCCCCATGTGGTCAAAGATGACTGACACCATGTGAACACAAGATGGCCACCACAAGATAGCCAGCAGGGGAGGGCAGTTGGGAGGGACCAGGCATGCAAGGGAGGGCAGTTGGGGGCAATCAAGCCTGCAGGGGAGGGCAGTTAGGGGTGACCAGGCCTGCAGGGGAGGGCAGTTAGGGGCAACAGGCTGTGAGGAGAGCAGTTAGGCATCAATCATGCTGGTAGGGTAGTGGTTAGGCTGGCAGGCAGAAGCAGTTAGGGGCAATCAGGAAGGCAGGCAGGCGAGCAGTTGGGAGCCAGCAGTCCAGTTAGGATCAGGCCTAAACGGGCAGTCGGACATCCCTCGAGGGGTCCCAGATTGGAGAGAGTGCAGGCTGGGCTGAGGGACACCCCCCCGTGCACGAATTTTGTGCACTGGGCCTCTAGTATATTAATAATGCTCTTTCATCTTGTGACTTGTGCTACAATGGGAGGCTTAAAAATGTTTCTGTCTATAATTAAGTTAACTTTACTATTCTTCTTTGCTTCAAAGTCTTCCTAAATCTAAAACTTCCTGTAACTTTGATTTGGGAGTACCCATATAAATTAAACATTGTATAGTTTGATAGGGTATCATATTCAGATGTTTAAAAATCAAAATTATATCTGGAGATAATTATATCCACCAGCATGGGGCAGAGAGGGAGACAAGTAAAAAAAAAAGGGGGGGAATGATATCTTCTATCAGTTCCTTCTTATTTTAAAGAATATAGCTTTTAAAAAGATTACTAAGCATTGAAGTAAAAGATATGATCTTGAGTTTAAAGCTTATAATACTAGACATGAAACTTAGACATCTGAATTCTTCCCACTGTTCTGTATTGTATGTCCATTGGGAATGGGGGGAGGGAGAGAGGATAGAAAGTAAATGTTCATGAATTAGAGGTTGCATTTGAAATAGAAGCAAATCCAATCCTGATTATTTTGAAAAAGTTAAGAGTCTAGTAGGAAGACCAAATGCCTAAACCAATTCTGGGGTAAGATGCCTGGTAAAGGACAGACTCATAAATGGAAAAAACAACAACAGAGAAAAAATCCAATTCTAAAAGTGATGGAGGCAGAAACGCTCATGCCAACAGAAGCTGGCAGGAAAGAAGAGACTAAGGCTCTTGTGGTCAGACACTAAGGGTTATTGCGTGTGTTTTATGTGAGTCCTCTTATAGGATAAATGGAGTATGTCAGTGATGTGCTGGAGCTGGTTCATACTGACTGGTAAAATTTTTATCAATCTTGAGAGCCGGTTGTTAAAAATTAAATTATATAAAATAGTAAATTAAATTATATTCAATACAAAGATAGTGAATACTAAAAACTCACCACTTCCTATTTAACTACATGTTATTATTATGTATACACTTGAGATTATTTGCATCTATTATATGTATATGTTGGAAATACTACATAATATGCTACTCCACATCTCTTCCTAACTCTGCATTCAGTGATGTTACTTTGACAGCTTGAAGTCAGCCATGGTGGGAGTGTTTGTACTATGGAAGTCAGCAAATGCTATATATTATTACTTGGTTCTTTTGTTTTATTAATTGCCTAGACTTAAGGAAATATGGAAAGTTAATAATACATATTAGAATTAGGAGGGTATCTCTGTAGTAGAGCACAGAAAATGGAAAACTATTATCCGATCCAATAAAATACTCACTTATATCATTGACAAACAGAAGACAACATATGTCTTTGTTGTTTCACTTTCATCTTACTAATTAATGTATGAAAATATTAACCAGTATTCATATTGGAACTATATCTATTTGCCCGTTGCAACTGTAGTTTGGCTAAGGTTTTAAGATTTTGGTAAAAATCATCAAAAGCTTTCTGTGAGAATCAAGTGTCTATATGGAATTTATAATAAAAAGTAATGTCTGTTTTAATACTATTTGTAAATTGTGTGCTACATATCCTTTATATCAGTAACATTTATTTTATGCTTATTTAGGTATATGTACCTACATAAAATCATAGGTACATATTTATACCAGTGAAATATTGATTTCATTTCATTTTACTTATTTCTTAAAGCAAATGAAAACATCTTCCATGACCATCTAGAGAGAAGATAAGATTAAGCAATAAATGTGAAAGTTCTTTATACATGGTTAAGTGCTATACAAATAATAACTGTGATAATAATTAAAGCACCCTTTTTCCTTCTGATAAAAACATTTTCAAACTTTAAATGGAAAGAATCTTTACTCTTTGAAATAAAGATTCACTGGAGAAGAAAGTTTATGAGGCTAGTAGAGTTGTGTCCATTTCATCAATCTCTGATACGTTTCTTGCTAATTTTTATGTCCTTTTATTATGAACTAAAAAATAGACCATTTAGAATGGTTATTTCTATTTGTATCTGAATTGAAACCATTATTGTCTCCCAATATACACAACTGAAAACAGGAAACTTTGAGTGTAATCTAAAAAGAAAAGAAAGACAACATTGATACATCATGGGGAAATGAAGTAAGCAGACTATAATTACTAAAATTGAAATTTGGCTTAAATGGAAAGTTCAAAAGCCCAACTATTTCTGTGTATGCTCATGGATCTTAAATAATTAAAAGTGGCCATTAGTCATCTCATTAATGTAGGAACTGACTCAGAGGAAGCAATACCATTTGTTCAGTGATGCTCATAGTTATTATCGCTTGATTGAGTTGGCAGGCAGAAGAATGGGTCATCATCCCTGCTTAGTTTTCACTGTTTGTTCAGATTAACTCTATGATGACAGAATGTCTGTTCTGTTAACTGCTCTATCTACCACTAGCACCAAGCATAGTGTCTGGCATCTATACATTCAAAGAATAGCTGCTGAATGAATGAATGAATGAATGACATAATAGTCTTAAATATAGTATGTTACACATTATACACTGAAATACTGTATTTTCCGGCATATAAGATGACTTTTTTTCCTGACTTTTTAACCCAGGAAAATCTCAAAAGTCGGGGGTCTTATACGCCTGAAAATACGGTATTTGGGTTTTAAGCAATCTGATATACATTGTCAGAGATTTTTCTAACCTACCATATTTTCCGGGGTATAAGAACCCCAACTTTTTAACCCCTGCGTTAAAAAGTCATCTTATACGCCGGAAAGTACGGTAAGTATTTGATATGCATTATTTTATCTAATCTTCACAATATCACTTTTGTTATTTTCCTATATTACCAATGAGGATACAAAGGCACATAAAAGTGAAGGCAAGACTGAACTCCAGCCTGCCTGTTTCCAAGAGGAGAGGCTGGTTCTTCAAGGGGTAAAATACAAACACAAGGTTATTTTCTAAAATTCTTAAAAGATTTTCCCTTTTATTTTTATAACTGCTTAAAACGGTGAACTATCATAAATTGGTGACTTGTTAGTAAGTGGTATTAATTCACTATTGTTTTTTCAAAACTGTTCTGGTTTTGCAGATGGTGCCAGCAAACTGAATTTAGATTTCTAAATCATGGCTTAATATATAGGAAAGATGGCTCTGGGATAGAGATATAGTCACGAAGGCAGAATCTGTGTTTGCTTAGAGGCAAGGTAATATTTTCCAGTGCTCTGCTTAAAGGTATATTTAACTCTAAGGTGGATAGTTTTCCATATGTTTGCCTTGCTTTGCTAACACTTTCATCTCATTGAGAGTACAGGAGGCAATAGGGAACAATTTCTTATAATCTAACTAGAGGCCCAGTGCACAGATTTATGCACCGGTGGGGTCCCTTGACCTGTGGCGGTCAGGCCAAAACTGGCAGTCTGGCATCCCCTGAGGGGTCCCAGATTGCAAGAGGGTGCAGGCCAGGCTGAGGGACCCCACTGGTGCACGAATCCATGCACCGGGACTCTAGTATGCATGTAAGATCTTTGGTGAATCTCTTCCCGCTCTTCCCCTTCACCCCTTCCCTCTGAGATTCATCAGTCTGTTCCATGTTTTCATGCCTGTGTGTTGAGCATCTGCCCCCTGATGGTCAGTGTGCATCATAGCTACTGGTTGAATGGTCATTTGGTTTCTTAGGCAACCAAATATAAATATATATATATTCTGACCAATATGGGAAAATAATTTGCAAAATAGGAAGAGTTGGATGCATAAGGAGACAGATAACTATTCCTAGAATCCATACTGTCTGGAAGGGAAAGCTTGGACAGAGAAAACTGTATACTTTTAAATTTTCAGAAGGCAAATTTGAAAAAAAAAAATAACCCAGATATGAATGTCAAAAGTATAATTATGGCCCTAGCTGGTTTGGCTTAGTGGATAGAGTGTTGGCCTGTGGACTGAAGGGTCCCCAGTTTGATTCTAGTCTAGGGCACATGCCCGGGTTGCAGGCTCCATCCCCAGTAGGGGGCGTGCAGGAGGCAGCCAATCAATGATTCTCTCTCATCATTGATATTTCTATCTCTCTCTCCCCCTCCCTTCCTCTCTGAAATCAATAAAAAACAAACAAACTATAATTCTGGCTATATGAAGTTACAGAAGAAAAAAGTATATTCTATACTTCAGTATAGGTTAGGTCAGGCTTAAGGGGGATTTGTAGAACAAATGACTCATTGCTAAAGATGGAATGATTGGCATTTTGAAGGCTAAATTAAGAAAATGATCTGTGGCTTACAAAAATAGTAAGGGCATGAAAGAGGGCCTTTGGAAACATGTTCAGATAAGAAAATCAAAGAAAGGGATGGGCCCACCGATTGCAGTGAACACCATTAAGTCAAGAGATGATGCAGAAAAGCAGATATCCTCATTCTAATTTCCTATTTGTGCTCTGCAAAAGAATTTTAGAATATAGAAAGACCTCATATAACTCAACACCAAACAAATAATCCAGTTAAAAATGGGCAGAGGACCTGAATAGACACTTTTCCCAAGAAGATATACAAATGGCCAACATATATATGAAAAGTTGTTCAACTTTATTAGCTATTAAGGAAATGTAAATAAAAAATACAATGGGATACCACCTCACACCTATTAGAATGGTTATTATCAACAAGATAAATAATAAAAGTGTTGGAGAAGTTGTAGAGAAAAAAGCACCCTCATTCACTGCTGGTGGGAATGCAAACTATGGCAAACAGTATAGTGATTCCTCAAAAAACTAAGAGTAGAATTATCATTTGACCTAGCAACCGTTCTTATGGGTATCTACCTGAAAATTTTGAAAACATTTACTCACAAATATATATGTACCCCCATGTTTATTGCAGCATTATTCATGGTGGCCAAGATTTGGAAACAATTGAAATGTCCTTCAATAGGTTATTAGATAAAGAAGATGTGGTACAAATATACAATGGAATATTACTCAGCAACAAGAAAAGATGAAATACTGCCGTTTGTGACAACCTGGGTGGATCTTGAGAATATCATGCTAAGTGAAATAAGTCAGATGTAAACAGTTAAGAACCATATGATTTCACTCATATGTGGGATATAAAACAAAAAGCAACAAATGAACTAACGAGAAAAGCAAACAAACAAAAACTCATAGACACAGACAGTAGTATGGTGGTTACCAGACAGAAGGGTGGTGGTGGAAGTATTAAAGGGTAAAGGGTGTCAAATATATGGTGATGGAAGAAGATTTGACTCTGGGTGGTGGGCATACAATACAATATACAGATGATGTATCATAGAATTATACACTTGAAACCTATATAATCTTTTTTTAATATATATTTTTATTGATTTCAGAGAGGAAGGGAGAGGGAGCGAGAGATAGAAACATCAATGATGAGAGAGAATCATTGATTGGCTGCCTCCTGCACACCCCACACTGGGGATCCAGCCCGCAACCGGGCATATGCCCTGACTGGGAATTGAACCGGTGACCTCTTGATTACTGGGTGGATGCTCAATCACTGAGCCACACTCGGCTGGGAAAAACCTGTATAATCTTATTAACCAATGTCATTCCCATAAATTTAATAAAAAATAAAGAAAACATTTGTGAGGGTAAAGGAAGTACAATATAATAGTAAAACAAGAAACAATAGGAGAGAACCTTGCTACTGCAAAAGAGTTCAAGATTTCTCTTTCAAAAGAGTTGCACTCAAAAGTTACTAGGAAAAGTTGCTGTATACACACTGTTGATGACCTTTAAGCTAAAGGGAAATTGAACACTGGATATGTGCAAATGTTACTCATTTTTCAAATGAGAAGAAGTAAAATCAATAAATGAGACAAGTGATATTTACATCTATTCCTGGAAAGTTTCTAAGATATCCTGATGAACATTTGAGAGCCAGGAAAAGAAGTTATAAGATGATGATGCAGTTTAAGTTTACTAAGACCATGCCTAATTAGACCAATTCCTTTCTTCCTCATGGCTGCTGGACTTGTCACTCTATCCTCTGTGATATAAAAGTACATTCTCTATATTCTGTCTGCTCCTTTCTCACTGAGATGCAACCCTCAGTGAAAGTACACCTTTGTTGTTGTTGTTGTTGTTGTTCATCCTCACTGGAGGATATTTTTCCATTGACTTTTAGAAAGAGTGGAAGGGAAGGGGAGAGAAAGAGAGAGGAGAGAGAGAGAGAGAGAGAGAGAGAGAGAGAGAGAGAGAGAGAGAGAGAGAAACATCGATGTGAGAGAGACACATCCATTGGTTGCTTCCCGCATTCACCCCAACCAGAGTGGGGGATCAAGCCTGCAATTGAGGTACATGCCCTTGACTGGAATCGAACCCAAAGACCCTCCAGTCTGCAGGCTGATGTTCTATTCACTGAGCCAAATGGCTAGGGTGAAAGTACACCTTTTAGGAGGTATCCTTGAAAGTCTACTTCCTATACTTGACTGTGAAGGCAGGGAGCATATATCTTTATATCCATATTGTTTCTATGAATACTATTTATTGACTAAACTAACAGCAGATAAAAGAAATGCATTAGAAAATTTTGTATTAGTATTTCATTAAAGCATGTCATAATACCCTAATGATATCCATATGAACAAGTGAGAGGAACATATATTGATTGCAAGGGCAACTACAGAGATTAATAACTCTTGGAACCAAAAATTAAAGTGTTTTTAAGTAAACCAAAATGAACAAGGGGAATTGTTTCTATAATATGCAGCAGACCTGTCTTTGGCCCTGTCTTGCTAACACATTTTTAACCAAGAGTTAGATAAAAATACGGAGGGTGATTTATTAAACCATGGGTGATACAAATTTGGAACAACAGTATACAAGTTAGGTCTTAGAAAGAATCAGCATCCAAAACCATTTTCAGTAGCATTAGAACAAGCTGTTGAAAGTAATAGAAGAGTAAACTAAATGGGACAAGAGAAACTGAACGGAGATATAATTGGGTCCGAAGAATAGACTACAAATGTACCAAAAGGCTAAGCAGCAGCATGAACAAAAGGCCTTAAGGGTGATCGTGGATGTTAAACACACCAGCAGTGCGATATGGCTGCTGAGTTAAGTGAATGTGATCTTAAGATGCATAGAGTGACGGAGGAAAGACAAGTTGAATATTTTGTGCATGGTATTCTATTACAAAAATATTTAACAATTTATCCACTCTAATAATGGACTTTATTTTATCCCTAAATGTTGGGGCTATTACAAATAGAGCTTTCAGAAACATAAACATGTTGTAGGGTAGCACTGTCCATTAGAACTGCAATGCTGGAAATGCTTTCTATCTGTGCTGTCCAACACAGTAGCCACTGGCCACATTTGGATATTGAGCATTAAGTTGTGAGTCATGCAATTCCAGAACTGAATTTTAAATTTTAAAAAATCTTAAATTAATTTAAATTTAAAGAGCTATGTGTGAATAGTGGCTTCTGTATTGGATAGTGCAGTTCTAAGGTATATACCTGAGAATGGAATTTCTGGGACATGAACCATGTATTTATATAACTTTTATAGCTACTGCAAAACTGTTTTCCAAAGTGTTTTGAAGAATTTACTCAACCAGTAGTTTGTGAGTTTCTATTGTACCACATTCTCATCAATTCTTGGCATTGTCAGACTGTTCAGTTTTAGCTATTCTTTGGGTGTGCAGTGGTCTCTTATTGCTATTTTAATTGAGATTTTCAGATTGCTAATGATGTGGTGTTCCTTTCTGTATGTATACAGATATTTGTATTTCTTTTTATGTAAAATACTAGTTTAAATCTTTTGCTTATATACTGTCGGGTATCTGTCATTTTCTTATTGATTTATTGGTGTTCTTTATAAATTATATATTCTAAATAGAAGTCCTTTGTTGGTTATATATTTTGCAAGTAGCCACACACAAGGATTTAATAATATTGATACCCCAATCTTACTCCAGACCAATTAAATCAGAATTTCTGTGGGTGGGGTGGGGGCATATTTAAAGGTTCCCTGGGTGATATTAATTGTCCTATGTAAGGTGAATACATTAGAAATTATTGTAAGTAATGATTTGCTAACCATAAACTATCTCTCTGAAGCAGTTATGGTAATGGATATGTGGACTGTCTTTGGAATAAGATTGCCTGAGTTTGCTCCTAGGCTCTGTTCGTGATAGACCTTAGTGTTAACTTTTCTGTGCTCCAGTATTTTTTCATTTGTAAAACTGGGTAATAATATCTGTCAGATAGTCCTTGTGAATACTAAATGAGCAATTATATGTAAAGTGCTTAGACCTATATATGACACATAGCAGATGCTCAGTAAGTATCTGTGTTATTTGGCGATAATAGAACTCTGTACTATTTTTAAAACTATTTTGTAAATCTAAAGTAAGTTCACAATAAAGTTTTTAAAATGTAGTGAGTTTTGCCCTAGCTGGTTTGGCTCAGCATTGGCCTATAGACTGAAGGGTCCCAGGTTCGATTTCGGTCAAGGACACATGTCCTGGTTGTGTGCTCAATCAATCCCCAGTGGGGGGCATGCAGTAGCAGTAGGTAGCCAATTAATGACTCTTTCTCATCATTGATGTTTCAATCTCTCTCTCTCTCTCTCTCTCTCTCTCTCTCTCTCTCTCTCTCTCCCTTCCTCTCTAAAATCAATATGTGTGTGTGTGTGTGTGTGTGTGTGTATCGCCAAATAACACAGATACTTTTTTTTAAAGCAGGTTCATTTCATACTTTTTATATATATGAAATGAGCCTGCTTTAAAAAAAACACACTGAGTTTTCAGCCACTTGAGGTCACATAAGGGATAATCTAACCACTCAATAAGAGGTTGTAGAAGAGATTTAAGCCAGATGGGGTGGTTCCAATCCATAGCCTTTAAGGTTTCTTTAAACCATGAGTTTTTTGTTTGTTTGTTTTTAACAGAATTCTTAGTTTAAAAGGTGAATTATAGGATTCCACACAAACTTTGATCTAAGGCTAATCCCCTTGGATTTATAGAAAGTGAACAGTTTTACTTCATTTGAGCAAATGCATACTGTGAGGATCACAAAATGTGTTATGAAATATTTGAATTAGTTTATTCATTTCCCTTCGTTTTAAATACTTGTGAACAAATTTACATTCGTGGATGTTTTCAGCCATACTCAAAATAGTTATTCTAAACTATACCATATATTAGAACACGGGGCTTGAACAATTTAAATCAGGTGAAAATTATACTCTGAAGTGGAGAAAAAAATTCCAAACTAAACATGCAATATGATCCATTTTTGTCAAAATTATAAGAAAGAGCTTAAAATTTTATTAGATAAAATGTAAACAGTTTTTAGCTCTCGGTGGTTGGAAGTGGGTGTTTTTCTTTGCTGATCAGCAATTTCTAAATTTTCTACAATAATTATATTACTATATAATCATAAAACAATGAAAGTTATAAATGATTTTTTTAAAGCAGTGTAACAGTTTTTCAGGTCTCTGAACAGTGGAGTAATGAATGAAACACTCCAGACAAATGAACATAACCAGATATAAAACATCTGTACTCCTGACAGTCATTTGTGTTAGGATGACTGCCTTGAAGCTACATATCTGATAGGTGAATTTTTCTCTGATCCTCACTTCAATTAAAAATGTTGGAAGTTATTCAGCAAACAAGTGAAGCATTTGCAATTGTTCAGCTAACAATGTCACAGAAAACACTTAACACCTCAATGCCCAATTTAATTTTTTAATAGTTTCTTTTTTTCAAATGTAAAGAGAATATGCACTTTCTTTGGGGGGGGGAAGTAAAGAGATTGTGTATTGTGGTATTTTTTCTAGTCTTATTTCACTTTATGGGGCATATATTAGAGGGTTAATTTAGCCCTGGTCTCTAAATTAATATCCATCTCCTAGTGATTAGACGCTAACACAGTACTTTTTAAATGTTAATGTGCATCTGAACCAATCCAGGGATTCTGATTCTGTAGGTCTGGTATGAGTTTGTTAGAAATGCAGAATCTTGGACCCTATCTTAAATCTACTCAATTACAATCTACATTTGAACATCCCCATTTGACTTACTTGCATATTGATCTTAACCTAATATAGTCTAGTTCAACTTTTGGTTTCTACAGTTTTCTATGAAAATTACTTAAATAAATAATCCTATATAATAAATGCCTAATATGCAAATCAACTGAATGGCGGAATGACCAGTGGAATGACTGGCTGCTATGACATGCACTGACCACCAGGGGGCAGATGCTCAACGCAGGAGCTGCCCCCAGCCCGCGGGCCCCAGGCCAGCCAAGGCAGGTGCCAGTGGGGGGAGTAGGGACCCATTGCACCACTGGTCGCCCCGCAGAGGGAGGTGACTGGCGGGGGGCGGGGCCCTGATTGCCCCACCAACCGCCACACAGATCAGCCCTGATTGCTGGCCAGGCCTAGGGAACCTACATGTTCACAAATGTCGTGCACCTGGCCTCTAGTCCTATCTAATAAAAGAGTAATATTCAAATTAACCATCACTCCACTACACCCACAGGCCACGCCCACCAGCCCATCAGGAGCGAATATGCAAATAAACCCGGCCACAGAGAGCAGGAGGGAAGCTTGGGTTTCTGCGACAATGGAGGAAGCCAAGCTTTCCGCCTGTCCTTGCCGGCCTAGGCCTCCACTCAAGGCTACAAAGTTTCAATGATAGAAGATACATAAATCCAAACAGAAATGGCAGCAGCCACAGAGCTGGAAAGAGCAGGAGGCTAGGGTTGCCCCCGGCGATGGGGGAAGCCAAGCTTTCTGCACACCCTGGCCAGCCCAGGCCTCCGCTTAAGGCTACAAAGTTTCAATTATAGAAGATACATAAATCCCAACAGAAATGGCTGCCACCATGGAGCAAGCAGAAGGCTTGGCTCCGCTGCAGGCTACAAGTTTCAATTGTAGAAGATAAATAAAGCCCAGATACCAGGCCCTCCGCTTGGGTCGCCAGGGGGTGTGGCCGGCCTGCAAACCACCACAGGCCCCTTGCCCAGGCTGCCCCACACCCCAAGGGAACCCCCACCCTGATCCGGGACACCCTTCAGGGCAAATCAGCCAGCTCCCACCCATGCACCAGGCCTCTATCCTATCTAATAAAAGAGTAATATGCAGATTGACCATCACTCCAACACACAAGATGGCTGCCCCCATGTGGTCAAAGATCCTGCCCCCATGTGGACACAAGATGGCTCCCACAAGATCTCCAGCAGGGGAGGGCAGTTGGGAGGGACCAGGCCTGCAAGGGAGGGCAGTTGTGGGCGATCAAGCCTGCAGGGGAGGGCAGTTGGGAGGGACCCAGGCCTGCAGGGGAGAGCAGTTAGGGGCAAACAGGCTGGCAGGGGAGCAGTTAGGCATCAATCAGGCTGGCAGGGGAGTGGTTAGGGGGTGATCAGGCTGGCAGGCAGAAGCGGTTAGGGGCAATCAGGAAGGTAGGCAGGTGAGCAGTTGGGAGCCAGCAGTCCTGGATTGTGAGAGGGATCCCAGATTGGAGAGGGTGCAGGCTGGGCTGAGGGACCCCCCCCCCCCCCCCCCGTGCACGAATTTTGTGCACCGGGCCTCTAGTAATATTATAAAGATTATAGAAATCAATATTAGCAAATAATACAACTTTTACTTGTAAAACTATTTTTAGATAAAGTATTTTCTTTAACATAAAATTTCTTTGATTCTTAGGTGACTTTAAAGTTAGTTCTTATTGGTTTATTCTACCTAATGCCAAGTGGTTTGTGTAGCTAATCAAATGCAAGCACTTCCCTTACTTGTCCTCATTTGAGAAGGTTTGTTTCTGAACCTGTTTTTCTATATTCTACTGGCATAGCGGAGGGGTTTTCAACTTAAGTAATATAATGATAGAATTATCAGTGGGATTAAGTGGCATAGTTACATCATATCTTTGTTTCTGATTCATAATAAATAAATGAGTTTCTAGAGCTTTAAGATAACACGTTAAAAGAAAAGAAAATGAAATCCATGGGAAATTTGTTGAACTTCATATTAAAAAAGAAAATTATAGTGATCACCCACAAGCCTCTAACTTATTTTATAAATCCAATTTTCTTTATTCATAGATGACAAGGCTTTGGGGTTCTGGTAAATCATTATTTGAGGTACATTCATACCACATTAAAACTATAACAGAAGAACTCTGACATTTCTGACTATTTTTCTGACTATAATGAAAATTAATAGTGAACTGCTTAGAATTCTACACTATAGGGTTCCAAAAGGAAGTGATTATGTGGCTAAGCTTAACAATAAATCCCTGTCTTACAAACACTCTCAACTCTGATAAAGTTTATTGGATCACATTTAAAATTAACCCTGCGAATGCCATTCTAATACTGTCTTCTTTACGCCTTAACCTTGATCTGATACTCATTCCCACAAGGATTTCCAATGCGATGTGCTGAGAATTTGTTTACTAACATAAATTCTAATAAAATAAGTATTGTAAAGGAAGGCTTACTAAATGTATTTTAAATCCAACCTGATTTTTTAAAAGCCTGAGAACAAAGAACTCACACTATTTTATGTCAGTACCTTTAGAGAGGAGCTGATACATTGAGCCTACATAATTGAAAGCACAACCATAGAAAAATCAAAAGAGATAGTATTTTTATAGAGTTGCTGCAGTGTCTGCTACAGTTTATTTTTTATAATAGATTTTTATTTGATTTCAGAGAGGAAGGGAGAGGGAGAGAGAGATAGAAACATCAATGATGAGAGAAAATCACTGATCGGCTACCTCTTGCATGCCCCCCACTGGGAATTGAGCCCACAACCCAGGCATATGCCCTGACCAGGAATCGACCCAGGGACCTCCTGGTTCATAGCTTGACGCTCAACCACTGAGCCATGCAGGCCAAGCCCCTCTGCTACAGTTTAATATATCACTATAAGATATATAAGTTAACATAGCTTTCTGAGCAAAGAAGGTCTTGGAAAAAAAAAAAGGATGAAATGCAAGTGCTTTCCAAGTCACCATCTATTCCCAGGAAATATTTGCTGCTGAAGAATAAAGTAAGACTTTACACCTTGCTTTTGTCATAGAAAAAGTTCTCATGAGCTTTTCAATCCTAAATATATTTTATAATGTTAACCTTAAAATCCACAGGCAATTTTGCAAAGGGAAAGTCATACCAATAACATTAGCCTGTGGCCTAAGGATTTCTTACTATTGTTTTAAAATTTATGATAGTATTTCAATTAGTCTCTGAAAATATAAAGTTTACCTTTCCTAAATATTCTATTATCTATTTTACCACTAATAATTTTTTACAGCTATGATTTTAAATCAGTTTCCTTAATTACTTGCTCTTCACAAATGTTAAAATATTAGCATTCAATATGCAAATTTTTATAGTTCAAAGATATCTGGATTGATTAAAGTTTTGTGCTGTCCATACAATTTTATTTTTTGATTTACAGAGGTTTCTGGTAAGTTGTGTTTCTTCATTCTCTTAAGACTATATATTGATATGTAAAGTGTCTAATGCTTTCATGTTTATAAGTGTAGTTAACTGATTATAATCTCTGAACTACAACCAAGACTTTTACATTGTTATGTTTTACATGATAATAGCTAATGTTGTAAGAAAATACATAAGAAAATAGAGACATTTAAAATTATGTTGAGTGGATGAAAAGCAAGTCCCAGAAGACTAGGTGCAGTATGATACCATCTTTAGAAAGCTCAAAATAAGCAAAACTAAATATATTGGGCTAGAGTATGTTCATTTATTATGTTCATTTATGCTATTACTACCCTTTACCTCTTTGCACACAATATGCCACAACTGCCTAATCCTCACAGCTTCCAACTACATGGTAATATTTAGTCTAGTCCAGTGGTCGGCAAACTCATTAGTCAACAGAGCGGCAAACCGAGGCGGCTCGCGAGCCACGGTTTGCCGACCACTGTGCTAAGACAATAAAACAAAAAACAAAAATGATGAGGAAGATTCAAAATAGCTGTAATGCATAAGGGGTGTGCATGAGGATGGGATGGGGCAGTGGCACATAAGTAGTTGCAAGTTATTGGGATGCACACACACACACACACACTTACTAGTAAAAAGTATTATGTACTTTTTAAGTGTGAGAAAACCAGGAGGTTTAGATTATTCAGGAGCAAATTGATGCTGAAATCATAGGAATTCAGGGTACTATATTGTTCTTAAAAATACTGAGCATTGTCCTATCAATAATACACTTTTCACTGTATTTCTTAACTTATGGAAAATATTTAGTGAGATACCAAGTCACTAAATTATGAATAATTCTTTTTAATAATATAATTTCTTTTATTAACCAACTTTTAAAATGCTGGTGTCAGAGTAAGATTAGTAGTTTTAATTAATCAATAAGGATAAAAGAAACATAAAAAAGAATAAAAGAAATCTCAGATAATTCTGCTCATATTCACAGTTGCTGTTATATGGTCATATAATAAAGGCATTATTTCTAGCAGATATTTGTAGAGCTGTGCTTTTGATTCCAGAGACTGGGAGCAACTGGGTTTCAATTTCTATCAAATCATGTAGGAAAAGATTTCTCTTCCTAGTAAATAGTGTGGAAAGCAATAATAAATTTAATTACTAGATATGAGACTTTGGAGAAAAGAACAATCTCATATTAATATAACATTACCATTTTAATAAAATAAGTTTCTCTCATTATTCTAGGCAGGTTGGAATCTAGGAGAGAAGGGGATGAAATTAATGTATAAATTCTTTCACTTTTATAAAACACTACAGGCCTAATGCACAAAACTCGTGCAAGAGTAGGCCTTCCTTCCCTAAGCTGCTGGCACTGGCTTCCCTTGGGCACCCAGTACCCGGCTTCCCTCACAGCCTCAGCTTTGTCTGGAAGGACATCTGGAAGGATGTCTGGTCTAATTAGCATATTATGCTTTAATTATTATAGACTAGAGGCCTGGTGCACGAAATTTGTGCATGGGGGTGTGTGTGTCCCTCAGCCCAACCTGAACCCTCTCCAATCTGGGACATCCCTCTCACAATCCAGGACTGCTGGCTTCCAACCGCTCGCCTGCCTGCCTGCCTGATTGCCCCTAACCGATTCTGCCTGCCAGCCTTATCACTCCCTAACCACTCCCCTGCCAGCCTAACTGCTCCCCTGATGGCCCAATGGCCCCCAACTGTCCTCCCCTGCCAGCCCCCAACTGCCATCCTCTGCCGACCTGGTCGCCCCCAACTGCCATCCCCTGCCGGCCTGGTCACCCCTAACTGCTCTCCCCTGCCGGCCATCTTGTGACCACATGGGGGCGGCCATCTTGTACGAGGGTGTGATGGTCAATTTACATATTACCTCTTTATTATATAGGATTATAAAACCTTTCATCCTTAAAGGATAGAACATTCAGCAGGGCTTGCAAAGACTCACTTGTGTGTATTATGGAATAGTTCCTTATTTCATTTCTAAGGAGTACTATAGGATCTAGTTCTAGCAAGATTAACATGTAAGCTGTCTAGAATAGTTGCAGCAGGACTATCCTAGTTGTATAAATATTTGCCTTTACTTTTAAAAAAGAAAATTTCTTTTGGTGTCTTGTGGAATACTTTTTGGGTAAAGGAATAATAAAACCTACAAGTTAACTATTTGAAACAAGGTCTGAGAATCTAGTCTGAATTTAAGTAGATTTCTTGCCCTACAATTCTCAAATAATCTATTTAACTCTTCTAATTCATATATGTATATTGAATGAAAATGTAAGGTCCTTTCAAAGATACCTTGAAATAAAGTTTAGTATTATGGAAATTAATTGAGGCAAGTGTAATTACACTTGGACTTGATTGAATGGAATAAGCAACTGAGAATTGTTTTTCATGCCTGTCATATTTGTTCTCACTTTAATTTCACAGGAAGAATAATCTTTACTGTACCTGACGAGGAGTTCTTTCTGATTTACTCCTACACCATTCCCAGTCTGAAAGGTCTGGTTTCTGACTCTCCTCATGAGAAAGTCTTCTTTCTGGCCCTTCCAAAAAGGTGGTTTCTTCATATTGAATATCACCTGTTTTTTCAAAGAGCAGTGGGTCAATGCCCTTTTCATTGTGGGAATCCTGTTTAGCCTCTATAATATCAGTGTTCGTATACTTGTTAATGCCTTTCTGTGTAGAGCTGTCCAGGGAGGGTGTAGTGCTGATTTCCACTTTTATGGCACTGAAGACATTAGGAGTGTCTCTCTGAGAGTCTTTTGGAGTTTTGCATTCATAGTTCATGAGATTGTGATAGGATGTAGAATTTTCATCATCACCATAGTAATCTTCATGTGCTATTTTATAAATTCCATAACTTTGTTCAAATGATAGATTGAATTCAAAGCAGCTTCTCTTGGCTAAGTAAAAACAAAAACAAAATTCCATGGTTAGGAAAGTAGATATAAACAACAGTTGAATATACATAGTAAATAAAATTAGGAAAGTGCATTCAACCTCATTACTATGAATTTAAAAACTATCCTCATTTACTTCTTGTCAATTATGCAAAGCAATTATGCCTCACAAACTCAAGTCATTTTTTCACTCCGTGCCTAATGTTTCTCACTGGCACAATGAGAGGCTTGAAATACATCCAATTCCAAGAACCCAGTAGTCTTTAAAGCAGTTTTATGTCTCAAAAATGTAACTATTAATTAGAAAACTCTTATAATGTCTCAGATGAGCTGTCTTTAAGTTAGGGGAAGTGCATCAGTTATGAAATATAACCAATAAAAACACTTCTTGTTAGTGACTTTTCTTAACATTAAAGATAAATTCTGACTGAGTTAACTAATGTAGGTAATAGGTTATAACAATATAAAAGAGTTAACAGCGCTTGACTAATAACTGACAAGAAACTTAAAGACTATCAGAATATAGTCAGGATCTTTTGAAGTCTATACTGCACTTAAGAAAAGGAGATATAATGTATTTATTCTGAAAAGCAAACCTCTGAAAAGCATGATTAGCTCTAGTCTTTTGTTTTAATCATAACTTGCTAATTACAATTTATACATATGTAATTATATCAATTTATAAAAACAATTCTTCAGAGAACTATGTCACCAGATACTCTGATTTTGTCAAAAATTAAAGCTTAAAATCTGATTGTGATATAAAATGTTTTAACTACTTAATTTAAAAAGAACACATATCATGCAAACAAAATGAGTCTGTAAGCCATATCCAATGCATATGTCTACCACCTAAAACTGTTAAAACCTTTTTTTAACATTTTTGTTTTGAGACATAAGTAATACAGGTTACTGCTGGAGAGAATTGTTATTTCTGTAAAGTATTTTTATTACTGACGTTCATCATCAGGTTGCAAGTCTCAGTTTCCATCCAGTGAAGCTGAGATGTGGAATTATATTTCCATCTGCATAATGAACCTGTGGTAAATATGAGTTAGGGAAAAATTCCTTTCTTGTTCACTGATAAAGATTTAAAGGGGGGAATCTTAGTTTGTTGAAGAGAAAAAGCTTAAATGTGAAATCGAAGCCACATTCCGAAAGAATCAAAGTACTATAATTGATCAAGCCCCTGCATACTTGAGGATAGGCCATCTTTGGGGTTTCAAATTTCTGTAGTGTCTTCCTAGCAAAAGGAATATTTATGTGGAATCCTCAGACAGTGAAAGTATATCATTCTTATTCAAAGAATGCCCCTTTGGGTCATAAAAAATGAATAGAGTCATTTGAACTATAAGTATTTTAAACTAGAATCACATTTTATTTTAGAATCCATGCCTCTTTCTGTATGCCTACATATTTCAGGGCCTTCCCTGAATTTTAAATTAAATAAAAATAAGAGCAATGATAGGGAAAACTATTATTTTGATCTTGAAAGGCCTGGTTTTTATTTCAAACGTGAGATATTAATGTTACTGTTGATTCTGCTAGTTTGCCTTACGCTCTTCTATCTCGACCGTACAGGATAGAACACTCCCTAGCCCATTTGCAGTGATGGCCATTGCATTGCTTTACTTTTCAGCTCTGATGCAGGTGCTCTTTACTTCTTAAAATGACTGTCCTGAACCACTTAACTAAGACTTTTCGTTTTCACTGGCACTAGACTCTTTTTGTCTTTTTCACAATTTTAAATACTATAAGAGGCTGGTTCATTAATTTAGTGGCAAAAGGTTAACATTTGATAGACTGTTTGAATTTATCGACTTGTTAATGTTTTTTATATGCTTTGTTCTTTTTTTAAAAAAATAAAAAACAAACTCAGGTGTTTGGTGGGGGTTTTGTTTTGTGTTTTTCTAAAAGCAGAGGCATACACTTAAATTTTGATTTGGGACTGTTTTTAGGCATTTATTGTTACTCTGAAAACTCTCCTAAACCCTGGAAGAATACAAGCAGCAAATAATGAAAATGCTCTTCTTTACTGTTCCATTAAATAATAATGGGCTATAATATAATGAATTTTTAACTCTTTAGAGAGTTCATCTCTTTTCAGATGCAGGCTTCCTAATGTAGAGTTGGGAGATGAATTTATTTCCTACTCTGGGCTATGGTGAATTTACCTGAAATTATTATTCAATGTATAAGCACTTCACTGAGTTGTTCTAAACCCACTCATTTAAAACTTCCTTTCAGCACTGTGCCAAGAATTGTTTCACATTATAATTTCTTTCCTCTATTTTCCATTTACATTTGTCCTTGGACTCTTTGTCCGCTCCTCGGGTGGGCAACTTTCTCAATAGGCCACTTTTCTGTATTTGACTGTATGCTATTGCTCCCAGCCGCCGCACTGTGGAGGACTTACTTTTTCCCCCATCAGATGCCACTGTATAGGTATCCCGCTTGCAGTTGATGATGCAGCCACAGGGCAAGTGGGTCCAGCGTTTGGACAAGACAAACACGGGGGTTACGGTGGTGGCCAGCAGGGTCAGTAGAAAGCTGAGTGACTCGAAGGGAAGGCTCTGAAAACCCACCACGTGCTGGACCACCATGTGGATCTGCAAAGGAGAGAGCTTCAGACAGATCCCAGCATCACATTTTTACTCCCCCAGGCCTTTCCCGCAAGCGTGCTGACCCAGACTCCTTTTCCTGGCCCCTTCCCTGCCCGAGAGCCGCAGGTTCTGCATCTGGCCTGGCACCCCTAGCTTTAGAGGTGGTCTCCTGGGATCTCAGATGCTCCAGACAGAACAGGACTTTGGGGGCTTGCACTCCTGAGTGTCTGAACTTGCCTGCTTGCCAGCTCAAGTCTCCACCAAGGAAGCACAGTCCACAATGGGGAACTGGGGGTGCTACTGGGAAAACAGGCAAGTGTCTGTGAAAACTGAACCTGGTCCTCCGGATGGCCCTTTGTCACATCCCTGCAATTTCACCTCTGGGCAGGCCAACGGTCACAGCAGGGTGCTGCCCTGATACTTCTCAACTGGGATCCCTCAGGGAGGCTTGAACAAAAGCCCGTTTTGTCCCTTCTCTTCTCTCTCTACTTCTGATTGAGCCTCTCCTGTTGGGATGGGCGTTTCCTCCTAACCAGGCAGGAATGGAGTGGAGAGAATAGAATAACAACAGAAGATTGGGGAGAAACAACAACAAATCTCTTTTTTTTTTTATAACTACCTCCTTTTCTGAATACTCCCAGGGATTGCTACGAGAGAAGTGAACACCCTTGGCCACGACAGATCTAGGAAAACTAAGTATCCAATGCCCCAAAGCTCTCCTTGCCCCCTCCCCAATTTTAATTTTGAAAGAAGCATTTGGTATCAAAGGCTTCTCTGCGGATCGGCGCTGCCCTTCGACTGCCTTCCTACAAGTGCATCTCTAAAACCGAGAGAGATACGTTTGGAAGCGGACTCTTGGTGATTCCCCAAACCAGGGGCGCCCGGTCCCAACACGCACTCACGCTGTCCGGCACACACCCCCGCGCACTGCGAGCAACTGCACTTTTACCATCATGGGAAGCCAAAGGATGACTTTGGTCAGCGCTAGGATCAAAGAGAAGCGCTTCTGCGCTGTGCTCACGGTGAAGCTCCTGGTGCCGTAGAGAGTCCCCGGGTCCTCACGCCTGCAGGCTCCAGCCCCCGCGGCGGCGCTGCGCCCCGGCCCGCGCTCCTGCTCCACCCTCCCGGGCGGCCCCGGCCCCAACACGGCGGCGTCTGAGCTCGGGGAGCATCCCGCAAAGCGACGCAAGGCAGAGCCCAGAGCATCCTCTGGGCACAGGGAAAGCACTCTCTCCCCAGTGGGAGGGGTCCCGGGGGTGGAAGTGCCGCGGGAAATCTCCTGGTAGTTGGCATAGAGTCTCAGCGGCTCCTCTGAGCACAGCAGCTGGTGAATGAGCGGGACCGAGAGGCCGGCGAGCAGTCCGAAGGCTGAAGTGTACACGGCGAAGAGCAGCAGCACGTAGGAGCTGGAGCAGTCCGCCAGGCAGCCCCAGGGCGTGCGCACGAAGGCGCCCCAGCCGCACAGTGGGAGCGCGGAGAGCAGCAGGCTGGCTGCCCACACGGTCAGGGCCACGCCGAGCACCTGGCTGGATCTTCTGGAGGCTGCCTGGCTCCCTACAGTCCTGTGCATCGTGTAAAAGTTGTAGGAGACTAGGAGAGTCGCCTTCAAGTTGCTCGAGAGGCCCTGGCACAAATAGAGTAAGGCAGAGGTGGTGCACAGAGACTGGAAGTAGTCGAAGACCTCGTTTGGCCACTGCAAAAACATGAAGATGGTCACCGACAGGACGCTCAGGAGATCATCCCCAGACCAGGACGCCACGAGCATGGACACAACAGTTCTGTTCTGCGTTTTCAGCAGGGAAACTAGTGAATAGATGCTGCCTGCCAGGGCTGCGAGAGTCATTAAGCATGTCAGGCAAAAAAGGTAGACGTTCAGAGTTCCTGGTGGATTTGAAAGATCGGTGGAATTATGATTTTCTTTCCATAGGCTAGAGTCATTTGTTAAGTTACTGAGAAATACAGACATTGTCCTCGGTCAGTATTTAATTTCCCTTTCCATGAGCCTGTACACATTCTCAAAATAAAGCATGGCTGTTAGTTGCAAATCGGATCTCATTTTCTCCTACCAAGTTTCCCTCTCTATGTTCCCCCGTCAGTCGAGCAGAAAATGGTCAGGCATTTCTCCTTTAGATCTGACTCAACCCATATTAAAAATTGGATTCCGTTTAAAGCATCAATAAGAAACTTTTCAACATTGCAATTAAAAACAAACCAAACAAAACCTCCCCCCTGAAACCATCAAGTTTCAGGCATGAAAGCAAAAGCTCCTCAAGGCAGATTGGGAAAAAAAAAAATGCTGTCTGGGTCCTTTGGGTCCTTCTTATGGAGCAAAGCAGTTTGTAGCTGGAGAGAATCAAACTCTTTTCACTTTTTAAGAGCAGTAAAAAGATGCATTTGTTTCCAGAGCTGGATTCAAAGGCAGAGAGAGTATCAGGTAGGTTTCAGCTTTGCCGATTCAGGGAGAGAGGCAGAGAGAGACAAAGTGGGAGAGAAAGAGAGAGAGGATGAGAGAGACACAGAGCACAGATCCCCTTCTGAACCGCTGTGTTCTTCAATCAGCCAGTGATCCTCCGAGCTGCAGGAAGGAGGGAGGAGCCAGCTCCAAGCAGGAGAGAAGCAGGAACAAAAGGGAGGGGAGTTCAGTGTATGAGCCAAAGGATATCCATCTTCTCAGCTTGCCTCATTTGAAACAAGAAGCAGTGTCCTTGCTAAGCCTTCCCCTTTGGTTTTAACATAGAAAACCGAATACTTGCTCACGTTTGATGTGAATGACAAATACTATCTTAGAGAAGTCCAAGCTACACCATGAAGGGGTTACTTTTATTCTTCTCCAGACCTCTCTGATTCATAATCTATTGGAGGAAGAATATTATCAATGCCATGTTTAAAAGAATAGGATGTACCAGCTTTGATTTTTTGTTGTTGTTATTATTTGTTTGTTTTTTAATACAGGGTGGGGTAAAAGTAGGTTTACACTTGTGAGTAGGAAAAACAATTTATGTTTGTATTATTATTTATTAGTTATTGTATTATTTCCCATACAAACAACTATAAACCTACTTTTGCCCCACCCAGTATATGTTGTACTTAATAATAAAAAAAAATGTCATTACAGTCCTCATTACACTAAACAAGATTTTGCAGACTCTTTGATAGAACCATACTAGCTTTAGGAATATAACTATTTTCTGACCATGTCATCAAGTTAAGCGAGCTACCATTTGAATAAATAATATTTCTTGTTGTTAAAGTCAGGTTACATTGTATAGGGCCTAAAAGGTTACCCCACAAAAAACACATTTAGCCAGAGTGTTGCCAGGACTGTTGCATAGAATCATTGCATCTCTGAACTCATTTAAACAATGGTCAGTTTTGCAAGAGGAGTTGTTTAGCAAAGAAGTAGCTGACAGCAGTAGTCTGATATGCCATTTCCCAGGATGCTTCGGGGTGGCTACCCTAAAGCATTCCTTCTCAGTTCAGCCTCAGGACCAGAGGGGTCTGAATGGAAGTGGGGTAAGGGAAAGAAGAAAGTTGATATGATTACGACCTAAATTAATGGAAGTGCTAATAGAGCTCTGAGCATGCCGTCCATTTTAGAGATAATTGAAGCTACATTTTGAACCTGAATCTGATCAAGTGGGAAGTGATTGTATTAGTCATTGCCAGCCATACGCTTCAATAAATACAGTAGGCGCTTTGCTATTCTTGACATGGTGTTTGATTTCCCCTTTGCTCTGCAAATGGAAACACAATCATTGTGACAGCTAGCTCAGCACTCTAGCTCTCCCTACTGATAACATAGACCTTGGCAGTGTGGTGTGAGTAAAGATCTGGGGTAAATTCATCTTAAAATAATGTTGCTTCAGAAAGCACAAAATGATAAACAGACCTTATTTTTTTTTTACTATGTTCAGTGTTCTGTGGCATGCTATTTTCTCTCTTCTCTCAGATCTTATTCTTTCCTGCCATATGCAAAAATATTGTTTTTTAATATGGTATTTAACTCTGGATTTTCAGTTGGGTTAGACAATCAGTATCACACTGTTAAAAATGAATAGACATTAATAATAGTTATTGCATTACCGTTTGATGTCTAGGAACATTCCCTTTTTCATTACCATCATATCTGGGTTTTCTATTACATATAAATTTGGAAGAGAGACGCCTTACCATAATGTCACCCTGGTCTCTAGGCTATAATAAAAGGAGCAAGCGTGTTAACACACATCCAAAAGTTGGTGGAATTGCAGCCAGTGGGGGAGCTAGGAGAAATATCTGAATTTTACTCCAGACCTTGCAGTTGTTGGTTGTGTAACCTTGGACAAAAGTTTTTATACTTCCTCTGAGTGTTTGCTTTCACATATGTAAAATAAGAGGACTTGAATGGATTATTTTAGGCCCTTTGAATGTCTAAAGGGACAATATAATATTTAAATAGTTTGGGTTAACTTCATCTTAATTTTCTTTTCTGCCTGTTGCACAATAATCAATATTGTCACCCAGCTGTTGTTGCTCAGTGGTTGAGTGTTGACCTATGAACCAGGAGGTCACAGTTTGATTCCAGGTCAGAGCATATGTCAGGGCATATGCCCTGGTTGGGTTATGGGCTTGATCCCAAGTGAGGGGCATGCAGGAGACGCCCAATCAATGATTCTCTCTCATCGTTGATGTTTCTTTCTTTCTCTCCCTCTCCCTTCCTCTCTGAAATCAGTAAAAAGATATTTTAAAAAAATCAATATTGTCATCAAATAAAAGGTAGAAGCTTGTAAGAGATGATGCTTGGATTCTCCATGCTTTCTCTTTCCCTATATGGCATGGAGGCCCTTAGTAATATGAAGATGGCATAAGATTCAAGCAGCCTGAAATGTTGGGCCAATTGAAGGATCAGGGTTGCCCTGGAGGTCTGTGGGAACCTATAGTAGCTTTGTATGAGTGAGAAGTAAAAGTTGTTGTGTAAATGGCTGAGTTTGAGGTTTGGTTGTTACTGGGTGCTAATCTAGCACATCCTATTATAGTTAGGTATACTGTTGACCCCACACAGGTCAAAAGTGGTAGAGCCAGATTTAAAAATCATAGTCTGGCTCTGCATTCTTAATTACAACAGACCCAGACTTTCTAATTACCCCTCTTGGCACCTCATGCTTGGGAACATTTCCAGTGGATGTTAATAATGATAATGTTTTGTTTTTGCTTTCCTTTCTCAAAAAGCATGTTTGGAATATCTCATTTTTCAAAATTTTAATTTATAAATAACTGTTGACCAAGCTTTATGTTATATATATATATATATATATATATATATATATATATATATATATATAATGTTTCTTGAAAGTTGTAAGCTCTTCCCCTAACCATAATCTCATTTTCCTTACAGTAGCCTCATGAGCTAATAATAAAATAATCATTCTAAATGCCTTACACATAACTTTTAGAAAACTAGGAAGAAAGATGTCTAAGAAGCCCCTTGTGCCTTAAAAATTTTTTCCTCTGTTCTTGTGAGACTCATTCCTCTGTCTCACTTGCAATAAAGTTATATCTATTTAAATATAAATTATGATTATGCTAGAAAAGCTTAGGTGAAGACTTGTTTATTGTCCTACTGCTGCTTTGATTATTTTATTAAAAACATTTTTTAATGATTTTTAGAAAGATAGGAAGGAAGAGAGATAAAAACATCAGTGAGAGAAACATCATTGGCTGCCTTCTGTATGCCCCCTACTGGGGATCAAGCCTGAAATCAGGGCATGTGCCCTGACCCAGAATCAAACTAGTGACCTCTTGGTGCATGGGTAAATGCTCAACCAACTGAGCCACAATGGCCAGGCTGCTTTGATTATTTTAAAACATATACCAAATATAGCATTACAGACTATAAAACAACCCATAGAGAGAATTACATGGCAATAATTTCATTAGGCTTTTAGTTTATGAAGTCCTTGATGTAATTATACCTTTGCAAAGCACTGCAGGCTATTCATTTCTCTAAAAGTCTACATTATATCTGAAAATCCTCAGAATAGGAAATGGCATAAAAAAAGTCTAGTTGAATATGGCAGAATAACATCCGTAGTAAACACAGGACCAATGGAAACATTTAGTCTTATTTTATGAAAATAAAAAGGTATCATAGGTAAGTTAATCATGAAGATGATAATATTTCTCTTTCTAGAAATACAGTATTATATAGCCAAAACATTTTAGAAGACTGGCCCAGGTTAAGACATTTGCTAATGTAATAATCAGAGCTGAAATGAAAGATCTCATAAATTATCCAATGTATACAGTATATTCAGATACATTTACAACATAGGAGTAAAATCTAGATTTTATAAACATGTATAATAAATGTATAAATTTATAATATATATGATTGTTCATATCTAATATCTATATTATATAAAATATATGCATACTCTGCTTTAGCTGATGGTTTTCAAAAAAATGACTATCAATTTGGCATCATAGGAGAACCCAATTGCTGTGATTTATTTTCTTCTTTTTCAATGTCTCATCAGAAACCTACAATGTTTAATTCTGTCTGATTACTATGAATAAGGACACAATTTAATTTGGCTCCAAGTCAAAGAGACTAACTTCATGAATCTAATTTTGAAATCTGCTAAATACATTGTTAATCCAAAGGTCTCTCAAATGGGAAATTCTATGTTTTTTTTTTAACCTGTTCCCTGGATGAGACAAAAATTTTGAGGTATTTATGTATGTATGTACATCTATATATACCTATGTATGTTCATATGTTAATGTAGAACAGCTATTGAGAGAAATAAGGTTTGTTATTAATGGTCACTGTGTAATCAATTTTACTCATCTGGTAGTTATGCAAGATTCACCTAGCCATTAAGATAATATCTGGAGGAGAGTTTTTATAGAGCTGTGTGAAGCTGTTGAATAGATTAAGAATGACTGAACCTATCCTACAGAATAAAAAAAGCAACAATATATAGCTATTTTAAATATGATTATATACTATGAACTTTCATTCATTCATTCAACATCCCTTTGAGTGTCTAAAGGTCAGACAATATGTATTAGTGGTAAAGAACATTATAGTTCTTGTCTTTGTAAAGGTGGGGTTTAGTCATTTTTCATACTATCTTCTTCCTTAAATTCCTCTCTGGAAAAAAAACAACACCTTTCATCCTAAGGGATTCAATACAATAAATATTTAATGCTTAGGATGAAAATGTCTTGATGCACAACAAATTGACCAAGCCTTAAATTAGTAATGAGATAATGCAAGGGGACCCCTATACCTTATTTTCACAGGGTCCACTTGAGCTACAAGATTTCAAAGAAATTATTTCAATATCTCCATTATCTCAAGGGTAGAATAATATCTTTTTTTTTCCAATCCAAAATGTGTTTATTGGGATGGTTTCCCACTCATCTTGATTTGAGGTGCTTTTAGGGCTGCTTCCCTCTGAAGGAACATCCTTCTGTAAGCCTTGCTTTTCCTCCTGTTGGCTGACAGAGAACAGTGGAGCAACCAACACACAAAACTGCTGTTCATGCATGGCTAAACACGGTGGTGATTTTACAGCATCCTGGGCATTTTACATCCATGAAGTAGGAATCGGGGCTCTGCACCAGGCAGTTCTTGGGTTTCCTCTTCTCTTCGGGAGAGGGATGGAGAAGATCCTTAGCGAGAGGCATCTTGTCGTGGGGAGGTCGTCACTGCCGGAAAGGCTATAGTAATATCTTGAGCCAAGTATTATCACTGCAAGTGGTGTACAAAGGAGTTCTATCTTAATCTTTAATTTTTTTTTTTCACTAGGGAGCTGGTGAAAACTTTTCAGTAACAATGAGACTAGTTCTTCGTTCTGGCCTGGCCATGATTTCTTTTCATTTGGCATGTCCCATGTTATGCTGATCCTTGATTATAATGTGTCTTCCCCCTCATTCCTGTCCCATGTCAGTGTGTACTGGGGTATTGCTTCCTTTTAAGTAAAGCCTTTCTTAATATTTTCAGGAATTTCTGTCTCCACATCTATAAATGGTTAATGTTCACTTTATGTACCCAAACTTTATTAACCATGTTCTCAAAGATGGCTGCTCTTTCCAGTCCTCCTTTGCCAAATGAATGCCACTCATTGCCCTGGGAGTGGCATCTCTTTCTGTGCCCAGTGCTATGGCTTTGCTTTCTAATCTGAGCACTCTGTCCTGTAGGAGCATCATCATCTTGCCTTGAGGTGATACCTGGGGCATGATAATGGGTAATATGTTTTATCTCATGTCTTTTGGCAGGAGGAGTAATTTCCTTATTAAGGTCCCAGTTTACTTAACTAAATAAAAACAGTGACTTTGAAAGATTTCTTGCTTTATTTTAGGGGTTGGCAAACTATAGTCTCTTTTTTGTAAATAAAGTTTTATTGGAACATCGCCATAACCATTTGTTTAAGTCTTTTCACGGTTGCTTTCAAGCTACAACAATGGAGTTGAACACTGAATAGTTGTGAGAGAGACTGTGTGACCCACAAAGCCAAAAATATTTATTATCTGGCTTTTTACAAAAAATTGTTGATCCTTGATATAACTAAAATAGGAGCATTTCAATTCAAAGTAATCTCCCATTGGTAGAATGTTTGAGTCATGTGTGAGATTTAGACATATCTACATCTTATGTAATATTATACATTATATAAATTATAATTAATAATATCAATAACAACAATGCTAAAAATGGCTAACATTTATTTAGTTCTTTTAATGCACTGGACATTTTTCTAAGTTATTTACATGTAATAACTTATTTAATCCCACAATCCTATGATGAGGGTATTAGTTTTAGCTCCATTTTTCAGATGAAGGAACCAAGGCTTGGAAAGTAAATTACCCACCTGAAGTTACTGCTGGTAATGGGTTATCCAGAGACAGAACCCTGGATTATGGGAGCAAGATTGTGTGTACTTTATTTTTCTGCTCTGTTCTCTAGATTTCTTGACGTTGCAAACATCCTGTGTGTCAATAAATCAGAGGGATTGCTGAGGAAGAGAACTTCCTGAGGCAAAACAAATTTCTGAGGCCCTAACTCTAATAGAATAATAGAATGATGTAGATGGCCACCTGTTTTTTCTTTTCATTTAGTATTATTGAGCTCCAAGGATTTTAAAGAAATTATCTCAGTAGCTCTTACTTCCCTAAGGGAAGTGAAATTTTATCCAAAATCTAACAGCTGAGAAGTTAGTGCATGCAGACAAAAATCAATTGTTCAAGATGATACTGTAATTCAGTGACTGAGATGGAAATTAAATCAACTTCTTCCTTTTCCTCATTATTGTCTGCTCACAAGGGCAGAGTTGTCTCTGGGCTTTGTATAGAGAACTACCCCAGGGTTTTGGGGTGTATTTAAAATGAAAAGGTTATTTATAGACTTTTAAAATCTTGAATAAAAGAGAGACATAGTAAGGGATTAGAAATAATAGTCCTGTAAAGGTGAAAAGTGATATTGATTCTCTGGTCACTGTGGTGGAGAAGACGAAATCTGACGACATGAATGTGATTTCTAGCTCTCACTGGGCTTGCTATGAATCCTTCAACAAGACACTTAATCTTGTGTATGGCACAGTATTTCTATCTTTATAGACAGGATAATAATGCCTATCCTGAAGAACTTTAAAAGCTCAGATGAAAAGCATGTTAAGAGCTTAGAATAATTAATGATGAGTTTATGGTATACTTAACTCCATAACTGGCAATTTCTTTCAAAGGGAAATACACCATCACCAGTTCTGGGTTCGCTTGCAGATGACAATAAAGAGGAAGCTGTTGTGGTGAGGCATTTATCTCCTTCTTTTCCTTCCATGTCCAGTGCATATCAGAACCCCAGAAGTCACTGTATATATTACGCCATTTCCCAGTTAATGCTCAAATTAATAAAAAGTGCAATGAAAAGAGGGGACAGAGGGGAGTGGAAAGAGAGAGATAGTAGACCTGTGGTAACTGGGCTGATATATTCTCTTATTGGTGGTGGTAGGCATTGGGGTTAGAGGGTATATGGCCAGCCTAGCAAGGTAAGGGGTAAAAGACAAATTGATAGATACAAATTTCATATTTTAAAATTGATTTATCCCAGAGAAAATTTGACATAAAAGCCATTAAGTCAGACTTTTAAATGGGTTAAATATAATGGTAAAGGAATGGAAAACAAACAAACAAAACTACTAATGAGAACTGTGCTCTCACTGTGCAGAAGTAATGACTAATCACAGTTTCATATGTATACACAAATGGAATCTATTTACATATGTAATATACTTATATCTTATTTTTTTATGGATCAACTCATCTTGGAAATCATATCAGCACTTCATTCCTATTATATAGCTGTTATATATTTGACTGTATGGATGAATGATAATTTAATTAGTTCCTTATTGAAGAGCTTGTAAGATTTTTACCCTATAGATTTTTTCTAAAGAAGAATATGAGTGAACATCCTTATACATATATCAAGGTATCTCTTTGTAAGATAAATTCTCAACATTAGAATTGTTGGGTCAATCTTGCTTTAGAGTTTGACAAACCTGACTATGTAGTTACCAAAAAGTTGTACAGTAACATAAACCTAAATATATTATACTAGGGGCCTGGTGCATGAAATTCGTGCACTCGGGGGGGAGGTCCCTCAGCCCGGGCTGTACCCTCTCGTAGTCCAGGAGCCCTCAGGGGATGTTCGACTGATGGCTTAGGCCGGCTCCCTTCTGGGAGCCGGCCTAAGCCGGCAGTCGGATATCCTTAGCGCTGACGCAAAAGTTGGGAGAGGCTCTCACCACCTCTGCTGTGCTCACCAGCTGTGAGCCCGGCTTCTGGCTGAGTGGCTCTCCCCCTGTGGGAGCGCACTGACCACCAGGGGGCAGCTCCTGCATTGAGCGTCTACCCCCTGGTGGTCAGTGCACATCGTAACAACCGGTTGTTCCATCGTTCTGTCGGTTTGCATATTAGCCTTTTATTATATAAGATATTTATAAGTGCCTGTTGTATATGAAGGAAATAAGAACTTTAAAAGTGGATATGTAACACTGTATTTATTATAGTCTTAGCTGTGTGGGTGGTGAGTTGGAGGTAATCTGGGTGGTCATAACTGGAAGAGAGGATAAAGTGTGGTGGATACACACATATAGCAATGGAAAGTACTGGTTAGTTGTACACAGAGCAATATGGATGGATCTTAGAAACTTTGGTTCTTAAAAAAAACCCACAAGAAACCAAAGGGAGATGTATGATACAATACTATATACATATGTTAGAAATAAATTGATACAACAAATAAATGCAACATCGACTCACATTTTGTAAAGACATATACTACAAACAAGAATTATAAACATTAAACACATAGATTGGATCCCTAAGGGATAAGGGAAGGTGGAATGGGTTATAGAAATAAAAGGAAAAAGAAGTGAAATTGCCTATTTTTATTTGGATTTTAAAACATATTTGCATAGAGCTGAGCAAATCATACTCTAATAATTCATACATTTTTTCCATATTTTGACTATTTCTCTCCTAGGTTTCATTTTGAATATTTGTGTTTTAGCATTTTTATTTCTTGATTAGATGGGAGTGGGGAACACTAGCTTTTGGATTTATTTATCAATACACTGCTTTTCTTCTTTTTAAGTCATTAAATTAAATCAATTTTTTTTAACTTCTTGGATTGCATAATTAATTATTTATTTTGGTTCTTGTTTAGTAATGTGAATGCTTGAGGACATACACACACACACACACACACACACATATATATATATATATATATATATATATATATATATATATATATATATATAATATGTAATATAGTTATTATTATTTTTTAAAATCTATACTCTGTTTTAACTAAAACCTATAGGTTCTGATGTGAGTGAGAACAGAAGTGTTAGTCTGTATCTGGTGGAACCAGATGGTATTTTCCAAAGTGGTTCAAATTGACAGACCCAACCAAGAAGTGGTTAGGAGTGCTTCACCGACAAGAGCCAAGAAAGAAAATTATAGATTGACTGTAGTTTAAATCCTTGTTGTCTGTTTGTGATTAGTTGTCCTTAAGTATCCATTTCCTACCCTGGAGGCATTTACTGGCTTAGATACTGGTTTGCTTTTGTAGGCCAACTCCTTCTAATGGCCTCCTTGTTTAATTAATTTAACAAGAGAGACATGAGTTTGCTCTTGTCATTCTACTGTCTTCAGCACAAAACTCACTGTATTTGGCAGCTTCATTAAATATGGAGTCTTATTCCCTTTTTTATTTCTTTTTTGGAGGAGGGTGGTTTTTAATTCTGTTTTGTAGAGGAGAATTGAGTAGAAATATATTTTCAACACTGTGGGTTTTTTTTTTTTTTTTTTTTTTTACCATTGCTTTTGGTTGGAAGTCCCCCCTAGTAACTATTTTAAAATACAATCTGAAGATAATAATGATAATGAAGCCTAAGTTAAATATTTGGAACTCAAGAATTTATTCACTTCAAGTTAAAGCAAAGAGCCTATGTTATATTCCTATTCTATAGTAAAAATTCTTTGAAATACTTTACAGGACTTCTCCAGTTTTCTCTTTATACTAGAATTGTATTATCTTGAATATTCTTAGACTCTTGGAATCTTCTTAGAGGATTATTAGAATGAAGCCTGAAATATTTTTTTTTATAGGATTTGGTTATATTAGGACAGCCTATTAAAAAGCAAGCATTTGTATTTTATATTTATATATATAAAAGCCTAATAGACAAAGTGTCCCCTCAGGAGTTCTACTGACCGGGAGTTCAATCACTCACTATGATGTGTGCTGACCACCAGGGCGTGGCATGGAAAAAAAGAAGGCCCCAGCAGGCAGCCAGCAGCTGGGGAAGGGAGGCCCTGGCAGGCAGCCGGCAGCTGCTAGGGACCCTACCTGTGCATGAATTTAGTGCACTGGGCCTCTAGTATATTTATAATATAATACTAATATCAATATAGTCAGGTTTTCTTAAATAAATCCAATGAATAGTATCAATTTTTAAAGAACTAATTAATATTAAGCATAAACAGGATTTGAACATATATTGGTAATGGATAAACAGTTCTACATATCAGCAGTCGCCAACCTTTCGGACCTCACGAACCACCAGTAGTCTGCAGACCACCAGTTGGTGACAGCTGCTATATATAATGATTGTAAAAGAGCAAAGGAAAACCTGTGTGATAATTTTCTCAGAACCACCTGGTAGGAAACTTCAGATTGTATTGAGTCATCCATAGAGTAGACTCAATAAATATTTGTTTTATTGAGTTGAAGTGAGCTCTCCTTGTAAACAAACAAAAACAAAAATGGTGAAAAGATGAAGATAACGTCATGGCATCCTGTCACATTAGGTCAGATTCTCAACTTCTCTGAAAAAATTTGAGTGTCCTGAGCATGGTTTGAAGTTGAGGCTGAGAGAGGTCTTTAAAACATTCTAAGCAGGAGGATCTTAAAGAAACTAGATATGGGAAGTCAGAGAAAAAAAACACGTTTTTAGGGTTTTGATTATAAAAGTAATAATAGCTTATATTTATTGAGTGGATATTATGTGCTAGAGTCTCTTCAAAGTGCTTTCCTTAGCATTTATGGAGTTTTCATGTAGAAGTGGGATTAGATTTATTCTTTGCTTCTCTATATGGAGAAATATGTCTAAGCAGTGGAGATCAGAAAGATTTAAAGTGAATATATAAATTTTAAAAAGAATCTACCAGAACTCTTTGAAATTTAAATGAAGATCTCCTGAAGTAGTAAGATTCCCTATCATGGAAAGTGTTCAAAGAGCACCTGGGTTCCCACTGGCCTGGGACAATTCAGAGATAATTCATAATTTCAACTGAAGGTCAGACTGAGTGACATAGAAAGCTTCTTCCAGTTCTGAATATCTGTGATGCTAAAATCCATTTCTTGGATCTCATTAAAGAAAGTAATGCATCTTTAGAAATAGAAATATAGCCTTTTGATATTGAGATGTAAGTTATCAGTAGATTTAAACTTACTCAACAAGATTTTGGAACACATGTTAAAGTAATAAAATTGCAAGCTAGTTAGAATTTGATTAATAAAACCAGTAAAACACACTTGTCTCTCTTAAACATATCTCCAGAAGAGAAATTTACTCTACTATCTAAATAGCCCATAACAAACATAAAACTCCCATAATTTTTACTGAAAAAGACAACAAGCACATTATGAGACTATAAAATGGGTTTTTATGTGTTCCACAATTAAGTACATGCAATATATAAACCTTCTAGTTCTTTAGGTTATCTCTCTCCTCCTTACCTCACTCTCTCTGTTTTTTCCTGTCTCTGTCTGTTTGTCTCTTTTTGCTTCTAATGTAGTTTGTCCAAAAACAAAATTTCCTTTTGGAAACTTGTGGAAACATGAGTGGCATAGAGGCAAAATGTAACTTTAACTTATTTTCTCAAAGAATTACAGAAATGGTCTATTTTATTACACTCCAGCACCCTTAAAAAATGATACAACTTAGCATTTTTCTCTACATAGCTCTTAATTTTTTTATTTATAAAGTGATTCACAGTATACTAAGTAATTTTACCTACATTGTGATCTTATTCACTCTTACTACAGTACAGTTAATTTAACCAATAGTTACCAGTATTCCCTATCATTTGTGATTTGCATATCACAATAGATAGTTAACATTTGCAATAGCTACATTTCAAAATTTTTAGTATGTACAATATAATAATTTTCTATGGCATGAAATTTCTCCAAAGAGTTTTTTTTTTTCTGGTCAGAAACTACTTCTTTTTTGGAAAGTTTTTGAGCCTCTCTATTTTAATCATGATCACAAGCATTTGACTCTCTTGCAAAATCAAAGAACATTTTTATGATTACAAGTAGATAACAAAAATATTGTATATTTTGAGATGCTGTGTGTTCAGCTGGATTTACTTACTAGCTAAATGTCTTACTCCTACATAAAAGGCTTGTCATGTACAAATTGGATAAAACTATTGATGAATTAATATATGGCATGAACCTTCTGGATTGCTTAGAAATTCTTGACATGATTAATGTTCCATTGGAAATGACAAGTCCCAGCTCTATATCAAAGAAAAACTGACTTTCAATTTCTGGGAATTTCAGGTTTGGAGTGTTTATTTGAAGTTGATGTTCACAGAACCATGTTATTTTATGGGGCTTTAGAGATATTGATAATGTGGAAACTATTCCTTGTGGAATTAATAGAATAAAGAATTCATTTTGGTTTTAACTCTGTGGTCCTGAGACTATGCCTTTTATGGCCCCCATAGTAGCTGGACTGTGAGTAATTTTTGAAGGAGACTCTGGAGGTTTGCCTGTGCTTTGGAGATATGACTTGAGTGCTTTAGAATCTAGTGAAGTGCTTCTCTGAAGCTTTTAAGAGTCCTGGTATAGTGACCTTTTCTGCCAACTGAGATTGTATTTAAGAATAATCAGAGATAGCATATTGAGGACATAGAAGGTTTTGTGGTGAAAATGTCAAATAACATGTCTTTCTGCAAAGAGTTAGATTGATTGCCTAGACTCTAGGCACTGAGCCTTTATGAACCAAGTAAATAGATAAATCAGTTCCCATCACTTAAACCTGAGTTTGACACCAACCCCTAGATATGCATGTGAAATTTGCATGTAAGCATAAATGTCACAGAATTGTAACTCACTCTTATTTTCTACCCACTTCAGAGTTAGTGTGTGTGTGTGTGTGTGTGTGTGTGTGTGTGTGTGTGTGTTTTAAGTCTAGAGAGTAACCCAGATGATGGGCATAGGCTTTTAAGTTTTACTTATTGTCCAAGAACTAAATAGGTATTGTAATATTTTCAAGCTAGTTTTTATAAAGACTCTAGAGACTTAGAATTTTCATACCATTTTCATACCTCATTTTCTCCACTTTCATGCAAATGAGGAATCCAGAGTTGTGATGGGTGACTCAAAGTTAAAAATAAATTTAGTGTGGTGTAATGCTCTGTTTTTTTGGAAACATCAACAGAAGTTCACTGCCATCAACCTAATATCAACTAAAATCCAAAATCTGGGGTTCATAAAGAGGAGAAACTTTATTCAAGAGAACAGTTTTCAAACTGGGGAAACAGCCTCCTCTGGAAACCGAAAGTGTGTTCCTCGAAGACAAAGAGGAGGCTGTTTTTGTAACAAAAGTTCCCATCCTGGTTCTCAATTGCTCCACTTTCATGCAAACGAGGAATCCAAATTTGCACAACCTGATTGGTTCATATAGCATCATATTATCTTTTAGCATTCCGATTGGTCATAATAGAGCTGCTCTGATTGGTCAGCAAATGAGAATGTAGCTGAACAGTTCAGAGTGGTCTGGGCAGGTCTTGGTCCATTGGTTGAAAGGTGATACCAAAAACTTCTTTATAAGGGCTGACAGCAGGAGCACAGTGAAGGAGGCTGAAGGTTTATCTGTAGCTTTTTCCTGAAATGCAGCATGTGGGAGGGTCTTCTGTCTGCAATGGCTGCTAGATTCTAGTAATGCATTTGTTCTCAGTTAACCATGAGGAGTCCTTGGCAGTTACATTCCTTCTTGAGGTCCACTGTAATTATCCTAAACTAGGTGTCAGCTCATATCATCTGTATATATAAAAGCCTAAGCGACCATTATGACCGAACGACTGGTCACTATGATGTGCACTGACCACCAGGGGGCAGATGCTCAATGCAGGGGCTGCCCCCTCGTGGTCAGTGTGCTCCCACAGACAACCTCCCGTGACCCCCTCCCCCCGCCAGCCTGGCTCCAATGGGCCACAATGGCTGGCCAGGCCGAGGAACCCCACCCATGCACGAATTTGTGAACTGGGCCTCTAGTTATAAATAAAAGTCTAAAACACAATTAATTTCAAGAGTAGACAGTATTATTGCACACATAGAATCCCTGTAATAGTTCCATGAATTAAAAAGAACCTATTTTATTTTTCCTTGGAAGAGCTTTAACTCTCAATATGCTGTTACAATAAAAGAACTACAGAGCTTCAAAGGACCTTTCAGATCATTATTCAATGCCTTATTTTGGACAGGTAAAAACTGATGCTTAGAGAGACTAGATGACTCACCTAAGTTTGGGAGCTAGCTAATGGCAGAGCTGGCCCTGATTCCAAGTCTATCAAGCCTCATATATGCTTTAATTTATTTGGAAGGATTTTTGAGATTACAAAATTTTCTTACTCTTCGGTTAGGCTAATGGAAACTGTTTCAGAAATGACTTTCTGGGGCTTTAAATCTATTTTTTTCCCTCCACTCCAAGTGTCAGTCCCAACTTCATTTCCCTATCTCTGCCCTTCCTAGAATCTCTGATAGATCCTTCTGCAGGCCCAGACCCACCTGATTTTCTGGTTAGATCTGAATCAGGTAAGATGTATAGCCCTGTTTATCTTCTGCTTCCATCTAGGGACACTTTGGTTCAAATCACCATCCCCAAACTACTTATTTCCTCTTGGAAAATGTCATATGAGATATCATTTTCTATATAGAATAATCAATGAATGGTTGAATAAATAACACATCATTAGTTTATTTATTCAACAAATATTTATTGTGCAATTACCATGGGCAAGACATTGTGCTTGGAGGTGGGGATATAAAAATGAATATGCCATGGCACAAATTCAAGCATTTGGCAGTCTTGTTAAAGAAGTTATAGTGTCGTATGTGTCTCCTCAAGGCACAAGTGAGGCTCACCTGATGCAAATTACCTCCCTCACACTAATAAGGCCTTGAATGGCCTCTTGGTTCACAACAAATATTCCACACTAATTTTTCTTTCTTTTTTAAACAAACACACATATGACACTTATCATGTGCCAGGCACTGTTCCAAGAATTTTACAATTATTAATTAATCAGTCCTTAGTCAACTCTAAGAGGTAGGTTCTATTGTTATTCTCCCTTGATGAGGAGGAAACTGAGGCACAGAGAAATTAAATAAATTGCCTAGTTCCACAGAGCTAGCAAGTGGTGAAGTTAGGATTTGAACCCAGATAGCCTGTGTGCTTAACCACACGTTAAGAACCTGGACTAAAGGAAGAGGGAGCACTGATGAATTTCATATCTATATAATAAAAGCCTAAGCAACCCTTATGGCGGAACAACCGGAACGACCAGTTGCTATGATGCGCACTGACCACTAGGGGGCAGATGCTCAGTACAGGAGCTGCCCCTGGTGGTCAGTGTGCTCACACAGTGGGAGCACCACTCAGCCAGAAGCCAGGCTCATGGCCAGCGAGTGCAGCGGAGGTGGCAGAAGCCTCTCCCACCTCCGTGGCAGCGCTAAGGAGCAGTGAGCCGAGCAGTAAGGAGTAGCGAGCAGGCGGGTGGTAAGGAGTGAGGGGTCCCGGACTGCGAGAGGGATGTCCAACTGCTGGCTTACAGGGAGCGGGCCTAAGCTGGCAGGTGGATATCCCCTGAGGGGTCCCGGACTGTGAGAGGGCACAGGCTGGGCTGAGGGACAACCCCCCTCCTCCAAGTGCACAAATTTCGTGCACCGGGCCTCTAGTTTAGTAATACATAGGAGAGGAGAGAAGACAGACTTTAGAGCTTCTGGAGATTAGTTTACCAAAAGATACAATGAATGAAAAAGGTGTTATGAGAACTTTTGAAGATTTGATGCCCTTGTAATGTGCCCATATTTTGATACTTATGTTAATTTTGTATATTTGCCTAAAACAAACTACAGAAAAGCTAGTTAAATAAACATCTGGTGTGCTTATTTTGAAATTCAACAGGGAACAGTTAGCCTGGTTAAATGGCATCAGATTTTCTCTTAAACCTTCCTCCTTTCCTTGGTGAGTATCAGTAATATCCATTGAGGATCCCAACCAGAGCCAGCTGTCTACCACAATTGGACACACAATGAATTAGCTGGGCACACAATAGATTGTACAGATGTCTTATTATAAACATACTAGAGGCCTGATGCACAAAATTTGTGCAAGAGTAGGCCTTCCTTTCCCTGGCTGCCAGCACTGGCTTCCCTCTGGTACCCAGGACCCAGGCTTCCCTCACAGCCCCAGCTTCATCTGGAAGGTTGTCCAGAAGGACGTCTGGTCTAATTAGCATATTATGCTTTTATTATTATAGGTACATCTGAAACTTTTATAACATTAACCAATGTCACCCCAGTAAACTTAATAAAATTATGAAAAAATTTAAATAAGAATTAGTTTAAAAAAATAATGATGTCTGGGTTATAGTCTGGTCCAACTAAACCAGAATTTTCTTATTCTAAGCTTCCCAGGCTGTGCAGCTATGCTTGGTAACCAATAGCTTCAAGTGCTCTTCAAACTTTGTCATGCATCAGGGTGATCTGGAGGGCTTATTAAACATGAATTGTTGATTCCTTTATTCAGAGATTCTGATTCAGAAGGTCTGGAGTGAGGCCAGAGAATTATATTTCTAAAAATTCTCAGGACATGTGGATGCTCTTTCCTTACACCATTCCCTCCTTTCTGATCATTCACAGAGTCTCCTGAATCTTACCTTCTGAATATCTTCATATCCAACTTTTCTCTCCATTCACTTGTCTCTGCACTAATTCTCCCTTCTTGAAATATGATTCTTTGTTCTTGCTTCTAGTCTCACCCACTCCAATCCATTTCCACAAAGCTTCCAGAGTAATCTTTTAAAAAATGTGTGTATTAACACCATGATTACAAGTTTGAATTATTAATTTGAAGTGTGAAAAGTAATGACTCTCTTAATAGTCAACTGTGTTTCTACAACTTATTCCATATTCTACCAACTTTCCTGATTATTTCTTGACCCCCAAGAAAATCTTAGTACCACTTTTCCATTTGCACAGCATTGAGTGGCATTCACTATATTTTACAGTGATCATTTAGACAGAGGTCTCTCCTTCTTCATCATGCACTGTAGGAGGGGGACACAAATTGCCTTATTGTATCTTATTCATCATTGTATACCAAGGATTTAGAACAGCACTTGGAGAAAGAAAAGGTCTGATCAATTATCTGCTGACTTAGTGGGTTGCGTTTGTTAGCTAATTTACTCTCAGTTCCTCCGGCACCTTTTGAACAATTCTTTAGTGAGGCTTTGAGTAAACAGAAATTTATACTTCAGCATTACTGATGTAATTATCACTGTGTCAATGTTTTCTGATACAAACTGCCTTCTGAAATAAATTGAGACCTTTTGAAATCTTAACCATTTAAAAATGTCAACATTTTTTTTCCAGAGGAGAATATTGTAAGTCATTATATAAACATAATTTAAATTATTTAGGTTTTGATTTTCTTCATTGTAGAGATACTTTTTTCATATCCATAGCAGAGTAAATTGTGATCTTTTAATAATGGTATGTGTTTTTGAGATTAGACATACCATTCAAAAAATTATCCTGTAACTCTAATGGTGAAATAATATTCAGTTTATATACATTGTGAGAAATTGACACATTTTCAAATTGACATAGGAAGGAAAATGATGTATATTTTTGAGAACTCAAAATTCTAAATAAATAGTTGTTGAGAGCTGACTAAAATTAATCACTATTACATATACTCTAAATCTTTGCATACAAATTTAGTTTGGATTTAGGATATAACTTAAATTTATAAAGGCCAATGCTACCTTTATATAAACATGATATAAACTAGGCTTAAAACAGAAGTTACCTGTTTCTCTATATGGTGGATATTTGTGGGTTTTCCTTTGGGGCGGGGGGCGGGGGGGGGGGGGTAGCTCCTCTACTGTGTGTAGCAATGACGCTTCTGACATAATCTCAATTTGCCACGTTTCCAGGAAGATTCCACTTTGTCTTTTCAGCAGTAACCATCTTGTATGCTACACTGGTCAAACATCCTATATCATAAAAGGCTAATATGCAAATTGTCCCCTCGACTGGGAGTTTGACCAAGAGTTCAACCAGGAGTTAGACCAGGTGGCGGGGCTGGCCAGCCAACCGCCCGTGGCCCCTCCCCCTGGCCCACTATTTGCCCACGGCTCCTCCCCCCACTGGCCCCACTCCCAATTGGCCCCCCACCCCAAACAGGGGTGGGAATGGCCCACCAATCGCCCTCAGCCCCTCCCCCGGCTGGCCCCCCCATCCTGATTGCCCCCCCCCCGATCCAGGGTAGGGCCGGCTGGACAACCTCCTGTGTCCACTCCCTCTGGCCGGCCTGGCCCAATTGCCCCAATCAGGGTGGGCTGGATGGACCCCATCTGTGCACGAATTTATGCACCGGGCCTCTAGTTTAATAATAGTAACCACTATTTATTAGACAACTTTGATTTGCTAGACAATTGCCAAGCACTCTGTGTGTTATTTGTAACCTCATTTCAAACTGTTAAGAGAAAGGCCATAGCAGCATTCTTTTCTAAAAATAACTTTTAATATTTTTAGAATTGTGATTCTAACCATAGAACTTCACCCAAAAGCATGTCATCAAGGTCAAGAATTCACAAATCATGCAACTGTTCATTCAACACTTCAAATTGTAAAGATAAATACAACAACATCATGAAATGATTATTTACTGCTCAGTCACTTTTAGATGCCTTACTCACTGTATTTAATTTTCACAATGGCCTACCTAGAAGGTAGTATGTATTTGCCTATTATGCAGATAAGAATAAAGTCTCAGCAAGGTTAATTAGTACATGCTGTATCACTCAGCTAGTTAGTGGTGGAGCAGAAATGGAAAATCATATCAGTACAAGGTTCCTGATCTTTTCATTAACACTACACTATCTTGAAATTGCCTTAAGAATGTAAAAATATACTTATTTTTCCATGCATTAATCCTATATCCTATTTCTTTTTACATTATATTGCATTAAAATAAAATCTAATATCTGATATTTAGGTCACTATTTGTTGGATACTAGTGTAACATAACTAACCTTCAAATAAATAATTTCTTTTATATTTGCCATAATGTGTATGTTGTTAGCAGTAAAAGAAAACATTGATTTTAATATTGTCTGCATTTTGCTTGAAGCATTGTTAACTAAAGTAATACATTCACATTTGTCCCATGAGTGTTCAGAGCACAATGAATAACCTATCAAATATAATGTAGCAAGCTATAAAATAGGCATAATTGTGTTGAGTGAGTTATAGTGTTTAAAAATCACGATCTGGCATAATGTCAAATATTAAAGGGGAATGAAGCACATATACAAGGCAAAATCATTTATCCTTTGTGAATCTGGTGAGGAAGCTGTAAGGTCTCTAAAATGCCTTTGGAGAAAAATATATATCTTTGATGCCCCATCAGTGAAAACACATTGTCACAGAAAGAGAAGTTATAATAAACTTAACAATTTTAAAAAGTGGAACTTTTCTGCTGTATATGCTAGGAATCTTGAATTTGACTCACCAGGAAAATATTGGTTGGGGATCACCACTTAATTTAATCCTTAATTTGGATTATCAACACTTTTTTTTTCAAATGAAGAACAGTCTTTTATTTTTTTAAAGTATCATTTAAAGTGGTTTTAATATATATTTTAATTATTTTAAATTACAGTTTACATTTAATATTTTGTATTAGTTTCAGGTGTATAGCATTGTGTTTAGACAATCATATACTTTACAAAGTGTTCCCCCTGATATTCCGGTACCCACATGGCACCATACATAGTTATTACAATATTACTGACTGTATTTCCTATGTCGTACTTTACATTCCCTGACTATTTTGTAACTACCAATTTGTAAGTACTTCTCAATCCCTTCACCTTTGTCACCAGTCCAGCCACCCTCCTACTCTGGCAACCATCAGACGGTACTCTGTTTCTGTTTTATTTGTTCATTTATATTGTTCTTTAGATTCTACATATAAGTGAAATCATATGGTGTTTGTCTTTCTCTGACTCACTTATTTTTCTTAGCATAATACCCTCTAGGTCCATTGAAACTGTTGCAAATGGTAAAGTTTTGTTTGTTTTTTAACCTCACCCGAGGACATATTTATTAGAGAGAGAGAAACATCGATCGGTTGCCTCCTGTACACACCCTGAGTGGGGATCAAACCTGCAACCTAGGTATGTGCCCTGACTGGGAATCAAACTCACAACCTTTTGGTGTAGGCGGGACTACACTCCAGTCAACTAAGCCACCCGGCCAGGGCTATTCACACTCTCTTGCTTGCTTTCTCTGCTGAAGCAAGCTGCCATGCTGTGAGCTGCTCTGTGAAAAAGGCCCTTGTGACTGACGAGGAACTAAGGGCAGACTCCAGGCAGGAGCGAGCATTGAACTGAGGTCCTCAGTTCAGCAATGACAGAAAAAGTGAATCTTGCTAACAACCACATGAATGAATTTGACAGCCGATGCCTCTCTAGTCATGCCTTGGCTGCAGCCCTGGCCAACTCCTTGACTTCAGGGTTTGAAGAGACTCAGCTAGAGCACTTAGATAACTTCATCTGCATTCCTGACCCAGAAACTGAGGTGATAAGCATGTGAGTTTTTTTTTTTTAAAAAATTGATTTTAGAGAAAGAGAGAAGGGCCAGGGGGAGATGAGGGTGGAGAGGTTGATTTGTTGTTCCACTTATTATGCATTCATTAGTTGATTCTTGTATGTGCCCTGACCAGGGCTCAAACCTGAAACCTTGGCGTATCAGGATGAAGCTCTAACCAACTGAGCTACTGGGCCAGGGCATGTTGTTTTAAGCTACTAAATTTTGGACTAATTTATTACCTAACAATAGATAATAAGTTGGACTCATTGTTTCAACCAATTCACATGAATCAACTCATTAATTCTTATAATAACACTATGAGGTAGACATTATTTTTAACTCCATTTTGCATCTGGGCACAACTTAGCTGCTCCTCTGTTCTTATCTTGGATTCCCAGTCCTCTATCAAGCTCTTAAAGTTGTTGCCAGAATTCAGCTCCCTGTGGTTATATGATGAAAGTCCTCATATTCTTACTAGCTGTCATCCAGAAACCATTCTCAGCTGCTGGAGTCAGCCCATAGTTCCTTGCCACGTGCCATTCACAGGCAATTCACAACGCAGGTATTTGCTTTCTTCCAGGCCATCAGGAGCATCTCTTCTGTCTTCTACATCCCTCTTTTAAGATCTCATCAGATCAGAATGAATTATAATATAGACTTTCTTTTGATGAACTCCACTGATTAGGAACCTTAATTACATCTGCAAAAATATCTTTGTTATATAAAATGCTATAATCATTGGAATGAAATTCTATCACATTCATAGGTTTCAACAAGGGGATGGGTCTCTTGAAATAATTTTAGAATTCTACCTACCAAATATATTTGTTGTTCTAGTCTTTAATTAAGGCTGTTTTATATGTTTGTAACAATGTAGTACATTTAAATGTGTATCCTCCTTTAAACTCTATCATATCATAAGCATTTTCTATTATTTATAGGATTCATAACCATAATTTTAATAGATTTATACTCCTATATAATAATGACATAATATGCAAATTAACCCTCACGCCCTCACAAGATGGTTGCCTATGACTAGGCCGGCAGGGGTGTTAGTGAGGGACGACTAAATGACTGAACAGCAGGCTGCGTGGGGCGACCAGGCCAGCAGGGGGGGCAGTTAGGGGCAACCAGGCCGGTTGGGGGGATGCAATTGGAGGCAACCAGGCTGGCAGGGGGGGCAGTTGGGGGCAATTAGGCTGGCAGGGGGGCAGTGAGGGGCGACTAGGCTGGCAGAGGGGGGCAGTTGGGGGTGACCTGGCCAGCAGGGGGGGCAGTTAGGGGTGACCAGGCTGGCAGAGGGAGGCAGTTGGGAGCAACCAGGCCAGCAGGGGGGGAAGTAAGGGACGACCAGGCAGGCAGGCAGGTGAGCAATTAGGAACCTGTGGTTCCGGATTGTGAGAGGGATGTCCAGCAGTCGGACATCCCCCAAGGGGTCCCGGATTGGAGAGGGTGCAAGCTGGGCTGAGGGGATCTCTCCCCTCCCCCCCCCCCGTGTGCATGAATTTCATGCACCGGGCCTTTAGTGTACTATATAAAATTAAGTTTGACAAATTTTCCTACACATTTTTGTGTCAAATCCTGGGAAAATTATGATATTTAACTTTCAAGTGAGACAAGTTTCTTAATTCTGCTTTACATAATGCCTGGCACATTGAAAACATTTAAATATTACCAACATCATTATAATCATAATCATTTATTCTGACCCCATATTCACTTCACTCCAGATTATTGTAGATCTATTTGATCCAAAGGATTTTTGCTTGATGTCAGTAAGAATTCAAAAATATTTGGAATATGAGGAAGAATATTCAAATGGTAATTTGAGTTTTTTGTGACTTGCTCTCTCATCTGTAAAATGGAGATAGCAATATGCATCACACAGCTTCTTGATAATGTGTATAAGAGGACAAGTTATATAATTATTACATAATTGATATTCAATAATTTAATTTATTTATCTTTAAAGTTCATTAAAATATTCCAGGCACTTTGTAGATACTTATAGTCAAAATTCTTATTAAATGGTCCATATTTCTTTTACATTCAGAATTTATGGAATTAACAAAAGTTTGTAAAAGATAAAATATACAATTAAAGCAAGTTTGATTTTTAAAAAAAATATTTTATTGATTTTTTTTTACAGAGAGGAAAGGAGAGGGATAGAGAGTTAGAAACATCGATGAGAGAGAAACATCGATCAGCTGCCTCCTGCACACCCCCCACTGGGGATGTGCCCGCAACCAAGGTACATGCCCTTGACCAGAATCGAACCTGGGACCCTTCAGTCCGCAGGCCGATGCTCTATCCACTGAGCCAAACCGGTTAGGGCACAAGTTTGATTTTTAAAAAAAAAATATATATTTTTTATTTCAGAGAGGAAGGGAGAAGGAGAGAGAGATAGAAATATCAATGATGAGAGAGAATCATTGATTGGCTGCCTCCTGCATGCCCCACATTGGGGTTCAAACCCACAACCCAGTCATGTGACCTGACCGGGAATCAAACTGTGACTTCCTGGTTCATAGGTTGATGGTTCAACCACTGAGCTTCGCCAGCCTGACAAAGCAAGTTTGAATTTCAAGGAATAAAGCAATGAGCTGTTTTTAAAAGTTTTCTTTATACTCCAAACAAGATCTATCAATAATAATCTACAGAATTTCATAGTTCTCATGTTTCTTAAAGATAACTTAAATAAATAATAAACATACATATACTCTTTAAAAACAACCACTGTCTTTAATGAGTAACACATTTTACTTAAGCATTTTCCCTATAGGTTTTCTGAAGCAAGCATAAAAAACAACAACACGCTTATTCTGTTAAAAAGAGCTTCTTTAATTTTCATTTAACATGTTAAAATTGATTAATTGCTATATTTTCAGTACATTCATCTTTATTTTTCATTGTGATTTCACCATATTCTAGTCTGAAACATTCACATAAAAACTGTGTGGGCTAAAATGTTATGCAAATCATTGCATGTCAATTAAATCCAATGTTATTGGAATCTATTAGTTTCCTCCTTACAGGAAGATACCTAGAGGTAATTGATGGAAATGTTATCTTTGGAGAAACATTTAGGCTGATGTGCATTATAGAAACAAAACAAAACAACTTATAAGTTTTAGCATTAAGTTTAATTAAAGGTACTTTATTCCAGTCATAATACGGGAATGTTTCAAACAACCTTTTTGCACTGATGATGATGTTCTGTTACATTAGACAAGTGATCACTTCAGAAGGCAGTTCCCTAGGGTAATGGGCACACCGCATGGTGTGCTAGTTAAAAGCAGTCAGATTGGCTCTGGCCCCTTTGGTGCCTTAGCTTCCTCATCTAAAAAATGGGGAATACATTATCTTGAAAGGGTTTTATGAGAAGAGTGAGATCATCTCTATAGAGTGCTATCACCTAGTATATTGTGTTCAAAGTTAACTTTTATTCCATTACTGTAATTTATTGTACCATTTTATAGACAGTTTCTGAAAAGCTAACCTGTTGCTTTTCTAATGCCTCCCTGATGGAATTTCTTTGTAGAAAACCTGATAATATTGAGACATTAAATTGAACTGTGGCGGCCAAGCCTCAATTCTGATGGGATTTCTGTATGTTTTAGTGCCAATCCTCATTGTAAATGAGCACGGGGAAGAACTTAATTGGCCAGGGAAGAGAATTTAAAGCTGTTTCCTTTTAAATGGTAATGAATCTAAATCTCCCTAAAACCATTTATGGAAAAAGTTTTTTAAAGTAGTATGATGTCCATTATGTAGAGCAACTATGGGGTAAATAGGCTGACACTATCCTTTCTATCTTCTGCCCTATAAAACCAGAGATATAGTCAACTTAGACCAAACTGCTATTGTTCCTATATGCAGAGTGTTTGTAGCAGCTTCTCCTACAGGAAAGGCCCCTGGCGCCCCATAAAGTCTTGTAGTTACATCCATACCTTTGGGAATCAGTCCTGGCTCTGCCTTCTACCTTCCCTGAGCCATGTGCTCTCTCTGCCTTATGGTTCCAGTTTTTTCTCTAATTATCAGACAGTCTTTGTAATTCTGGTTGTGCCCTCAGATAGTCTCTCAGTTCTTACTTCTTGAGTCTATGTTATACTGCCCTTGGACCAGCATTGTTCTACTCCATTTCTTGTCCTAGCATCCAGAACCTTGGCTCTGTTAAGTTATTCCAGACCCGTGCCTGTCTAGAGAGAGGGGGTAAGCGCCCCAAATCTTGAGTATTCCAGTCTAGAGATTTTCTTGGAGACCTGGGAGCTCATGTTTATTTTTATGCTAAATCACCCAAGATATAAAGAACGAGGCTAAAGGGTCAACTTAGACCCATCCCCACACACCACACGCCATTCCATCCCCACCAAGGAGAAAATGAGATGACCCTGGGATGCTGGATACCTTTGATTGATGATAACAAGATTATAACAATTTCCATAAATGTCTCAAGTGAACCCGAACACACTCTTGGGGCCTTGATTTGGAACTGCGCAGGATATGGTGAAACTAAGTTTTGATGGATATTTCTGGAGAACAGACTTTAAAGAGTTGAGGAAATATCCAAGGTTGATGCCCTCACTCTAAGTTGTTTTCTTCCCCCAAACTTTGTTTGTTCTGAGCCATGCAGTTCCTCTGACCCAGCCCTCTTGCATCCAAGAGTACTCATGGCATAGAGGTTCACTTTTTTAGAGAGAATTTCCCAGACCAATGGTAGCTGGCTTCTGTGGGATAAGAAACTATGCAGCCTACAGTGATACCAGTGTCACAGTTAAGAACTCTGTAGCCCCAGTCTAAATTGCTGACACCAATTACAAAACTGGCAGATTCTTTTTGGAATACATCTTTTCCTCCATGGAGTTCATTGTTAGGTTTTGTGGGAAATACAAAAGATTCATGGATATAGTTTTCGTTCTTGAGTAGATTATAACTTATGAAAGTCACAGAAACAAATGATAAAACATGTTTTTATGCTGTATGATATTAGAGAAGGAAGTGATCTTTACAGGTTTGTGGCAAGTGGTTTCATGGGTAAGGTAGGTTCAAGCTAGGGTTTGAACAAAGTTGGCAGTGTGCAGATATGGGAAATATTTGATGGGGAATGTTCAGAAAGATTCACATTGCAGTTGGAAAAAAGCTGATTAGTTTATTCTCAGGCTTAAAACCTTTCAATGTTTTCCAGTTGTGCTTCTCAAACTTGAATGTGAATATACAATGAGACTGTGAAATGATTCAGATTTAGTAGGTCCACAGTGGAGTCCGAGATTCTGTATGTATAACAAGTTTCCAGCAATTGCATCTAGACCTCAGGTAAAACTTTGAGAAGCAAAGATCTATAGGTGGGAGTAGGACAAACTACACCCCATGGACCAAATGCAGCCCACCACCTGTTATTAAATAAAGTTTTATTGGAACACAGGCACATCCATTTGTTGTCTATTGTCTATGACTGCATTTCCACTATAATCATTTTCCATCCTTTAGACTCTGGAATAGCAGAGTCTAAAAACATCTTCCTGTTGAAGATGAAAAGTACATGTCTTCCTGTTTGGGGAGTTGATGATTAGTGGTAGGATATGAAAGCTCCTTTACAGGCCCTCCAAACTCCAATTTAAATAAGGTTTCTGCTTATTGGAATCTTTGTAGAATAAAGCAGTAATAAGAGTAGCACTTTTAGGGGTAGAGTGAGGAGAGAGGTGTAATGCAGGATTTATTTAGGAGAGTAGTGGGAAAAATGTTGGATAGAGCAGTATGCAGCCCCAAAATAATGACTTTCAAACCAGGGACAAAAATCTTCCTTTTCTTACTATTCTGAATTAGCAATTCTCCAAATGACTTCTGAGAAATTCTGGGACCATGAGATGCTCTTTAATAACAGGTATTTGTGGTCATAGAAGTTTCAGAAACTCTGAACAATATGCCCTCCTTTTTCAGAGTACAGTTCACACACTTTTACAGTAAAGAAGCAAATTTAACTTTGCTTCATCCAGGGTAATTCAATTTCTTTGACTGGAATATTTCCCTCCCTTGGAACAGCAAGTGCATTTTGAGGAGTTCGTTCTCTGTGGAGTTCACTTTGGGATATGTTGGTTTGGCAACACAGAATGTGAAAACCCATAATTGAAGTGGTGTTCTAGGAAGATCTTCCTGGCAGCTGCAGCGTGGATACTTTGGGGAGGAGGGAATGGGGCACACAGACCTGCTCTGAAGTTTGGCATGGGATGATGAAACCTTAGGTAAAAGTGGGGAGAGGAATGAAGGGTGAATTCAAGACAATGTAGAAGAAACTATCTTTGAACTACTAAAATACTAAAGGTCCTATTATAAACTCCCAACTAATTCTGCATTTAGCACCCCAAACAGGGCAGATGAACTTTTTTTATTACTTCCTGCAACGGAGAACTCTCTATTGAAAATTGCAACTGACTTCACATACTGGAGGAAGGCTTTCTTTGATAAAACTTTATTTTTCCTTGATTTCTTCATAAGCAGTAATTCTTGGGTTAAAGTAAGTTGATATGTGATATCCAAAAATCTGGAAATAACAATATATGTTTTATACTCTTTTAGATGAACAATTAGACTCATATCTTTACTTTCATAAAGTATACCACCTAAAAATATATTGAGCATGTTATTTAAAAATTAAACTAACATCATTTACCAATGTTTTTTCTGTGAAATTTTCTATAGTTGTTTTTAATGTTAAGTTTTGAATTATGCTCCCGTGGATTTAAATACTTACCCCGAGTCTTCTAGAATATACATGGGTATTATTAAAAACCTAAAAGTGTTGTGTTTCCCAAACTGTGTTCCACAGGGATCTCATGAAGTGTTATAACGCATTTGGAAAGTGCTGCTTAAACAGATTTCTTTGCTGCAGGAATTTTTTGAGCCTTTATATAATAATGTTCATTGTGATTCTGCAAGAAGGGGATTTATATGCAAGGTTTCTTAAGATTATTTGACAGTGGAATTTTTTGGATATGAGATACCATTTACCTTACACTAGTATTTTGTGGGATACCATTTGAACAATGCTGTTCTCATATATAAATATATTATAGCGTTGTTCTTAGGATAAAATAAAATCAGGTAAGTAAACTGCTTAGCCTCACACCTGGCACCTGGCACATCTTTTATTATTATACTACTAGAGGCCCAGTGCATGAATTCATGCACAGGTGGGGTCCAACAGGCCCGCCCTAATGGGGGTCCATTGGGCCAGGCCAGCAGGGGGGATGGGCCACTGGCAGTTGGCTGGCCTTGCCCCCAATCTGCGTGGGAGGGGCCGATCAGGGGTGGTGCTGGCTGGGGCGAGGGGCCACAGGTGGTTGGCAGCCAGCCTCGCCCCCGATCAGGATGTTGGGGGCCAATCAGGGGCCTGGCCGGCTAGGGGGGAGCCAATTGGGGCCGAGATCAGGTTGGTTGGCTGCCGCAGTGCACGTGGTGGTTCTGGTCATTCCGCTGTTCTGGTCGCTGGGCTTTTATATATATATAGATTACTATCACAACTTGTACTTCCTGTTTGATATTATCACCACCAATATTTATTATTATTTCTCTGTTTTCCTTCCTTTTGCAGTGACTTTCCAAAAGTCTAGACCAGTGGTCGGCAAACTCATTAGTCAAGAGCCAAATATCAACATTACAACTATTGAAATTTCTTTTGAGAGCCAACCTTTTTAAACTTAAACTTCTTGTAATGCCACTTCTTCAAAATAGACTCACCCAGGCCATGATATTTTGTGGAAGAGCCACACTCAAGGGGCCAAAGAGCCGCATGTGGCTCGCAAGCCACGGTTTGCCGACCATTGGCCTAGACAATGCATACTGTATTATTCAGCTATACTATACTAATATAGATCTTTGAGGCAACATCAGCATTAATGTTAAATGGGATAAAATTTTATCTTACAATTTCAAAATACTATATTTCAGTTAATTTTAGAAACTTTTCTCACTTAATTGTGGTGCATAGCAGCTGAACTTACTACTGTAGTCCTCTGAGATTCATGGGGCAAAAAAGAGTTTCTCATTTCACGAAAGATGACAAGAATATTTCTTAAATTTGTTGCTTGAAATTTCTTTGCAAAATGATCAAGAGAGCTACACATTTCCATAATAGCTAGAAAAAATGTTTTGTTCTTTACATAGTCAATGTTTTCAGGAGGCTAGGAACAAAAGAATCTTCAGAAAAATACAGTTTTCCCTGTGATATAGGCCTCTACAAATTGAAGAAAATGTACCATTGCATAAATCCTAATACAAATATTAATAACAGGGTAATAGTTTGTATTTGTCTTTTTTTTACACTATGAATGAATGCAGTTTATTCCACATTAATGATTTCTCAATAAAATGAGATAAAAACATGTAACTATATTATATTTATCAGAAGTTAAAGTAGCTCATCTACTTTGGACACAGAGATTCCAAAATTGTTTTTACAATAGTTTTAAATTTCCAATAAAGAACAAAACATTATAAATAACACAGTAAAAGAAACATTTAACAATGTAGTTAAAAATGATTAGTGTTACTTTGCTACCCAACTACATAAAGAGATTTTACTTTTAAATTTCAAATTAACTGATTAAAATTGAGGAGATTCTCCTTACTTGGAATATGTTTTAACCACATGTATGTTAAATTTATGCAAACTATATATTGCTTTATTCACACTGTGGATGGACTCTAGTCATATAACATCACCTGTTCATTCTCACTTGACTCTTGAGCTTTTCTTTTATAATCTTTATTGTTGAAAGTATTACAGATGTCCCCTTTCTTATATTTTTACTAGAGGCCCAGTGCACAACATTCATGTGCTGGGGGGGGGGGGGGGGGGGAGGGATCCCTCAGCCTGGCCTATGCCCTCTCGCAGTACGGGACCCCTTGGGGATGTTTGACTGCTGGCTTAGGGGGAAGCGACCCGCGGGCTGATCAGGGAATGGCACTGGCCAGCGAGTGGCTGGCCCCGCCCCCAATCGCCCCTCCACCACCACTGTCACCACTGCCCCCTGATCATTGTCCCCTCCCTCTGTCCACTGGCACCTGCCTTGGCTGGCCTGGTGTGGCCCACTCGCCAGCCCTGCCCCTGCCGACCGGTTGTTCCACTGTTTGGTCAATTTGCATATTAGGCTTTTATTATAAAGGATTTTTCAAAACTATTTAGCTCTTAATCTTATTTGATGATCTTGCTCTGGTAACCCTAGATTTGGAAATTATACATATATTTATTCTGAAAATCCATGAATATAAGGAATACCTAAACTCAAAATGCAGAAGAAATGTTTATGGGTTACTTCTTTAAGTCTTATTAAATCCTTCAGCATTCAATAAATAATATTAAGTGTCTATTATTGTTTGAATTAAAAGGGAAGCAAATCAAGACTCAGCATAAGAGAGTATCATAATCCCTCAAAGCTAGATGACCAAAACTAAAACTCTTAAGTGAAAGATAAAGAGCAATTAAAACCTATAGTTAAAAAATACAGGTGAATTATTTATTTTTATCTTTTGCAAACAACTGAAACCTAAATATAATATTTTCCCTGTCCTCTATGTGACATTGGTGTTTCTCAACCAGAGAATATTCATTTTCTTTGGAATCACAGTAGCAACAAAGTGGGTCAGGAAGGAATGCCTGCCAAGGCTCATCTACTAATCCTGTCTTTGGCAAGCTCTTAGACCTCTCTGAAATGTCGTTTCTCATGTGGAAAATAGGTCAAGTAATATCAAGTGTAAATTTTCTATATTATTCTGAGGATAAAAAATATCAATGTATGTGGAAAAGAAGTGACAGCCCTAGATCACACTATGAATGTTAAGAATTATTGTGGGTCATAAACCATCTGAATTCTTCTTGGCCCAGATCTTTGCAAGCCTGGCTTCTTCTCTTCCTTTAGGTTTAACTTAAATGTCACCTCCTTAGAGAGGGCTTCCCTGAACAATTTGTCTAAAGTAGGAATCCACATCCTCTACCAGTCACTCCTTGGCTCTGCTTCTCTTTTCATACCACTAGTAACTATCTGAAATTAGCCTACTTGCTGTTTATGTGTTGTTTTCTGCCTTCCTAATCTGTAGTGTGAACTCCACAGGGCAGGGGCTATTGTGCTGTGCTCATTGCTGACCCCCAATGTCTCAGACAATGTATAATAAAGGAATGTGCTATTAACAATCACTCCTGTCTCTGGGTACATCTGTTAAATGGATTTGGGTCTTAGAGTTGTGTCAAACTGAACATTTTTATATAACTTTCTATGTTCTTGGCAACAAAAGGCTTTAGAAAGTAACTCATTCATCCTTCCAACTCAATCATAAATTCTATCCTAAAGAGAATTGCATTCTCTGTGAAGTCATTTTCACCTCAGATAAAGTCACTTTACATAAAATGCTGCACAGAATTTGTTTTATCTCCAGAGAAGTAAAAGAGAGATTCATTGTTTTATTCTCTTTGTTACAGTGGTTAAGACCATTGAAATCAGTCTTTGGGTATTATTCTCTCCAGGGCCAACCTGGAATCTATACTAATAAAAGGGTAATATGCTAATTAGACCGGGTCGACCGGACATCTTCGGGTCGTTTGGACATCTTTGGGTCGTCCGGTCCTCCTTCCAGACAAAGCCATGGTGGTAGGGGCCAAAGCAGAGGCGGTTAGGGGTGATTGGGCCAGCAGGGGAGCAGTTAGGGGCAATCATGCCGGCAGGGGAGGGCAGTTAGGGGCGATCAGGCCGGCAGGCAGAGTCAGTTAGGGGTGATCAGGCCAGCAGGCAGAGGGTTAGGGGTGATCAGGCAGGCAGGCAGAGGCAGTTAGGGGTGATCAGGAAGACAGGCAGAGGGTTAGGGGCGATCAGGCAGGCAGGCAGAGGCAGTTAGGGGTGATCAGGCAGGCAGGCAGGTGAGCGGTTAGGAGCCAGCGGTCCCAGATTGTGAAAGGGATGTCCGACTGCTGGACATCCCTGAGGGGTCCCGGATTGGAGAGGGTGCAGGCCAGGCTGAGGAGCCAACCCCCCCCCCCTTGCACAAATTCCGTGCACCGGGCCTCTAGTTAGAATCATAAAGCAAGTAGGTCAGTCTGACATTCTCAAATAGCATAATTGTACTTAACCTGTTAGTTAAAAGACTAGGCAGTTTATTCCTATCAAATAAAGCATCCCAATAATGTATGTGATTGGAGAAATAAAATATCCCTGTCTTATAAAACTAACGAATAATTCCCAAAGTGATGGTTAATCACTTGTAAAGTTTTAAACCATCTAGCCTTCTGTTAGTTTCCCTGGCTCTTTGCCTACTGCTCTTCCAATCTCTGTTTCAGCTCCATCCATGCTGGCCTCCTGGCCATTCCTATAATCCTCACCAATCTCCCTTTCCTCACATATCCACAAGGCTCGCTCCCAGGTAGCCTTCAAGTGATTACTCAAATGTGACCTTAGTGGAGAAGCCTTTTGGTCCACAAAGCCCGCTCCACATTTCCTACTACCTTCCCTGCTCCCGTACTGTTTTTCCATAACATATCACCACCTAACATACTTCATATTTTATGTATTTATCTCTTTATTATCTGTTTCCTCTTGTCATAATCTAAGTTCTAGGAAGGTATGGGTTTTTGTATGTCCACTGCTATGTACTGTCTGGTACATGCTAAGCAGTTACATATTTATTGAATTAATTAACATATGAAAAAATATTAATATGCAAAAGGGCAGCCTAATTTGAATAATTAAAGTTCAAACAATTCATTAAAACTGATTATATTCAGTTCTCCAACACTGGAAGATAAGTGTTAATTAAATTGCTGCAAGGAACAGAAACTGCAGGGTAACTCCAGGACATAGGCTTTATTTTAAAGGATTTAGGGAAAGTAAGGAAGGAAGGACATAAGGAAGTAGGGAAATGGAATGTCCTTTCGGGATGTAGTCACTGATCTCCGCTCTGGTTCTTGAACTTTATGGTGTATCAGAATCATCTGGCATGAATCCACGCCATTTTGGATTCAATAAGTCTGCATGGGGCCTAAGAAATTGCACCTCTAACGAGTTTCTAAGTGATTCTGATGCTGTTAGTGATTCTGATTCTGCACCTTGAGCACACTGACCTGGTAGTATAAAAGCCACTATGTTGACCTTATGGCCGTCTTGTACTAATGACTTGGTTCCTTCGACTTTGCTTCCACATTCTTGTTTGACTCATTCTGATACCAGTTCTTACTTTTACCTCAAGTTCTTGGCTTACTCATAGAATCTAGTGCCTCATGACTTCTGCTTTTTGGCTTTTTCTCTCTGTGACCCTCTGTCAACTTGAGTCTGTGTCTCTCATTCAAAGTCCCCAGGGACTTCAGTGATTTGATTGCGTATTCTAGTCACTCTTCTAATAGACACTACACAGGCCCCTTTGGTCATGCAGAGATCCTGGAATAACCAAGTCACCTGGTTATTCCATCTATCTTTGTTCCGGAGTCTGTGAGGATATAGGCCCTTGAGGGTTTTGAAAAGAGTGCTCTGTACTGTACATGATAGACAACTTGCATGAGTTCCTGCTTCAAGGGGATTAAGGATAGTGTGGGAGAGAATGCCTGTATTTTACTGCCAAGTAAGCCATAAATTAGCCTACTAGTACTAGACGAATTTTTGTTTTTCTCTGGGCCCATTTCCCTGGTGATAAAATGAGGGAATTTGATAGGATGATGAGTTGTAAGTTATTTTCCATATGTAGTGTGCTATGATTTCATTAATCTGTTAGTGTGCATACATAGTTGCATGACTGGGTCAGCCTCAATCTCCAAGTCTGTATGATTCAACCTATTAAAATTAAACTTAATACCCTGTTTATTTGTGTGTTCTTCTAAGGAACCAACTTGCCTGAGTTTGAACCCTGGTTCTGCCATTTACTAGCCATGTGACTTTGGGCAAATAACTTTATCTGAGCCCCAGTTTTCTCATCCATAAAATTTGGATTATAATAATTTCTATATAGATTTTTTTGGATTAAATGAGGTATTACATGTAATGTATTTATGATAGTTAGGGATGAAATTATTTAATATATATTAAAGTATTTAGAAAAGTATCTGGCACATGGAAGAGACTGTGCAAGTGCTCTAAAACTTATTTTTATATATTTTCATCTCTGCTACATTTTTCTGTTTTAATACATGTGAGTCTTCCTTGCATGGAATATTTACTTAGAATTGTGCTTAGAGTATAAAGTCAGAAATCCCTAAAATAAAATGATGTAAAGAGGAAATTTTGAAGTGTTTTGGAAATACCTATGTATATTCTTTTAAAATATACTTCTGCAAGCAAAGAGGCATGTGAAGAACATAAAACATATCAATCTTTGCCAAAGGTTGGAAAGAGGGAAGAGGACTTACCACAAATGGAGAAAAGGGAACTATTCTCTGTCTTGGTTGTGGTGGTAGTTACATGACTGAATGTGTTTTGTCAAAACTTATAAATAAAAGAAGTAAAGTGTATTGCTATGTTGTAGCTAAATAAACCTGTATTTATTTTTTAAAATGCTTTTTGGTATAATCTTTTTGATCTGGGAGATTTTGTAGGGTGTACAGTTGTGTGTAATTCTGTCTCACACATTGATTTCCTAAACTTGTATTCATTTATATTTTAAGTATGTGAAATATAACATAAAATGCCAGTAGAAACACTGCCACTGTCTTTGCAGCACCTGCTATCTTTATGTTTGGTTAGTCAGTCTGTGGCACATTTCTCATTACAAAGCTTCAACCTCCCTCACATCTCTATCTTAAATACTGTCCCTGCTTCACCTGCATTTTTCCCTACTCATTTCTCCTGGGGTGCCTTAGGATTTTCCTCATGGAAAAAATGGTAACAGAGTTGCTTATTTGATACTAGAGGCCCGGTGCACAGATTCGTGCACTGGTGGGGTCTCTCGGCCTGACCTGCAGGAATCAGGCTGAAACCAGCTGCCTGACATCCCCGGAGGGGTCCCAGATTGTGAGAGGGTGGTTCTTGGGTGACACACCCCGGAACAGGGCTCCCTCCTCTCTGGTTCCAAGTGTCACCCGAGTACCACAGCTGCCAAGTCACCGCAGCTCAGCAGCTCCTGTATTGAGTGTCTGCCCCCTGGTGATCAGTGCGTGTCATAGCTAACGGTTGGAGTGTCTGCCCCCTGGTGGTCATTGCACGTCATAGCTTCTGGCCGGTCGGCCAGTCGGCTGGTCAGCCAGTCACTTAGGCTTTTATATATATAGATTTGCTGATGCTATTTCAAGTGGTACTATTTTATAAAGGTTACTTTCTAAATTGTTACTGGTATTATGAAGAACTAAAAAGGGTTTTATGACTATTTCATATTCATTAACATAGCTAAATTTAATATTGTATAGATTGTTTTAGCTATTTTTTAAAAATCATATTAAAGAAGCTCCTAGTGTGCTACGTATTTTTAAATTATTATAAATAATATAATAAAAGTATGACAAGTTTTCTGAAACATTTTCTGCATCTGCTGAGAGCACATGATTTTTTCTTCTTCCTCATTTTCTTAATGTGATGAATTAGGCTAATTGATTTTTTAAAATAAAACTTTATTGATTTCCGAGAGGAAGGGAAAAGGAAAGAGAGATAAAAATATCCATAATGAGAGAGAATCATTGATCAGCTGCCTCCTGCATGCTCCACACTGGGGATTGAGCCCGCAACCTGGGCATAGGTCGATGCTTAACCATTGAGCCACACCAGCTGAGCCTAATTGATTTTTAAGTGTTAAAACAATCTTGCTTTCCTGAATAAATCATTGATTTATTATATTTTATTCATTTTGTGTTTGTTGACTCTGATTAGCTAATACCTTATTTAGAATTTTTGTGTTTATGTTCATGAGTAGGGTTCAACTTAATTTTCTTTCCTTGTGGTTCCTTGTTATATTTTGATGTCAAGATTATGATAGATTTACAATACAAGTTAAATGGAGGTGTTCACTTTTCTCCTCTATTCTAACGTGTTGTTGTGTTTTTGTTTTTTTTTGTAAGATTGAGGATAACTCTCTTAAATGCTTGGAAAAACTCACCAGAGAAGCCATCTTGGTCTAGAATTTTTAAGAGGTTTTAAATTATTGATTTATTTTCTTTAATGTCACAGGACTATTCATATTTTTATTTCTTCTTTGTTTATATTGGTAAATGTTCTTGATTATAATTTTGTTCATATTACATTTCCAATAGTTTATCAGCATAAAATTGCTATAACATGCTCAGACATATTTCAGTGTCTATAGAATCTATAGTGATGTTCCTTGGATTATTCAGTATACATTGTCTCTTGTTTTTCTTGATCACTCTTCCGAGAGTTTAACCCATTTATTAACCTTTTTTAAGAATCAATCTGTGGCTTTGTTGATTCATTCTAATGTGTATTTGTTTATTTTATTTATATTTGCTCTTATCTTTCTTACTTTTTTTTGTCTTTGTTTTGTTTTTCTTTTTCTTCTTGAGATGAATGCTTCGTTCATTCATTTTCATCCCTTTTTTTTCTAATTCATGCATTTAATTTTAAAGGCTGTAAATTTTTAACAGTTTACATCACAAAAATTTTGATATTTAATCTTTTATTATAATTTTATTATAATTCAGATTAAAAACTTTTCTGATTTTTACTTCAATTCATTACTTGACTCATGGGCTATTTTGTATTTCTAATTTCCAAATATAGAGATATTTTCTAGTTATCTTTTTGTTATTGATTTCTAGTTTAACTCCACTGAGGTTGTTATTAGTGGAAGTGGGATTCCTGGGGGTGCTGCTAGAATAGAATTTTCAGAGGCCTCCACAGGAAGATGAGGTATTGTAGGAAGTTTTATTTCTGTGAAATTATACACTTGAGTTTTCAAAGTTACATTTCCTCCAAGAAAAAAGTAACATTTTGCTAAGATCAAAGCCAGAGTTTCCATTCCATGTCTGTACAGTCCAATACAGTATCAGGCTAGCTTAATTTGTGTTCCCTGATGTAGTCCATCAGTCCATTGCATGTGGGGTTTACAGGGCCACATGGCTATGGAGGGAATATGGGCAGGAGAAAAGCCAAAGGAACCAGAGATTCAAGAGCACACCAAGAGCCAAGAGCTACAAGAGCAAGCTCCTTTGTCTAGGAGATTATGTATTCCCAAATTTTCATAGGCTTATATTGACCCTGCCCTCTCTGGCCAATGATCTCTGTTCCCAGGTTTGACAGGTATCTTCCCTATGGCATACCAACTTTACTACACATGCATCTATCTCCCTTTTGTTGGACCCTTTCCCCCAGTGATCTGTGGGGAATGGGCTGGTGGTTCACTGGGGAGTGTGAAATTGCAGCCTCCTGGTAATAGAAGAGTGATACTAGAGATGGATTCCTAATACCCCAGTTGGATAAAGAGGAAAGCTACCCAAATGACATGCCTATAATGTCTGGCCTCCCTTTTGCTCCTTTCCTATTATTAATAACTAGCTAATTATTTCAGTGTCAAGGTCAGATTTTAATCCCTTAAAATTTGCTTTTGGCCCAGCATATGGTCAATTTTTGGACAAGTAGAAGGGTTGGCTTTATCTGATCATTTAAATCTGGTATTCATCAACTTCCAAGAAGCCCATAGACAGAATTCAGAGTTTATGAACTTGAATGAGCAAAAAAATTACATCTTTATTTTCACTGATCGCCAATTGAAATTTAATATTTCCTTCAATAATGAATGTAATCAACAAATCAGAATTGGATACCAATATAGATATTTTCAAATGACGTAACACTGTTGAAAATACCATGAAATATCATTTTCTTTCCTAACTACACTAAAATTGGGTAATTATTAGACTACTTGTTTGATCATCTGTTATAATGCATTAATAAAGAAACATACATATTAGCATATCACAAGTTTTTAAACATTTTAATAGTTGAATTTTAATATAATTCATTTCCTTTGTATTCTAGGCATTTTATTTTATGCATTTAAGCACATTAGTCTAAAAACAGTTCATAGGCTTCCCCAGAGTGCCAATGAGCCTTAGGGAACAACAACAACAAAAAGTTAAGATACTATTGCAACAGGAGGGAAGGCAGAGTATATGGGTATAGGAACAGGGAGTTTAGCAGATTTGGTGTAGGAAGTTGGAGAAATTTTTTTGCTATTGCTTCTAATTTTCTGAGTGATATAGATGTTGAGATCATTAGGAGAGAGTGAGAAAGGAGGGAGGAGATAATGGAAATTTGAGTATACAAAAAGGTGTGAATTAGTTTTTTCAGAGAAAAAGGAAGTTAATTTACTAGGAGAATGTAGCTGGATTGCAGGACAGTGCTGAGTACTCACTGTAATTTTAAATCTAAAGGGAGACTACAATTGTGTGTTTTTCTCCTGCTCTATTCAGCTACACAAGGTGTAAGGAGTTCAGTTAACCAGTTTGAATTTTTCAAAAGAGTAGGTGAAGGGAAAGAGGAGCAAGGTAATGAATAACCTATATAGAAGAGTGATACTAGAGATGGATTCCTAATACCCCAGTTGGATAAAGAGGAAAGTGAGTCCAGCTGGTGTGGCTCAGTGGTTGAGCACTGACCCATGAACCAGGAGGTCACGGTTTGATTCCTGGTCAGGGCACATGCCCAGGTTTCAGGCTTGAGCCCCAGTGTCAGGTGTGAAGGAGGCGGCTAATCAATGATTCTCTTTCATGATTGATATTTCTATCTCTCTCTCTTCCTTCATCTCTGAAATCAATAAAAATATGTTTTTTTTAAAGAGGGAAGTGAGAACATGAAGAGATTTTTGGTCGGTGGTAAGGTCAATGAATAGGTGGTTTCCATAAGGTGGATAAATTTGTAGAGTTAGGGACACTGCAGTAAACAAACTAGAGATAGACCAGAGAGAGCGAATGGAAAAAAAAAGTTCTGAAACAAATAAACAGAAATGATAGTTTGAGGGAGTGAGAGGCAAGTGAATAATTTGAGGAGATTTATAAGCTTACAACTGTAAAATTTTGACAATGAAATCAGCCAAAAGCTAGGCAAAAGCACAAGAATCCCAAGAGACCGAACTTCTTTGTTTAGAGGATTATGTATTCCCAAATGTTCATGCACTTGCAGTTGGCCACCCCCATTCTGGCCAACCATCTCTATCCCTACCATTGACAGGCAAGTACCTTTCCTATGTCATCCCATCATTACTGGCTTTGTGTCTATTTTCCCTTTGCCAGACCCCTGGGAGTGCAAAATTACAACTTCTTGGTGAAGCTGCCCAAATCACCATCATTTAAAAATCTATTTATAGGGATATTATCCTGCTCCTTATTCTTTTTCTTAGTTTATAATAGCTTTATATGGGGTTTGATTCCAATACTTAATCTTATGTTAATTCAGTTCTCCTGCAAATTTTGAAGGTGGCTTTGCTAAAAAAGTTCTCCTTTCACAGTATTCTCTCTTCCTCTGTTTTAGTGTAGTGTTCCAAAAGATGGCAACTTGCTTTTTGAGGTTTTCTGGCTCTCTTCCCCTCCCCCACTTTTATCTGGACCTTCTGTTCCCTTTGTCTCTGTTTCACACACCTTGCTGAATTTTGAGTCTTCTCCCAGGAGTTTCCCTTCAGTGTGGGCTCTCTCCTGAAACAGAGCCTTGGCAAGCTGATTTCAAGAGTACAAAGGGTCACCCTAGCTGGTTTGGCTCAGTAGATAGAGCGTCGGCCTGTGGACTGGGGGATCCAGGGTTCAATTCCAGTCAAGAGCACATGTCCAGGTTGTGGGCTCGATCCCCAGTAGGAGGCATGCAGGAGACAGTCGATCAATGATTCTGTCTCATCATTGATATTTCTATCTCTCTCTGAAATCAATAAATATATATATATTTAAAAAGAGTACAAAGTATCTAGAGACTAAACACCTCAACTTTTTATCTCCCCTCAAGGACTCCTTTCATTCGTCCAATATTGAACTGAGCCAAACCTCTCTTGATTTTAACTGCTGTTTCCAAATCAGCCTGCTGTGCTTTCCAGTGATTAGTTGTTGGCTGCTTTAGGGTTATCCTATTCTTAGATCCGCCAGATTTCCTGTTTCTTTTCTCTGCTTTCTCGATCAAATGCTAATACCATCAAGTCTTGTGGCTATAGATAGTCTTCACCTGCTTGCATTTTAAGGTCCGTGAGGGTAGTTTGTCACCTAATGTCTATGGTTTATTCCTTGTGGTTGTTCTGTCTGTTTATGTTGAGATTCAAGGCTTGTTGCTGCCATCATCTTCCTAGAATCCTCTAACACTAAATTTTGATATAAATAATTTATAGCAGGCACCAAGTTTTAATAAATATGTATGAAATGAAATTAAAATTGAGAAGATTCATCAATCACTTAATATTAGTAGTTTTTTTAAAACTTGGGAAAATTGGATTTCACTTGATTTATATCAGCAGAGAAGCTTTTGATAGTGGATACTGGTCTCAGAAAACTTCTATGATGCTGAGACAGTAATTCAAGGAAAATAGTTGCAGAAAATAGAACAATACATTAAAACTGCCATGGAAAATAATCTACCTGTAGTCAGAAAATAAACTTTATGATATTTTTGTCATGCAAATATCATAATGTGATGATTTAATTATTCCATAATGACCTACTTCTGAATGTATATTCCTTTCAAAACATATATGTATTTCTAACTTGGCTATGGAATACTTTTAAGGGAAAGGTAGAAAAACTATTTCAAGGTTGTTCTTTTAAAAATAAGATCTCAGTAAAGATAGCAATCTGGGGGATTGAAATTGCTGTGCTGGATGAGTGCCTTGAATAGCTTGGAAGGCAGCATCATATCTCTCAGGTCATCAGAACCTCACTTAGGAAATCACTGATAATACCACTAAAGCTATTATCCCTGTGGCTCATAAGAGTCAATGCAGCTTGCAGGGAAGGGAGGCAGAGTGCAAAAGGAAATGTTATTAGCAACATGAGCTCTTGCTCCAGTCCTGGTGTCTCTGTTTATGCTCTATGTAATTTGGGGCAAGTCATTGAATTTCTTTAAGCCATGAATTCTTCACCTGTAAAATATATGTTATTATGTGACTTGTGGCAAAGTAAAGGACATTGAGATAATTTAAAATGCTTGTAAGTGCTGTTATTTATTATGAAAACAGCAATTTCACTTTCAGGAGTGGCTTAGACACATAAAACCTGCATCTCTTCCTCAGTTTCCAGTCTTTAGTAAGTGTCTGAGCATCTATTTTCCCAAGACAGAAGTCCTGTTTATTCCTTGTCTTCCCTACAGATATCCCACCTAACCAATCACCAGTGTCTATAAAGTCTACTTTTAAATATCTAGTAAATCCACCTATTTCTCACTTTGCTTATCACTACTTTAGTTCAGGTTAGCACTGTCTTTTGTCTGAATTATTGCTAGAGCATCCTTATGGATTTCTCTGCCTATAAGCCTTACATTTTCCAAGAATAGTCTCCATGGTACAGCCAGAGCCATTGTTCAAAGGTGCACAACATTGTCATACTTTCATCCGTATGCATCCTTAATAAATTACTGTTTAGACAAATTTTTAACTCTTTAACATGGCTTGTAAGGTCCTCACCCGCCCAGTCCCATTTGTTACCAGTCTCTAGTCCTTGCTCATTACTGTGAAGCTCAGTAAAACTAGCTTCAGTTCCTCCTAAGTGCTATACTTTCCTTTCCCTCTGCAATAGTGCCCTTTCCTGAAATATATTTTTATCCCCTCCATGTCTCACAAGGGCCACTACTAGCCTTCCCTGAATCCCAAAGACTAGTTGTCCCTCTTATGAATTCACACAGCACCCTAATTTGTACTTATTTTGCATTATACTTACTTGTTTAGTTAACTGCATTCCACATTTGAACTCAATCTCCAAGAGGTCAAAGACTATGAAATTTTTACTTTTATATCCCTGGTGCCTCACAACATTTGTTGAATGAATGATTTACCATGTTTTTCCCAGCAAACTCATGCTCTGTAGCCATAATTGTGAGCTGCCATACTCCATGTGGGCTTAGGAGACTATTCTGAGTCAAACCACAAAAACCACTCCAACACTGAAGGATAGGAAAAGTCACATTCTTTTCCACTCTTATGTACATGTTCAAAGTGTGCTGTAATATTTTATGAAAATCTCTGAAAGATGTAATGATGATCTTCCCTATAATTGCTTTATTTCCTTTCTAGATATTAAGTAGAATCTGTATACATTAATATATGTGGCTTATAGCTCTCTGTGGTATTTGTTGTCTTTCTTTAAGAGGCATCACTGAAGTTCTTGAAAATACATAGCCATCCACGAATCATTCTTACTAAACAACCATCAATCATCATTATATATGTCTAAGTGAAATACCAAGAGGAAAAAAATTTTTTACAAACACAAAGCCAATGTGAGCCCTTGGTACTTCTAAGCTGAAAAAACTCCAAAAAATAAAAAATAAAAATCAAGACACTAGGGAGAAAAAAAATAATTCAAGTAACCAGTCATCCAATACCTCTGTGCTGGCTCTTTGCAAGGGAAAACTACTACTCATAGGGAATATTTTACTGACTATAGCAGCATCATGGTCTGTGTTTTCTCCTCCATTTTTCACTCCCCTAAATTCCCCTTTTCAGGAATATAGGAATATGCATGATAAGAAGAAAGCCCACCTAATGTGCTCACTCTTATTGTGTGGCTCTTAATACAGAAAGTGTATTTTCACCTGTTTCACTGCAGTAGTTCTTTCCACTATTGGGGCATCTGGGAACACAGGAAATAAAAAGAGTTTATCATCTTTTATATTTCCAAAGGGGGCTTTAAAACCCACTCTGAAAATTAATGGATCTTTTTAGTACTGCATATTTTGAAGAAACTTAGAATATACATTCTCTAAGTATGTGGATCCTCCAGTTTATCCTAACATTTCTGAAATTATAAGAATTATTGTTTCAGTAGAAATATCATTAAATAAACATCAGGTTGACAACAGAATCAATAGCATTATGTTCAAGACCATATCAATATATTGATGTTAGTGTTGTTAGAATGTCCCTGGGCTTTGGATGATTTTAAAAATTGAAAGTCAAGGAAAGGCCCAAGAGGTTCACAAATGAAAAGAAAATTGACTTAATAGTTAGGAGTCTTGGATTTGCAGTCAAACTGCCACTAGCTATGACTCTTTCAAAACCTCATGAATATATGATTTCATTCCCCCTGTGACTGAAACATTATTCCATATATAGAAGGAGGTCAAATAAAATAAAAGAAGGCAATAGACATTGAGAAGTTAAGTGCTTAATTGGTGCAGTTGACCTCTGCTAAAATATGGAGACTTAGATTCTTGTTGAGTTACATGATGATACTCTTGGTGCGACCCTAGTTAACCTGACACATTAAGGGCTTCTCTCTTGCTACTAATTCCTCAAAAAATTAAGAATAGAGTTACCATATGACCCAGCAACCCCTCTTCTGGGTATCTACCCCCCAAAATTGAAAACATTTATTTGAAAAAAAATATGCACCCTTATGTTCATTGCAGCATTATTCATGGTGGCCAAAACATGGAAACAACAAAAGTATCCCTCAATAGAACTGGATAAAGAAATGGTACATACATACAATGGAATACTACTCGGACATAAGAAAAGATGAAATACTGCCATTTGCATGGATGGATGGATCTTGAGAATATCATGCTAAGTGAAATAAGTCAGAAAAAGTCAAGAGCCATATGGTTTCACCCAGATGCCGGATATAAAACTGAAAGCAACAAATGAACAAACAAGAAAAACTCAGAGACACAGACAACAGAACAGTGTTTACAAGAGGGAATGGGGTGTTGAAGGACAGTAAAGGTTAAAGGGGGTCAAATATATGGTGACGGCAGATTTGACTTTGGGTGGTGGGTTTACAATGCAATATACAGAGGTATCATAGAATTGTATACTTGAAACCTACATAATTAACCACTGTCACCCCAATCAATTTAATTAAAGTAAATAAAGTAAAAAAAATCAATCAAAGGCTTTATAAAAATAAGTAAAATAAAATCATATCCTTGGACATTTAAACAATATTTAACTACATTAAAAAATACTGCCTGGAGTTGGTGAAAACTCTTAGGCATATGTTTTACTCTGACTCTGAATTTTCCTGTGACAATTAACTTCCACTTGCCCCCATTTCCTTTCTCACTTCCCCTCCTCTCTTACCAGTGCCTCCTGCACCTCCCAAGTAAATGACTTTTGCATTTGATTTTTTTTCTCAAAGTTTTTCTAAGAGAACCCAAATTAAGAAAGTAAAATTATACATTGTATGTTGGTTATATTGCTTCTGGAATCCCCTTCCTTTGCTTTGGTGGGAGGGTAGTGGTGAGGTGATGCGAATAAGTCTCTTTTTAAAAGCCCTGAATTACTCAAAAGGGCATCTTTTCTCTCTTAGTCCTCACCTTAAAATGTCGTGCTGAAGTTGGAATCCTGGTTGGTGTTAGGGCAAGTCTTTGAACTAACATCTCTAAGTAGTCCCTGCAGTGAGGTAGATAACAAAGCCTTTGGTTGTTCTCTGACCTTAGTATGTGAAACCCTTAGCTAGACAACTGAACCTCCCGGTCAGCCTCCTATAGCAGGTCCTTGGGTTAGGTGCTTTCCAGCTGCAAGTTGAGAGGTTCCCAGAGAAATTCACAGGGTGTAGGAAGAGCTTGTTGAGATAGGGGCAGTGATCTTGGGACAAGGGTGCGCAAGGACAACTGGTGAGCCAAGTGATGGGGCAGGATCTTCACTGAGTGTCCTGAGGGAGAGATGGAACAGCTTCTGCCAGTTGGCAGAGGAGAATGAGCTTCTAGCAAACCTGTGGGAGAGGAGATTATTGGAGCCTGAGTTTTGAGTGGTAAGAACTTCACGGGCCAATGACAAGGTAGGGAAGTATTAAAGAGGAGTCTAGATAGACAAAACCAAACATTCAAAGGCATAGAGGCTTGAAATAGCTCATGTATTTATTCTGGGAAAAGTGTTTCCACAATCCTTGTGTAATGCCACTACTCTTAGCACTTATGGCATCGTGTATTTTAATTTTTAATTAACGAATTGAAAATGGTTGTAGACACCAATAGTGGCAGGAGTTATAACTATTTCTCATAATTTTGAGAAGTAAAATATTTTCCTCACTAAAAATTTTATTTGAAACTTTAAAATTGACTAAACTTGAAACTTGCCATTGGATGGCTCTTTAAGTCATAACTTCTTGGCTGGCTTTTCTGATTTTTAGCAATACTTGTGGTGATGTCAGTTCTCGTCATCTTCATTATCACTCATCTCTTGTCCCTGTGGGCCATTCACATTCTGGATGTCAAAGCAGGCAGCTGCCCAGCAGTGTTAGGATGGCTTTCATTTTGTTCTGATTGAGGAGGAATTGACATATTTAAATAGCCTTCTTCAGCTTTCTTGCTGACAAAGATTACCATAAATTACATAAGTATTTTGATTTTGATCATATTCAAAGTACTGTTTAATAATAGGATATCTTTTTAGTTATTTTTGCTTTTGTTTTCCAGGAAGACACCAAGAGTCACATTTCTCAGCCAGCTGGCACGCTGGGTGCTAGTTCTTAAGGACACATTAGTAAATCTCCCAGCTCTATGGAACTCTGTTCTTGAAACAAGTGTTCATCTGTTAAGCTGTCAAGAATCCAAAAGGAATTATCACCCCAAGGTTCAAAGTCCTTCTGTGAGAAACTTAGTGTCATCTTGCAGCCTGGCTTCCTAAATCAGGATTGTAATTTGATTTATAATTTATGTAGGTCCACCTCTCCTCTAAGTTGAAAATAAATTAAATATCCAACACAAGAGAAATGATTAAATTATAATATCACTCAATTTTACCATGGAAATGATTGTTTCTAATAGAAAATTTACATTCCAATTACTGTTAAGTAAAATCTTTATTCAAAATTGTACAACTGTTGATTAGTTATTTAACAATCAATAGAAATATGCCTAAAACTTAAAAACAAAGAATATGCTTGATATTTAACCATAATAATCAGCAAAGAGCTGAAAATAGCAGCTTATGTGGGGCATGAAATGGGTGGGAGAGAAAATTTCTTTTCCCACAAGCCTTGTAAAACTATTTGACACTAATTTATATAACTGGCTTAATTAATAAAAATAAGAAAGAGGACTATAAAATGATTTGGAAATACAAAAGAAAACATTTTTTAAAGTTTCATTTGGTTTTTAATTAAAATTATGTAAGAATTTAGCTCTATTCAATTTGAAGAGAAATGTTTGATAAGGGGAAACTGAATTCTTGTCAGTCTCTTTCCAAGATTAACATAAGAAAGTAAGAAAATGTATACCTTATTTCCTTTACCATTTTGGTATAAATCTTATGTTAATGCCATACTTAATGAGTTTTATATAGTGGTTTACACTATTGTTTCTGCAAGAGTATATCTCTATACCTATACATAGAGGGTAAGGCTATTAATGGAATCTCTTTGATCCTGTTGGCCTGGAAGGACTTCCTAATCCCATCAGTGTTTACAAAATCTGGAGAGAAGGTAGAAATAATTTTTAGGATTCACAGTATTTAAAGCCTAGGAGCAAAAACTATGTCAGAACCATGAAATATTGCTGAGGATCTAGCTAGAAGAATGTGTCTGAAATGGATTCTCAGTGTACCGCTTCCAAGGTGAATTATTAGGAGCCAAAGTCAGAATTCAAAGAGGATCAGAAGCAGAGAGCTAGAGAATAAAAGAACAACCAAGAATACTGCCAATTATCCACCTACACATTTAGATGTTGTTCCTGCCCTATTTGCTGGGTAGACCTGATCTGTTTGAAAGGTTCTAGACAGAAGGGATTTGTTTTTCCCCAAAGCTCCATCTTGGGGTCAGTGCTAGGAAACTTGATGGCTTAAGTGCTTGCTGAGACAGGAAGTGAGTTTTGAGGAATTGCTGTCCAATATCATTCCCTGAGAACTATGCATGTCCTAGGGAAGTCCTTCTTATTGCCAAGGGCTCTTGGTATTACCAAGTGCCTCTTCCATGTTCAAATCTGATAATTTGAGAAAATTCTTTATTTTCAAATGTTGTATGCTGTGGAGTGGGACCAGATGGGCATTTGCCATGGAAGGAGCCAGGTGGAGTGGACAAGGCTGAGGTGATGGGTCTCCCATTTCTGGCATGCCAGGGCAATGCATACTTGTCATGAGAACAAACAGATATTATTTCCACTGGGATATTCTGGCTGAAACTTGGCTCTGGCTGTGCTGGAGGTTCTCTTAACAGAGGGAAAAATTCTTTAATTCCATTACATACCTGTCAGGAGTCCATGTTTTTGGGGAAAATGGCAAAGATGGAAATGACTGTGATAAAATATTTTTTATTATTGATTTAAGAGAGGAAGAGAGAGGAAGAGAGATATAGAAACATCAATGATCATAGAGAATCATTGATTGGCTGCCTCCTGCACACTCCACACCAGTGTTCGAGCCCACAACCCAGGCATGTGCCCTCATCTGGAATCAAACTATGACCTCCCAGTTCATAGGACAACACTCAACCAATGAGCCACACTGGCTGGGCATAAAATATATTTGATATAGGATTTACATCCAATAGGGACTTGGGAGGTGGGTCAATTGCTTTGTATGTAAAAGCCATGAAAGAGAAGAAATATTTATTGTCTTAATGACATATATCTTTGAATGATAAGTAGCAGATTGCCAGTTGCAAAGGTGGAGGGCTTAAAATAGCACCCTATTAAATCAAGATGCAAAGTTAGGGCTAAAAGCTGGAAATTGGACAGCCATTGGACATAGATCTTAACAAAGGGGCAGTGACTGGTGTGAATGGGACTAAATGATGGCTTTGTAGTGTTTTGATGAGTTTAAATGGTAATTTAAAACTTTTAGGATTAACTGGGGAAATGACAGATAGAACTGGTGACTGACATTGAAATTAGATGCCAAGAAAATTTATTAAATCTCCATCTATAAATACTATATGTTAATAATAATGAGAATTAGCAGTTATTGATTCATTGCTATGTGCTGAGTACTATGATAAATATCTTAGGTACATCATCTATATGCATGAAAGCCTAAGTGACCGTCCGACCGTCTGACCATTTGACTGTCCGACCAGTAGTGATGATGCTCAATGACCACCAGGGGGTAGACGCGCAATGCAGGAGCTGCCGAGCTGCAGTGACTTGGCAGCTGCGGTTCTCGGGTGACGCACCTGGAACCAGAGAGGAGAGATCCCAATTCCAGGGTGCGTCACCCAAGAACCACCCTCTCACAATCCGGGACTGCTGGCTCCCAACCACTCGCCTGCCTGCCTGCCTGATTGCCCCTAACCACTTCTGCCTGCCAGCCTGATCACCCCCTAACCACTCCCCTGCCAGCCTGATTGATGCCTAACTGCTTCCCTGCTGGCCCAATTGCCCCCAACTGCCCTCCCCTGCTCTCCTGGTCCCCCCTAACTGCTCTACCCTGCTGGCCTGGTCTCCCCCAACTGCCCTCCCCTGCTGGCCCGGTCACCCTCAACTGCCCTCCCCTGCAGGCCTGATTGCCCACAACTGCTCTCCCTCCAATGCAGAGCCGGTTGCCACCAACTGCCCTCCCCTGCCAGCCCAGTCGCCCCCAACTGCCCTCCCCTGCAGGCCTGGTCGCCCCCAACTGCCCTCCCCTGCGGGCCCAGTCACACCTAACTGCCCTCCCCTGATAGTCCAGTCGCCCCCAACTGCCCTCCCCTGCAGGCCTGGTCCCCCCCAACTGCCCTCCCCTGCAGGCCTGGTCACCCTCAACTGCACTCCCCTTCAGGCCTGGTCCCCCCCAACTGCCCTCCCCTGCTGGCCTGATCGCCCACAACTGCCCTCCCTGGCCAGCTAATTTGTGGCGGTCAGCTTTAACTACATGGGGGCAGTCATCTTGTGTGAGGGTGTGATGGTCAATTTGCATATTACCTCTTTGTTATATAGGATATTTCTATTTGCTTTTCTGCCATTTCACCTTGTAAAATATTAAACAGATGAATAATATTGTTTTATTTTTAAACAGCTCTCTTCTTCTTCCAGCTGTTTGTGTCAGTGTCAGCTTTCATTAATGAAGTGTGATGGATTAGTTAAAACGTTAATGTCAGATGGTGAGTACTAGGGACTGTTCTTGTGAAATACTGGTATATAAAGTCTGTACCGGTAGCAAGGACTGATAGTGCTCTTGGAGGAATCAAGACCTCTGTAAACTGTGGGAATGATTAATGGTTACTTCATCGTCTGTTTACATGGCAGAGTTTACACTCTGCTATTCCTGGCTTTTTCAATATAGGCTATATTTAACCAGACCCTTTCATTTTTAAAAATTATACTGTAATGGTACTTTTATTTATTCTCTCACAAATACACATTACCTACTATATGCTATGTGCTGTACTAGGTTCTGGGCATAAAGATAGAATAAGATGACATAATCCTTACATTCTTAGATAAATAAAACATAATTTTATAAATATTTGTTTAATTATAGTGATGATAAACTGTTGAAGGGAAATAAAGGTATATGAGATATCAGGACACTACTTCTCATGCAGGGATTAGGGAAGTGAGCACCATGTCATGTAGAATCATGTAGGCTTTCAGTAGATTTTGTTCTGAAAGCATGAAAAGTCACCAAGAAGAGAGACTGAAACGATAATGGTCTCCAACAAGAGACGACTAGAATAGTAAAATCATCAGATTTTAGGGTCTTATCTTAGTATGGTGGCATAAAATATTATTTATGCAATATAATATACGAACAACTATAAACCTACTTTTGCCCCACTCTGTGTGTGTGTGTGTGTGTGTGTGTGTGTGTGTGTGTGTGTGTGTATTTGTCCATTTATCTATTGATAGACACCTAGTTGCTTCTATATCTTGACTATTGCAAATACCATAATGCTGCAATGAACATAGGGGCACATACATTGTTTTGAATTAGTGATTTTGTTTTCTTCAGATACATACCCAGAAGTATAATTGCTGGGTTATATGGAAACTTTATTTTTAAGCTTTTGAGGAATCTCCATACTATTTTCCATAGTGACTGCATCAATTTACAAAAATCCCACTAACGGTGCATGAGGGATCCTTTTGAGGGCAGGAAACTTAGATGGAAGGAACTAATTGTGACATTTTGACTGCAGGGTATTTATAAGAACCCTTTATAGGTCATCCAGGCCAGGTATACTGGCTGGAAATGTAGAATTGGGAACCATTTACGGGACTTCTCTGTATAATTTGTGTACCTGGCTAAGTCCGAGGAAGGGGTAAATCTTTCAAATATGCACAAAGGTGGCTTATATTCACAATTTGTACATTCACAGAGCTGTCTTCCCAGAAGGTCTGCCTTTTTTTTTTCTTCTTTTGCATTCATTCACACAGGCTCTGTGAGCTATCAGCAGGCCTGATCCATAAAATTAATCTAAACTGGAAATTGGATGAGAAATGAGTGTAAAGGAAAGGAACTAGGAAGTCAATATAAGTGAGTGAGAGGAATTAAGGAACAGGACAATATGATGGGGATATAAAGTGAAAAGAGAGAAGAGATTAAAACAAACACAGGATGAAGCTACCAAGGAGGGAGGTTTTAGTGGTATCAAATACAGAAAAAAATGTTCAATAGCAGTTAGGATTTGAAAACCATTATTGAGTGTGACTGTGGGGATATTAATTGGAAAATTTAGAAAAAGTTGAGAATAGGATTAAGGTATACTTCATTTAAATGTTTGTTCGTTCATTCATTGAAATTATTTACCCAAATCCTTTCTAGGTTCCAGACATATGCTGTTAGTGAATTCCTGATGAAGACACTCGAGGAGTTTAGCTAAGGGAAAAAGATGATGGGGGCCAGAGGAAGCCTCTTTTATGAAGATTCATTCAAGAAAAGTGAATCTAGTTACCTTTAAAACAGGATTAAGAAAACCAGTGTATGAAGAGTGGTTGAAATTTATAGGGATGTTTGGAAGAAAGGAAAAAGCATGTGAATAAAGACTTTAGAAATGTGAGAGGTGAAAAGACAGTTACATTATTAGAAAAATGTTGAGGTGGAGATTATATAAATTTTATGTCATAGGCACTAAATTTATCAATCAGTTTTTATGCTGCTCAAATATATTTTCTAGACTAGCTTTAAATGCTTTTTATAACCTCTAATATGAATTTGGGCATGATTAACTATTAGATTAATAGTCTAGTTTAAGTTAAAATTTACTAGATTAAAGCTTGGTTGGTAGGCCAACGACAGAGAACTTAGAAACTTGGGCATTTAGTTAAATTCTTAAGTGTTTTTATTTATAGTGCCATCTGCCACATTCTCTACTTTTGCATGAATGGAGAGCCAATCAATAAATGAAGACATTACTGGGAAATAAATTCTGAAAAATTAATTTTATGTGTAAGTAACCTGAACTATGGTTTATATTTCTCAAAATTACGGTTATTGGTTTGCTTTTTAATTTCCTTAAAATATTTTTAATGTACTAAATCTGGGACAGTAGATATATTAGTGTTTCCATATATTAGCAACAAAAACATTTGGAAAATGAAGCTTAAAATCATATGCTTTTTATTAGCATCAAAACATTATATACTTATGAATAAAGTTAACAAAAGTGTGCACAAGTTCTCACCACATCTTCGCCAGCACCTGTTGTCATTTGTCTTCATGATTCTAACAGATGTGAGGTGATAGCTCACTGTGGTTTTGATTTGCATTTCTGATTACTCATTTCCTTTATGCACTGAATAATACTACATGTCTTTAGCAAATATTTTCTCCCAGTCTGTTGCTTATCTTTTCATTCTCTTGACATTTTCTTTCTTAGAGCAGGTTTTTTTTATTTTAATGAAGTCCAGCTTATTAGTTATTTCTTTCACAGATTGTGCCTTTGGTGTTATATCTTAAAAGTTTCACCATACCCAAGGTCAATTAGATTTTCTCCTATGTTACCTTGTAAGAGCTTTATAGTTTTGGGTTTTACATTTAGATCTATGATCCATTTTGGAATAAATTTATTTTAAACAATTTATTTTTGAGAATGGTATGAAGTCTGTATCTTGATCTATATTTTTGTACATTGAGGTCCAGTTGTTTCAGCACCATGTGTAGAAAGACTTCCTTTAAATATTTTCCCAGCTTTTTTGAGATGTAATTGACATATAACATTGTGAAAGTGTAAGCTATAAAATGTGATGACTTGACATACATATTGTAAAATGATAACCTCAATAAGGTTATTTCACACATCCATCACCTCACATAGTGTACGTGTGTGTGGGGGAGGAGGTTGTGGTGAGAACATTTAAGATCTACTCTCTTAGCAACTTTCAAGTACAGTTTTGTTAACTGTTTTCATCATGCTTCACATTAGATCACTAAAACTTATTAATCCTATAACTGGAAATCTGTACCTTGTGATCACTAGCTCCTCATTTCCCCACTCTTAGCCCCTGGCAACCACGCATCTACTCTCTGTTTCTGTAAGTTTAATTTTTTTAGATTCCATATATAAATGGTATCATACAATATTTATCTTTCTCTATAAGACTTATTTCTCTTAGCATAATGCCTTCAAGCTTCGTCCATGTTATCACAAATAGCAGATTTTCTTCTCTTTTATGCTAAATAATATTCTATTGCAAGTATTACCCATCATTAATTAATAAACACTTGGGTTTCTTCTACCTTTTAGCTATCCTATCTAATAATCGTATCTAATTAAGAGGTAATATGCAAATTGACCATCACTCCAACACACAAGATGGCTGCCCCCATGAGGTCAAAGATGGCCGCCCCCATGTGGACACATGATGGCCACCACAAGATGGCCGGCAGGGGAGGGCAGTTGTGGGGGACCAGGCCTGTAGGGAAGGGCAGTTGGAGGTGACCAGGCCTGCAGGGGAGGACAGTAAGGGGCAACCAGGCCAGCAGGGGAGGGCAGTTAGGGGTGACCAGGCCAGCAGGGGAGCAGTTAGGTGTCAATCAGGCTGGCAGGGGAATGAGTAGGGGGTGATCAGGCTGGCAGACAAAAGCAGTTAGGGGCAATCAGGAAGGCAGGCAGGTGAGGGGTTGGGAGACAGCAGTCCTGGATTGTGAGAGGGATGTCCCAGATTGGAGAGGGTGCAGGCTGGGCTGAGGGACACACCCCCCTGCATGAATTTCATGCACCGGGCCTCTAGTATATATAATAAAAGCCTAAGCGACCATTACAGCAGAATGACCAGAAAGACCATTCGCTATGATGTGCACTGACTACTAGGGGGCAGACGCTTAATGCAGGAGCTACCCCCTGGTGGTCATTGTGCTCCCACAGGGGAAGCGCTGCTCAGCGAGAAGCCAGGCTCACAGCTGGAGAGTGCAGCGGCGGTGGCGGGAGCCTCTCCTGCCTCCGTGGAAGTGCTAAGGAGCAGCGAGTGGTAAGGAGCAGTGAGCAGGCAGGTGGTAAGGAGCAAGGGGTCCCGGACTGCGAGAGAGATGTCCAACTGCCAGCTTAGGCCCACTCCCCGAGGGGAATGGGCCTAAGATGGCAGGCAGACATCCCCCAAGGGGTCCTGGACTGCGAGAGGGCGCAGGCTGGGCTGAGGCACCCCCCACCCCCAGTGCAAGAATTTTGTGCACTGGGCCTCTAGTTGTGAATAATGCTCCTATGAAAATTGTTGTATACATATTTATGAGTCTCTGTTTTCAATTTTGGAGGGCATATACCTAGAAATAGAATTGCTGGATAACACAGTAATTATATTTTTAAATTTTTGAAACTAAAATAGAATATTTCAACTCATCTCATTAACTTAGGGTTTATCTGGGTCAGTAAATGATCCCTAATGCCTTTAGGAAAATTTGAAAGTTTTGAAAAGCAAGTATCTAATTGTGAAACTTATAGGTGTAAGGCACTTTTCTGCATACTGCCTTTTTTTCTGGAAGACGTCATAATCAATTTCACACTCCAAATTTGCTTCTCTCAGAAGGACACTTTTCATTGAACCACAGTGTTAACTTATGAGGGTATAAGCACATGATTAGAATTGAAGTTTCCTACTCATTTGTCAACAATACTTTGCCAACTTACACTTTAACTGCTAATTCTGGGACACTTAAACTCCGTCCATTTTTCTTCAGGCTTATCCTCACCCAAAACCATGAAATCAATGCTATTACACCTGCTAAGTAGTTGGCTCTGTCTCAAGTCAGCCATTTTATTCACGAGGATTTCAGTTTTAGATTATTATTCAGATTCATAAAACATAGTCTTATTAAGAATAAAGTTTATTAATTTTAAGAAAGCACAGAGTGTGAGAAGCACAGAATCATGCTTAGAGCCGCATCATGGAAGCTGCAGACTTCTGGATGCAGATTCAGTGGCCCATCGGCTGTGTTTTGGTCATGAGGGATGACAACTGGCATGCATTTGGGTTGTATCAACAGAGGACATTCTCAAGTCTTTGGATCTTTTCAACTTGCATACTTTTCCAGTTCACTGGTGCCTGAAGGATTATGGACTTAGTTCTCATTCGTCAGTTTAGCTGTGGTCCATGATTTACCAGGCTATATAATAAACAGTCCTGACAATGAAGTTCAGTATGCTCAGGGACATTTATTTCCAAAGAATGCATTCCTGCAGTTGATACTGAAAAAAGTTTGACTGATTTAACCTTCACAATGCCATGAGTTAGAAACTGTTAGTAGCCTCTTTTATAAATGGGGAGATTGATGTTCAAGAAGGTAAATGATTCTGCCACTCAATAAATATTTGTTTAAATGAATTGCATAATCTCTATAGAGTAAATATGGGGAAAATATAGCAAAACATCTGATAGTGTTACATTAGGAAGTTTAAAGACATTTTTTATAAGATCTTTTCTCAAGTTAGATGAAGCTTACCCATTAAGATATATCAGAATTCTGGAATAATATCAGATGTTCAACTATTGAACCCTATGCATACAAGTTCTATTTCAGGCAGGGACCAAATTGTATCTCTAACTCCTAGCATGCATAATTGAGTGCATGCCCTCAATAAGTATAGGCTACCTTTTAATAGAAAAAACAAAAAACAAATTAGAAATTTTTTGCTATCCTTCTTCCTAAGTGCATCAGGCTGTTGAGAAGTTCAGCAATATGAAAGAGGTATAATGAAACAAAACATGGTCTGCATTAAGGAAATAAAACAGGTCTTATTTAAGATTAATTTTATATAAAAATTTCTCATTATACTTGAAAAAGACTTATCAAATTGGCTAATGTCTTGTGAAACTTGTAAAGATTTTAGAATCAAGGTTATGCTATACATTCCCTTTTTATAATTCTTTTCTTTGAATATTTGCAAAAATTGAATCTTAGTATAAATATCTATTTTTACACCTGACCAGTTCATCACCAATGAATAGATTGCATTTAAAAAAAATCAACATAATAAATTGCATTTTCTCTGCCTTTAATACTCTGCTAACTTAGAATATTTTCCTTAACCTCAAATTCATTTTTTAAAAATTGGCTTCTCCATGGCATTCTGCCTCCCAGGAGCATGCCCTTGCCTCTCTCCCTCACTCTTCCCTCCACTCACCCCCCAGGTTCATGACCTTTACCTTCCTCACTTCTAAGCTCCAAGTGCCTTTTCCTTTGATTAAAAATAAATAAATACATAAATAAAAGCTGGCTTTTCCCTAACAGTTTTGGAATGCCAACCAGTGAACTTCAACTGAGTGTACTTCCTTGCATTTTAAAAATGGCAGACATGAATATTCTGTGAAATTGCTTGTGGTCATCAAATTGAAGTTTTTGTTCTGTTTTTATTTATCTGTGTGTTTTTAACAGCCATTTTGACCGTGTGGGTGTCGGGGGGGGGGGGGATCCCACAAATCCGTGTTCAAAAGAAATTGCGGTCTGGGAGATTTTCCAGTGAATTTGCCTTTTGAGAAACTGCTTGTTGTGTTACAGAAATAGTTTGTACTCATTAAGAAAATCTTGAATTATATTCAAAATTATTTGAAACAAACCAGAGTAAAAGTCTAAATCCAATGCAAATAGGGAAGTTATTGCACTTTCTGTTCCAGCCAATGGCAATCTGCCTGTGTGTCCACAGCCAAAAATTAGATCCTGCTTTGCAACTTTCACTTTACAGGGAGATAACTTCCTGGTCAGTCTGAGAGAGAAGCAGCCTTGAGAATATCAAGAGCCAAATTCCAAATTCAACCATCCCTCTACCAATATTTCTCTCACCTCATATCCTTCAGCAAACCTTCGTCTCCATATGTTTGGTCACCCTATCCATCTGGGGAACTGAGACATGTGTTCAGCAATTATATGCAGCATTCCCTACGCAAGACTCTTGCATTAATTTAATAACAAAACAACACTCCGGTTAATTGTTTCCTATTGAGCTGGCCTTGAATTATACAGAGGCATATAAAAGGTTGCCTGGCAGATGTGATTTCAACAGCCTGGGGGAAACCACTTTCTCAGAGAAACAACACTACCATTACAAAGATGCAACTACCCAGTTCTTTGATATTTGCAATGTTTGCAAAGTGCATGTGGATACAGATTCAACAATTAGATAATTAGATATATCTGAGAGTAATAAGCAGCTTTAATTCACACTAAATACTGGTGGCAGGTATTAAATTGTTTTTGGAGGTATGGGGAAGGAGACAGCACTGGGCACCTGTCAAGAAGGTGGGATCATATAGGAAGAAAGGGATGCAGAAAGGGCTTTTGGGAGATAATATAAATGGGAAAGTATAACTAAGACCCATACAAAGTTTGTCGTATTTTCCGAATTTTAAAACATGTTCACATTTTGTCATATTTGTTTCAGAATTTTTTTTTAAATGATGAAAATTGAAGGTGAAGTCCTTTCCTTTCCCTTTCCAGTGCGTATGCTTCTTCCTCTCTCTGGAGGCAGTTCTCATGATGTTACTATGTATTCAGTCCATACTTTTATGCTTTCATGATATACATATGCATCTGAAACCAATGCGTACTTCTTATATTGTTCTGTTTTTAATTTACGTAACTGGCTTCATATACTGATTTTTTTTTCTGCAACTTGCTTTTTTTTCCACTCATATGTTTGAGCTCTATCCATTTTAACTATTGAATGTACTTCTTTGTTTGAATGTATTTACCATCTCCCTCCCTTGGGATATTTAGACTATTTTCAAATCTTCGTTATTACAGGTACTGCTGGAATGAAATTCATGATCATGACTCCTTATGTTCCGTGGGAAAGGCCCTCTAGGGAGTTGCTGGGTCATAGGGCATGCCCGTTGGGCACTAGATACTGGGCCATTTGCTCTTCCTGGCAGTTGTAATTGTTTTTTGAGGGCTGTCAACTTAATACAAATATGTATTTTTTTCTAATTAATGCCTACAACTGTTTGAATTCCCTCATGGAATTCCTTTTCTAATAATACTAGTAAATGTTTTTTTCACCTTTCCAGTTTCTTTAGTGTGATAAGTTTATTCAGATTTTTTACTTCTTTTTAAGGTCAAATCTAATAGTTTTCTATTTTGCTTGGGAATCATCTTTCTCTAGAGATTTATAAACTTAAAAGTTATAGTCACAAACAATATTTTCTGATAATTACTTTCACTTTCCTTTGTAGTCGTGTCTTCATTTCCATTTCTAAACTTTATGTGTTACCTTCTTTTGTTTTTCTTGCTCAATTTAATCCATAACTTGTATATTTTCAAAGAACCAGGTTTAGTTTTATTTTTTTCCATTTAAACATTTTTTTAAGATTCTTCTTGTTGATTTCATCTTTCTACTGTTTTTTAATTAATTAATTTTTTTGATGGTGTACCTAGTTTCTTTTTATTTTTATTGATTTCAGAGAGGAAGGGAGAGGGAGAGAGAGTTAGAAACATCAATGATGAGAGAAAATCATTGATTGGCTGCCCCCTGCATCCCCCTACACTGGGGATCAAGCCTGCAACTGGGGCATTTGCCCTGACCAGGAACCGAACCATGTTCTGGTTCATAGGTTGACCCTCAGCCACTGAGCCATGCCGACCGGGCTGATGGTGTACCTAGTTTCTTTAGTTTTCATTTAAAAGAATGTTTTGGTTGTGTCCCATTAGTTTTTATATATCTAGTAAATGTTTATTGAGCACTTACTATGTTCATTGATTTAGGAGCACGTAAGCATACAATTATTGCCACAAAGGTATTTACATTCTGTAAAGTTTGTATATTACTTTATCTGCTGTAAAGTGCTCCTTTTTATTGCTTTCTATATAGTTTGTTGCTTTACTTTTATATCTTCCTTTTTAAAAAAATAATTATTTATTGTTGAAAGTATTACATATATCCCTTTTTCCCCCCTATTGACCCTCCCTCCCACCCCCAGGCCTTCAGCACCGAATTGTCTGTGTCCGTGGGTTATGCATATATGCATACAAAGTCTTTGGTTGATTATCTCCCACCCATGCACCCTCCCCCACCTTCCCTCTGAGATTCCACACTCTGTTCCATGCTTCCATGTCTCTGGATCCACTCGGTTCATCAGTTTATTTTTTTTATATCTTCTTTGATACAAGGGTTATGTAGGAGAATGTTTCCTAATACCTGAATACTTAAAGATTTTTTTGTGTTTTTGTTGTTGTTGTTGTTGTTGTTTCTGATTTAATTGCATTTTATTCCAAGTACAAGGTTTTCTTTGTAGCCAGACATATTATCAATTTGGTAAATATAGATATACTCTTTATTTTTTGTTAACTAGATCTATCTCATTCTGAGAGAAACCTATTGTAGGCTTTTATTTTAATAGTGTACATATCTAATTCTAATTCTATTTGGAATGATTATGCTTTATATAATTAGTTGCTTAATTATCTTACACATACTAATTTATGATTATTGTAGTTTATTCACAAGTTGTACTTTCTATTCTGATATAACATCTATTTGTATCCAATTTATTGCTTTTAACTTTAATTTCATTCATTTGATATTCCATTTCCACTCTGTTTTGTTTGCCTTTGCCTGATATTTTTATTTTTTTGCCTAACTCTGTATTTTCAACCATTCTTTATAACTTTGTCATACATGTATTTTTTTGAAGCAATGGGTAGTCTTTGTGTGTGTGATTTAAAAAACAACAACACACACACAGTCGGATTAATGTTACATTTTGGTTTGTCCACATTTAGTGTAAGGCTGATTTGCTTGTTTTATTCCTTCTATCTTTATGTTTGTAAGTTACACTTTTTTGTTGAGTTCTTTTCTCCTTTTCTGGCAGGATTGATAAAGTTTGTGGAATCCCTTGTCACATCCCGCGTGTTTCAGGGTTCCCGTTCAGGTCCGGTTTCTGGAGAAGGCCGCAATCAAAATGAAGAGAAGCTAGAAAAGAATCAATTTGGGTAAATGGGGGGCCAGGCGGGAACCCTCCTCTAGTGGGAGGACTACTCACTGCTCTGGCCTTTGCCATCCCTTTTATTGGGGTTCTGAGATACACCCATATCCTTTAGGCAGGAAATTCTAATAACAGACAATCAGCAAAAATTTACATATGATTAACAGGTGAGAGTTGCTTTAACTACCAATGTCTCAACTAAACAATGAGTGACTAGCTCTGACCATTCAGAGCAATTAAGGTTGACCAAAGCATTCCGGATTCCCTTTTCACATTTAACTTCCAATGTCTCAATGTTCGGTTTCCGGCAAAAGTTGCAATTTATTCCATTACCCCCTTGTCAATTTGGAACTTCTACTTTATTATCTCACTAGAGACCCGGTGCATGAAATTCGTGCACAGGGCACAGGGGGGAGGGGAGGGTGTCCCTTAGCCCAGCCTGCACACTCTCCAATCTGGGACATCCCTCTCACAATCCAGGACTGCTGGCTCCCAACCACTCGCCTGCCTGCCTGCCTGATTGCCCCTAATCGCTTCTGCCTGCCAGCCTGATCACCACCTAACCACTCCCCTGCCATCCTGATCTACACCTAACTGCTCTCCTGCCGGCCCAATTGCCCTTAACTGCCCTGCCTTGCCAGCCTGGTAACCCCTAACTGCCCTCCCCTGAAGGCCTGGTCGCCCCTAACTGCCCTCCCCTTCGGGCCTGGTCGCCCCCAACTGCCCTCCCCTGCAGGCCTGGTCACCCCCAACTGCCCTCTCCTACAGGCCTTGTCCCTCCCAACTGCCCTCCCCTGCAGGCTTGGTCCCCCCCAACTGCCCTCCCCTGCAGGCCTGGTCATCCCCAACTGCCCTCTCCTGCAGGCCTGCCTTCACCCACAACTGCCCTCCCCTGCAGGCTATCTTGTGGTGGCCATCTTGTGCCCACATGGGGGTGTCCATCTTTGACCACATATTCTGTTGTGATTTATTTTGTATTTGGTTATAGAATTTTAGATTGCCATTTATTTTCTCTCATCACTTTGAAAATATTACTCCACTGACTTTTAGCCTCTCCATTCATAGTCAAATTATTGTTTCTAAGAACATGATTTTTATTCTCTACTAACTTTAAGAACTTTCTTTTTGGATTTGTTGTTTCATAGTTTTCACTAGATATTTTTACATGTTGATTTAATTTTGCTTTTATTTTGGATCTCTGTGAGTTTTAAATATGAATATAAGATGGCTTTCATCTAGTCCAGAATTTTACTAAGCATATATGTGTTGGACCTTTATTCCTCTTCTGTCTTTTAACATACTTCTTTTTCTTTTTATTGCTCTTCTGCATTCTGTGATTTTATCCTGTTTTATTTTCAATTTTACTGAAAAATTTTAACTATGCTAATTTTCATTTAATCTTTCCATTTAATTTTCAATTTTAATGTCTATATTTTTATTTCTAGCAGTCTTCTTGATTCATTTTTATATGTTCATTCTTGTTTCATGGGCTTTGTACCATTCTTAATATTTTAGTTCCTTGTTTTATTTATTTGGTCACTGAAAGGATACCTATATCTTTTCAATGTTGTATTTTTGTTTCTTTTTTTTTACATAAAATTCTTGGATGTTAACTCTACTATATACTTTATTTGGGCACTATCACTCATCATCAATTGATTTTGTGTTGTGTTTTTACTATTTTGTTGTGAGCTCATTTTTAGTAGACTTAATTTAAAATTTTTTTTTTCTGTGAGAATCCTTTGTAGCCTGGGTTGTAAGGATATATTCCATAATTGGCTGTACATTATTTCTATTATGTATTCCAGGAAAAGAGCTACTCTGGGACAATTTTATGTTAATCTTTTGGCTTAATGTTCCTTGAACCATTAGGGTAATGAGTACCTGTCTCCAAACCCATCCAAAATACAAAAGGAGTTTGACTTTTAGTGGATACATTTTTTTTCCCTGCTGAGAGCACCATCAGAGATAGATGAGTTTGGTTGTATTTCCTGTGCTATTGTACATTGACAAATCAACAAATGACAAGTGCTGGCGAGGATGCAGAGAAAAAGGAACCCTTGTGCACTGCTGGTAGGGATGCAGACTGGTGCAGCCACTGTGGAGAACAGTATGGAGTTTCCTCAAAAAACTAAAAATGGAACTTCTATTTGACCCAATGATCCCACTTTTAGGAATATATCCCAAGAAACTAGAAACACCAGTCAGAAAGGATATATGCACCCATATGTTCATAGCAGCACAATTTACCATAACTAAGACTTGGAAATAGCCTAAGTGCCCATCAGCAGATGAGTGGATTAAAAAACTGTGGCACATCTACACAATGGAATACTACGCTGTGGTAAAAAAGAAGGAATTCTTACCATTTGCAACAGCATGGATGGACCTGGAGAGCATTATGCTAAGTGAAATAAGCCAGTCAGAGAAAGGTAAATATCAAATGATCTCACTCATTTATGGAATATAATGAACAACATAAACCGATGAACAAAAACAGATCTGGAGACAGAGAAGCATTGATCAGACTGTCAAACCTCAGAGGGAAGGTAGGGGAGGGTGGGGGTAAGGGGGAGAGATCAACCAAAGGACTTGTATGCATGCATATAAGCCTAACCAATGGACACAGACAACAGGGGGGTGAGGGCATGAGTGGGGGGCAATAGGAGGATAAGGACACATATGTAATACCTTAATCAATAAAAAAAAAACCCTGTTGTACATCTGCATAATGGAATACTACGCTGCTGTAAAAAGGAAGGAACTCCTACCATTTGCAACAGCATGGATGGAACTGGAGAGCATTATGCTCAGTGAAATAAGCCAGTCAGAGAAAGATAAATACCACGTGATCTCACTCATTGGTGGAATATAATAAACAACATAAAGTGATGAACAAAAACAGATCCAGAGACAGAGAAGTACTGATCAGATACTCAAACCTCAGAGATAAAGTAGGGGAGGGTGGGGTAAGGGGGAGGGATCAACCAAAGGACTTGTATGCATGCATATAAGCCTAACCACTGGACACAGACACCAGGGGGGAGAAGGTATGAGTGGGTGGGGGGAGCAATGTGGGGGGTTAAGGACACATATACCTTAATCAATAAAGAAAAAAAATAATTAAAAATGGAACTGCCTTATGACCCAGCGATTTCATTTCTGGGAAGATATCCAGAGAAACTTGAGACACTAATTTGAAAGAACAGACGCACACCTATGTTCATTGCAGTGCGTTTTACAATAGCAAACACTTGGAAGCAGCCCAAGTGCCCAGCAGTAAATGAGTGGGCAAAAAAACTGTGGTATATTTACATAATGGAATACTACTTGGCTGTAAAAAAAAGAAGGAAATCTTATCGTTTGTGACAGCATGGATGGACCTGTAGAGCATTATGCTAAGTGAAATAAGCCAGTCAAAGAAAGACAAGTACCATATGATTTCACTCATATGTGGGATCTAGTAAACAAATCAACTAACAAGCAAAATAGAGACAGACTCATAGATAGAGAGCAGGCTGACAGCTGTTGGTGAGGGTGTGGTGTGGGAGTGGGGTGAACAGATTGAGCAAAAAAGTAAAAAAAGATAAAAAAACCATGGATATGGACAGCAGTGTGGTGATTGCTGGGGTTGGGGGGTCATGGGAGGTGAGGCTATAGGGGGAATAAATGCTGATGGATGGAGACTTGACTTGGGATGGTGAACACATAATATGCAGATGATGTGTTGTAGCATTATGCACCTCAATCCTGTATACTTTGGTTAACCAGTGTAAATTCAATAAAAAGGAAAAAAAGTTTTAAAATGAAACAAAAAAGAAAATAAATAGAAACATAAGGAAATGGCATATATCTGCATTAAAGAGAAAGGAAAGAAAACGTGTTTTAAAATAGGCAATACCAAGTTCCATATGTGCTCTCTGGACAAGCGCTATAGAAATTCCGCGAAAGGGGCAGGTAGCAGTAACTTTAGCTTTAGAACTTGGGATAGTCTTCGTATTTCATGTTGATATGGCTAACTAGTGGTCAATTTTTATTTGACACATCTGTTTGTGAGAACTATGTGCAAGGCACTAGAGATTCAATGAAAAAGGCAACACTTTTTCCTTGTCAGGAATTATGATTTTTAGGGGACTCTACTCAGGAAGGTATCCCTCTTGAGTTGATTTTTTTTAGGCTTTGTCATAGACTTAGTTCATGACTCACAGCAAACATATGGATATCACTGGTCATGTTTAAGAATGAAAGTTGTAATGAGGGAACAGAGCAAAACAAACAAACAAACAAACAAAAAACTAGTCATCCTACATAATAAAATGGTAATATGTAAATTACAATCACTCAGCTATGCCCACGATTGGGCCAGCAGGAGGCGCAGGGGGCGGGACTCAGGGTGGCCGGGGTAGCTGATTGGGCCAGCAGGACGCTGAGCTCGCGGCGCCACTGGCGCGGCGAGCTCAGCGTCTGTGTCATGGCTGCGCCGGAGGCTTTCGGAAGGCCTGGTGCACCGGCGGACAGCCGGCCAGCTCCCCCGCGATCAAAAGCCAAAGCGGGGGAGCTGGCCGGCTGTCTGCTCCGGCACAAGGCCTTTCGAAAGCCTCTGCCGCGCCGGAGGCTTTCAGAAGGCCTGGTGCACCGGCGGACAGCCAGCCTGCTGGTGCACCAGGTGCATGATTAAATCATGCACTGGGCCTCTAGTTGTATAATAATAACAAAAGAAACAAAATAAAACCTTTGTTGTTTTAAGCAGACTCTTCTACCAGTCTATTGAGAACAGTATCCTTAATGGCTGATGCTTCCCAAGAAATCAGCAAATGCAAGATTTGATAGTGATTCTTTATTAAGATTTTGAAAGTTTCTATGAACATGATGAATTAAAACATAAATTTATCAGTGTTTGGCATGCTAGATATAGAGATAGAATGTCCACTCATTCTGATCTTGTTGTTAGCGACTAAACGGGAAATGCAAAACAATACATTTTGACTTGAAAGTTATAAATACTTTCAAAATGACAATGTAAAAAGAATACTGTTCAACTTGAAATTCTTCAGTGAGTCCTTGATAAAGGGGCATTCATATTCATAATATCTTAACTATAATATTAATTATAATGTTGTCTTTCCCTTTCAACATAATGAATTTTATAAGAGTTCTTTATATGCAAATCCAGAACACTAGAAAAAATTTAAAATTATGTCAATTCAAACCCTTTTATTTCTACAATTGTTTCATGGTTGCCATGGCTTTGAAAGAAGTAGTAATGTATTCAGAATTTCTTCTCTCAGTGGTCTGTGGCTTTTCTAAGAAACCAGCCTTGCAGTATACTATAAGGGAACCAGGGGCTCTCAGTGGCTACAGGAGCCTCGTTACTCCTGCCAGAACACAGAGCCAACGAGGGCCCTGTCTGAATTTATTTACAGAATCCTATCTGCAACAGATCAGCTGCTGAATATTTATGCCCAGAAAGTGTGGGGAACTCAAACAAGATTTCTCTGGCGCTTACTTTACAATTCATGTTTTCTCCAATTTACTCAGTTTTAATATTCCAAAGTATAATGCACAGATATTTGCTTTAGGCAAGCTGCTCTGACTCCCCTCTTTCTTGGGCCTCACTGTATCATACTTCCTGCCCCACTTGGATGTATGTCCATCACCACCTCGTCAGAAAGCTCCTTCAGGCAAGCAACGTTGTGACATTTATCTTTGTACCTTCACTGCCTGGTCAGTGCCTGCATCAGAGTGAGGGAAAACATGCCAATGGAATAAATCAGCCATTTTCAACCTTTTTTTTTTTTTTTAAATCTCATGGCACACACAAACTGAGTACTAAAATTCTGAGGCACACCAAAAATATATATATTTTTGCTGACCTGACTTAAAAAACGATATAATTTTGATTTATTCACACTGGACAGCTATTGTGTTGTCATTTTTTTATTTGACAATCTAAGGGAAAAGAGGTCAGTGCCCCAAACTAAATAGTCAGGTATTGCATGTTTTAAGAATTCTTGCAGCACATGGGTTGAAAATTGTTGGAATAAATCAATCCCAGGTTTAAATTCTGGAAGAACAACAAACTGATGAAAATGGGAGTGAGATAATCATTTGTGGAATCATATACTGTATCAACTTACTTACATGTACTAATTACTTGTCATCTATTTGTTACAATTATTTTCATTCCCTTTATAGACAAATGTATTTGTTTTTGTTTGTTTGTTTTTACTAACTTTCTAAAAAATGCAGAAGAATAAAAAAAGGTCCCTTGGAGCTGCAAGCTTAATCTAAAGGGACAGTCATAATTAAAATATTTTTATGTTCTGTATTTCTTAAATGTGAAATTTCCCATCTATTATCCATGCTGATTTTATTACTAGACGCCCGATGCACGAAATTCGTGCAAGGGGCTTGGCCCTCGCAGCCCTGGCTTCATCCGAAAGGTCATCCAGAAGGACGTCCAGTCTAATTAGCATATTATGCTTTTATTATAGATAAACATTATATGTAAACATATAATATCTATGTATTTATTTGCTTATAAACATGATTTTTATTCTATAATTCTTTAATTTAGAATACCTAGGCATATTTATTATATGTGCTCTATAGGTTTTTGTAAACTCTGATAAATGTGACACTAAGATGTATCTCTTCAAAATCAGCCATTTCCATCAACAAATGCCACTTTTCCACTGTGGCATTTGAATGTCTAATGCTTTCCCACATAACACATTTATAACCTTAGGCTTTTAGAGAGATTGAATTTGTTCTGAAATATTATATTAAAATAAAATTAAAATGACAATAGATAAATTTAGATTTTTTGATAGATCAGTCAGGATCAGAAATATTATCCTATTTGGATCCACAGAAAATATTAAATATGTAACACAACAGAGGGAAAAACAGAAGTATTCTTTCTGTTGCCGTTTATTAAATAACTAGAGGCCCGTTGCATGAAGATTCGTGCAAGAATAGGCCTTCTTTCCCCTGGCTTCACTCCTGGCCTCCTGGGAGCCTGCAAGTTTTTGCTCCCGGCCTGAGTGCCACTTCTGTAGCTCCCTCCACCCCCACCCTCCCCCTCATAGCAGGTGTCCTGCCCTGCCCCGCTGCTCCCTACTTGCATATGCAAATTAACCCAACATAGTTGTCAGGTTAATTTGCATACTCACTCCTGATTGGCTGGTGGTTGTTGTGGAGGTACGGTCAATTTGCATATTTCTCTTTTATTAGTTAGATTCCTTTGCTCTTTATTCATTTTTTCTGTTGCCATTTATTAAATTACTAGAGGACCGGTGCACGAAATTCGTGCACGGAGGGGGGTTGTCTCTCAGCCCAGCCTGTACCCTCTCCAATCTGGGACACCTCAAGGGATGTCCGACTGCCCGTTTACAGTCGGACATCCCTCTCACAATCCAGGACTGCTGGCTCCCAACTGCTTGCCTGCCTGCCTTCCTGATTGCACCAACCGCTTCTGCCTGCCAGCCTGATCATCCCCTAACCACTCTGCTGCCAGCCTGTTTGCCCCCAACTTCCCTCCTCTGCCAGCCTGGTCACCCCTAACTGCCCTCTCCTGCAGGGTTGATCACCTCCAACTGCCCTCCCTTGCAGGCCTGGTCCTTCTCAACTGCCCTCCCTTGCAGGCAGGGTGCCTCCCAACTGCCCTCTTCTGCTGGCCATCTTGTGGTGGCCATCTTGTGTCCACATGGGGGCAGGATCTTTGACCACATGGGGGCAGCTATATTGTGTGTTGCAGTGATGATCAATCTGTATAGTACTCTTTTATTAGATAGGATAGAGGCCTGGTACAGGGGTGGGGGCCAGCTGGTTTGCCCTGAAGGGTGTCCCGGATCAGGTGGGGGTTCCCTTGGGGCATGGGGTGGCCTGAGCGAGGGGCCTGTGGTGGTTTGCAGGTGGGCCACGCCCCCTGGCAACCCAAGGGGAGGCCCTGGTATCTGGAATTTATTTTCCTTCTACAATTGAAACTTTGTAGCCTGGAGCGAAGCCAAGCCTGGGGCTCCCTCCGAGGCCGGCAGCCATTTGTGTTGGGGTTATAATTGAAACTTTGTTGCCTTAAGCGGGTGGGCCCGGCCAGGGTGTGCAGAAAGCTTTGCTTCCCCTGTTGCCGGCGGCAACCCTGGCCTGCTCTCTCAAGCTCCATTCTGCCGCCATTTGTTTGAATTTGTTTACCTTCTATAATTGAAACTTTGTAGATTGAGTGGAGGCTTAGGCCTGGCAAGGGCAGGTGGAAAGCTTGGCTTCCTCTGTTACCTAGGAAACCTTGCTCTCTGTGGCTGTAGCCATCTTGGTTTGGGTTAATTTGCATGCTCGCTCTGATTGGATGGTGGGCGTGGCTTGTGGGCCTGGCTTTGTGGGTGTGTCGGAGGTATGGTCAATTTGCATATTTGTCTATTATTAGGTAGGATTCCTTTGCTCTTTACTTCATTCAAACATGTAAGGAGCTAATAACTTATTAGGAAAGGTAGGCAAGCAAATGGTTTATCACAGTGAAGATAGAATGTCTGTGGTATAATCTTGGCATGGGGATGCAGGGAGAGGTAAACATAGAAATAGAGAATGGGGAAGGCTCTACGGAAGAAGGTGTGTATACATGCAACTAATAGGAGTTGTTAGGATTTGAAGTTTGGGATAAGAAAATCATCACCAAGCCTGGCTGGTGTTGCTTAGTGGTTGAGCATGGACCTATGAACCAGGAGGTCTCTGGTGTGATTCTTAGTCAGGGCACATGCCTTTGTTGTGAGCTTGATCCCCAGTGGGGGGTGTGCAAGAGACAGCCAATTGATGATTCTCTCATCATTGATGTTTCTATCTCTCTCTCCCTCTCCCATCATCTCTGAAATCAATAAAAATATATTAGAGAGAGAGAAAAAAAGAAAAATCACCATAAAGCCACCAGAGCAGGGCTACCAAACTGGCTATTGCAGCAAATAAAGTATATGATATTAGAAAGAGTGTCTACCACATGTGTGTCCTAATGTTATGAAAAATGGAATACTGTGGAGCTTGAGCATCCTCAGTAGAAGCAGTCCAAGATTCAGCTGCATGAGCCCTTTTAAAAGCAGCAGCTTTATTATACCATAACTCAAATGTGTGTATTTAATCTTAAGAGGCCTTGACTGGAAGAAATCATCCTGAGTTCTTCTAATAGTTACTGGCACAATTTATAATGCCCCATCAAGATTTTGAAATAAGTTAATAGCTTGTTATTATTCTACAGACTTTATTCCTTACTGATGTTGTAGCTATGCCTGATCTTAACGACACGGCCATCCATCTATTCCTCATGACATTCATGGGCAAAAATATCAGTAGATATTCTGTGTTGTTTAAGGCAGAGCTTTAGAGAAACACTTTTGGTCCTCTCTAAGGGAAGGAGGGAGACTTACAACAAACTGGTGAAATAATAAAGAATGAATTAATTTATAGCACATTTTGCAGGAGGTTATAGAGGTTATAAAGACTTTTCACATAAGGATATATGTAAATGAGCAATGTTTTTATTTTCATTTGACAAATAAACTGTGATTATTTCCTAGCCATCCAGGTAGCAGGCAACATAGGCTACATAGGAACTAGGTTTTGCTTCCTCGTTCCTCTTGTTGCTATTGTTTCTGCTGAGATGGGTGGCTGTCAATCATGCATGCTCTAGCCTAGGTTGATTTCAATGCCATTCCATGTCCTTGAAATTCTAAGAATCCTTGAGTCTGTGATAAAAGTTTCAACTCAAGCACAGGCCTGTGAGTTGTACAGAAAGGGTTGTTGGTTTTGGAAAATGCTCTGTCTGCAGAAGCCGTAGAACTTGTACAGGGGATGACTGCAAAATAAAGGAGGAAAATAAGTAGAACGCAACTCAGGAATTTATTTCTTGGTAAATTGGTGCAGTAGTGGATTAAAGGGAATTCACATTTTAAATCTCAGTTAATGAGTAAAATAGGGTCCAAGCCTCTTTTGACAAGACATTAAATAATAGAATTTATTTTAATCTCTCAGCGATGTCCCACTGTAACTCTTCCTCTTGATTCCGAACTTCGGGAATGATATTTTTTCTATTCTCCTATATATGTTCACACACACACATAGATACTTTCATAATGCTGTGAAAAACTCATTCTGTCTTTAGCTTACTGTGATTCTTTTATTCAAATATAGAAAAGTGTTGTAACTATTGTACTATGAAGAGTTGTCTACTTCTATTAATTTTTTAGGGCTTGAATTGGCAGACTTCTCTAACTAGGGACTTCAAGGACAGCAACTCCAAGGACAGTTGCCAGCTGCTATTTGAATGAGTTTAGCATTATTCTTACTTTAGTATATGACTAAAATGTACAGTCATAGCCAATAAACATTGTGGATCTCAAGGACTTCAGACTTCACAGTTTACATGGTAACCATTTGAAGGAGAGGCTGTGGAAGATATATATATATATATATATATATATATATATATATATATATATATATACTGAGTGGCCAAGTTATTATGATCTCTGAATGCATAATAATCTGGCCACTCAGTGTGTGTGTGTGTGTGTGTGTATACACACATTAGAGGCCCGGTGGATGAATTCGTGCATGGGTGGGGTTCGGCCAGCCTGGCCGGGGGAGGGGACATGGGCAGTTGGCTGGCCTGCCTGCTGGTCCAACTCCTGGTCGAGGGAACAATTTGCATATTAGCCTTTTATTATATAGGATATAGACTGAGTGGCCAGATTAGTATGCGTTCAGAGCTCATAACAATCTGGCCACTCAGTGTATACCGTATTTTCCGGCGTATAAGACAACTGGGTGTATAGAAGATTTTCCTGGGTTAAAAAGTCGTCTTATACGCTGGAAAATATGGTATATATCTACACTAATAAAAGAGAAAGATGTAAATTGACTGTACCTTCACGACACCCACCAACCAATCAAGAGTGAGTATGCAAATTAATGGTGACGACGCATGCGTTCCGCACCGCCCCAGCAGCTCCTGGCCTCTGGGCAGTGTGGGAAGGGGAAGGCGGAAAGGTGGCTCCTGGCCGAAGGGAAGGCGGTGCCGGCAGCCAGGGGAAGGAAGGCCCATTCTTGCATGAATCTTCATGCATCAGGCCTCTAGTATATAATAAAAGCCTAAGCGACCCTTACGGCAGAATGACTAGAACGACTGGTTGCTATGATGCACACTGACCACCAGGGGGCAGACACTCAATGCAGGAGCTGCCCCCTGGTGGTCAGTGCGCTCCCACAGGGGGAGCGCCGCTCAGCCAGAAGCCGGACTCATAGCTGGCGAGTGTAGCGGCGGTGGCAGGAGTCTCTCCCACCTCTGCGGCATCACTAAGGAGCAGCAAGCCGAGTGGTAAGGAGCAGCGAGCAGGTGGGCAGTAAGGAGCGATGGGTCCCGGACTGTGAGAGGGATGTCCCACAGGGAGCAGGCCTAAGCCGGCACATGGACATCCCCAAGGGGTCCCAAATTGCAAGAAGGTACAGGCCAGGCTGAGGAACCCTCCCACCTCAGTACATGAATTTCATGCACTGAGACTCTAGTATGTACATATGTACATACTAGAGGCTCAGTGCACAAAATTCGTGCAAGGGGCTCGGCCCTTGCAGCTGTGGTGGCTGCCTTAGTCCACAGCTCTTGCAGCCCCGGCTTCATCTGGAAGGTCATCCGGACGGTTGTTCCACTGTTCGGCTGTCTGGTCTAATTAGCATATTATGCTTTCATTATATATATGTATTATAATTTAAACACTATAAATTGTAAACTTAATTTTTTTTCTTCTTAGTTTCTCATCCCTTTCTCTGTGTGCCTCTCAAATCCTTTCTAATTTACTGCTGTGCTATGGTCTGAATGTTTGTGTCCCCCCAATTCATATATTGAAATCCTAACACTTGAAATTGATAATAGATGGGCCTTTGTAAGGTAAGTAGGTCATGAAGGGAGACTTCATAAATGGGATTAATACTCTTTTAAAAGAGATCCCACAGAACTCCCTCATCCCGCCTACCAGCTGAGGTTACAGAAGAGGTAGGCAGCCAATAACCCAGAGAAAGGCCCTTACTCAGCCATGCTGACACCCTGATCTTGGACTACCAGCTTCCGGACAGTGAGAAATAAATTTCCGTTGTTTATAAGCCACCCATCTGTGGTATTTTGTTATAACAGCCTGAAAGAACTAAATTGAAGCATTTATGAAACTACTTTGTAGGAAAAAATTAAATATACCCATGTAGTCACCTATTTCTGGAGACCCAGAAGAAAAACTCTTATTGGTAAAACCAACTTATCTTTTTTTTTATTTCTAACTCTCTTTGGCAGTTCTTTCAACCCATGACCAAAATACTGGCAGCCTAATCACAACCAAAGAAAATTCTCAGGTCCCTCTTTTTTTTTTCTTTTTTTTTTTTTCTTTTTTTTTTTTTAGCCCCCACATTGTTGCCGCTCTCCTGAATATCCCCGAAGGTCTAAGTAAAAGTCAGATAATGGGGCACCAGGCCTGAAAGCTTCTTCAGAAATTATGTGCTGGCAAATGCATCTGTCTAAATAACTATGTCTAAAGTACTGAATTCAATTCTGGGGCCTCCAAATGAAAATGCTCTCTTTCTGCTCTTGGCTGAGAATGTCTCTGATAAAAGCTCACTCCACAGGGATCATATTAAATGCCAGATAACAATGTCTAGATAGATGCCACATAGCACTATTTTCCAATTCATTCATTCAAAGTTTCTTTTAAAAAGTGGGTTTCTTAGTTCCATAGACACAAAACTTTATAATTAGGATAGTGCCTTTGAAGGTTTTGCATGCCAGGATATGTCTTTTTGTGGGGGAAAATTTACTGTTGTTCAACTGAATTCATTTTATGTTGAGGATGGAAAAGGGAACCATAGGTTGTCTCGAAAAAGGGTATTAGATATGACTAGCAAAGTGGCATGTTCACTCTAAACGAGGCTTTAATATATCGCAGGGTTTTCAGTCTAGATTCCCCCCCCGCCCTAAAATTTTGGATTAAACTTTATAGCTTAGCCCAAGAGACAAATAAAATGCAAAAGAGAACGTGGTCTCTCTCCTTTCCTGACAAAAATTAAATATTTGTTTTATCCACAGCATGGTTTCCCACTGAAATAAGTGCTTTTCTCTACATTTCCTGAAGGAAATATCCAAAAGAGCTCATGTTTCCTTTTTATTAATTTACCAACTTAAGGAAAAGTTTATTTCACCAAACTCTTTTTGACTGAGATTAGTGGCAATAGAAGGAGAATTTAAATCAGTCAAGAAAACTTCCTTAGAAGTTGTCTTGATGTAAAACCTCCATGTCAAGAAGTAAATACCTGACATTATCTGTCTGCTACAGGGGGTGGGGGGGGGTGGGGTGGGGGGCTGAGATATTGTCTTATCAACCTAGAGGCTTGAGGAAATGTTCTTTTTTAATGTGTTATCTGAATATAACACACTATAATATTTCTAATATTTAAAATAAAGGGAATCCTGGAATCCCAGAACAAGATGAGTTAAGTATGTTGGCGATTGTGTCAAAAGAGGATTGACTTGGAGAAGATTGAGACAGCTTACTCAGTGAAGACAGAGTAAAAGTCCAATGGCTGGGAAGGTAACCTGGTCTTCTCCCTCTCTTTGCTTTTCCTACTGTTCCTAACTGCCCTACCTTATTCCTGAAAAGATTGAGATACTTGACAATGATCATAAAGCATATGTTCTCTCTAAGAAAAACATAACCCACATTCTTTAAACAAACCATTTGAGGGTTATATCAGTCAGGATCTCTGTGGGAGAGGGATAGCACACCCCCAGAGGGCAATGGAAAAATCTTTAATGAAGGGACTGAATACAAAGTGTAGGTAGGGCTGAGGGAATTGATGGAGAATAGTGAAACATGCCCTAACCAGTTTGGCTCAGTGGATAGAGTGTCCGCCCTTGGACTAAAAGGTCAAGGGTTCAATTCTGGCCAAAGGCACGCACTTCAGTTGCAGGCTTCATCCCCCAGCCCTATTAGGAGCTCATGTGGGAGGCAACCAATCGTTGAGTCTCTCCCCCTCCCACTCTCTCTAAAAATCAATGGAAAAATATCCTTGATTGAGGATTAACAACAACAAAAAGAATAGTGAAACACCCAGGAACTGGCTGTCAAAAGTGGGAAGCTATTATCATGCTCAGGCTTGAAAGAACAAGAAAAGGTAACTATTCCGGGAATCCAGTGAGTAGCCATGAGTACAGTGAGGCCTGAGGTAAGGGAGAAAGTTACTGCCAAACCTTGGACAAGCAGGCAGAACGGAAATAAATTCCTTGACCTCTCTGCCTTCTTCTACCATCTCTTCTGCTGTCATCTTCTACTGACAGAATCCAGCTAGAAATTGGAATGTATTTGAGCTAGGTTGAAGCCAGCACACAGCACAAGACAGAGGAGGCTGCAGAATTGATCTTGGAGGGCAAAGAATACCCAGCACAAGTATGTGCCAGGCAATATATTAAACATAGCATCATCCTTTTCTTGATAATGCAACTAATTACTGTGTTAGATTAGGGTGTCAAAGAGAGAACAGATTTTTGTTTTTAGAAAAGAATTTATGAATTTTTCCAATAGAGGTGTCCACATTGTCTACCTCCTTATCTCCATATCTCCCATCTTAAATGGATGTGAGTCTGCCTCACTCCCTGACTCTACCCCAGCCAGTCAAGACTACCAGTGACACTCATCTCACCAGACCCAATGGCCACTTCTCTATTTCTTATTGGTATTGGACACAACTAACCATTTCCACCTTCTTGAAACACTTTTCTCTCTTGTGACACTTCACACTTCTTGTTTTCTTCATACTTAATTATCTATTTCTTCTAATGCCCTTTGGCGAATGCCTTTCCTCCGAATGCTTTCTAATGACTAAAGGAAGCAGAACTTAGTCCTTTGTTTTCATCCCGTGCCTAGGTAATAGTTTCTGGTTTGGCGCTTTAAATTCCTTAATTCATATCCTTATTTAAGACCTTTTCCCTAAGTACTTTAATGACTGACACCCTCACGTGGATGTCTTACGGTATCCCAAGACAAAAGGCATATGAAATACCAAACTCTCAATTTTATTCTCTAAACCTGTACATCCTTAATTTCCTTATCTCAGTAAAATATACCACCATTGTTCAAGCCAGATTCCTAAGAGTCTTGATTTTTCACTTTCCTTTCCCCATCTATTAGGAAACCCTGTCAATTCCACCTCTAGTATAGTTTTTTAATTTAACTCCTTTTTTTCAGGTTCTATTTACAACCACACTAATCCAAACTGTCATACTTTTTTAGCTGGATGACTACATTATCTCCTTGCTTACACTCATTCCCTTAGACTCTATAACTGCCAGAGTAGTCATTTAAAAATGTTCATAAGAGAACAGGCTTTTCCTACTCATACCCCCAATAGTATAAGTTTCAAATTCCTTGCTCCATCCCAAAGACCCAGTAATCTGGCTTTTTTCTACCATTTCAACCTCTTCTTTTAAATTTGGGTTAGAAGAATAGATTCCAGAGATATACATGACATTATAATCAATGTTTTGGTAGTGGTTTAACCATAAATGGAGACAGAATAACCAAGGAAGTGATGGTAGAATAAGAAGAAAAAAATGCTAAGAAGGAAGCCTGGATAATGCCAATATTTAGAAGTTGGGTGAAGGAATATTAGTTTGTAAACCATGTTCCTAGAAAAATAGGAGGTATAGTGTAAGAAAGTGACTTCATAGGATTAAAAGCTGAGAACTGAAAATTCTCCATTGAATTGGATATATTGGAGGTCATGGCCAGCTTGGTGATAATTTTAGCTGAGTAGTGGGGGTTGGACACTAGATAGACTGGACTTCAGAGGTGATGTAGAAGAAACACAGTGTTGAAGATTCCATAGAGGCTGAAGATCATGAATTTGTAATGATACCAAACTACAGATTTAAAAGATTTTTTTTAAGTAACCATTCTGTAATGATAGGAATAGAGATATGTGACTGGCTGAATTAATTCATTGTAGGAGATTTTTCATATACTGTAACCATCAAAAATGACTTCAAGGAAGTTGGGGACATTAACGTTTCAGATACTAAATAAAAGAAAACAAACTAATAACATTGGAATAAATGCCCCTCCCCTCCAGTTAGACTTGGATAGGATGAAATCACATTATTTGAGTGTCAGACCTTTGCTGTAGACTGGAAAGGTGTTATTTAATTGTGTTCTTTAATATACATCCTTCAGTAAATGCACAAATTCCCAGAATGTAATAAGAATGTGCTCTTGGTATGTCAAGGACACCAATACAGTTGACAGCATACAAGATCCAGAGTGTGCTTGCTGAATGATTACAGCATGTCCTTCTTCTTTACTCTTGTGTTTTATCCAGAGAAGCAGACTCAATGTGACTTGGAAGAACATAAATGTCAAGGCGAGCATGTCAAGTATCTGTGATGTGTATAAGAGGTGTCAGGTCACTATATAAATTATAATGCTCTGGGGCTTTTGTCAAAATGTAAGACTCTGAGACTGAGCAGCAAGCACAGCTTTCATCTCATTAGCATTTTATTGGGAAAAGAAGAACAAAACCTACATGAGACACACTAATAGTCTAACTATGCATACAGGATTGATGAAAATAGCTTACAGGAAGCTAGGCAAGCAGCCGGTAAGTAATTTAAGAATGGAGAGACACCTGAATAACTGAAGGTGGCTAGCAAGTGAATGCAGAAATGCCATTGCAGCAGTACCACATGGACCGGACAGGGAAGATCTCTCTGCTACATAGATTAGATGTGGCCAAATCTGGACTTGAGATAAATATCTTCTTAATTTTTTTAAATATTCTTTTTCAGGATGAATGAAAACCCTGATCTCTTCCTTTACCCCAGAATTCTGTTGTGGCGAGCTTTATTAGAGCTTGTTAAGCAATTCCAGGGCAAAGGAAAAAAGGAAACATTCATTAATGGTGAAAAAATTATATATATAATAAACCTAAGAAAAAACATCAGTAAACTCAGAGCCAAGTGAAAACTTACTATAAAACTTAGTATAATCATATGTGATCTTCTCTTTTCATTAATTATAGAAATAATCTGATTCTTGTCATTCTGTTTTCTCATAGTTCATTAATTATAAACAATTTATCTGTGCATCCCTGATGGTTAAAATTAGAGCAAACATAAGTTTCCCAAAATAGCAATTATAGTTGTTATAAGTAAGCCTTGAATGCTTCAAGAAATGAGAAATTTTATAGTACAAATTAATTAGCAAAGAATTATATGACCATAGAAAATACATACAAATGGAAACTAAAAACAAAACGGGATGAAGCTGAGGCTCCTATAGTTCTATATAGGACTAGAGGCCTGGTGCATGAAATTCGTGCACGGGTCGGGGGGGGGGAGGTTACCCTCAGCCCACCTACACCCTTTCCAATTCAGGACCCCTCGGGGGATGTCCGACTGCCGGTTTAGGCCCGATCCCGGAAATCGGGCCTAAACCGGCAGTTGGATATCCCTCTCACAATCCTGGACCACTGGCTCCGAACTACTCACCTGCCTGCCTGCCTGATCATCCCTAACCTCCTCTGCCTGCTGGCTTCATGGCCCCTCACTGCCCCCCCCCTGCCGACCTGGTCACCCCTAACTGCCTCTGCCTGCTGGCCTGATCACCCCAACTGCCCGCCCCCCCCTGCCAGCTTGGTTGCCGCTAACTGCCCCCCCACCCACCTGGTCGCCCCACACAGCCTGCTGTTTGGTCGTTTGGTCGCCCCTCACTGCCCCCCCCCCCCCCCCCTGGCCTGGTCGCCCCACACAGCCTGCTGCTCAGTTGTTTGGTCATCCCTCACTAACCCCCCTGCTGGCCTGGTTTTCCCACGCGGCCTGTTTGGTTATCCATTCGGTTGCAATGGTCGCTTAGGCTTTTATATAGATAGATATGCATTTCGCATATGCAGCCATCTAGAAAACAGCTAGATATGAAGAAGAAAGTAAAAGAAAATCTCTTAAGGAGCCTAAGTAGAAAACTTAAGAGTCAACATAGTAAAGCTCACATACCAATCCCAGTGAAAAGCACTACTCATAGTTATACATGATTGTGTATCTTTTTCCCAGCCAGCAGAAAAACTAGAAGTAGTAAATATGAAGCAAATATGTCTATTGAAGAGGCCTTCAATTTGAGTAGAAACACAGTGAGCAAGGCATGATTAGGACTGGAGGTTAGGGTGGTAAGGAATAATTCACACAAATCTAGTCAATAAGAATGCTTGACATGAAAAGAAGTTAAGCCCAATGTTACATCTATGAGTACCACCAGATGTGGAATCTGAACAAAAATATTTTTTACGAGACCCAGCTTTGAGCTCTGGCTTGGTCACTTACCGGCAGTGTGATTTTATTGGCAGTAAGAGATTTATGCATCTACATTTCCTAACCATAATAAGATTCTACTAATGTTGCATTTCATTGACTCCAAGCAGCACACTTATTTACATTTTAATACCTCTGATATAGAGATGTGTGTTCCAGGTGATGGCATCTTGCCATTGCAGCAAGCCAGGAAGTTGTTACCACCTGTTTACGCACAAATGTAGTTCCTGCTGTACAACCCATCTATGTTTTAGTCGATAAATCACATAAGTACCAGATTCTGAAGAATGTGTCCTGGTTGTTGTCTGAAAGTTTTTATTGGCATCTTGTAAGATCATTGAAAAAAATACTTTATCCAGTTTACCTCACTTCTATTATCCTTTTGAAGTATGCACAGGGGTGATATATATGATTGAATTTATGCCAAGCAAGTCTAAAGAAACCTTTTGAATAAATATTATAAGTGATAAACCAATGTTGGTTTAATTGGAAGTTTTTTATTTCATAGTGGTACATGAAGCAGTATATTTAATGAAATATGGTATTTGAGAGATAATGATATATGCCATTGTATTAGTATAAAGTATACAATATAATGTTTTGATATAGGTAAATATTGCAAATGATTACCGCAATAAATTTAGTTGAAATCCATAACCACACATAGTTATAATATTTTTGTGTGTGATGAGAACTTACAAGATCTGTTGTCTTAGCAACTTTCAAATACTATACAGTACTGTATTGTTAACTATGTTCACCATGCCAACATTATATCCCCAGAAATTGCTGTATTTGTCTTATAATTGAAAGTATGTACCTTTTGACCACTTTCACCTATTTTGCTCATCTCCTACCTCCCATTTCTGATTCCTCTAATAGCTTTGACTATTTGGGGTTTTTTTTATGGATCCAAACAAATTTTAGAATTGTATCTTCTATTTCTGTGAAAAATGACATGGGAATTTGATAGCTATTGCATTGGATCTGTAGTATATATTTTCTAATTTGGAGAAAATTTATCAACAAGCTCTTCGTGATTTCTATTATTTTAAGAACTCTTATTATTTAGGTTATATGAACAGATATTTTGATTACTGTATGCAATATTAGATGGGCTTCTTTCTTGTAGCCTTTGCATTAGAATAATTGACACAGGTAAAATAGGGGCCATGCTTTTACCTATTAAAAATTAAAGTGATAATGATTGAGAAACTATGGATGTGATTTATGTCTTCAGTGACTTGGGTATAAATGTTTATCAATCAATAAGTAATGGGTAATTGTAATAGGAATAGAATTTCCCACTCCATATTCCTACCAGGGTTGCAATTATGTATTGAATTGCACAATTTTTTTAACTTTTTTCCTCCACTTATGATATTGAAAGTAAAATCTGAAGTCATTAGAATGAGTTAAATGAGAGGGCCATTGGATGAGAATTTGGACGCCTGCTGACTGTCTCTGAAGAGGAAAATAGAAGGCAGTTAACCATAATTGGCAATTCACTGGCTTAGGCAGTAGCCGTTTTGTAATAAGAAACTTTCCTGGGAAACAAATGAAAGCTTTCACATATCTGTTCAGATTTATAAAATGCGGGTGGGATATGCTCATCTATATATATAAAAGCTTAAGCAACCAGTCAACTGGTCGACCAGTCGCTATGATGTGCACTGACCACCAGGGGGCAGACACTCAATGCAGGAGCTGCCCCCGGTGGTCAGTGTGCTCCCATAGCAGGAACACCGCTCAGCTGATGGAGGGGCGTCAGAGGCAGGGCTCACAGCTGGCCGCCACCGCAGCGAACCTACTGAACGGCAGCAGCAGGCGCACTGGGGCTGGGATAAGCAGGAACAGCAGGCAGGAGCAGCAGGCAGTGTTGGACTGCAGGTTTGGGCCTGATCCCCGCAGACCATGCCGAGGGACCCCACCAGTGCATGAATCCGTGCACTGGGCCTCTAGTATTTCTATAAAAATGCTGTATAAAAGAGCAGGCAGTACATAGTATTGTGTCACGAGTCTGTTTTTAATCGCTTGAGCCAATAACTCCTTTACATTTATTATAAAGCAAGGAAAAATATTTTCCTCTAGAAAACTGAATAGGCAGTTGGTTTGTTCACTATGCAGTTATATACATTAAATGTCCATACCATACATTTTATATTTTAGTTGCCAAAATAAGTTGTTATTATGAATCTATTTAATTTGTTTTACAGGGAATAAAATTGCACATTCTCTTAGTAATAGATTCATAGTAAGAATATATTGCTATTTTAAATATTTTCAAACCTATGAAAAATATGACATTCAGATAATCATTTTAATGTGTATTTCCTTTTCTTTACTGTTATTATAAACTATATTGTCTAATTGATATTTGTATATTTGAATTAAATAGTTAATTTTTACAATAGTTTGTTCTGCTTGTAAAGATAGCCATTTCACTCATTTATTTAATCTCTCATCCTATATAATAAAGAGGTAATATGCAAATTGACCATCACTCCAACACAAGATGGCCACCCCCATCTGGTCAGAGATGGCCGCCCCCATGTGAACACAAGATGGCCACAAGATGGCCTGCAGGGGAGGGCAGTTGTGGGCGAACAAGCCAGCAGGGGAGGGAAGTTGGGAGGGACCAGGCCTGAAAGGGAAGGCAGTTGGGGGTGACCAGGCCTGCAGGGGAGGGCAGTTAGGGGTGACCAGGCTGGCAGGGAAGGGCAGTTAGGGGCAATCGGGCCAACAGGGGAGCAGTTAGGCATTGATCAGGCTGGCAGGGGAGTGGTTAGGGGGTGATCAGGTTGGCAGGCAGAAGTGGTTAGGGGCAATCAGGCAATCAGGCAAGCCAGCAGTCCTGGATTGTGAGAGGGCAGTCGGACATCCCTCGTGGGGTCCCAGATAGGAGAGGGTGCAGGCTGGGCTGAGGGACACACACACACACACACACACACACACACACTCCCTATGCACAAATTTCATGCACTGGGCCTCTAATTCATTTAATAATTACTTATTGAGTACTTTTGTGCCTAGATCAGTGTTAGGTGCCAAAATGCAATGGATAGTTCCAATTAGAGAGAAATAGTATAGAACAGAAAAAAATATTCAAGGTTGTAGAATGTGTTGGTAGTAGATGGAGAGCTTAAGATCAGAAACTGAAGAGTGGGGGAGGCAACTGGGAGGAGAACTGGACTTGACCCAAAGGGTGTAGAGCAGCCTTTCTTACTTACCCTTTCTCCTCCTGCCACCAAATGATTGCTCCTTCCAGAATGGATGGACACTGGTAGATCACACAAAGAAAACCAGAACCCCGGTCCTCACCCCAATGAGGCTGCGGCTGGGCACAGGCCTTCATAAAGGGGACACTAAGAGATGGAGAAGTGGGGACTGCCTGGCCCCCCAGAGCCTTCCCATCGCTTAAGCAAGCACAAAGAAGGTGAGTCAGAGAACTGTCAGAAGTGAAAGTTCCTATGTTTGCTCACAACTCAGGTATGCATGCTGCATGGCAGCTGGACAGCAGAGCCCTGCTTGACCACCAGTCCTGTGCACCGGGACCTGTGGCCAGATTGTGGACTCTGGCTGCCTGAGGCACGCCTTTTTGTGTAGGCTGTGCCTCCATTAGGAACTACAGCTGACGCAGACGTCCTTCACATTGTGCACACTGGTTCTGCCTTTGTCCCCTCAAGTTGATACTTGGCATTAGCATGAAACTTGTGGGTGTGGGAGGGTTTACAGAGAATTCTAACACAAAACATCCCATTAAATTGTACTTGAGAGGTGAAAAAACTCCTGTTGTAGTTTGACAATTATTTTTATTAAAATACACGTCCATGAGCAGTCAGGAAAAAAAAAATAGATCTGAAACTGGAGAACTTAATAGGGGCCAGATTATAAAGGAGGCAATTAAGAGTTTATGCTTCATCGCAAGGGCAGTGGGGAAGTTTCAAAGGGCTTAATCAGGAGATTAACATGATTAATTAGTATTTTAGAAAGAGAATGGATTAGAAGAAAGCAAAGTACAGCAACTAGTTATAAAACTGTTGTAATAATTTAAGACAGAATGATGGTGTCCACAATAGGTAGAGGCAGCTTATCAATATGTCTACTCAGAGAATATGTATAGGACCAGGTGTAAGGAGAATCTAAAATTCTTAGGAAAATAACGGTTATGATTTGGATAGAGGAGAGAGAACCCACAACAAAGACTAGGAGTGGCCAGAGAGATGGTATTAAATCTTAGAGATTGTTTTGGGGAATCCCATAACTAAATGTTATTTTCCATTGCTTATGTGCCTTGGGAGAAAAGTGTTTTAATGTTGTGTTAGGAGGAAATAAAGTAGTGGTTCCCTTTTCAAAGCAGAGGCATGGCACCCAATAAGTTATCACTATTATTTGGTCCATTGTCAATAAGTTGATAGTTCTTTTGGGAAAGGGAATTGTAGCAAACCTCGTTGATGAAAGACTCTCTAAGAGGATAATCTGTCAGCATCACCATGCTATTACAGGGATACGATGATGATAAATGTGCATATGGGATAGTTCAAGACTTTAATTAATTACCACCTTACAATTATCTTCAGACCTTTATTAACAACATTTAGATTTGGTTTTAACAATCTATCATAGTCCTTTCAAGTAGAGGGCTTCTAGCAGTTGTTTCCATTAGCTGCCAGATAAAGAGAAATAGGACCATGTGCTCTGTGCAAGTCAGTAAAACACTTCTGCTTTCCCAAATGTCACCGACCTTCGGGGAAAAACAATAACACAACTAAAACATGACTACTTTTCATTCAAATCTATATTTCAAATGAAATTTAAATACTATCATCACATTTTTTGTTACTAACATCTAATTGGTATGAATGTGACTTTTACAGTAAATATATAATGAAATTCTATAACAATCCTATGAAGTCGGTGTTTGCAGTGTCTCCAATTAACCAAGAAGGGACCAGAGGCCCCAAGTGGTTCAGTTTATACATCTACAAGTGGAAGATCTGATACTAACATGTAGGCCTTTATGTGTTCTGTCGTTTAAGTTTTCCAGTTTTTAAAAAAATTTGTTTGCTTGTCTTTTGAGTCCAAATTTCTATAAAGAATGCTGATCCTCCCCCATTCCAGGGGCTCCAATGTACCTTTTCAGAATCCTAATGTCTCCACAAAGCTAATCTAAACTATGTGTCAGCCACGGGCTGCCCCTATTTAGATGAACTGTAGCTCCAGCACACAGAAGAATAAAACCTAATTAATGTGTTGACACATTTTAAAAAGCTGTTTATGTTTATTGGATACAGTTCAATGTTATCTGTAAAATTTTTTGGAAAGTACATTTCTGCCATCACATTTTTAACTTTTAATTTTGAAATAATTTTAGACTTACAGTTGCAAGAACAGATTCTTTCACCCATGTTAACATCTCACATGACCAGAATACATTGATTGAAACCAGAAAGTAAACATTGCCGATTGCTAGTAAGTAAACTACAGACTTTAGTTTTGCATCCATTTTTCCCCACCATTTCTTTTCTGTTTCATGATCTGGTCCTGGTCTCACATTGCATTTAGCTGTTGTTTCCTTCAGTCTGTGACAGTTCCTCAGTCTTTACTTGTCTTTCATCATCTTGACATTGAAGAATTTTGTAGAATATCCTCCAGTTTGGGCCTGTGTAATGTTTTCTCATGATTAGATTTATGTAATGTATTCCTGGCAAGAACACCACCAAAAATTATGTTGTGCTGTTCTCAGCGCATAATGTCACTGTCTTATTATTGGTGATGTTGCCTTTGATCACTTAGTTAAGGTGATACTTGCCAAGCTACTCCGCTGTGAAGTTGCTATTTTTTCCTTTTAATTAACACATATCTTGGAGGAGGGAAGACCTTGAAACTATACAAATATCCTGTTTCTCCTGAAACTTTTATCCACTAATTTTAGCACCCATTGGTAGATGTTGCTTAAAACAATTACTACTGTGGTGTTATCATGGTGATTTTGTATTTCCCCCATTCCTTATACATTTATTAATTAGAACTAGAAGCCCAGTGCACGAATTCATGCACTGGTGGGGTCCAGCTGACCCGCCCTGATGGGGTGCTCTGATTGGGGTAGGGGGGCCCGCTTGGGGGTAGGGCTGGCCGGGGGCGAGGGGCCGTGGTCATTCAGCTCATCCCACCATTCAGTCACTGGGCTTTTACTATATAGTATTCTTTTGTATGAAGGGGTGGCCTTTTCTCACATTTATTGCTTATATTCATAAGTATGGACTTATGAATAATTATTTTATTCTATGAGTTATAGTCCAATACCATTGTTGTTGTTTTTTTTATTGCTCATATTATTTCAGCTTTGGTCATTGGGAGCTCCTTCAGGTTAGCTCCTGTGTTCTTTTGATTATGCCCTTGTTCCCGTTTGAGCCTATTTTTACTTCCTGGTACCACAAGATGCTGCAGGGCTCATTTTTTACTTCTCCTGACTAAGTCCTGGAATCAACCACTTTTATAAAGAACCCTGGTTCCTTTTATGGAGAATGGTGTGTAGAAAGCAAGACCTGGGTGATAGGTACGTGTCATTGGTCCTAGGCCCTCTCAGTGGACAAAGCTTGGAAATATATGTATGTATACTAAACCATGCATTCACGCATCTATATTTCTTCCTTTCTGCATTTATCTATTAAACATACAAACGAATAAACAAACACAAGTTTGTACTGATAACTCAACCACCTGGTGAACTGAATTGATCATATAAACTGTTCTAATTGTAATCCTTGAAAAATGAAATATTTTTCCAGTTCCAAGTACACTAGGTTCTAAGTGAGGAATTTGTGTTATGTTTCCAAATTTTGCAGAGACAAGTTGTACCACCTTGATCTCTCCTTTTCTGTCCCCTAACTTATAAAAGTGGAATAACAATGCCTACTGCATCTAGGTCACCAGATGGTTGCAGGGATTTGGTAAGTCTGGATTTTGTCTCTCTCCTCTGTAAGTGTTTCTCTTGTTTTCCTTCATAGCCCGTCTTCTTCCCTGCCTCCAGTCTTATTCCTCTGAAAGCTCTCCATCCTGTTGTCAGAATGATCGATCAAAAATGAAAATTGGGTCTCATTTATCATCCTGTTTAAACGTTCAATGGCTTTTTATCTGTTAAAAAATACAATCTAAGAGCATGACCTGGCAAACAAGACACTGTGTGGTTGAATTGCTTCCTGTCTACGAGTCTCATCTCATTATTTTTTACCCTCCTATTTAAAGCTCTAATATTACAGGATTGCTTGAAATGATCTTCCCTAGGCAAAAGGTATTTGTTTTCATGATACTATTTGGTCGGATTTGGATTGGACACTTAACAGTTTCCTCTAACTAACTCTTCTAACTAACTCTAAATTTCAAAAATAAGTTTGGTGCCATATACCTATCTATCTTCTTATGTGCTTGGTACCCGGTCAATTCCATCAGTACTTAATGAGCTTGATCAGTTATCTTTCTGTTAACACTCCCTTATTATTTCTGATACATGATACCTGATTCTACTGTAGCTTGCTTTCTGCCTACATTAATTGTTCTTGATAAGGTACTAATTGCCAAATCATAGACACTTTTTAGTCCTTATCTAACTGAACATGTAAAGTGTATTGGAAGTTCAGTGTGGTTGCCAGGCACAGGGTCATGTCATAACGGCGGCATGAGTGGAGGTGGCTTAGTCGGGAGAAGGACAGTGCTGAGAGACAAGGCTGGAGAGGGAAACCAGGGACACCTCTCACATAAATCAGTAGGCCATGTTAAGATCAAATTTATCCGGAATGCAACAGAGGCTATAAAAGGTTTAAATAATGAAGGTCGTATTTTAGGGACATAATTCTAAATGAATTTGGCAAAACTGGAGTGCATGTGAAAATGAAATAGAGCAATATTGGAAGGAAGGGAAATTAGGTTGTTAAATAATCTTAAAATGAGATCAGTATCTGTGAAACACAAACAATAGTCTTTTTTAAAATATATTTTTATTGGTTTCAGAGAGGAATGGAGAGGGAGAGAGAGATAGAAACATCAATGATGAGAGAGAATCATTGATCAGCTGCCTCTTGCACACCCCACACTGGGGATGGAGCCCACAGCCTGGGCATGTTCCCTGACCGGGAATCCAACCATGACCTCCTGGTTCATAGCTCAACATGCAACCACTGAGCCACGCTGACCAGGCAAGAGTAGTCTTTTGATGAATGCTAATGGCTGAAAGTTTCAAGAGAATGGATTTTGTAATAATTGTAGACATTTTATGTACTAAACATTGTGGCTAAAGGAGGCCAAAGAAGAGAAGATAAACTCTAAAATGGTATACTTGAGATCTTTTAAGAGTTTGTTGAAAGGCAGGACCAAGGTAAGGGCAAGCAAAACTGATTTTTATTTAAAAAATTTTTTGTGTGTGTGTGAATAAAATTTCTTAACCAACCGAATAGATATTTGTTTAGTCCTGCTATTTTAAATACTCCCTTTCTTTGTGTGAAATGCCTGGAGACAGTTTGTTTTTTATACTGAGAGTTTTGTCTTTATACCGCTAGACAGAGAGCACTCTAAAAAACAACAGAAGGCAAACATTTACTTCAATTTCTAAACAGCAACTTTTCTTATAAAAATGGGAGTTTTAGAGTGTTGAGACCCGTAAACCACCATAGAAAAGTAGCGAATTTTGATTAAAGAAACATAATGATTCCCATAAAAGTCGTGTTCATTCATTGATTAAAATATATTCATTGGGAAATAAATAGTGCACCTGACACTATTGGTGATGAAGGGATACAGCACCAAATAAAGCAAAGTCCCTGCCCTCACTAAGCTTACATTCTAGAGAGGGAGCTTAGCAATAAGGAAGTAAATACATTATAATATCAGGTAGTGAAGGGTGCCAGGATGGAAAATGAAGCTAGGGTCTGAAATAAAGAGTGAAAGAGGAATTATTTTGGAATGGAGCATAATTTCCAATGGAACATCTAAGACTATAAGTGTCTTAAGTATTTTATCTACATTTGGTTGGTGGCACTGTGATCTGTGTAAAAGTGAGATACCTTATAATAATGTGCATCCCTTATTTTTCAGAGACATCATAGTTCTACTTTTTGATCTTAATATACCATAAAAAGAGATAAATTCATTCTTTGTATTTTGGAACAGGCTTAAAAACCTCAAGACAACTCTATCAATTACTCATGGAGTTATGTCATTTTTACTCCTCATAGCCAGAAAGACTTTAGCCCTAGGATTAAAATGCTAAATGTACCCTCAGGAGGCAGAAGGCCTGAGACACGAAGGACAGGTGCCCTCACATTGACTACTTCAGGATTGGGGAGGCGGAGTAAATGGTTCTAAGTTCAAAGTGCATATTCAGCATGGCTACATTTTTGCAGCACTTTACATTTGTGATCATGTAATATCTATCCAGAGAATGACCTAGGACTCAGTAAAATCTATCAATTTCCCTTTAAAGGATAGAATTGCAGTATATTCTTCCAGAGTCTAGAGGCACTGCTGTCCAATAGAAAGATATGTGAACCTTATATTATATTTTAAATTTTCCAGCAACCACATTAAAAAATTTAAAAACTGGTAAAATTAATTTTAGAACATACTTTATATCACCTAACATATCCAAAATATTATCATTTTAGTATGCTATCAATATAAAATTACTGGGATGTTTTTATACGAAGTCTTTGAAACCTAATGTGGATTTTACTAACAGCATATCCCCGTTTGAATTAACCACATTTCACGTGTTCAGTAGCAACATGAGGCTAATAGTAACCCTATTGGACAGCATGTGGCTATGTTTTGAAGCAACCTTCATTTTATTTTATTCTGAACCTGTTTGGGCCTATAGGTTTTTTTCCATTTTGTCGTGCATATCTTTACAACAGATATTCTGATTGTGAAATACATGGAGATGTATACTACCTGTGTCATTTCCTCCTCACCCCTTCAGTTTTGTCTGACAGAAGCTGATCAGGCTTGTGCATAATGGAATAACAGTAATATTGATCAAAGGAACATGCTTTGCTTATCTAAGTCATGCAGGCGTCTCAAAAACATCACATCCAAAGTGGCAGTGTCACTCTAATTGTAAAAGGCGACCTGATTCAATTGTTGCAAAAGCAAGCAACATAAAAGATACTCACTAGCTTAAATTGGAAACTGAAATGTTTTTAATTGTTATACTATCTCATGGAACCAAAAATGAGGGAAAATGAAGAACCAGAAAGTGCATTACCCCACACCTCAATGGGAGTGTCCTTAGACCCTATCTGGACAACTGTCATTTAAAAAGATTCACTTTTAACGTTATTCTGCTTCCGGGTTTCTTGCTTTATTCTAATATCATTGAAACAAAGCAAGAGAACCTGATTGACTCACCCGTGTCAGTTCTCCACTGCTGGACCATTCAGCTAAGATAAGGTATAGGGTGATGTAGTAAAGGCAGAGCTACTGCAAGTCTAGCCATATATACCAGGGACCATTCTCAGAAAAGGGAGAATCACTGTGGCTAATAATGTCCCCCCTCCCTGTCTCCCCAAAGAAACCAGCCATAGCAAATGCCAACTTAGAAATAGTGTTTTTGTTGCTAAATAGATGCTTTAAATTTTAAGTACTATGCCACTACCCTTTGCCTCTTCATCTGTATTCCCAATTATGCTAAGACGATGGAATTTTTTGGATTGAAGCCTCTCAGCACTGATGTATTATACTTAGTTCCTCTGATGGTGTTGAGCTACTTACACTTCAGAATAATTCAAGTGGCAACTCCACTTAAAAGTAGATTCAAGAAGCCAAAGAACTGGTATAACTGTGAAGAATAAATAAAAATCTCAGGATATAACAAGTGAAAAATTCAAAAGACTATAGAAATAATATAGATTAAGAATAATTCTGAAAAAAAAGAATAATTCTGAAAAAGAAACTCAAGATATATTGGAGTAAATTCTTACTTCCTCCTTACCCTGATAATTATTTTCAGTAGCAATTATGCAACCTGACATTATAGTTATATTAATTTGTACATTTGTTTATTGTCTTCCTGCTTACTAGCATTTAAACCCTGTGACAGTAGAGCCTGCTGGTTGTTGCCATATTCTCTGTGCCTAGAACCGTGTGCACACAGCATGCACACATAAAGGAGTTAATTGGTGAATGAAATTAAACTCACTGACTACCTTTTGTTGCTAGGACCAAATAAAAATGATGTGTGGAGATTTAGAGTTGAAAATGACCTTGGGAATTATTTCAGTTTTCTTACTTTATTACTGAAATAATTGAGGCCCTTATAAAAGTACCCTAGGAGCCTACAAGAAAGAAATGGGGTCAAACACTGAAAGGTAGCTATGACTAGATTTTCTTTAAGAGTATGAATGTGCTATGCTAATGTCAAGTGAATCACAAGTTATCTATTCATTGACAAGATAATTGAATAACCACTACTTCTCCGGCTTCAGTCTCCTGCAAATACAGCCCTGCTCCCCAATCCTCTGAAGTAAATATCTAAATATATATGAAACCCTAATATGCAAAAAGACTGAACGGCGGAACAACTGAACAACTGGTCGCTATGATGTGCAATGACCACCAGGGGGTGCACGCGGAACATGGCGGGCGTCGGCAGCAGGCAGCAGAGCATGGAACATGGCGGGCATCGGCCGTGGTGGGATGTTGGAGCAGGTGAGCAGGGGCGCAAGACCAAGGCAGGGTGCTGGTCACTGTCATCGGGGTGAGCCTCTGGTAGTTACTGAAAATTCTTTGCTCCCTTGCACCATGGTCCTGCCCGGAACACGTACCTGCTGCCAGCACCGGCCCGACTCGTACCCACTGCCGGTGCTGGACCACCGCTTGCACCTGCTGCCGGTGCCAGCCCCAATCACTAGGCGTCGTCAGTGGGTGCGAACGGTGGCTGCCAGCCCTGATCACCCCTGAAGGCTTCTCCACCTCCCCCTGCTCCTGAGGGGCAATTGGGGCAGCAGCTGCCGCTCACACCTGCTGCTGGCGCCAGCCCCAATGCTTTGTGCCGTCAGCAGGTGCAAGTGGGCCCGGTGCCATCAGCGTGTGAGAGTGGTGATGGCGGGAGCTGGGCTGCCGGCAGACAGGGGACGAGGAGCTGCGGCGGGAGAAGCGAGGTGGAGGCGTGGAGGATGGGCTGAGACCCACCTCTGTGCCCACTGTAGCCTAGCGGCCCACAGTTCCTTTCAAGGTGCACGAATTCATGCACTAGGCCCCTAGTTTTTAATAAAATGTTTATTAAAAAGTTAAAATTTGGAGCATCTGAAATGCATTCTACAGAGACCCCTTGTTAAAATATTAAATATGCACGAATATTGTATGTGCTTATGTTTTGTTCAATGCAGTGGGAACAAAGAGGAAATGCTGTGAAGGAAAAGTCACTGAAAACAATAGAAAAGAGATGTATTTTTTGAGGGTAAGACTACCATCAGTTGGAAGAGGAATTCTGGCTTTAATTACTAAACCATTTTGTTAACAGGCCTTGTGATTCTGCTCTTGTGGATCATGCTACATGCTGTGTCTGCTTATTTGTTAATTTTTAGTTGCTTGTTCTAGTGGTCCCAGGTTTGAGCTTTTCCACTTTCTCTGACTCTCCTGGAAGTGGGAGGTAGGCAGCAGCCTAGCTTGGATCAAGGATAGCACAAGGAGTCAGTGGAACTAATCGCTTTCTTTTTATGATCTTCCACAACCCAAAATGCAGAATCTGGTGCCCAGCCTTTATGCATGCTGCTAGAACTCTCATTAATGGCTGCTGAATATAAGACACTTCCAATCCCACTAGCATTCATGCAATAAGTAGCTAGTTAGCAACGTAAATGTTCGAGAAGCCATGAAATACTTACTCAAGGCACTGGGTTTGCAGGCACTTCTTGGTTTCAAATGATGAATATTTAATCCTACTGAGCACTTGGGAAACACTTCAAAAGCTTTGCTAAAAATCCAATTTTAACAATGAAAGCTTCTTGTACATTCTTGTTCTGAAAGTCTTTGAATTTATTATATTGAATGGCTAAGGAGGGGATATAGGTTTTAAATCTGTTACTGGAAATTACTTAGGATTTTTTTTGGAGGGTGGTGAGCAGTAAATGTAATTGCCCTAATCTCTCCGTGGAAACAAGAGCCTCTTGGGTCTGCTACTGACAAGCGGCAGAAAGTATTCTAATGTTCTTATTCTATTCCCAAGACTCTGATAGTGATGGTAATGGACTTTGTTATAAACAGACAAAATGGCATCTCTTTTCATCAGCACAATTCTTTTTCTTACTCACAAGAATCTTATAAATCTATTGGTCAGAATTACCAACATGGTGGACATATAATTTTAAAGGTATTTCAGAGAAGCGAGAGGGGAGTGCTTTCATTTTCTGTCCTCCACAATGTTCCTGAACACTTACCCAATTCAACCCCATGAATGTGTGTGCAATGGTTTTTCCTTTCTTTGTTTTACATTTCACTCTGGCTCTCTGGTCAAGTGATCATTATTTCCAAATTTTCTGTCTTTTTCGATGATGCTTGGAATAATCTTACTCATTTAGTCCTCCATCTAATACTCTATTCTTATTTAAAGGACATTGAGAATGAAATACGTGTTTTTCAATAATTTTAAGAATTTGAAAAAATTGGAAAGAAAGTAAACTTAAGGGAATGACTGCTGGACCGATCTGATGCATATCTGTTACATTAAAATTCCATCCTCTGTGTTGGGATGATTATTTGCCCTCTTTTGTAAAAATGCCTGAAGATTGGGGAGGAAATGAGAAAGCACAGGGGATTTGGAGATCCTGAAAGCACTGACTGGACAGAACTGAGCCCGTTCTTGATCTTGTTCTTAATTTGCGCACGCGCATGTGCACTCTACAACTTCTAAATCAGAACGGTAGGAAGTGCGAGGGGTTCCAAATGAGAAAGCTGAAGGAAGGCTGAGGCCTCTCTGGTTGCAGTCTTCATATATCACTATTGTTTTATGCTACATTTGTTAACGAAAAAAAAACATTGAAACCTGTAAAGAATTTTAGTGAGTTTATTTGAGCCAAACTGTCGACATATGCCAGGAAGCAGAACCTCAATGAATTGAGATAATGCTCCGGAGAATGCAGGGTTACATCTATTTTTATACATTGAAATCAAAGGAAAGGGACGTAGGTGAGTTACATGAAATCCATTGGTGATAGATTAGGGAGGTGGGACAAAGCAAAGCGGGGAAACCTCTGGGATAGGGTGAAAAGCGAAATGATGGACATGTGCTTCTCTTACAGAGATGGATACAGGATACTTTAACGTAATTAACAGTTGACAATTAACTTGATAACAATAACAATGAGGGAATGTCCCGGTGCCATTTGTTGTGCCCTGAGGGGTCCGGGGTCAAAAGGAAGTTACAAGTTACCCAGACATCTCACAGATATGTTATCTTAGAGGCAAAAAGGCAAATGGGCTCAGTAAAGAAGATCTAAGTTGATCTTTGTCAGGGAAGATAGCAGCTTAGGAATGACTGCCCACTATAACCTGTTTGTAGTTAAATATTTAATTTTCAGACCATCTTTTGTGGTTATTTTAGGTCTCTGAGTTTTCAAGACTGCCACACAGGCCTCCCCTGAGCTTGTCAGGTTAGCAGGTGGCTTCTTTCGTTCACACATTAAACATTTCCTCTTCCCATTCTATTCATCTTTCCCCAGAAAAATTAATTACTATGGAATGGAAGGCCTCAGACTTTGGACAAGATTTGCCAGAAACCAATAGGGACTTCAACAGATAATCTATCAAAAACAAGGATTATTTTTCAAAATCATTTCTCAGGGATAAAAGGAATAAAATATGCAAGAACAAATGCTGCATTATCTCAGATCTGTTCACATCAGTATTGTTTCTGCACACTAGGACAAAACTGCAACTAAGTTGTTTTTCTCATTGTTTGAGGTCACAACCTTTCATAGCTTGATATAAATCAAGACTTATATAACAGTGACATGAGAGCCAGTAAAATCAGAGTGATTTAACAATGCCATTTCTCGGGACTTTCTTTCCAAACCAATTATGTCTTACTCATTGAAATAAAACTTGCCACTTGTTGAACCAGTTTCTGTTGGAAGAAAACGAGAACAGAGATGAAAGCAAAAATATAGAAGATGCTTGCAATTGTCAGTAAAAGAAAACCTCACTCAAACTAGCTGAAATTTAAAAGACAAAGGATTAACTCAACGGACACATAAAAAGCAGTTGAAAATCCAACACCCTTTCATGATACAAATACTAAAAACGTAGGAATACAAGGGCACTTCCTCAGTATGATAAGTAGCATTTATGAAAAACCCACAGCTAACCTCATATTCAATAGTGAAAGACTGAAAGCTTTCTCATTAAGTCAGGAACAAGACAAGGATGCTCACATTTGCGACTGCTATTCAACATCATCTTGGAAGTCCTAGTCAGAACAATTAGGCAATATGAAGAAATAAAAGGTATCCAAATTGAAAGGAAGAAGTATAATTATCTCTGTTCACAGATGGCATGATCCTATATGTAGGACAGCCCAAAGAATCAACCAAAAAATTATGCTAATAAGTTCATCAAAATTGCAGGGCATGAGAGCAACATACAAAACTTGATTGTGTGTTTATATACCAGCAAGAAATAATGCCCTCCCCCTAAATTAAGAACACTATTCCATATATAATAACATCCAAAAGAATAAAATATCTAAGAATAAGTTTAACCAAGAAGGTGTAAGTTTTATGTAGTAAAAACTATAAAACATTGCTGAAAGACCTAGTCAAATTGAAAGACATGCCAGGTTCATGGATTGGAAGACAGTATTGTTAAGATGGCACTTTCTCCTTTACCCCCTTTATTTTTTAAAATATATTTTATTGATTTTTTACAGAGAGGAAGGGAGAGAGATAGAGAGTTAGAAACATCGATGAGAGAGAAACATTGATCAGCTGCCTCCTGTACACCCCCCACTGGGGGTGTGCCCGCAACCAAGGTACATGCCCCCGACCGGAATCGAACCTGGGACCTTTCAGTCCACAGACCGACACTCTATCCACTGAGCCAAACCGGTTTTGGCATCTCCTTTACCCCTTTTTAATTCCTGGCAACAACTATTCTGTTCTCTGTCTCTATAATTTTGTTATCTCAAGAATTATATATAACTTTTTTCTCTCTGTATAATTATCTTAAGATTTATTCAAGTTGTTGCATGTTCCAATAGTTTATTCTTTTATTGCTGAGTAGTATTTCATGGCACGGGTGTGCCACAGTTTAACCATTCCCCACTAAAGGACATCTGGGCTCTTTCAAGGTGTTGGCTATTACAAATAAAGGAGCTATGAACAATTATGTACAGGTTTTTGTGTGAAAATATTTTTTTATTTTTCTGGGATAAATGCCCAGTACGGCAATAGCTAGGACATATGATAGTTGCATGCTTAGTTTTATAAGAAACTGCCAAAATGTTTTCCAAGTAAACTCTATCATTTTACATTTCTAATAGCAATGTGATCCAGTATTTCCACATCCTCACCAGAATTTAGTATTATCACTATTTTTTTTTTCTTTTAGCTATTCTGATAGGTATGTAGTAATCTCAGGGTGGTTTGAATTTGCATTTCCCGAGTGGCTATTGTTATTGGCCATCTCTCATGTATATTCTCTCTCAGGTCTTTTTCTCATTATCTAGTTGGAGTTTTGAGAGTTCTTTATAGATTCTAGATAGAAGGCCTTTGTCAGATATATGGGCTGCAAATATTTTCTCTACCCTGCAGTTATCTTTTCATTCTCTTCACAGTCTTTTATAGGTCAAAAGTTTTTCATGTTGATGGGGTGCAAATTATCAATTTTTTCCCTTTTATGTATTGTGTTTTTAGTATTACAATACAGTTTTCAATGTTAGGTGTATAATTTCATTATAATTCTTTTAAAAGTGGGGAATTTATGCGAGACATCGATGGACACTGAATGAGCATCAAATTAACCAGAATGTACTATTCCCTCACTGTCTTGAATAGGTGGGAACATATTAAAGCAATATTTTAAATTATAGAAGTTTAGTAGAGTATTGTGCTCATTCTTAACTACATCTTTCAGGAGCACAAAGCAAGAAATTTGATGTTCTTAATAATATCTATAAAATAACTATGCCAATTCCCTGTGAAAAATGGCAGAAGAATATTTTACAAAAGTATGATTTTTTTCTATTTAAGAATTGTAATAAGCTGGTTGAAAATGTAATTAGAGTACCTAATAAAATATAAGACTCTTAGTTAAACTTGAATTTTAGATTTAAAAAAAATGCCTTTTTTTTTTTTTTTAGTACAAGCACGTCCAAACTTTGCATGGCACATATTAAATCATTTTTATTGTTTATTCAGAATTTAAATTCAAGTGAATGTCCTGTATTTTTATTTGCAAAATTTGGCAACTTTAAATGTAGTACAAATTTTTGATAAAAGAGGTATTAATGGACTACTTAATGAAATTCACAAATTAGATATATTGAACAAATATCCCTTCTATGAATTTAACTTCCTTCTTATTATTACACTATGTGTTTACTTAAGTGGTATCTGAAAAGCACTTACATTAGAATAAAAAATAATAAAACTGGAATGAACCATAGAGACCACATAGTTTAGTCTTCTCTGTTTGCAGATGAGGAAAACTGAGACCTATCATACCACTGTAATTCTAGGGATAGAAGTAGAAATAAATATTGCCTACCTAACTTTTAGTAGAGTTTCAACATTCCCCACAATCTCAGAATACATGAAAACTATAAGCATTTTACAGCCCATGCCACTTAGACACCTAATAATTTGGAGCCAAAGGAAAATTTCCAAAAGTTGCTAGAACTAATTATGTCTTTACAGGTGTCTACATTAATACATTAAGTAGGAAAAAATGAAATACAAATACAAGAAGTCAATATTTGCCTTGAGAATGGAATAGGCATTTAAATGGAAAAAGTTGAAAAAATTACTAGGGAGTTCCAAATATGAGGGCAGAGAAGTAAAACCTCTCTAGTTATTTTTCACATATTACTATCACTTGATTAGAGCTCAAGTTGGCAGAAATACATTTTCAAAGAAGAATACACAGTAAAGACATTTTGAGTATCAATGCCCACCTACATCATGCTAGGTATGTTTGTCTCTTGCTGTTTGCCCTCTTGGTCTAATTTCTTTCTTACTCTTTTTTTCCATCTTAAATAATTTTTAGAAACCTCTCCATTTCCATGAAAAAAAAAACATTACCAAAAGTCTCAGAGATATACACAAAATTTCTAAGAAGCACACATATTCTTTTAACTGTGCTTTAATTATTGTCAGCCAAGGCTCAGTTGACTTTATGTTCTTAAAAAATATGCATAGGTTCACAGCTATGTCGATACTTGGAGAAAGTTAATAATATGCAAGAAGAATTCAGTTTGGTGGAACATAGAACTGTAAAATAAAGGCAGCCAGTCACTGGAGGATAAGAAATGATAAAAGAAGCAAAGCTGTAAAGGTCAGATCAGATTGTGAGATCAAGTAATGATGCATTATTGAGCCTGAGTAAATCTGTAGAGGAAAAGCTCTGGCTGTCTAGAGTGGGAAGCAATGTTTTCTGCATCCATCACTCAAAAGAAATGTAAATGTTCACATCACAACACATGCTAAACTCATTTGTATTTACTCACATGAACACCCTGTGTTTTTCTGCTTCATTTACATGTATTCTTTGGGGAATAAATAAAGAACGATGTTCTCTCAATGTCATTCAGTGTCTTCTGTCCCCTCACCCCCCTTCTTTAAGATAGAAATGTAGCTTTTCTAGCACTTGGTGCAATGTGTATTGACCTTGTAGAGGGAGACCTGTGCACTGAAGGAGCAGGCCAGTTTTTCCCTTTAGCTGACAAAAAGGACAGGCAGACACTTAGCTATTACACTCCTGACTCTGGGGAGCTGCCTCTCATTCCAATCCACCCATTTCCTCTGTGTTTTGATTTTTTAAATTGGGGGTTCAATAAAATAGGTTTAGGTTTCCCAACTCTATAAGGTTTTGGCTGTCTGGTCCTTCATCATCTGGATATTTAATCTCCACCCCCCCACCCCTACCCCCATCACAAAAAAATAGAGTGGAAAGGATCGTATAAAAGTGACCTTTCAAATTTGCCTATCATCTCTCTCATCTACTTCTCAGTTAAAATGAAACCTTAGGCAAATTCATTTTTTTTATTGATGTGTGGCAAGAAAGAAATGGTGGAACTTGACACTTTAATTCTGTCACTGATTTTCTGTCCTGTGGAAAGTCAGTATATATTTTTTAATGTGGGTGCTGAGCATGATACAAAAACAGGAAAAAATATATATATATTCTTATTACTCTCCCTTTTCCTTTAACTTCCAATAACATGTTTATTGCAGCACCACTGCTAAATAGAGAGTAAAAATAGCAGGAGGAAAGGCAAGAAATCATGCAAGTAAAAGTTATTTTCATTTAAAATCAGTTTGTATTTGAAATTTTTTTATTGAATCCAAAACTCATTAAGCACAATATAAAAGTAGTTGAGCAGTAGAAACCACTGATATGCCTACTTTTCCAAGGTCTACTATTATATATATATATATATATATATATATATATATATATATATAGTACAAAATTATTGCACAAGTAATACATCTGGGAATAGAACATGATTATATTGAAAAGGTAAATTCTGAAGAACAAATGTCAAGCATTCCCTGGAATGTTCATCTACATATGGCCACTATAATTGAAGTACTATCTAGGTACTAGGTAAAGTCATTAATTTTGTCATTAATAGGCAAGTATTATGACTTAGTTGATGCTTGAAGCACTTATAATAAGATACTTTTTAAACTCATCATATCTAATTTTCTGTTGCTTTCAAATAAAAAGATAAAAAGTTAAAAATAAAAGGATTATTAGCATAAACATGTGAAAGATTTATATCTGGACAGAAGACAATAATTTGATTTTACTAAATTAAGAGTTTATGGAGGGAGAGAAGATTCATCTAGCCTAGTCTTTCTCTATCTTGACTATGTATACCGATCACTGGGGAATCTTGTTAAAATGATGCTTCTGATTCAGTGGTCTGGGTGGAACGGGCGATTCTGCATTTCTGAGAGGGTACCAGCTGACTTTAACACTTCTGTTCCCTGCCTGGACCATAATTTGAGTGTTAAGGATTAAAAAATGGAGATGTTTATGTAACACCACACATAATATAAATAAGGTAACACTAACTTTTGTTTTACTTTATAATGTGAATTGCCAAGATAGAGTCATTTATGTCAAGGGAACTAAAATGGGGTCAGGAGACCATGAAGAATTTTGCCTTACTCCCATCTCACAAATGAACCTTTGAACCTTTAAACCAACTGTGAAACCACATCCTGAACTTGACTTTCTCTTTACCATGGCAACCAGAGTATTTGCATTCTTTCTTTTGAAAGGAGTTCATCTGTTTCACTAGATTACATCTTTTGTTTACTTTAAGAGCCTAACCAATCCCTATTAACAGCCAGCATCCTTTCGTTGTAGAGGACCAAAATGGGAGCTGCACTTGTCATTTTTATTTATTTTTTTGGTCTTTATAAACCTTGTCTTTCTTTGTTCCCTTCAAAACACAAGTTAGGTTGCTACTTGAATTTGTGCCCCAGATTCTTTGCTCAAATAAATGCTTTTCATTCTTTATTACAACCTAAACTTTTATTGTTGTTGTTAACAATAATAACTAAGATAGAATGGTTTGGAAATTCTTCTGTTTCAAAAGCATTAAAAATTATTACCTAGGGAGTTATTTATTTTGATTGATTTTTTATTGATTTCTCTCTTTTAACAGTTAGAATATTTTGTTCCTTTATGAACATGGGCCGTGAAGGGCAAGCAACCTTCCAGTATATTATATTAGCATTCTGTATGTCTGAGTTTAATTCATATGTGTTTGATTATTGACACAATAACTTTTATTGAATTGCCTAAACAATGTTTACTTCTACTCCAGATTACAGAATATGATATAGAGCAGTGGTTCTTAACCAGGAGTGATTTTAATTTTGTCACCCAAGGGACATTGGCCAATGTCTGGAGATATTTTTGGTTGTCACAATGTTGGGGTGTATGGCGGGGGGGAGATTTGCTACTGGTACCTAATAGGTAGAGGCCAGGAATTCTGCTAACCATCAAATATTTGGCACTTCTGAATTGCCAGAATCACTACTCTTGAATTTTGGGACCATTTTGAGTAAAGTAAGGGTTTGTTGGACACAATCACTGCAATGGTGCAAAAATGGATCTGATAAGCCACCTTCCACTAAGTCCCTTTCCTAACTGCTCTAGTCTTCCCTCTTGCCACAACAAATTTCTTTCAAACCCTTGAATAAGACATGGTTTTTCTTGACTACAGACCTTTGTACACACATTTTCTTCACCTGGAATACAATTCAGAAATCATATTTTTTATTCTCTATTTGTCCTGTAGGTCTCAGCTTAACGTAGCCTGATTTCCCTAGGCTAGGTTAGATGGTCCACTGCTTTTCTATTAGCATCCTATAGCACTCATCACACTTTACTGGCATTTTTTGTTGAACATAAACTCTTTGTAAGAGCAAGAACTCCTTGAGTCTTGTCTATAATGCTTAAGATACTTCTAGCACATAGTAGATTTTCCATATATATATTTAAGCAATCGAAAACAATTGAAGAATGGTAACACAAATACAGTAAAGTATATCTTAAGAAATATTTAATGACATGGGAAAATGGTCAGATATAATGATAAGTAAAAAGTATGGGTGCCTGGCTGGTGTGGCTCAATGTCAACCTATGAACCAGGAGGTCATGGTTTGATTCCCAGTTGGGGCAGCCTGGATTTTGGGCTCCATCTCCAGTACAGGGCATGCAGGAGGCAGCCGATCAATGATTCTCTTTCATCACTGATGTTTCTATCTCTCCCTCTCTGAAATCAATAAAAAAAATATATATATATATATATATATATATATATATATATATGCTATGAGATTATATATATTGTACTTTAAATTTTGTAAAATAAAAATATACAGATTTTTACACTAAAAATGTTAATTTAAAAAGGGCTTTTTCTGCAAAAGCATAAGTGATTTTAAAAATATATCTCTTCAATTTTTATAAGGAATATATATTAGTTTTATGATTAAAAAAATTAAAATGGACATCTATATTATTTTCCATATTTCTGTTAAAGACATAAGTAAGGATTAAAAAACATTATTTTACAATTCATCCTTTAGTCATTTTTGATGGAAAGTTTTGGCATTTTTATAAATTTTATTACCCATGCAACATTTTTCCATCCAGATCCAGCAATTCTAAACTAATATAGCTTCTCCTTGGCTTGGAGACACCCATGACCACTAATTAATTCTTTAATTCTATATTATATTTGGAATTGGATGTAATTCTATAATGTAATGTAACACCATTCTATCCAATCTGTGGTTTTTTTAAAGATGTGTTTTTCTCCTAAGTATTTCCTTATGAAAACACCATTATCTTTTTTTACCAATTAGGATTTTAATGGGTTTTGCATTCTTTCCTCAATAACCAAATTTAAAGAATGCAAAACTATACTTTTGTAGTAAAGATGTGGCATTATTAAAGAGCCAATGATCCCCACTAAATGGTGAATTACTTCACAGTAGGATAATGCACAAAATACATTCTTTTTTCTATCTAAGTGCTTATTCTGGCTGACTTACTAATATCAACCATTTCTTACATTTTTATGTTACCTCTTAATTACATATTAAAATTATTCTGAAATAAAAATATAAGCATTGTTCATTGATATTAATTTTAACTAATTTGTTCAACAAATGCTGAGTATCCTAATATGCTTGGCAGAGTGCTAAGTTCTGAGAGTACAAAATGAGTAAGATGTGGTCTCTGTGTTTGAGGTGCTGACAGACTATTGAGAGGAAAATATTACAAGAAGATATGTGATAATACAGCAGACTCAATTTTGTTAGATAGGGAGAAAAAAATGCTTGAGGCTTAAATTCCATATTATATTAAAGTGGGTGTCATATTATATATTGAAGTGGGTGACACAGAAGCATGTACTTTTTCGCTATTCTCCAGTTCAAGCCACATCGCCACTTACCTTGATTGGTAAAATAGCTCCCACTGGTCACTGTGCTTCTCTCCGTGTCTTCCTGTAATCCATTCTCAAAAATGCAGCTAGAAGATACTTTCAAAAGTATGTTGGACCATGCCCCTCATTTACTCAAAACCTTCCAGTGGCTCCCAGTTTGACTAAGAGTGAAAACCAAAGTCTTTCCAAGTCCTTTCTGATTATCTTTCCTTTGCCCCACCAGAATCGCCTCTATCCTCATCTCTTCCTATGCTCCTCTTTGCTGAATCTGCTGTAACCACATTAATCCTTTAGTGTTTTTCAAAACTACCAGCACATTTACATTTTGAGAACTTTACTTGCCTTCCCTCTGCGGAAAAGCTCTTAGCCCAGCATGATTCCCTCCTTACTTCTAGGTCTAGATCACATGTTCCTTTCTCTGAGGCCTATCTTGAGCAGAACATCTAAAGTTAGAACTCATATTCAAACACTCCCAATCCCCTTCTCCTGTCCTCATTTTTCTTATTTGCATTGCACTTAGTAGCATCCAACATTCTCATTGTTTCTCTCTCTCCTTCAGTCACAGGTTGTTTTATTTACTGACATATTGAATACATTTGCACAAGGGCTCTGCATATATTAAATGATGAAAGGATGACTGAATCTTGTTTTTATTACAGTAAAGTCTTAGTTTTTACTAATTCAAAATTAGTGATAATTCTTCTTGGATTCCTTTGAGATTTATCTTTACCTTTTCTATTACATCATTTTGCTTCCTTTGCGACTGAATAGCTTTTAAGTTGGAATGGGAGAAAGAAAAGAATAACCTCTTGAAAAAAACTGTTTTCAATTAATTTTTACTGAATTCATACAGACAATAAATGAAAAGCTGATTTTTCAGCTGAAAAACCCTGCCTAAGATTTTGACAGTTATTTGTTGGTACATTATTGAAGTTATAAAATTTCATTTCCCTTTAAATTGGTGAATCCTTCAGATTTGAACTAATTTGGACTAGCTGCCTCAGTTAATTGCTCTACATTAAAGAACAATTACAATAATATTAAAAGAAAACATGTAGATATAGATATAAAATGGAATGGTGCAAGGATATCGTTTTCAGCTTTATACACCTCTGACATTTTAGGGGTCTTGGTTTCTGATGGAAAGCATCAATAAGAGCCTTTAGTCTCTCTCACCAATAGCTAAAGCATGTTCTGAGGGAAAGACACATTAGAGACACGTTCTTAATTTGAGGCAACTGGAGTACCATTAATTCACTGCAACCTTTCAGGGACCTTAAAAAAGGGAAAAGGAAACGATGGACAAGTAACAAAGTCCTGTGACGATTAATGATTTCTTCAAAGCTTGAACCATTTAATGAATGCCCAAGTGTTCAGTAGTCATTGAAATCTTAGGTCCCTTCTCCAATTAAATCATTATGCTGCCTCCACTGAGCAATCCAGGGGTGGGCATCTTGAATTGACTTTTCCATGTCCTGCAGTGTCATGGATTACCTTGGACTCTTCACACGTTGGGCAATTCCCCATTACATGTAAAGACATATATTTGCCCAGCAGTTAGTTGGGCAGGGATATCGTTGAGTTTCCGGCCATGGCTCTGTGATCCTGAACTCACTACCATGGAACCAGTATTTATTTTCAAGGGGACCCTAGCTCTTTCTTGATGGCACTTAAAGAAGTTAACAGTGTTAAGGAAAGAAAGACATGATGATAATAAAGATCTATTTGGAATCTTAAACGACCCAGGGCTCCTCCCACTCTTCCCTGGAGAAATTACCTAACTGGTAATGTGCTATACAGAGAAGCCTTCCAAACTGCCTGCTGCCTAATTAGCTGTGTTAAAAATACACATTAAACTTGTTTTGAGTGGTGGGTTTATTATGTGGAAGATGAAACAAACACAAGATTACTGAATGAAAACAAGTAAACAGATGCTCACTTCTCATCAAAGATGTTAGAATTAACCAAAAAGCAAATTAGTAAGTTGGTCTTTCTTTTCAAGTTGCCAAGCAGGTGGGAGGTTTGAATTGCTGTCTTTCATGAGCTCTTGGTTTAAAATGAAGAGTGTGAACTACCCTCCACCCCCAATTATCTTATGCTCATTTTAAGTTTTAGTTCTCAAAGATATTTCAAAGTGAGATACTGTTCTTTCCCTTCCTCTTTGAAAGTTTCGTCAATTAGTGTTTGACATGTGTATGAAATGATGAGCATTAGCTAGCATAATAAGGAAGCAAGAAAGCAATTTGTCTTTTACAGCCCTATATTTGAAAAATTAACCAGTGCATATAAATCCTTCTCAACTTCTTTTTCCCCCTAAAAAATGAGTTTGGGTTCTGATATTATGAGATTGAAGAGTAATGACTGTATAAACTGAATATACTGAGTAGGGGAGGATTTGGCTGAATAGAGTCTATTTAGCACTTGGCCTCCTGTTTCCATCATTGCTAATTAAATGAATTCAATCTAGGTTGAAGATGAACGCATGTATGCAAGCTCTAAAGAAGGTACACTTATGTTCATTTGACCAATAAATAAACCTAACTTCAGAGAGTTTTAGTTATATGCCCAAGGATTAAAATTGATAAACGATAGGACCAGTTTTCAAACCCTAATTTCAATACTGGTGTTCATTTTCTTCCACCATGGATTTCTCCAAATAGCAACTACTTGCCAATTGTATAGGTCTATTGTAAACAACAAATAAAATACTGTGTTTGAAACCATTTTCCATAATTGTACAATTCTGTGCACACATTAAATAAATATGTGATTTCTCCTTTTGGGGGAGATTTCATGAGAAACTAAGCCACAAGTAATACGATGTAATGGAAAGAACTTAACTTTTAGGATCAAATGGAGGGATTAAAATAAGGTCTTCCTGGGATGTTATTTTACACTTTATCTCACAGTGAAAAAATCTATGGTGTTGCCTTTGGCATTTTCCTCGTTCACAATATGGTTATGGCTAACTCCTCTTCATGACTCATATCCTAGCATGAAATTCTTAGAAACCCCTTCCCTGAATACCTTGTTTAATATTCCCATTTCTACTAGGCTCCTCTCTACTAGGTGTTTTCCCCAATCTTAACATTGTAAAAACATTTGTTATTTAAATTGATGATTTTTGTTATTGTGTTTGCTTGCTTACTGTCTTCTGGGGATCTAGTCTTTCTTCGCTGTATCTGTACCTCTTGGTATACAGTTGATATTTCATAAATATTTGTCAGAAGAGCATCAGACTGTTAGGAAACCTCAGTGTCATTTTGAGCCTGACCGCTAACTAGCTGTGTGACATAGCAAGTTAGAATTTTCATCTTTTAAAATAATATCAAAACTGTAGAGTTCACAAGAGAGTTTTCACATACATTATTGTCTTCAAATAAGGAAATGAGGGAGGCCCTAATTGGTTTGGCTCGGTGGATAGAGCATCGACCTGCGGACTGAAGAGTCCCAGGTTTGATTCCGGTCAAGGGCATGTACCTTGGTTGTGGGCACATCCTTAGTACGGGGTGTGCAGGAGGCAGCTGATTGGTGTTTCTCTCTCATCAATGTTTCTAACTCTCTATCCCTCTCCCTTTCTCTCTGTAAAAAAAAATCAATAAAATATATTTTAAAAAAGAATGATTCTATTAATAGGAGAGTGTCCTTACAAATTTAGAGAAATGTAAACATCTCTGTGAGACACTTGTTAGAAAATTGTATTCTTGTTGAGAGTTTATAATGGACTGGCTCCGAAAATTATCAGTTGTGGTGAGAGCCATATATGTGCTCTGTCCAAAACTATATTTCCTTTATTTTTCCTTCATATGTGAAATTTTTTTTCTGCCTTTGCTTATCTAAAAAACAAAGCCTTTTAAAATGCTTTCATGTAACATAAGAATAAGATGGTCATGTATAACTCATACAGTAGTTGTAACTCATTTTCCTCATCTTTAAGTTAAAAGTAATGGTAGTGCCTTTCTCATGTGATTACTTTTAGAATTAAACTAGAGGCCCAGTGCATGAAATTCTTGCACGGGGGGGAGGTGTCCCTCAGCCCAGCCTGCACCCTTTTCAATCTGGGACCCCTCAAGGAATGTCCGACTGCCCGTTTAGGCCCGATCCCACCTAAACGGGCAGTAGGACATCCCTCTCACAATCTAGGACTGCTGGCTCCCAACTGTTCACCTGCCTGCCTTCCTGATTGCATCTACCGCTTCTGCCTGCCAGCCTACCCACTCCCTAACCACTCCCCTACCAGCCTGATTGATGTATAACTGCTCCTCTGCCAGCCTGTTTGCCCCCAATTTCCCTCCTCTGCCGGCCTGGTCACCCCTAACTGCCCTCCCCTGCAGGGTTGATCACCCCCAACTGCCCTCCCTTGCAGGCCTGGTGCCTCCCAACTGCCCTCCCCTGCTTGCCTGATCGCCCACAACTGCCCTCCCTTGCAGGCCTGGTCCCTCCCAACTGCCCTCCCCTGCAGGCCTGGTCCCTCCCAACTGCCCTCCCCTGCTGGCCACTTTGTGGTCGCCATCTTGTGTCCACATGGGGGCAGCCATCTATGACCACATGGGGGCAGCCATCTTGTGTGTTGGAGTGATGGTCAATCTGCATATTACTCTTTTATTAGATAGGAGGATAGAGGCCTGTTGCATGGGTTAGGGTCGGCTGGTTTGCTCTGAAGGGTGTCCCGGTTCAGGGTGGTGGTTCCCTTGGGGCGTGGGGTGGCCTGGGCAAGGGGCCTGTGGTGGTTTGCAGGCCAGCCACACCCCCCGGCAACCCAAGCAGAGGCCCTGATATCTGGAATTTATTTATCTTCTACAATTGAAACTTTGTAGCCTGGAGCGGAGCCAAGCCTTCTGCTCGCTCCGTGGTGGCAGCCCTTTCTGTTGGAATTTATGTATCTTCTATAATTGAAACTTTGTAGCCTGGAGTGAAGGCCTGAGCCGGCCAGGGATGCAGAAGCTTGGGTTCCTCCATTGCCCGGGGCAACCCTAGCCTCCTGCTCTTCCAGCTCTGTGGCTGCCACCATTTCTGTTGGAATTTATTTACCTTCTATAATTGAAACTTTGTACCCTTGAGTGGAGTCCTGTGCCTTCCAGGGTGCGTGGAAAGCTTGGCTTCCTCCATTGCCAGGGAAACCCAAGCCTCCCTCCTGCTCTCTGTGGCCACAGCCATCTTGGTTGGGGTTAATTTGCATACTCACTCTGATTGGCTGGTGGGTGTGGCTGGTGAGCATGGCTTGCTGATGAAGTGGGGTGATGGTTAATTTGCATATTACTCTTTTATTAGATAGGATAAGTTCACATATGAAAAGCACTTAGAACAATACCTGACACAAAATAAATGATGTCAAATTATTTGTTATTTTTATTATCTTAATTATTAAAGTAGATATTTTGAGTTCTATGTTTTACATTTATTTCAGAATTTGTTCCAACTAATCCATTCATTCTCATATGCCTTATTTATAAGTTGTCCAGAATTACACTGTTGGGTGAATTATTTGTATCTTTATGTCTTTTTTATGCACCTGAATTATCTGGTCCTTTGGGGTTAGGTCATGTTCTCTACATTCTATTTCTCAAGGGAGCTAAGAATTCACTCTCATGTGAATTAAACCTCTTTTCCATTATTTTTTACTTAAAAATCAGTTTCTTTCATTATTTACAGTGTTTATTTTGTCAAAAGAGCATTGAAAGCTTCTGGGTTACGTTGAAATACTTTTTATATCAGTTTCCAGTTCAGTTTCCTTGCACAGTTAATAAAAGCTAAGGCTGTTGGGCCAACATGAAAAGGTACTCTTGAATTTGATCCTGTTAGAAGCAAGTTGGCTACTGCTTTCATGGATGAGGTTTAAAAAGTCCACACCTCAAATTTTCCCCTTTCAATTCTTAGCAAAATAAACTAAACTCTCTCTCTCTTTCTTCCTCCCTCCCCTCTCTCACTCAAACACACACACACACACACACACACACACACACACACAAATATGCACACATTAAAACAAACCAAAAACAACCAAAAATACATAGAACTGCATTTTCAAATAATTACTTCAAAATAATTTTCTAAAAACCCAGCCTGAAGATTTTACAATTAGCAGGCATATTTATCAAGGTAGAAAAGCATATTATATGTCAACATTTTTACCTTGTTTAATGACTCTTAAATATTTAGACATATAACAAGTTGGCCTCCATTTTTACTCTTTTATTGTATTAGAATGGTTTAATTCTTTAATGACAGTTAACCGGGTTATACTTAATGTAGACAGAATCTGTAGAGAGCTGATTTTAGAGAGAAATGCATATTTATCAAGGTAGAAAAGCACATTATATGTTAACATTTTTAGCTTTTTTAATGACTTAAATATTTAGACATATAACAAGTTGGCCTCCATTTTTACTCTTTTATTGTATTAGAATGATTTAATTCTTTAATGACAGTTAACTGGGTTATACTTAATGTAGACAGAATTTGTAAGGAGCTGATTTTAGAGAGAAATGTCATGCTACATCAGCATGTTAGAGTTTCATAAGCATTAGTGTTTCTATTTATAACAATTTACTGATCCAACAAATATTTATTGAGTTCCAACTAATCCATTCATTCTTACAGATACTAAATGCATAGTGGTGCACAAAATAGTCCAAAAATTTTTTTCTGTGAAGGAGCTTATATTTTAATGGTGGTGAAGATAAGCAATAGACATGTAAATACTACATTATAGGATAACTTAGTAATAAGTGTTGTAGAGAAAAATAAAGCAGGGAAGGGGAAACAGCGTGCTAGCAGTGGGTGTTGGTGGTTTATATAGTAACCGGGGTAAGTTGTAATTTGAGCAGAGCCTGGAGAAAATCTGCAGACATCTGGGCAAAAAGCATTCCAGGAAGAGGCAGTGGTAAGTGTAAAGGCCTTGAGATGAGAGTGGGATAGGCATATTCAAGGAACAAGATGCTGGAGAGGAGTAGGCAAGGAGGAGAGAGGTAAGAGGTGAGGTCAGAAAGGAATACTAAGCAACAAGACTCCAGGGTCTTGGTAGGGAATTATAAAAACTTTGGCCTTTTCTGAATGAGATGGGAAGCTATTGGTTTTGAGCAGAGGAGTGACATGATCTGAATCAGAGTTAAACAATACCCCTGGCTAGGACTGGATGCATTACAGGATGGAAAATCTATAGGCTAAAAAATATGAATGGCCACGTCGGGCAGTGTTTCAATCTCAGAGGCATTAGTCCAAGCAAGAATCTTCATTTTAGACATTACTTAAGGATAAGCAAAATCTTTCTTAAAGGGCCAACATGGAGTATTAGAGTGTCAGTGACCTATGCCTCCTCAAATTACTTCATGGTATACCAACATCCTTTTAAGGAATAACACTTTCCCTGAAAAAGAAAGGATGCTGGGTATAAAAGCTTTGAAATAAAATTTTTCTGACATTGTAAAACATTACTAATATATCAAGTCAAATGAATTATCACATTTCCTTTAATTATTCTAATGGAAGAATAAGCTGTAGATATTCTAACTTTCAGAGAACAGATAAGTGCTATCAGAGATGCCAAAATATAAAATATTAATGAAAACACATTATGTATGGATTTCATAAGAGCATGATTATGAGATTGGAACAAATTTAAATATGGAATTAGTTCATCTTCTATGGCTCTTACTGTCAATGTCATAATATAGAAAATATTCAAGGTAGGTCATTAAAGAGTGAATCACTGGTAGCTATAAATATACCCATGCTTGCTTTATTGGTGAAACCGAATCAATAGGGAAGACGTCCAACAAAATCAGAGTTCCTTTTTCCTGCTCAATCTCACCCCTATTATTCCTTTTTGCATTTTGAAAATAAATACTACTAATAATGGTGCTGACATATTCATTTACCATATTTCCTGAAAACCTGTCTCTTGAGCAGGTTTCAACTTCTCTACTGTGATACTAGAGACTGTGGCTGATTGATTCTGCATGTTATGGTCCATTATATGTGAATATTGTGATGATGCTTAAGATAGTAATGCACTAAATAAACAGAATTTCTAATTACTCTTGTTTAGTGGGTATTGACCACCATACAAGGTGTACAAGGATTCTTCAGGCATAGATTTACTTAGCTGAGCAAACTGAGATTATTATTTGCCTTGAAAATATAGAATAATTTTAGATACATACTCATTTACACATCTTTTATCAGCATTTTATTCTACTACTTATTGTGACTCCATTAGCCAACAAATAAACTTTTATTAAATTTCTACAGTGCTTGGTGCTTAGAAGAAAAATAATGAACTAAGGCCCTTGCCCTTAGGGTTATTACATAACCTGGAAAAACTATTTTTCTGAAAAGATTTAAGGTTTTTCTCCTTACTATGTATAATTTAGAAACTCTGTTGAAGGATTAAATTCCGTTAGCCTTAATGAGAATCCAGTTTTTTCTCAGGGCCATGGTAGGTGCAGAGGAGTTATAAAGCTGTGACCCCTGTTCTCACGGAGGTTACCATGGCTACTAGAACCACATAGGGCGATTATACTGAAGTTTGAGAGTGAATGATCAGACTGAATTCTGTAGGCACTTAGAATGGGACCATTATGGACTTGGCTTTGTCAGAAGTCATGAAGACATAGTTCTGGAACTATGGCCTGAGCTATGGGAAGTCTGTGGAATGCAAGAAAAGCATTTGAAATGTTTTGTCTATTGAGCGTAAAAACAACAACAACAACCTATAGCTATAGCTACACTTGGAGGTAGTAAAATGAATGGGGTTATAGAAGTGCCATAGTAATAAGTGTTTTGATATTCTTCCAATCTCCCAGCCTGAAATGAATTGACTGATTATATATATATATATATATATATATATATATATATATATATTTTTTTTTTTTTTTTTTTTCTTGGTACTGAATCAAATAGCTATTTTGGCATCAGGGAGTCATTGCAGAAGTTTTCAGTCTTGCCACGTGTCACTTTTCTGTGACTTAAAAATATGGAACGCAAGTTATCCCGACCACTTTTTGTTTAATAATAACACTTTGTAAAAGCAATTTTTGTACCAAGCTAAGATACAGAACACAAAGCATGACTCTTCTTCCAAGCAATGCACTTCTTGCAGAAACTGGAGAGAATCCAAGAGAAAAACCAATCATCATTATCCTGAAGTGAAGGTATACGATGTTCTCTTGATGTTATTACCTGTGAGTTCCCTGAGAGCATTAACAATGTCTTACTCACTTTTGATTCCCTCAGTGCCCATCACTATGTCCAGAAACTAGTATGATGTAGATGTCTGCACAAAAAATAAGTATATTTTGACATCTGTGTCAGGAAATCCAGACATCTGTTTTTTTTACTCATTAACTAGATCTGATATTTTTCTCCCCATGTCATTCGAAATATAGAATTCTCTGTCATGCTTATTAGTGTAGGAAGTCTTCATAATTTTTTAGTGTCCTACAAAGTAAAAGCTGAGATAAAAGATCTGTTCTCAGGATTGATTTTTTAAATTTTTGAATTTCTATCCCACATACTTCTGAAATCTGCTAAGGTGGTTGGCTGTTCTATACACAGATTCATTCTCTCTAAGGGAGGTGCTAAAGGAGACAGAACTTTTCCTGAATTTGCCTTTGGAATATTCTGCAATGTTTTTGGGATGACCTTTAGAATCATGAGGTAGAGAACACTCACCCATAGGGCAAGGAGGAGACTTCGTCACAAAAAGCCCTCAAGCTCTGACAGCTACACAGCTTTCTTGCTTCCGGCAACAACCAGGGCTGTTGTTCTCAGGCAATTATATTTGTTATTCACGAGAGCAGAGGACCACCCAGAGGTTTTGCATATACCTTCTGGAAGAAAAAAATCAGTCAGTAAAATTATCCTTGAACAAGAAAGTCAATTATTAGAATTCCATATGGGGATTTCTGGTGTTTGAGGATATTGGATACGTAAAACACACTTTGAACTTAAACTTCTGATGGCTGAGAAAAAAAAATCAGATTTCTGCAGTCCTTCAGGATCCTGAGACACCCAATTCATTATCATTTTACTGGTATTTGCATGAAGAAAAGTGCAGGAGGTTACAGCGAATCTGCAATAATTCTGTGACATAACTACAAAAAAAGGTTCTCTTAAAGATTGTCAAAAGCTATTTATACACTCTTTTTCCTCTGGAAATGTGTAACTGCTTAACCTTTACCCTATTAGTTAAAGCACATTCCTAGTTGGGAGATCATTGAATAAGCCTGGATTTTAAATAACCATATTTCTATGTCCTTCCATATACCTGTCTTCTACTTCACAACCATGTTAAGTCTTGAGAGTATAGTACCATAGAGAAAAAAAAAAAAGACACATGGAAATATTTTGTCTGAACAGTGAGAAAAATGAAGAGTGAGTGAGATTGAGAATTGAAAGTAACATCGACAAATCAGCTTTCTCACTTGAGGTGACCTTAGGGAAATAGTAAGTGAAAGAACCGCTACTCTCAGTAGCACATGGTTTCCAAAGACAATACTTTCTTTGGGCTTTTGTCATTGTTGTTGGGAGATGAGGATGTGCTCATTTTAAGCAGAACTTTATAGGCAGCGATACTTTTCACCTGGTTTAAGGGAATGTCTCTCTGAAAGGGTTTGTGTTTGTGTCTGCCTGGTGATCCAGAAGTATCGTTGGTCCTAAAATGTATTTTGTGTTAGACCCTCCGCTAGTTAAATTTTACTGACAAGATGAGTGCTGTAAGTGTGAACCCAGGCCAGTGATGGCTTTTCCCAGGGAATTGTTTTCCATTCTTACTTTTTGTGAGCTCACCTATAGAATGTTTATTATATTCTATCTAAGATATTTACCTTTTTTATAATTTTTCTGGAAATGGACATTGATGCTTTTTAAAAAAAAAATTTTTTTTTTATTGACTTCAGAGAGAAATGGAGAGGAAGAGAGAGAAACGTCAATGATGAGAGAGAATCACTGGGGATCGAGCCTGCAAACTTGGCATGTGCCCTGACCGGGAATCAAACCCTGACCTCCTGGTTCATAAGTTGATGCTCAACCACTGAGCCACACCAGCTGGGCTGATGCTTTTATTTCATAAATAAATGTGTATGCTTTATTATTTTATTTTTGGGTCCTATCTTTTTCTTTGAAACTTTAAGTTCTCAGATACTGTTCAAAACAACTTTCTGAATGCTACTAAGATCTCAGTTTTGGAGATGAATTACTCCTTGTGATCCTCCCAAATTTACAAATCTGTTTATATTTAACTTGCTGGAGAATTTGCATTTTTGGACTTTAGTAAATATCTTAGTAAATAATTAATATCTTCTGTGGACACATATTACTCTATTCCCTTTGGTTTGATCATGTGTTTTTTTGAAGGTCCTAGACATCATGTGTGTGCTGGAGGCATTACTACATGGTATTGATATATAAATCTAATGGGTGAAACTGTTCAGGTTCACTCCCCAAAGACTCATCTTCAAATCTATGGAAAATAAGGGAAGTCCTTTGAGAGCATATGTCATGGGCGACCCCTGAACAATGGGGTTCAGAGAGCCTTTAGGTTGGTGAACACTTTGAGGTGCTAGTAGGGTGGCACACCTGAAAGAGCATGGCAGCTCTGTTCCCCTCCCCCATTCCTTGCCCTGTGCCATGCTTCCATTTGGCGGTTCCTAAGTTGTATCCTTTATAATAAACCAGTAAATGTAAGTTGAGTGTTTTCCCGAGTTCTAGGAGTCACTATAGTGAATTATTGAACCTGATGTGGAGTTGTGAGACACCATGAATTTGCAGCTGGCTGGGCTGAAAATGAATAGCCTGGGAACCTCATTTGTGGCTGGTATCTGAACGTGGCCAGTGTTGTGGGCTAAACCCTTAACCTGTGGGTTCCGAGTAAACTCCAAATAGTTCTTGTCAGAACCGAATGAATTGCTGAATACCAGTTGGTGTCAGAGAAGCAGAGAATTGTTTAGTAACAGGAGGAACTGCGCCCCCCCCGCCCCGCAATATCTCTTCAGTTCTGTGAGATGGTTCAAATGTTTACTAAATTCTCTGACTCTTAACTGCAGTTTCTCAGCTTGGTGTCTCAGCCTCTTGTCCTACACTTAAAACTGTCAAACGATTTAAGGGAAAAAGTGGATCTAAGAATGTCAGTTCACCTCTCTTGAGATTCTCTTTTCACTCTAGTCTTGGCCTCCCACAGGCTGGTTCTTTTTCAAACATTTTTTTGTTGTTGTTGTTTGTTTTATATCTGGCTGTATAGTAGAAGTGGCAGTTTGCTTCCAGCTACTCCATCATAGCCAGAAGTGGAAGTCTGAGATTAAAAAAAACATTACTGTAATGCCCATTATCTTTATATAATTAAATACAAATATTTGCTAAACTGGTTATTTTTATTCAGTAATTCTACAAATGTTTGTTCAGTGTATACTATGTATAAGGATTCTGCCAAACATCAGCAATGCAGCAGTTTCTTAAATAGACCCAATTCTGCCTTTATGGAGCTTCAAGTAGGAGAACCAGATGTAAAATAATGACAGATTATATACATATGTGATCAAAATCGAGGGAATAGCTGTAGTATATGAAAATTGAGAGTCTTAGGTCCAGGCCTTGGAGAATTACAGCCTTTGTGGTAAAGAGAGAGAACTAAGGAAGTTGAAAAGAAGTAACCATAGGATAGAAGTAAAACTCTTAGACATTCACACAAACTGAAAAAAATAGACTCATGATAATGATACTAGTGTTAACTATGTTGAATGCTACTGAGAATTATAGAGAGATAAGGACTAAATTCTGGTGTTTGGATTTAGTAAATGGACCTTAAAAGGAAGAATGAGAGAGCAGTGTGGGCAGAAAATAGGAGTGAATGTACTGTGAACAACATCAGTTGCCTGACCAAAGACCTTTTGTCCTTGATTTTGTTCCAGTCTAACATGTTCTTTCACCACCCAAACATCCTATACAACTCAAGAGATGCTGACTCCATCCTTAGCTCTTAATAAAATTATTCAAAACAAATTGTGCCAATCCCATATTCCTTACTTATCTCTAATGGTTTAGGAATCCAGACTTAAACCAATCAATGTATAACAATCCTTTGGTGACTGTTAATGGTCCAAGATTGTGCACATGAACTTATTTTTCCAATTAAATTGAACGAAGAACTTATAACATTTGGTTGTAAGAGAGGCCCTCCATCTTTCCTGATGGAAATAAATAAGGAAGCATGTTTTTCTAGTTGATGCTGGAAGCTATCTATGACCAAGAAAGAAATCTGCCAAGGTCAAAGACAATACACAGAGGAAGGAAGAGCTCAATAATTTTAGAGATACTAAGTTGTAGCTTATGTCGTGCATAGAACAACCATCTCCCCCTACCTTTGGACTTTCTAGATTTGGGAAACTTACTATTACAGTCACTTGAAGGCCCAGTTAAGATATTATAAATTAACTAGAGGCCCAGTGCACGAAATTTGTGCACAGGTGGGGTCCCTAGGCCTGGCCGGAGATCAGGGCCTATTGGGGTCATCTTGCCCAGTCCTGATTGGGGCTGGGCTGGCTGGGGCCTGCCGGCTGCTGGACAGGCCTGGGGGCCTGCTGGCTGCTGGACAGGACCTGGGAGCCTACCAGCTGCCAGACAGGGCCTGCCAGATGGGGGGAGGGACCACAGGAGGTTTGCTGGCCAGGTGAAGTTGGCTGTTGTAGTGCACTGACCACCAGGGGGCAGCTCCTGCGTTGAATGTCTGCTCCCTGGTGGTCAGTGTGCATCATAGCAACTGGTCGACTGGTCATTCCAGTTGTTTGGTCGTAAGGGTTTCTTAGGCTTTTATATATATAGATAGTGCTATTAGTCTGTCCAGTTCGGGAATTTTCTCCTGCCGAGCAGAGCTTCAAGGATATAGAGATAGATGAATGGATTGGAAAGTGACAAGAGGAGGGTGGCTAATGGATATTGAGAAATTAGAGATGTTAATGGGGCAGATAATGTACTGGCATTAAAAACAATGTAGTGGCAGACATACTTAAGCAAGTAAGTTAGAGAAAAAAGTTGTGATTAGAAAAAGGTAACATTTGAAAAAGTGGTAATGTATAGACTATAGAAGTACAGTAGAGGAGAGGCTCCAAGGGGCAAGGAAGTATAGGAACTGAGTGGTTAGTGATGGCTAATCTATGGGATTGTTGTCACTTAGGATGCTTGACAGGAGCTGCAGTAGAGAAGGAGGCTCTACGTTTGGAGAAGGGCATTGGAAATATTTTTGAATTTTTGTTAGTGCTCTGTGTTATGTCTGTAGCTCCCACTATTTTTAAGATACACTTCTGAATTATTTTAAACAGTAGGAATCTGTGCTAACCAAAACCATTCGTAGCTAGCCTTCAGTGGCCCAATGTTATAGCCACATAGAACTTCAGTAGGGTTGCGTATTTATATGTTTAACAATAATTTATTGAGTTTTCAGTGGGGAAAAAAGGCTAAGAAATTACTTCTGATATAAAAGTTAACATTTTCCTAGCAATGGAGGGTCATGTGATTGTATAAAATCTATAACCTTCACTTAGTAATTCAACACATGCTGAAACAATACCCAACTCAGCATTATAATGAATTATATGATAGTCCTTGGCTTTTAAAATTCTCAAGGGGTGAATTTTCAAAGGCTTTTATATTTTTCTAGGTAAATGCCTCCTTGGAGGATTAGGTTCTACAAAGGTAATTTCTGAAGTAACTGAAAATTAAGCTTTTCAAGCAAAACATGCTTTTATTTCAACCATATTTGATGGAAACATTTTAAAAATGAAATATACATACCACTTATCTAGGAATATCACTTATATAATGTAGTCGCACTTATGTCTATGCATCATAATTATGAACATCAATTAGGTAACTGTGCTGTGGTATAGTGACTCAGGACAATTGACTGGATTGTGTTTAGTTTCCTCACTTACTGTCAAAATATCTGATTTCACTGCTTATTGTACACATCTACCTTCCACAGTCCTCCTTTTATTCCTAATTGTTTTCTTCTAATTTATTTTAGGACTGGGGAATCAGATAGCCAAACTTAATTTAATTGCATGTAAAATAGCCGTAGGTAGGCTCTGAATAAGTACCTGAAATAACTTACTCTTATGATATTTGTTAGGAATATATCACCTTCTAAAGGGCTTTTTGTAGGTTCTGAACACTTGAGGTTACTAGTACATGACTTCAATATCAGCAATATATTACTAAAGCTTTTATAAAGATTTTGATTTAATCTTTTTTCCTATGTAGAATTACAATGAATAGAATTCCTGTTACTATTAATCAATTGAAATCTTCATAGCTTAGTTAGATAAGCATAGCCTCATAAAATTTTCCAGCTGGAAAAGACCTTAGAGAACTATGTTCCAAGGTTAGGTTTAATATATTATTGTCAAAACATATTTTGAAAGAGTCATCTATAAAGGATATTGGATATCTTGCTATAAGAATGAGGGATATTAAAAAGTTTGATGTGAATATGTCACTCAATCAGATTGTCATGATTCTTCTTGACCAAAAATTGAAACTGGAGTTTCCTAATATTGAAACTAAGCATAATTTTTATACTACATTTATTTAAAACTTATCTTCATAATCTTTAATAAAGCTATCTTGAAACATGATTGCAATAAAATAAGGAAAAATATTCCCTCAACTCCCACATTAATTTATTCAAGATTAAATTAAAGTATAGTTATGAACATACAAAAGAGTCATTAAGTATTTAATGTTAATGACAGGAATATGAATGCTAAATTTAGAAGACATAGTCAAACTTGTTAATAAGAACATGCTTTATATTTGAATTGAGAAAATAATTTTAACACTGTAATAATCAAGATGAGCCACTGAACTTTAGAGGAAGAAATGACCCTAGTGATGGTCCAGTTACAGACTTACTAAAATTTGAAATCATCTAATCTTCTTTGGAGTAATTAAGTCTTAGAAGGTTGAAGTGAATTGCCCATGGTTACACAGAGAATCTTCCTCCCTCCCTCCTTCCCTCCCTCTTTCCCTCCCTTCTTTCCTTTCTTCCTTCCTTTCTTTCTTTCTCTCATTCATTCATTCCTCACACATTTACTGTATGTCTAGTATAAGCCAGGAAGCATGTAAGACCTTTGCACCACACAATTTAAAAATATTTCCAAGAAATTCATAATCTAATGGCAAAAATGGGACTGGAACCCAAGATCAGAACTAGACTTCTGATGCTTGGGACTTGGCTGCTTTCCAGCACACCTTCACATCTCATTTGCTACATCAACAGTTCAGAAGACATTGATTCTATTCTGTAGACCCTAACTTTGGACACATTATTTTCAGGATTTTAGGACCTATTTCCCCCATTTTAACCTAAAAATATTAGTGTCTTCGTCTATTTTTCTGGTCTGCTTTAATAACAACTAATATAATATTTATGAAAAAATATATAAATTTATCTTACGGAATTGACTCACATGATTGTGGAGGCTTGAAGAGTCAAAATCTGATGGGCTGGCAGGCTGGAGACACGGGAAAGAGTGGCAATGTGAATCCAAAGACAGCCTGTCATAGAACCATGAAGAATCAATGTTGCAGATGAATTCTGAAGGGAGTCTTCTCAAGAATTCCCTATTTCTTTGGTATGTCAGCCTTTTGTTGTATTCATGCCATCAACTGATTAGATGAAGCCTACCCACGTTATGGACGTTATGGAGGGCAACCTGCTTTACTTAAAGTTCACCAATTTAAATGTAAACCTTATCCCAAGACACTGTTACAGAAACATTCAGTATAATGTTTGACCAAATATCTGGGTACTGTGGTCCAGCTAGTTGACACATAAAATTATCCATTGTACTTACTGCTGATTAATAAATGTTTATAACCTGGGTTCTAGTCTAATTTAGTTTGAAATAAATATAGGAGAAATTGCTTTACTCCTTCAGGACAGCTTTTTTTTTTTCCATCTGGAAATTGAATGTTATGAATAGATAATTTGTAATATACTTAGGTATTACATTCTGTTCATCTTTAAGCCTTAATTAAAACTAATCAGAATTCATCAGAATTTGAATTAAAACAGTGTATCAAGGAAATAACCATACAATTTATTCATTCAACAAATATTAATTTAAAGAATAAATTTGCCCTACCTGGTTTGGCCTGCAGACTAAGAGTCCCGGGTTCAATTCTGATCAAGGACCCATGCCCAGGTTGCAGCCTCGATCCCCAGTAAAGGGCATGCAGGAAGCAGTTGATCAATGATTCTCTCTCATCATTGATGTTTCTCTCTCTCCCTCTCCCTTCCTCTCTGAAATCAATAAAAATACATTTTTAAAAATAAATTAACTTAGTGCTTCTTCTCAGGTGCCACCTCCAGCATTATTCTATATTATGAATTCAAATTAAACTTTGAAGGCAGTTTTGGATTCTAAAAGTGAAAGTTTCAAAACTTAAGATTTCGTGACTGCTCATTTCCAGTTTATTTATATTTGCTCACCAACCATATTTCATTTCATTACTCTTACCTAGAATTGTAAATGTATTCAATTCATATTTTAATTAATCGGCAAATCTAATAAACCAGCCAATCAAATATCCACCATGCACAGGCTATTTGACTAAGCTATTTAAAGTCTTGAAATGTGACTCTGGTGTATGCCCCTATTTGGGGGGAGGGGGGAGGGAAATGAGGCTTCAACCTCAAGGGATGCTTTTCATTACCTTGGATCAAAGAAGCCTTTACTAAAGAGAAAGGGCAGAAAATGCCATCTGCCTTTTGTAAATAACTTTAAGGGAGGTTTAAAAAATTTCCAAAGAGCAAAGCTATGAAGTGTTATGCATAATAAATGCTCATTTATATGATGTAACATTAATAAAGTACAAACATTTTCGTGTCTGAAATCAGGCCAGATTCCTGAGCAGCTTTGAAGGATGATAATTATTTATATTTTTATTTATTCTAATTTTATCTAAAACTATAATGTTTTGAGCATAATGGCAGTGCTCATAAAACTAAAGAGTTTTTGTTCTGGTTCCTTCACTCATTAGCTACATGCCTATGTTATATTTTTACTTTTCCTGGGCCTTAGCACAGGATAAATTTTCTGATTGTAAACTGGAGGTAATGGTGAATACCTTAATGAAAGCGAAATACCCATTCAACACACTGAGGATTCTAAGCCAGTCAAACTCAAAGAACATAGCTTCAACTTGGGATTGCCTTGTAGATCACAATGGCAGACATTTACATGATCAGAGGGTTATGGTCAATCATACCTTTTAGGAAATGAGCATTATAACTCCAAGGTTAGATTAAATATAATTTTAGAGATCTGATTATATGTGAAATTCAGTAGTCTCAGCCACGAAATCAAAAATTTCTCAAATAATAGTAGCAAAGTTACCAAGAAAACTAAATTTGACCTATATAGCATCAAGCTATATCTTACTTTGTAGAGTCATAAGAGTACAGTGCTCTCTAACTACTTTGTTTCATGGCTTTAAAAGGAGGGAGGATGCCCTTTTAGGGATTTTCATTGAATTTATGACAGTTTAAAAATAAATTTTCCTTCTGTTTACAATATCTAAATTGTTCATTTTCATCCCTAAGACATTCAGCAATTTCATTTTTTTCTTCTAATTGTGTGTGTGTGTGTGTGTGTGTGTGTGTGTGTGTGTGTGTGTGTGTTTGGTGTGACGGGGCAGTTGGTGTGTGGTCTGGGGCATGCTTTAACTCTGGTTTCCATGAGGAACTTAAAACTCCCTGCTCCTTCAACCTTGCCTCTGGGGGAAGGAAGAAAGTTTGGGGACGATGGTCATCACTGTGCCATTCACCCCCTATTATCATGCCGCCCACACTCCAGTTGGACAGGGACACATTTGCAGAACTCAACAAACTCTGGCTGATGAACTGTATACATTTCTCCATTGCTACATATAATTCTAACCTTAGAGTCATGTAAAGAGAAAGATGGGCAAGCAGCAACTGTGACAGAGTCTTAGATTCCCCAATGATCTTCCAAATGCTTCTTTCAGTTCCTGGGAGATACAGCACTTGTGCAGATCCTGGAGCCTCTGCCTCCTGTTTTCTTCTTAAACTCACCGCACTCCCCTGTCTTAACCCTACTTACACTTCAGCAACTCAAGTGTCATCCTTTATGGAACTTATCTTTATGTGATTTACAAAATTCTTTCTCCTGCACTTATCTTTTGTTAGCAGTTGAGAGCCCTTCAGCAATAGAAATGACACCAGTAGCTAAAGGACATCGGTAGCTGTAGATATATAGATATATATGTATACACATACATATATAGATATAGATTATATATATATATATATATATTTATAAGAATATATAGAGAATATCTATCTATCTATCTATATATATATATACACATATATATATTCATAAGAATAAGTTGACCATCCTGTTTGCTCATAATTGAATGAAGAATTTCAATAATACTTGCTACCTATAATTTAGAAAGCTGGGACACATTGATACTAATAATTGAATATCAATGATACTGCATATAGGAGATACTCAATAAATATGTGCTGACTAAATAAATAGATGAATATTAGCCTTAAGGAATTTTGACTTAAAAAAGGATAGATAGTGGCTTTATTGTCACAAAACATACATTTATATGCAAAATCACTGTAGATCAAGTTTATCACAGCGGCAGTGAGCTGTTTCTTTCTTCCCAGGAGGAAATGCAACTGCAGTGAAGTCCACCCTTGAGGTTCTGATGAATGGAGCTTTGGTGACTAGATCAAAGAGCAAGGCTGGAACAGCGGAACAAAAAATAACCATTAGATGCTCTAGTAAAATATGCACTATGTTTCATTTTTTTTTACATGAAAAAGGTGGCTTTGGTCACAATTTCCATTGTGGTTCTTGTTTTCACTTTAAGACAGCCCAGATGTTTGAAACAATGCCAAGTTTTTAATAATGATGAAGTCAGAAGCTGCCAGATGGAGACATTTGAGTAATGAACCTGAGCTTATTAAGAATCTATTGCAAGACTTTGTAAAAAATATATATCTTTAAGTGGACTATCTTCACTAAATTTAAAAGAGAATAGTTCAGCTCTTAATTACTAAATTAATGCATTCAGGTAAACTCTTCATCTTATGACAAACACATTTGTCTTCCTAGTCTCCTACGCCCATGGCAAACATTACCAGTGTGAATTACCCATAAATCTGTGTTCATTCTGAACTCATTAAATTTGGGAACATTGCCATTTCATCTTAACTGTCTCCTGAGTACACTGAATTGCAGCAAGGTACCAGGGACCTGGGCTTGGAGCTAATAAAACTTTCACTTTCTTGCCATCCTGTCTGTCTCTGAGTCCGTCTCCAGACAGTACTGCACTTGAGCAATACCATCCAAAGAAGACCTTGTTCCCTTAAAGACAATCATCAAAGGTGGTTACACAACCTTTACAAATATACTTTTATATGAGTATTCAACTGAGGCTAGAGACACTGAGATTATTCTTGTTCATGGGTCAATGCTCAACCACTGAGACACACCAGCCAAGTGGGAGTAATATTATTTTTAAATGGTTTTAGCAGCAGATAATTGATCTCTAAATAAGCATTAAGTAAATACTAAAATCATATTAAACTGCCTTTGGCTATCTATTTTCTACCTAGAATAAAAATAGTTTTTTAATAGTGTTTTGATGATTTTCAGGTGTCAAGCTACCTGGAGTTACTTGACTAAATCAGTATTTTTAAAGCATATACTGGTAACTAAGGTTTTCTTTTTGGAGTAATGTGAATTAAAACTGGACATTTATGTGGTTTAGTTCAATTGATAGAAACCTCTGAATACACAGCAGTTGAATACATGAACATATAAGCAGAGAATTTTAACCTGCCAGAGCTCACCATAGTAGATGCAAGTATAGCAGCTGCCTTTTCAATTTCCTTCTTTCCCCATCCCAACTCCTTAGAATTGAAAGGTGGTGTCTAACTGGGGAATGTGTCCTTCCTCCCAGAGAAGCTCCAGTCCCCTATCCCCTATCTCCTTTGAGTCTACTGCTAATATGTGCACACTCCCACAGTCACTCCCCACATACACACATGCACATATGCATACACACATAACACCGTAGAGCTTGAGAAATAAAATAAAATAGAATAGTTGCTACCCACCCAAATTTGGAGTACATTCTTAAGCATGGGAGTAATATTATTATTACTATTGTTATTATTGCTATTATTATTTAAGTTTTTCATCCGGCCACTGCCACAATGATACCTTGGGTTCTATTCATTTTATTTTTATTTTTTAAATATGTTTTTATTGATTTTAGAGAGGGAGAGATAGAAACATCGATGATGAGAATCATCGACCAGCTGCCTCCTGCACAACCCCTACTGGGGATTGAGCCCACATACCAGGCATGTACCCTGACCAGGAATCAAACCATGACCTTCCAGGTACATGGGTTGACGTTCAACCACTGAGCAACATGGGGTGGGTGGGAGTAATATTATTTTTAAGTGGTTTTAGCAACAGGTCCATCTGGCAGTGAAGCTGTGCTGTGCTTGCCAGATTAATTTATCAACGTTAGGCAGTGTTTATTGATGTCCTGTATGTAGTGAGAACAATGAGACAGGGAGATTTATCTGGAAATGGCTGCACTGAACCAGGCATGAGTGAATAAGGGTCTTTTCTAAGTGATATGATGGAGAGATGGATGGGAGTTGAAGGACAGAAAGAAGCACAGATGTTTCTTAGTTTGGATAAAAGAAGAGGGGGTGACTCATGGGGATAGAGAATAAAAGGAGACATTTGCTTTTAGGCATGCTACTTTATGATCATGCTGTCTATCCAAGTGAATATGCTGTGTGGGCAGCTGGAGATGGATGATTGAAACTCAGGAGAGGGAAGGCAGAAAAATGAGGGTTTGAAATACAGAGCTGCAGGATCTTTTATATCAATTTCAGTATCTTATTCAGTTCAAGGCTACACTGCCTTTTTTGATTCTTACCTCTTTTTCCATTGTCAGATAGAAAGAACTTGAAATTTTCTTCATTCTGGTACTAATTATACCTTGACTAGACTATCATAGTACCTTACAAATTTGCCTCTTAATTTGTTTTTACCTTGTTCTAGTATGTCCTTGTTCTAGTATGTAATATATGACTTTACAAGCCTTGTGTTTCCAAATAGCTCTATACAAATAGTATTTCTGGCTTTCTGTTATTTACGGAATCCGAGCCAGACGTCTCTTAGTCTGGCTTTTTAGCTCCAGTCCACCATTTGCAATGTACTAGTTCATTATTCTCCTCCATGAGCACTGTGATACAGCAGATTGATGTACTCACTGACCATCATACATACTTGATAACTTTCCCTCTCTGTGTACTGCTTATGCTGGTCCTGGGTGCCATTTCTAAGTCAGAATGCCAAGTCCTAAGCATAGACCAAATGCTGGTTCTATAATCCTTTTCTCAGTTCTTGGGCATTTCATTTGTGTCTCTTAGGCCACCAATCTCCTTTTACTTCAGATTAAAATTATTTAATAATCTTCCTTAAAAAACAAACCTTTAAGTTGAATGAAGACAAGAACTATTTCTGAAAGAATTTTGAAATTTTGGGGTGTCTGCTATCATGATTGGCACATAGCAGTATTCAATAGTTATTACGATAAATATGCTTTCTCCTAATTGTATTAGGTTTCCAATTTTTAGCTTATTTTCTTTGGTTTGTGTTTCTTTGGCAAGCAATAAAAAAGAAATTGGCTTAACTTATGCCAAAAAATATCATTAGAAATGTGTGATGCAACTCATACTAATGAAGGAAAAGTTGAAACACCATCTCCCCAAAAGCAAAGAAAGTAGGATTTCCCAAGGAACTTAGGGAGTAGGAATTAAGGGGAAATCTTCTTGGTGTCTTACAATTGACATGAACCAGCTCCAACAGTTTTCCTTTTGTTAACATCATTCTGGTCAAGATTGAAATTCTCTGAAGATGATTGGCTCTGACTGAGCCACATGTCAGAAGTGGGTGGGATACCTTAGCTGACAGTTCTAGTGAAACTCCGAGTTCTAGTGAAGTGAAAACTGAGTTATTCCCAAAGCAAAAGCAGAAGGAATAGATGCATAGCAGGTAAGAACAACAGATTCCAAAACATCCATCTTATAAAACCTCTGGGTTTAAATATTTATGCATTTTTTCAATCAACCAAAATGTATTGGGTGCCTGCTCTACTGGACAATTGCTCAGGATGCATATATGAGTAAATTGTAATCCATATCTTTTTAAAAAAAGGATTACAGTATAGTATGTTGTTTATCCCTTACCTAGTTCATTTTTCTTACTAAAATGGATGGTTAGACAAAAGTCCAGGTCCCTTGAGAGCTTTTCATTGCATCATAGCTTTCTTGTGCTCTATGTGACTTTAGGGACAGATGAATGACCCATTTACCATCCTGGTCTCAAAGTTCATTGAATTCCTCTTCAATAATAAGTGTGGTGGGAGACAAAAATCAGAAGGTTTACTGGGACAGATTATAGCGTCTTGGAGACTTTGGTAAGAAATTTAGATTTTATTTAAAGTGTGATTGAGAGCAACTGAGGAAGTCCTGAACTCAGAGCAGGGTACTCTGGCAAGTATGTAAACATGGCATCATGAAAAAACCAGGGTGACAAGAGTGAGAGCAAGACATCTGATAGCAGATGTTGTAGTGGTCTAATTGTATATTATACAAGGAAGTAAACAGAGGTTTCGTTGTGGAGCTGTGGGGAAAGAGGGGATAAGGGAGGAATCATGAATGATCTTTAAATGTATGGAGATACCATTTTCTAATATCTTATTTTCTATTTAAATTACTGGGGTTTTTTAAATCCCCACCCGAGGATATTTTTCCATTGATTTTTAGGGAGAGTGCAAGAGAGGGAAAGACAGAAACACTGATGTGAGAGAAAAACATCAATTGGTTGCCTCCTACAAGAGCCCTGGCCAGGGCCAGGGCCAGGGCCAAGGAGGAGCCTGCAACCAAGGTATGTGCCTTGACTGGAATCGAACCCAGGATCCTATGGTCTGCAGTCCAATGCTCTATCCACTGAGCCAAACCAGCTAGAGCTTAAATTAGTTTTGATATGCCATATTTTTTTTAATCTCATTTCGACAACTGAACCACTGACCTTTCTATTATTTCCATATCAGTTCTATCCAGTATTCATTCCCTTTCTTATAGAGTTTGGATCAATTGTTCATTATTTCTACCACACTTACAAACATCTCAAAACCCTTACCTCATTCTCCTACCATTGTATCTATCTGGTGAAGCACTGACCAAACTTCCTACCTCTTATGACACTTTGGACTGTGAAAATATCACACAACGAAACTTATTCAGAACACAATAAAGTCAGACTCCATTCTCAACTCAAGCATTGGGAATTATCAATTCTGCAAGTATTCAATTAATTCCCCTGTTCTCAGTCGGGCTCCTCACCTTTGCCTTTTGCTTGCCTGGTATACCCAAATTCATATCCTCCTTTGTTTTATTTGTCTCAAGAATGTATCTCCTATATTCTTTAGGGGTGAAGGGAGGGAACTCTGGCCAGACTACTTTGGTTGAAGTGGGGTTTCTAATAACCTTTAAAAAGATAATGTCTGGGCAGTTTTTCTTTAAATGACATCAGCTTTATACTTAAGTCATTCATTAGGATGATGAGAAATTAAATTTTAGAAAATTGGAAAAACAAAAATTATCTCATGAACTAATTAGTGATTGTGTAAAAGAGAATGCTTGGAGTCTTTTTATTTAATTTCTTGATGTCTGGGAGTAGCTGCTAAAGATATTGCCATATATTATGAAGCTATTTTAGTTTAGAACATATAAAGTTCATTGGCTATATTAGATATTAACTTATTTGGTTTACCTATTAGCCTTAATAAAATTGCCCTTAAAAACAGCCGTGGCTTCAGACTATGGCTTCGAAGACTTTATTTTTGCAATGTTTATGTTTTAACTGAAGAACTTTCTCAAGGTTTTTATTTCCAATTTCTACACTTCACTTAGCAGCTGCTCTCTCCATCACCCTGGCCCCACATTTCCTTTCCTGTATTCTCTGATGAGTCAGTCCTCGGTCCATTACGTACAGAAAAGTAAATTACATTCTAATCAAAATTTTACTTTCAGAAGGTTGCCCAGCTGAGGACCATTAGTAACAACACACTTTAAATTGGTCTCTTTTCATATGCACACACATATGTGCCTTGGAGTCCTATTTGTTTCTCTCTTTTGACCCAGAGGATATATACCAAAGACTGTTGGTGTAGGATAATGTCCTTAATTAAAACACAACTGTACATAAAGAAAATGGAAAGAAAAATAAAGCTTATGCTCAATGAATATGCAACTGCAGTAAAGTATTCTCAGTTTAAAATAGATTGCTTGGTATTGTAGATAAGAGAATAAATCTTATAATTGTGGATTTTTATACTATAAAACAGGGGCTCAATAAATTGTATGGTGTTTCTGCCATCCTTCTTCACTTGTTCTTCTACTTATCTATTCAAATTGGTATGTACATCACTTGTTATGTATTAATTAGTTAGATAGGCAGACCAGTCATTTGAGCAGTGATGCCTATGTCAATTCAACTTAAGTTCAAACCAAGTTAAGACTGCCTGCTCTGCTCTAGGCATAGTGCTTAGTACATGGAATATGAATGGTGATTAAGGCACATGAAGTACCTGCTATATCATTTTAGATAACTAAGAGATTAGCATGTTCATCATGGGTTGGTAAGTGCTATCAATGAAACAGGGCGTTGAGATGGAGTTTACTTTGGATTGGAAGGTTGGGGTGATCTTTACTGAGAAGCTGACATTTGAGCAGCAACGTGAAGGATGATAAAAAGCCAGCCAAGCAAAGAATGGGGAAGAGGATCCTGGGCAGAAAGGACAACAAATGTGACTTTCGTATGGAGGGCAAAGGCTCAGAGGAGTCAAAAATAAAAAATAAAAAAGAAGGTCAGTAGGGCAGCAGCATCACAAGCTAAATGGGAAAGGAGATAAGATTAGGGGGAGATAGGGTTCGGTCCTATAGAAACCCACAGGTCATGATAGGGGATTCTCCTTTTTATCTTAGGAGCAAGAGTCATTGGTGTATTCATATTGATGCATTCGACTTAATAAACGAATTAGAGAAGAGGAAATAGAAACATAAAATTGTTCTTGTTTTGAAGGAAAAAGGTAATTAAGATAACAAAAAAAAATCTACTCAAAGCATTGAATTAGTATTTTCAGAAAGATTTGCAAATATATAGCAACAATAAGCAAAGAGAGGAGCTCAGCATATTATAGTTGGTACTTGAACAACAGTAGTTTGAACATGTGTGGGTCTACTTACATGTGGATTTTTTTCAATAAACACTGTAAATGTATTTCTTATTCCTTACAATTTAAAAAAAACACATTTTATTTTCTCTAGCTTACTTTATTATAAGAAAACAGTATACAATACATATAACACAGTGTTGTCAGGAAGGCTTCTAATCAACAGTAGGCTATTGGTAGTTAAGTTTGGAGGGAGTCAAAAGTTATATGCAGATTTTAGACTACTGGGGGTCAGTGCCCGTAACCCCTTGTTGTTCAAGGTCAACTATAGTTAAAAGCATGGTCACTGGAACCAGTTGTATTCAGTTGGAAATTGCATTTAACTTTGTGTTTCTGGTTCCTAATCTGTGAAATGGGGTAAACAATAGAACCCTTTTTCCAAGGTTGTAGTGAGGATGTGAATTATTACATATAAAATATTAAAAATATTCCTGAAATACAGTAAGTCCTATATAATGTTTAATATTATAGCATCTCTTTGTAAAAAGTACAATCATGTAAGAAGAAATACATTAAAATCCTATCAAATAAAAGAGTAATATGCAAATTGACTGTCTCTCCATCACACAAGATGGCTGCCACAAGATGGTCAGAAGGGGAGGGCAGTTGGGAGTGACCAGGCCTGCAAGGGGGGGCAGTTGTGGGTGATCAGACCAGCAGGGGAGGGCAGTTAAGGGTGACCAGGCCAGCAGAGGAGGGAAGTTGGAGGCGACCAGGCCTGCAGGGAAGGGCAGTTGGGGGGGACCCAGGCCTGCAGGGGAGGGCAGTTAGGGGTGACCAGGACTGCAGGGGAGGGCAGTTAGGGGCAATCGGGCTGGCAGGGGAGCAGTTAGGCATCAATCAGGCTGGCAGGGGAGTGGTTATGGGATGATCAAGCTGGCAGGCAGAAGCAGTTAGGGGCAATCAGGAAGGCAGGCAGGTGAACAGTTGGGATCCAGCAGTCCTGGGTTGTGAGAAGGATCCCAGATTGGAGAGGGTGCAGGCTGGGCTGAGGGACACACACCCCTCCCTCCCCCTCCCCCCCCCCGTGCATGTATTTCGTGCATCGGGCCTCTAGTTTAAAATATAATCGCTGAAATTAAAAAAGAAAGTGAATGAGTTGAATAAAACAATGGACAGAACTTAAAACTGGATCTGGAAGACAAATAGGAAAAATTGTTCAGAATATAGATATAAAACAGAAAGACTGAAAGTATAAAGTTAACACAACATGGAGTATTCAATTCAGACGCTCTGCCATCTGTTTCAAGGAGCCTCAGAGGCTGGTGGCAAAGAATAGGAGAAGAAATAATGTTTTAAGTAAAGGAAAAGAAGGTAGTGTATAGATATATAAAGAGTCCACCAAGTGGCAGACAGGACAAATAAGTGAAGGCCAAACATAGGCAGAATTTTATAACACCATGAATAAAGGGGAGAAAATCCTGGAAGCTTTCAGAGATAAGTGGAAATTCCACAAAGGAGAGAGGATTAAAGGACATTGGTTGCAGGTTGGATTCCTGGTTGGGACACATACCCTTATTGTGGGGTTCCATTCCCAGTCAGGGTGTGTAGGGGAGGCAACCGATGTTTCTCACATTGATATTTATTTCTCTCTCCCTTCTACTGTCTCTAAAATCAATAAAAAATACATCCTCTGGTGAGGATAAAAAATATATAGATGTATTCTTATTCAAATGAATAGTCTCATAAAAACCACCTTTATTTTAAAAAATTGTTAAATGCGGTCATATTTTGGTATTGAGAGAGGATTATGTTTTTCATTTAGACATTCCATATTTTATCTTAGACACCTCTTCATCATGGTAATTTTTGCAACTGTTTGCAAGCATAACTTTAATTTATAAGACTATTTTAATATTGAAAGTATATCATTATAAATAGGGGACCAAGTATCTAATATGTAGCTCATCGGTATAAAGGAAGACAATGCAGCCTTAGGAAAGAATCAGGGTAAGTCACAGGGACATTTAGGGAAACGTGTCCAGATATAATTCTGAATATAAAAATTCACAGATGGAACTGCATAGTACAATCCCCTTTGTGTATAGAAAATTATATATTTGTAAATGTCTGTTAATAGGATGATGTTTTAAACATTGTGGATTCATACAAAATGGAATACTACTTGGCAAGAAAAAGGAATAAACTACTGATACATGTGACAACAGGTGGAAACCAAGAAGCATTATATTGAGCAAAGGAAATCTGAGTATTAGTTACCTCCAGGGCAGTGAGGATGTGCTGTTGGAATTGATTAGAAAAGACCATGAGGGAACTTTCTGGGGGATATGTCTTAGCTCTTCATTGGGGTGATGGTTTCTCAGGAGTATACATTTGTTAAAATTCATTAAATTGTACATTTAAAATATGTGCATTCTATTTTATGCAAACTATAGTTCGATTTATAAAAATTAAATGAGTGCACATATGTGTGTGTGTATATATATATGCATATACACTGAGTGGCCAGATTATTATGATCTCTGAACGCATAATAATCTGGCTACTCAGTGTATATCCTATATAATAAAAGGCTAATATGCAAATTGTCCCCTCGACCAGGAGTTTGACCAGAAGGCAGGCCGGCCAATTGCCCATGTCCCCTCCCCCTGGCCAGGCTGGCCGGACCCCACCCATGCATGAATTCATGCACCAGGCCTCTAAAATATATATATACTGAGTAGCCAGATTATTATGCATTCAGAGATCATAATAATCTGGCCACTCAGTGTATATGTCCATATATAATAGTGGAAAAAAACTACATTTCAAGCTGTTAGGATTGAGGAAGGATGCAACAGAATAATTTACACTCTTTTTTTAAAATATATTTTTTATTGTTGATAATATTACAGATAGCTCCCATTCCACCCCCCCTTTACCCCCCTCCTCCCAGACCCTACCCCCGCCCCCAGGTCTTCACTATCCTATTGCCTGTGTCTATGGGCTATGCATATCTATAATAATAAAAGGGTAATATGCTAATTAGACCGGATGTATTCCGGATGTCCTTCCTAAGGAAGCCAGGGCCGGAGGGAAGCCAGCCCGGGTCCAAGGTGCTGGAGGAAAGCCAGTGCCGGCAGCCAGGGGAAGGAAGGCCTACTCTTGCACGAATTTTCGTGCATTGGACCTCTAGTAAATATATAAGCTCTTTGATTTATCTCTTCTAGTCCCCCCAACCCCACATTGCGGTATGTCAGTCTGTTCCATGCCTCCATGCCACAGGTCTTATTTTGTTGGTCAGTTCATTTTGTTCATTAGATTCCACAAATAAGTGAGATCATGTGATATTTGTCTTTCTCAGATTGGCTTATTTCTCTTAGCATAATATTTTCTAGGTCCATCCATGCTGTTCCAAAAGTACACTCTCTTTTGTTTTAATTCTTATGAGCATATTACTCATAATAAAATCAAAGAGATGCATTTAGAAGGCAATTTTAGTTCTAAAAGGCACCAATGTTCAATGCTATCAGCCAGAGGAGCTCTCCACCAACCCAGCACGTTTGCCTCCCAATTGAGAAGCCTTTTCCAGGGGGCTTGTCACTTGGCTTTGTTTCTCCCAGGGCTGGGGATGCTGTAAAGGACAGAGCTGCTATGAGCTAGCTGGAGATTATTTGGTCAAAAACCGAGCACACGGGAGAGAAAGAAAACAAAGGAGGAGGAGGGAAGGGGGCAGGTAAGAAAACCAGGTCACTTTTCAGCAGAAGTGTGTGAAGGCTCAAACACAGAAAGGAAAAGGTATTCTGCAAGATCTCTGATTATGGAGTTTTCTGCCTGTGTCTGCAGCAAACTTCAGGTACAGTATATCAGGGTCGCTTGGAAAAGTGCATATTGGGTGCACTGGTAAGGTCAGCAATGAACTGCTCTCCCTGCAGGAGGACAAAAAAAAAAAAATTGGATGTGACCATGAGGTGCTCAGTATGCGGCAAAAGCCAACCTCAAAGGACTTTGAATGATTGCTTTGCCCTAAACCCCCCTGCTGCTACCAGCTTTTAACTCAGCATTCTCTTGGCTTATTTTCTCTTTCATCCTTTCATTTAATACAAAGTATCTGCAGCACCAGAACCCACTGGCTAGTTTGTGCTAACAAAGCCTCTTCTTACCCTATCCTGTTATTTTGACTTTGACCTTTGGACAGTTTTAAATCCCAATAGTTTCTAACCCAGGCAATTAGTGCTTGCAATGTCTAACCCAGACATTTGCAGAGGCAGAAGAGAAATTAGCTTTTTATACGAGAAATAACTTTTTTGCATGCTAACTCCCTCCTATTATTAAATTATTGTTTGGGGAGACATTGGATCTTACTTTTGTTGTTTGTGTTGTTGTTTTTGTTTATTTGAACCATAGAGATTACAATTTTCATTTCTTAGCAAACAAGCATATTCCAAGTTTTCTATAATTCTCTGAAAATTATATATATGTATGTCTATACATATGTCTATATATATGTCTATAGACATACATATTCAAATTTTCTACAACTCTCTGATAATTATATATGTCTATATAAAACGTATATGTGGATGGATAGATAGATAGATAAATAGAACTCAGTGGGTGTATTGTTTTTGAGCAATAACGTGAATCTTGGTGTACTTTTGTTCAATATTTGTCCTAATTTGCAAAACATCCTGCAATAGTCAAAGCATTCTCAGACATGGTGAGAGGAGAAAGGCATTTTAATAGTGTCAGCTTTTATGCATGATTAGCCTAGAGGAAAAACAAAGGGTGCATTATTGTTTACTTGTTTACCTGTGGATATAAATGGCCTATAGTGATTTTATCAATGATAATGAGACATTGTTGTTTTTTGTCTTAACATCCCATACACTAACTCCTAGTACAATGGCATGGTTTTTTTAAAAAATGATAACAGGCAGATATTTTGTGAGGTCTTCTATGTTGACTTACATATTCTGTTAGCCATTCAAGTATGCATTTTCTGCTTGTGGCAGTACAGTGCTATGTGATTACCAAAGCATTCTGTATTCCTTTGGGGCACACAGGAAGATAACCTTTCCCAGATCATTTGCATGTTGATGGGGTCATCTGATTAGTTCTGGACAATTAAATATAAATGGAAAGATGTATACTGCCTGACTTCTAAAAGGTCCTCATGATCTTACTCGCTCTCACTCACCCAAGTAGTGAGGAGCAAGGACTCCGAGATGGCAGACCCGACTGGAAGAAGCCTAGATCTCTGAGTCATCTCAGGAAGTAAGTCAGAAGATCCTCTTAACACAGACCACACTTTGTGAAAACAGAAGGTAGGAACAGTATAGGAGGTGATCTAGAACACCTGCCGTGTCCTGGTCAGTTTAGACTGTTCTACAAAAACCCTAGAATGGATGGCTTAGGTGCTGTCAGGTGTGTCTGGTGAGGGTCTGCTTCCTGATTAATACAGCGTCTTTTCGTTATGCTCTCACATGGCTGAAGGGTCAAGGGAGCCCTCTGGGGTCTCTTTTAGTACAAGGACACTATTCTTAATCAGGAGAGCTTTACCTTCATGACCCAGTCACCTTCCTCAGACTCTCCTAACCAATATAACATTAAGGATTGGTTTCAACATACAAATATGGGGGCACACAACATTCAGTCTATAGCATCTCATATATACCTGATAAAATTTACTTATAGGTTCTGGAAGACCCACTTTCTAACAAGGCCAACCAATCAGGGTCAAGAAGCTAGTGGGGTTATAATTGTCTCATCTTTTTTTCCCTATTCCACCTGCAAAGCTGAGATTTATCAGAAGTTAGAACAAAAGTAGATGGGATAAAGCAGATTCTAAGATGATGGAGTCTGGCAGGTATAAGCCTTTGTAAGAGTTGCTTCTTCCTCCAGGCATTTCTCCAAAATGAGAGGTGGGAGAGTTTGGTAGTCACTGAGGCAAGGACATATCTGCACAGGACTAAGAACTCTCAGGATGGCAAAATATCTGGGAAGGCTAGACAATCAAGGATGGGGGAGAATGAAAGCAATTTGGTTTGAAAGAGATTAGAATATGGCATCCACCCCAAAAGTATATTTCATAGCTACCCAATCTAGTAATATACAACACCCCCCTCCCCACCTCCATCATCACTGGTTTCCTGTTAATAAACACACTAGCAATATTTTAGTAAGGATGACTTGGAGTGGTGAACACACAATACAACATACAGAGGATGTATTATAGAATTGTACACCATAAACCCATATAGTTTTATTAATCAATATAACCTCAATAAATTCAATTAAAAATGATAGTTTAGTACTCAAAAGTATGAAGGAAATAATCTCAGAATAAAAGCCAGTATTTTAAATTGAAAAAAGAATACTCAATGTTATACCTAGCAATATAAATAAAGTATATATTTTTCTTTTTTTCTATTTTATAAACAACATTATTGTCATAACATTTCAGTAGTAGATGTCTTTTGTTTTCTAACTGAATTTTTGACTCTATTTATTTCCAACCTGCATTTTCCTTATTTATGCTTTTTGTCATATATATTATCCCACTATAAGTTTTCTGTTTTTTGAGAAAGATAATATATGGATACATTATTAAAGTAAGTATTACCAGTAGAGAAGTGTTGATGGTGACATTTCATTTGAAATTTTTGTCTGAAACAATTTGGGCAGAAGTACACAAATTAAACATTCCAAATAGAGAAATGTTAGAGCTGACATTCCATCTGGGATAAGAGCCACTTGAGTGGCTTAGGGATTGGTTATTTTTCTGATGTAGCAGTAGTATTAGTGCATTCTCACCTCCCCTCCCTCTTTCCCTTTGAAAATATACGTTGTTTTAAAATCTCAAATGCAAAATAGGATATCATGGCTCATATGTTTTTGTTTGGTTTGGTTATGACAAAATGATGTACCTGTTGGGTTGTACTCACTCAACTATCAACTTTTCAGGAGGAAATAAAGCAAAACCTCACCATATTTACTGAAATGTAAAAGTAGATATTGTTGATTGAAAAAGGCAGGTTTCCAAACAGTGTGTACTGTATGACATTGTTGTGTTAAGAAAGAGTAATATGCAAATTGACCATCACTCCAACACACAAGATGGCTGCCCCTATTGGTTAAAGATGGCTGCCCCCATGTGGACACAATATGGCCACCACAAGATGGCCAGCAGGGAAGAGCAGTTAGGAGGGACCAGGCCTGCAAGGGAGGAAAGTTGGGGGCGACTGTGTCTGCAGGGAAGGGCAGTTGGGGGGGACCCAGGCCTGCAGGGGAGAGCAGTTGGGGGGGACCAGGCCTGCAGGGGAGGGCAGTTTGGGACAAACAGGCTGGCAGGGGAGCAGTTAGGTATCAATCAGGCTGGCAGGGGAGTGGTTAGGGGGTGATCAGGCTGGCAGGCAGAAGCGGTTAGGGGCAATCAGGAAGGCAGGCAGGCGAGCAGTTAGGATCCAGCAGTCCTGAATTGTGAGAGGGGTCCCAGATTGGAGAGGGTGCAGGCTGGGCTGAGGGACACCCCCCATGCATGAATTTCATGCACCAGGCCTCTAGTATCTTTATAAATATGTATTTCCTAGAATACGATCTAAAAGGACCTGCACTAAGGTATTTGCACTGGAGATCTCTGAGCAGTAAGAGTGTTTTGTCATTTATTTTTCAAAAATGTTATTATAGCACAATTGATCATTATATGAACTCAGAGGTTGTCAGGAGTAAACTCCTCACTACTCCTACATAGGTTATATCATGCTTGTAATCATTAATATACTGGGCCTCCTACTTAAATTTTATTACAGAAATTCATTTCACTAAAAAAGTTTATAAAACCATTCAACCAGTCAGTCAAGAAATGTGTCAGAACAGAGCTTGTTTCAGGGATATAGTAGAAGATAAAATACATATAGGCACTCACAGGTGAGTGGAACAAAAAACTAGAAATATATTAAATGAAGGATTGCACTAACAACAGTGTGAAATGATTTTACTTATATACCTATCTGTTAGTTGTTTCTATACTTTCCACAATAGATCATAAGACCTCAGTGGGCAGGTTTACCTTGTTCTTACCCAGGCCCAGAGTAATGTCTGACATGTGGCAGGTAATCTGTAAATGAGTTGAATAACTAAATTGATCAAATGCATACAAAATTAGAACTATGAAGTACACAAGTGGGGTGATGACATAGAGACAAATAGGAGATCAACTTTAGCTTGGGTGGTTAGGTTAAGGCCTTACTGAAGAGCTTATATTTTAGCCAAAATCTGATGGAAGGCTTGAAAGTAAACCAGTTAATTCAAAGAATATTGATGTTGTTCTTTATTTTTTGCTCTTTTGTTTTGGAAAGTAAGATTTGAGTACTGTGTAGTCTAGGTAGACACAACTCAGGAAAATGTCTTCTTTCTATCCCCTCAAATATTTCTTCAGAAAGCATATTAATAATTCTTTAAAAGAAAAAGTGGAATAGGATCTCTATTCTTTGAAGTAATTCCTATATACAAAAGAGACATACTTTGAGTCCTTTTTCCTTCCTGCTTTTGAAATAATTTCAGGAAGAAAACTTATTTATTCATGAGCTTTTGAATTGCTCAAGACTACAGCTAATGTTTTGTTTGCTCTGTTAGAAAATTTAAATGAATCATAGACAGTTATATTTCACTTTCTTTAGAAATGTTTTATTAATAACAGGTAAGTTATTATTAAAAAATTAGTTAGCAGATTCAACATTTTAAAAGTGTTCTCTCTCTGTGTGTGTGTGTGTGTGTGTGTGTGTCAGGGGGAGGAAAGGAGGAAAAGGAGAAATGACACTAACCCTAATCAGAGCAGTCAAAAGATGAGATCCTGTGCTGGTCTAGCTTTGTCTTCTTCATTTCATCCCATGTTATTCTAAGTCCCCTGAAGGCAGGTAACATAAATGAGTGAAGCAGCCTGTGCCTCCGTATACTGTTATGCAGTCTATCCGTTGAGCAACTCTGGGGAGCTCCATTCAATTCACATTTGTAAACTTTGTAGATGAGTAAATATCTATTAAGATAATATTCTGGAGGATGGTAGTGTATTATATTTTTCAAGTGCAGCCCTTTCTAATTTGCAAAAAGGAATCATTTGGACTAGTTATAGAGCAGAGACTATGGATAATGGAGAGGGGCATATTATTTCTATGGAATCATCTGCTACTCAGTGACAATCAATTGTCTTAGGGCAAAAAATATTATTCTGTGATCGAAGTACATGGATTTCCGCCCCCCATCTTCAGTTTTATTTAAAATATATGTTTTCATTTGTTTTTTACTGAGAAGAGACAGTGTCTCTTCAAGAGAACCATGACCTTTAAACATATAACAGAAAGACTGTTTTCTCAATAAAGTTTGCATAATTTAATATTCAGAGAAGAATTCAAGAGAGAACCCCTAAGTCTTCAAATCTTCTTAGTGTACTTTTGAGAACCTAAGGATGTAGCATTAGGAAGTATATCCCAATCAAAATAGCAAGAGGAGATTTTTATTTATTAACCTTCATAGAATCTTGTAAATTGCTTAAGCTCTTCTCTGTTTCTTTTATTTGTTCAGATTTGTTTCATTCTTTTAAAATGCCAGTTTGAATCTCTTCTCTTTAATGAAGTTTCCCCTAACTTCTCTAGGTCTCAGAAATACCTACAATGTATACCAAATATTCTTTTTAATTCCATTTACTCTTGTTGTTTTATGACTTTTAATTTTGTAACCTAGATTAGATCATACGTTTCCTGTGGTGAGAAATCATAATATATAGTCATATATTGTTACACATTGCTTTAAACAGAGATTAGTACATGGTTGTTAATTAGTAAATATTTGCTGCATATTTCTTAACTGTTGATTATGAAAAATGTCAAAATAATGTATGGGATCCAAGAGTCCATCATTAGTTTCAAAAATTATCAACTCATGACCAATTTCATTTCATTTTTATCCCTATATATTCCTTTTCCCTGGATCATTTGGAAACATATGACTAACATGCTATCACTTTATCTAGACAAAAGTTTTAAATAAGCTATATAAATATGTTTGAAAACTGAAGTTATTTAAAGAATTATAATGATAATGTCACATTAAATGGTAGAAATATAAAAAAATAAAATGAAAAAAAGAATAAAATGAAAGTTTTACAGTTTGGAAATACAATAACTGAAATAAAGAGCTTACTAAAGGGCTCAACATTAGATTTCAGCTTGTGAGAGAAAAATTCATGAACTTGAGGATAGATTGATAGAGATTATGCAATGTGAAGAATGGAAAGGAAAATATAGAGCTTCAGGGAAGTGTAAAAATGCCTTTGAGTGCATCAAGATATGTGTAATCCTATATAATAAAAGGCTAATATGCAAATTGTCCCCACAGGCAGGAGTTAGATGTGCGCTGACCACCAGGGGGCGGAGCGGAACATGGCTGGCATTGGCAGCGGCCAGCAATGGAGGTGCTGCCAGCCCCGATGGGCCCTGAGGAGAGCAGGACCATGGCAGGATGGTAGAGCAAGTGAATGGGTGGTGCCAGGCCAAGGTGGGTGCCAAGGAAGGCCCCAGCTGGCGGCGGTGGCAGGCAGCCAGGGGAAGGGAGGCCCTGGCCAGCAGCGGGCAGCCGCTAGGGACCCTACCCATGCATGAATTTCATGCACTGGGACTCTAGTAAAAAATAACTGGCGAGAAGAAAGGGACAGAAAAAAAAGAAATGATAGCTAAAAACTTACTAATTTGATTTAAAACATCAGTCTATAAATCCAAGCGGTTCAACAAATTCCAATTAAGACAAAATAGGATAGACACAAGAGATCCATAACCAAGTACATCTTAGTCAAAATGTTGAAAACCAAAGACAAAGAAAACAATCTTGAAGAAAGCAAGAGAAAAGTGTCTCATTACACACAAGGGAACACTAATAAGATTATCAGCTATTTCTCATCTTAATGATGTGCTGAAGGAAAAAGAATATTATACTAGCAAAGTTATATTTTAAAAATTAAGACAAAATAAGACATTCCCAGATAAACAAAAGCTGAGGGAATTTGTTGATAGAGATTCCTCAGAAGAAAAATGTGGATATAATGTGTATAAAAATAATACCACACACACAGAAAAACAGGAGATAGAGCTATATAGAAGTAAAGTTTATATATCTCATTAGAATTAAGTTTGCATAAATCTAAGATAGGTTTTGATAATTTAGAGTATATATTATGAGTCACAGAGCAATCACAATAAAATAATTTTTAAAATAGGATTTAAAAATCATTAAAGGAAGTAACGCATTGTACTACAAATTATTTCCAAAAGGAAAAGAGGAACAAATAACAGGGGAACAAAAATATAGTGAATAAAAAGCAAAATGGCAAAGTTAAACCCAATTAAATCAGTAATAGCATTAAATGTGAATATATGGGTACACTCAAAAAGCAGAGATGATCAGTTTGAATAAAAAGGCTAATACTTAATTCAATGCTGTCTATAGCAGACACACTTTAGATTCAAAGGTACAAATAGGTTGAAAATAAAATGATGGGAAAAGATATAACATGCAAATGAAAACCATAAAAAAAGCTGAATTAGTTATACTAAAATAAGAGAAAATAGACATTAAAACAAAACTTCTTCCTGATTTCAAATATTCTACAAAACTACAGTCATCGATGCACATAATAATAGATGTGTACATCAACAGAATAGAATAAAGCAGCAATTTTCAACCTTTTTCATATCATGGCACATGTAAACTAATTACTAAAATTCTGCAGCACACCAAAAGAGATACTATATGTTATGCCATTCCAACAACAACAAGAAAAGGTATAATTTTGATCCATTCACACCAGATGGCTATTGTTGTGTTGGCTGTTGTCATTTTTTTCTTTGACAATCTAAGGGAAAAGAGCTCAATGCCCTTGACTAAATAGTCAGGTATTGCATGTTTTTTAAATTTCTTGCAGTTGAAAATTGCTGGAAAAGAGAGTCCATAAATAAGCCCTTAGGTTTACAGTCAATTGATTTTCAATAGAGTACCCAGACTCTTCAATAGGGAAAAAACAATTTTTGCCACAGATATATAAAAGAATGAAGTTGGACCCTTACCTCTTATTATATACAAAAATTAACTCAGAATGGTTTATATACCTAAATGGAAGAACTGAGACTATACATCTCTCAGAAGAAATATGGGAGTAAAACTTTATTACCATGGGTTAAGCCAGTGGTCGGCAAACTCATTAGTCATCAGAGCGACAAACTGCGGCTCGCAAGCTGCATGTGGCTCACGAGCCACAGTTTGCCGACCACTGGATTAGGTCATGGTTTCTTGGATATGACAACAAAGGCAAAGCAACAAAAGAAAGAAAGAAAGAAATTGGATTTTGTCAAAATTAAAAACTTTTATGCTGAAAATGTTATCACCAAGGAAAAGAAAGAATATGTCACAGAATGGGATAAAATATTTTCAAATCATATCAATCTGATAAGGGAATTTTTTCCAAAATATATTTTAAAACTTTTACAAATCAACAATCCTATCTAATAAAAGAGTAATATGCAAATTGACCATCACTCCAACACACAAGATAGCTGCCCCATGTGGACACAAGATGGCCGCCACAAGATGGCCAGCAAGGGAGGGCAATTGGGAAGGACAAGGCCTGCAGGGGAGGGCAGTTAGGGGTGACCAGGACTGCAGAGGAGGGCAGTTAGGGGTAATCAGGCTGGCAGGGAAGGCAGTTAGGCATCAATCAGCTGGCAGGGGAGTGGTTAGGGGTGATCAGGCTGGCAGGCAGAAGTGGTTAGGGGCAATCAGGAAGGCAGGCAGGCAAGCAATTGGGAGCCAGCAGTCCTGGATTGTGATAGGGATGTCCGACTGCCCGTTTAGGCCCAATCCTACCGGGATTGGGCCTAAACGGGCAGTCGGATATCCCTCAAGGGGTCCCAGATTGGAGAGTGTGCAGGCTGGGCTGAGGGACACACACCCCCATGCATGAATTTTGTGCACCAGGCCTCTAGTAGAAATATAAATAACCCCGTTTGAAAATGGGCAAAGGATCTGAATAGATATTTCTTTAAAAGATATACTAAGACCAATAGTGCATGAAAATATACTCAACGTCATTAGTTATTAGGGAAAAGCAAATCTAAACCCTGACATACCATTTCACATTCACTGGGATATCTATAACAAAAAAGACTGACAGTAGCAAGTGTTGGTGAGGATGTAGAAAAACTGGAAGCCTCATTCATTGCTGTTAGGAATGCAAAATATTTCAGCCACTTTGAAAAGAGTTTGGTAGTTCCTCAGAATGCTAAATATAGTTACACATGAACAAGCAGTTCTATCCTAAATGTATATCCAAGAGAAATACAAAGATACATATTCACAAAACTTTGTGCATGAATTTCACAGAAGTTCTCTTTATAATAGCCAAAATTAAAACAATTCCCATGTCCACAAGTGACGAATGGATAAATAAATACGATGGATCCATAAAATATAATATTACTCAGCAATGAAAAATATTAAATGATACATGCTACAATATGGATGAACCTTGAAAACATGCTAACTGATGCTAACTGAAAAAAGCAAGTCACAAAGGACCATTTATTGGATAATTTTACTTTATATAAAATGTCTACAAGTGGTAAATCTGTAGGCACTGAAAAAGTAAATTAGTGGTAAAAAAAGATTCTTGAAATTGGAAGTAAAACCAAAAAATAAGTAAATTAGTGGTAGTATAATGTACAGGGGCTGGGGGTGAGCCAGGGTGTAATGACAAGTGATAACGGGCACAGGATTTCCTTTTGGAGTGATAACATGTTCTAAAAGTAGAAGGTAGGAATGGTTGTTCAACTATGTGAATATACCATAAATTATTAAATTATAAACTTCAAATGGATGAATTACATGGTATGTGAATTATATCTTTATAAACTATTAATGAATTCCATATGATAGATACATATGCAATTAGGTTTATTTTTTACTTTGTGTCCCTTTTCATATGTCTAGTTAATCGCAAGTTCCACGCTTTTAACTGCAGAAATTGTATATGTTTCTGAGTCTGGAATGGCTAGTGGCTGGCATTGCACTTGTTCTTTAGAGACTTCCAGCTATTCTTGCCTGATTACTTTTCCATTTGAATTTTATAATCAACTTGTCTTACTCCAGAAAAACCCACTAATGTTGTTTTTATTGTCATTGTGTTAAATTTGTGGCTTATTATGGGGAGTAAAAAAGCAAGTCTATAAACTTTTTAATTTTAGGTGGTTAGTATGTAATGAGGAGCATGCTGTAGCACAATGGAAAAGAGGATGAATTTTTGAGAAATCCTCCTCTTCAGGACTAAAATAAAGAATAACAGAACAATGTGTGTATCTGATTTGTTAAAGCGACAGGTGTCTTGCCTCAGTGGGGGACAGGGTAGACCTGGCTCCGTGAGGACATACATGTGGGCCTGAGTGCAGCTTCAGAGTCCACATGCCCTACAGAGCTCATTGAACAGGCAAATATTTTTTATCTTCATTGTTGAAAGTATTACAGATGTCCCCTTTTTCCCCATTGACCCCTTCTAGCCTGCCAGGCAAATATTTTCTGAGGAGGCCAGAGGTGGCCCACATTTGATACTGAACACTGGAAGCTAAAAAGGGTCCCAGGAGGTGGCAGCTGGGGTACCATGGACTGTGGATTGGAGGTCAGTCAGAGGCGGGGGAGGAGAGAGTTTAAGACAGAAATGAGTAGCTCTTCCCATTAATTTTGCACCACTGAATACACTCACAGCTGAGAATCAGGCCCACAAAAAATTCTCTATGACTGAGTTTCCAACGTAATGAAAAGTTTGACAACATACTTACAAGTGTGACTAGGTTAATTTTCTACCTTCAGGTGGATATGGGGACTCAAAATAGAAACCACGCCCATACACGGAGGAAGAAAATTAAACAGCCACACACAGTGAATATATGGTGTGCTTACGACAATGTGTCCAGTTGCAGTTATTCTGATAGATCTCTTGTTCCAGTGAGAGGTGGCAGAAGGTAGGATTTTTATTTTCAGCAAATGAGTTCTTAGTGCTGATGGGATTGGAAGGATGGTGAGTGTTAAGTCTTTTTATTAGATCTCAAAATGCTAGAATAACAAGAAACTATAGTAATACAATGATTTTAAAAGAGATTTTGTAATTGGCTTTTCATGATGCTGTCATATATTTTATTTTTTAAAGAGAATGACATTCTTTTAAAAAATTATTTATTTTTTTAATTGATTTTAGAGAGAAAAGAAGGGAGAGGGTAAGAGTGAAACAATGATGTGAGAGAGAAACATTGACTGGTTGCTTCCTGTTCGCACCCCAACTGGGGATCGAACTCACAACCCGGGGTTATGCCCTCACTGGGAATTGAACCCACAACACTTTGGTTCACAGGGACAGTGCTCCAATCAACTCAGCCACACCAGCCATAACTGCTTCATATATTTTAAGGCGCATGTATTATTCAACAGAGATTTTTACTTCACAATTATCTTACCTCAATTTTTCAGTTTCCTTAATAAGGAGCTTATAAAAAATGCTAGCATTGTTATATACATAAAATAATAATAAAACATTAATTATTGTTACTGTCGCAATTATTAATATTCTCTTGACTTTCCATTTCAAGAGAGCAAAGAGCATGAAGTTACTAGAATTCATATTCTTTCTCTGGAAATAACTTTTAATGAGAAAGCATAAGGAGAATTTAACAAAATAAAACAATAACTAAAAACAATAACATTTTCCCAAGTGATTTGTAGAGCTGAAGTTTCATTTTTATTTTTTGTAATATATTTTATTGATTTTTTTACAGAGAGGAAGGGAGAAGGATAGAGTTAGAAACATTGATGGGAGAGTAACATCAATCAGTTGCCTCCTGCAACCTCCTACTGGGGATGTGCCTGCAACCAAGGTACATGCCCTTGACCGGAATCAAACCTGGGACCTTTCAGTTCACAGGCCGACACTCTATCCACTGAGCCAAACCAGTTAGGGCCGGAAGTTTCATTTTAAATGCTGTTTTCACAGACTACTTAAAAGTAGTTGGTTTTATTTAGCTTTTATTTTTTTCTTAAACAAAATTATGCAAATATTTTACGTTATTCTTATTTTTAATTTATTTTTACCAAATTTACTGGTGTGATATTGGTTAATAAGATTAAATAGGTGTTACCTATAGATTTCTATGATACATCATCTGTATATTGCATTGTGTGCCCACCACCCAGAGTCAAATCATCTCCCATCACCATATATTTGTCCCCCTTTACTCTTTACTATCCCTTCCCTCTGGTAACCACCAAAATGTTGTCTGTGTCTATGAGTTTTTGTTTGTTTTTCTTGTTTGCTCACTTGTTACTTTCAGTTATTTTAACTCATATCTTCACAAAAGAACACCTTCTTAGGGTTCTTTTCCTTAAGGAGAATACTCATATGATTCCAGAATGCCTAAAGAGTTCAGCTCCCTCATTATTATTGGTCTATAAATTATTAACTAAAAGACTTTCTTGCAGAGAACATCACACAGCAACTTCCCTGGAAGAGGACAATTGCCAGAAAACACATCTGTACCTGCAATGTGGATTCAGCCTGTCATTCAAAAATTACAGTCATTTGAGACTGTAATTTACTTAACTAGATAAGATTTTTATTTTTTTACTTTAACTCACAGAAAGACTATTATATTAATGGACAGCATCTCATGTCTGCCCTTTGATCATTTCAGTAGTATATGTATTACACTAACTCTTGATCAATCTGCCCGCAAATGAGGCTCTTTTCCATTTTTCAATCATTTAGAGGCATAAATTACACATAATATTCAGTACCGAAGAAGAAGATAAGCCATCTTAGATCCATTTTTAACCGTAAAGGAAGGTTATTTATAAAATGGTGGCTCATGAGGGAGAATAAATGAGTTTTATTAAAATGAAGGAAATTGTATCTTCCAAAAATTCTTCAAGTAAATAATTCTAACAATGAAGGGAGCAATAGAGTCATCCAGGCACATGACCATCCTTGATTAATAATGAATGTGGTTTCAAAACCATCATAGCACTATATTGTATTACAAAGCCAGCACTAATCATTTGGAATAGACGCAGCAAATGTGATTACTCTATAATCAGAATAGATGAGCAAATGATGGCTCATCAGAGGAAAGTGTATAATATAATTCTATAAATTGACCTTATGTAATAAAACATAAAATGCAACCAGACTAGGTTCTGCTCAGTGGTTCAGAAAGAACATTGTCATTCTCTCAAAGAGGTGACCGTGCTGGAGGGGCTGTAAAAAAGGGGCCAGGGGCTGATGGAATGAGGAGGTGAACTCGAACGAATCAGGATAGGCATGAGTTGATATTTTGAACTTGTGTTGGACTGCATTCCTCTTATCTTTGCTCCCCTGAAGAATGCTGCGCCTGCTTTGTAATACCTTGCATCTTTTATCCGTGGTAATCACAGAGGATATATTAAACTGACCTCAGGGTCTGGGTTTGTATTCGTCTTCTCTTCTGTTCACGTGGACACTTCCTATGTAATAGAGAGCACCATCTCATATATTGTGTTCTCCACAGGTTCTTTGTGTGGCAAAAGTATGTTTAGATAGTCAGAGCTGGAATTCTTGACAGCCCTGCATGATCTGTATTACCATGGTGGGTCCATATCTATTGATGTGGGTCAAGTGCAGAGGCAAACGAGGCACCTATCTGGTATGCCTTACACCAAGAGCTCAGTGGTACCTTCCTGTACAAGAAAGAGGACATGTATACTTTAGTCAGTTCATCGTAAGGAACCACATGTTCTATGGAGAAACTCTTGAGAAATGAAAGACCACTGATCTTTAGGAAAATATTGGATTTTCATGTTTTCTTCTTCCAGCTTTTCTCGCAATGGCCCCGTAACTATTATGATGGAGGTTGTTATTATCATGGGATACAATGGAATTAAAAGGGGATCTGTGAAGGCTGTTTCTATGTGAGCAAGGCTAACTACATATTAAGTCTTATAAAAGTTTATTCCTTAGAGTTAGTCTTGAGATAGCATGTGGCCTTATAATGCTTTTGTGTACACAACCGTGAAAGTTATAATAGTTTCTGTCTATACTAATTTTCCCTTCTAATTCCATGGAGGGCTTCGCTAAAAAAGTTCTGAGTTCAAGCTGAGTGCCTTTTTCTTACTTGATTTGAGGCATCCTCATAAGAAGTTGAAATGAATTTGATGAAAAATCAACTTTCTATTTCATTTCTAAAATACGTTTATGGAGAAGCAATAGAAAATAAGAAAATGGCCCAGTCTAAGAGTCATTGAATTCTGAGTTTCTCCCTTAAGTCTGTGTTTTTTAACCATTCACGTGGGTGTGTGGGAAGATCCATACATGTCCTCCTCCACACTTCCCTGTCTCGTCAGATGTCTACATCCACTCAGAAAAATGGGAATAAGCCATTCATTGCTCTCTATGCACTTTTCTTTAAACACCATTCCAGATAATAATGACACTGACAAATGCTTTTTGATATTAATGTTTAATAGGTGGTATAATGGATTAGGAGTAAGATCTTTTTTTATTATTCATCTCTTTTGTAAATAAGATTTTTGTGTATCAGTTTTGTGTAAAGAATGGGGGATTAAAACTCTTTTAAGGTAATTGTGTATGTGTGTGGGAAAAATGCCTCATATTTTTAGTGTCAAAATGTTTAAACATTATCTACTTTAATGGTGCAATTTTAAGGGAATTGATGCCACGTATATAAATTAGAATATATTTATTTGGATACTAGAGGCCTGGTGCATGAAATTCATGCACTTGGGGGTCCTTCAGCCCAGCCTGAGACCTCTCGCAGTCCAGGAGCCCTCGGGGGATGTCCAACTGACAGCTTAGGCCCACTCCTGGACATCCTTAGTGATGCCATGGCAGCTGCATTCGCCAGCCATGAGCCTGAGCAGCACTCACCCTGTGGTCCTGCATTGAGCGTCTGCCCCTTGGTGGTCAGTGCGCATCATAGCAACCAGTTGATTTGCATATTAGCCTTTTATTATATAAGATTCATCTTTATGTCTTGTAAAGTTTTAATTTCTCCATACATATAAAGGCCTCTTATAAGCCCCAATGCTCAGAATTTGAATTGAACCTGTATTGAAATTATGTGATCCATATGCTACTTCAAGTACAAAAGACACCAAAAATATTATTCAACACTCGTAGTATTTGGGATAAGAAAAAACATTGTTTCTCTGTCTATAAAATTAAATGTATCCTCCATTGTAGAAAATTTGGAAAGTTGCCCTTACTACTAATTTTCAAATAAAAATTGACTTCATTGATGGTTTTGGTTTTTTAAAAATGTATTTTTACTGGTTTCAGAGAAGAAGGGAGAGGGAGAGAGTGATAGAGATATCAATGATGAGAGAGAATCATTGATCGGCTGCCTCCTGCATGCCCCACACAGAGGATCAAGCCTGCAACCCAGGCATGTGCCTGACTGGGAATTGAACCGTGGACCACCTGGTTCATAGGTTGACACTGAACCACTGAGCCATGCTGGCCGGGCTTGACTTCATTTTTTTTTCTTCTTAAAAAAGAAGAAGCCTGATGTCTATAGATACATAAAGTTTGCCTTAAGGTTCAGACTTACAGTCAGTCTAGCTAAGTATCTTGACTACATCTGACATATTCCATGGAAGTGCAGTCCTGAGTATAGAATGTGGGACCAGGAGCAGTCTGCCTGGGTTTTAATCCAGTGCTCACTGCTAGAGACATGGCCTTGGGAGAGTCACTAACCTCTCTGTGCTTCCATGTCCTCCTCTGTAAAATGGAGATAATAATGTTTGTCTCCAACGTTTAGTGTAAGAATGGATTGAGCTAATATATGTAATCAGTAATGCTTGGCATTTATTTAGCATTCATTAATATCAAGTGTAACTATCACACCCAACAGTCCAGTTTTGTTCTGAACATCTTTTCTTTTGGCCACCAATTTCAATACTTTCACTATGACTGCATATAAACCTTTCTAGACACAGGCCATTTTCCCTCTGTACCCCTGGGGAAAGGAATGAGTGCCTCCGTTTTCCTATGCTCGGGTGTTTGTTGGTGAGGAATTCCAAAATCAAGAATCTCCCCCTTGCTCTTAGTACTCAGTACTTAGTTCACCAGTTGCCAAGCATCCATCCAGCTAACCTAATGTCCTAGTTGTTTCTACATGTCTTCGGATGGAAAGACCCTTACTGCTGGCTTGCAGATTTACCCTTTCTCCTGCCTTGTCTTGTATCATCTCAACTGTGAAAAGTACTATCAACAAATAGCATATATTCCCCAATGGCTGGGTGAATTGATTTTAAGTTTTTTGGAAAATGCAGAAAAGATCTCCATGCACAACGTATGAAAAAGATAATAAGTAGGACCCAGTTATAATCTTAGGGGGCTGGAATTTAGTACTCTTGCCTTTTCTCACAGAATGTGCAGAGATCTTTTAGGGCCACACAGTAAATATCTGGGAAGGTCATAACAGTGAAATACATAATAAATGAGTTTCTTCCTTTCCTTCCTTTAGTGTACAGCTAGATGGGTTTTTTGTTGTTTGCGTGTTTGTTTTGTTTTCCAGTTAATTACATTTCTAGTGTCTATTGAACTTAGAGCTGTCCAGAAATAACATTCTAAAATATCTCTTGAAAATATCCCAGACTTGAGATTGGCTTTATTTCTAAGGTCTTTTCAAATATTCAATCTAAATTTTGGCGATTTTTAAAAATATAAATCAAAAAAATATATATATATATATTGGCTGTAGAAAACACATCTGTGTACATAGATCAGCAACAAACCAAAGGATCCTGGGAGTCTGCAGTATCTCCTGTACTCCATGTGAAAGTCAGATGAAAAAAAGTGTTTTTTTTTCCAAACAATACATGGCATCTGACTATATTAAAACAAATAATGAAGAATTGATATTTAATATGAAGAACATTGGAGAAAATTTGATGATATACTAACTCATCACGACAAGGGCAACCACTGTCCTTCCACCTTGTCCCCTCTTTTTCAAATACTGTGCTTGTATTATTAAAGAGATGATCTTTGTACATCAAGTTAATAAATCCTTTGATCACTTTCCTTTGCTTTCAGTGTCAAGTTGCACCATTGTACATGGTAATTGGTGCACTGGGGAAAGAAATGTCAGGGCTTCCTGCCTTGTCTCCACTCCTTTGTATACTGAGTGCTGCTCTCTGGCACTACCTTTCCCACCACAGAGGTGGGGAGCAGAGGTTCCAGCCCCACTGTGCAGGCTGACCTGAGCTAGCAAGTCCAGGAGAGGGGGTGATAGGGGCTGAGATCTCCCCTCCTTTACATGGATGCCTCCAAAGTCAGAGCCCAGCCCAGCTTTTAAGAGAGTTTGTTTAAATTATGTCTGCTATATCTTTGTTTGTACTACAAAAAGGAAGGGAAGAAGGAAGGGAAGGGGAAGGGAAGGGAAGGGAAGGGAAGGAAAGGGAAGGGAAGGGAAGGGAAGGGAAGGGAAGGGAAGGGAAGGGAAGGGAAGGGAAGGGAAGGGAGGAAGGAAGGAAGGGAGGGAGGGAGGGAGGAAGGGAGGGAGGGAGGGAGGGAGGAAGGAAGATAGGAAGATAGGAAAGAAGGAAGGAAGGAAGGAAGGGAGGGAGGGAGGGAGGGAAGAAGGAAGGATAATTTTACTAAAACTATTGAAAATCTAAGAGGAATTTTTTAGGACAAATAAGCTGAAGCCTATAAGTGATTGCAGCTAATAGATTATCCACTGTAAATATAAAATGTCTGCTGTGCAATATTGTGTGTGTGTGTGTGTGTGTGTGTGTGTGTGTGCGCGCGTGTGCGTGTTTTTAGAAAATCCCCTGAAAAGGAGACTTTCAAAGGGAGAAAATCTAGTAATTAAGGCATTTAACATCATAGAGAAGTGCTTCTTGAAATTCAGGAGAGTATCAGTAACATTTTCTTAGACTTTGTACATAGTTTTGATTACCATGGACATACCAATTCAAGGTTACTTAAAAGGAAACAACATGAAAAGTTGACACAAAGCACTGAAGAATATAAATGACTAGAGTCCCGGTGCATGAATTCATGTATGGGTGGGGTTCCTTGGCCTGGCCAGCGATTGGAGCCGACCAGGGCCAGCCGGCGGAGGGGGAATTAAGGTAGGGACCGTGGGAGATTGGCTGGCCAGGGGACCGCGGGAGGTTGGCCGGCCATGGGAGGTTGGCTGTGGGATGTGTGAGTCCACTGACCACCAGGGGGAAACTCCGGTATTGAGTGTTCAGTCTACCAGTCGTAATGGTCGCTTAGGCTTGTATATAGAATATAGATTCCAGAAGTACTGTGTATATTTAGCATCCTTTAGTGAAGACCTATTATAATCTGTTTGATTTTGTTTTGACCTTCTGCAGAGCAATTGTACATATGTAGGGTATGGTATGGTATGGTATGGTATGGTATGGTATGGTATGGTGTGGTATGGTGTGGTTTGGTATGGGGAAACTTCTACATTGCTATTAAGATTGCTGTCTCAATGGAAGATCATGAAAAGTCCTAACTCTGTGTTTGTAAAAATCCTCCTCAATTTGTTTAAATATGAATGAGAACAAGTTAAAGGGCCAATGCCATCATAACATTAAGTTTTATGTGTGAATTAGTTTATTTTATTCATCTAATTAATACAAATTGAGTGCTGAGCAGGTGCTAAGAACCTTTTAAATATTAAATCTTCAAATATAAATGAGGCATGTTTCAAATCTTCAGAAGCTGGTGTATAAAAGGAAGTTTGAAATGTAACTGATGTGATATGATTAATGGATGCTATAAGGGATCTGTACAAAGAGCTATGGGAACATGAAGGGTGACTTGATTTGGATGAGGAAGGAAGAAGGAAACTGATAGGACACAGTAGGGTTCTCGGAGGAGGTGCCACTTGATCTGGACCTTGAAGAGTTTGTAATAAGAAGAAAAGAGTGATAAAGGGTTCTCAGAGAGAGAAGTTAATTTAAACAAAGTCAGTTACTTTAAACAAAGTTTGAGGAACAGCAGGTATTTTGATGTGCCCAGAATAGGTCACATCAAAAAAGCACCAGAAAAAATAAGTTGGTTAGGGCTACACTAAAAAGTATCTTTTGGGGCCCTGGCTGTTTTGCTCAGTGGTTAAAGCGTTGGCCCTCGAACTGAAGGGTCTCAGGTTTGATGATGTTTCTCTCTTTGTCTCTCTCCCTTTCCCTTCTATTCTCTCTAAAACTCAATGGAAAAATATCTTCGGATAGGGATTAACAAAAAAATGGTTATTTTGGTCTTATAGACAATCAGAAGCGAGTGAATATTTAAGATAGGAAATCAACATTGTAATTGTGAAAGGTAAACAGAATATGTGTGGATTAAAATTGTAAGAAACTGTTTTTAAAGTATTACATAAGTCTCCGTTTTCCTCCATTGACCTCTCCCGGCCATTCCTACTCCCCAGCACCTGCCCTCATCCCCCTACTGACTGTGTCCATGGGTTATGCTTATATGCATGCATATAAGTCCTTTGGTTGATCTCTTACCCTCCTCCCCTGCCATAAAGAATTTAAATTAAAAATAAATAAATAAATAAATAATAAAATTTTAAGAAACTGGAAGTAGGGAAACTAGTCAGGAGTGGTAAGTTCAGCTGAGTAATGGTGAGAGCTGGAGTTAGGCATTGTGAGTGTTAAGAGAAAGAAGGAGAAATGATATAGCTTTCTTGGGGACTAAATACCTGGATATGGCTGTGAAGAAAAGAGGCAGTCATGGATGAATGTGGTTTCCAACACTACGGAGATACAAAGTTTTTCATGAGTAAGTCTTTCATTTTTGTCCTAGAACGTTATATGGATAATTGGAAAACAAATTATTGACTAATGAAATTTTGTTGGGTATGGAAATATTTCAAGCAAAGCAGATGCTACCCAGATTTTCATTTTAACCAAGATTTTATTAGGCCAAAATCTTTTTTAAAAGAATTGTAATAGAAAAGGCTATCCTTGTTTAAAGAGTTCCAACTTTCAGAGTAATTTGGAGGCTGTCTTGAATGGTGATGAAGTTGTTGATATAGGAGACAATCATTTGGATACTCCTGTAGAAGGCTCAAATAAAAAGCAAAATATAGGTCCTTTTTTTTTCAGCCACTATGGAAAACAGTATGGAGTTTCCTAAAAAAGTTAAAAATGGAACTATGATATGACCCAGTGATCCCATTTCTAGGAATATATCCTAAGAATCCTGAAACACCAATCAGAAAGAAAAATGCATCCCTGTGTTCATTGAAGTGCTATTTACAATAGCTAAGATCTGGAAACAGTCCAAGTGCCCAACAGTAGATGAGTGGATAAAAAAGCCGTGATACATTTACACAATGGAATATTATGCAGCAGTAAAAAAGAGGGATCTCTTACCCTTTGAGACAGCACGGAGGGACCTAGAGAGTATTATGCTAAGTGAAATAAGCCATTCAGAGAAAGACAAGTATCACATGATCTCACTTAGATGTAGAATCTAATGAACAAAATAGATCCAGAGGCATGCAACAGACTGATGAATTTCAGAGGGAAGGGTGAGGGACCTGGAAGAGATTAACCAAAGAAATTGCCCTATATAATAAAAGTGTAATATGCAAATTGACCAAACGGCAGAATGACCAGTTGGTGGAGGGTGGGGACAGTGGGGCTGGTGAGCAGGCGGCACCAGGCCAGCCAAGGTGCATGCCAGCAGGCAGAGGGAGGGGGATGACGATGGGAGGGGGACAGGCGGCAGGGACCAATGGAAGCACAATTGGGGTGGGCAGGGCCACACCGACCGACATCGTCCCCTGATTGCCACGCGGTCGCCTTCTGCAGAGGGAGGCTGGGGGTGGCGGGTTGATGGGGGCACCGCCTTCCCCTAATTGGTCTGGTTGCCTCCCACAGAGGGAGGCTGGTGGCAGCAGCAGCAGCGGGGTGATGGGTGTGGCACCATTCCCTGATTGGCCTGCCTGGTCACCTCCCACAGAGGGAGGCCAGACTGCAGGGAGCAGGCCTAAGCTGTCAGTAGGATATCCCCTGAGGGCTCCCGGACTGTGAGAGGGCACAGGCCAGGCTGAGGGAACCCTCCCCCCCGAGTGCACAAATTTTCATGCACCGGGCCTCTAGTCTATATATATAAAAGGCTAATATGCTAAGTGTCTGACCATCCAACCAGTTGCTATGAGGTGCACTGACCACCAGCGGGCAAATGCTCAATGCAAGAGCTGCCAAGCTACAGTAACTTGGCAGCAGTGGTTCTTGGGTGATGCACCCCAAAACCAGAGAGGAGGGAGCCCAGTTCCTTGTGGGGCCACACGATTCCACCTTCAGCGGTGAGTTATGTTGTTGCTGGGGCACTGTCGGCCCTGAATCTGGTTTACTGCACACTTGCATTTTCATTCCACACCCTGCACGACAGCAACTTTGCAGAGTAACCTCTTGCACTCCGGGACCCCTTGGGGGATGTTGGAGAGCCAGTTTCGGCCTGATCCCCACAGGCCAGGCCGAGGGCCCCCACCTGCCGGAGGGACCCTGCTCACTCTGCAGACACCAGGGAGGGACCGTATGTTCAGCCCATCTCACCCAGGCCCGCCCCACCGGCCACCTTCTAATTAATTTCCTTTCAATGTGCATGAATCTGTGCATGGATCACTAGCATGCACATATGCATAACCTATGGACACAGACAATAGTGCAGTGAAGGTCTGGGGAGAAGGCAGGAGTGGGTAGAAGGGGTCAATGGGGGGGGGGGGGAAGAGGGACATATGTAATACTTTCAATAATAAAGATAAATTTAAAAATAAATAAATAAATAAATAAATGGTGAAATATACCACAAGCATCAGAGTTTTATAAGAAGGAATACCATAAGACAGTGAAATGAAGAAACTTGGCTGGTAGTATCCTATCTAATAAAAAGAGTAATATGCAAATTAACCATCACTCTGCTATACCCACAAGCCATGCTCACCAGCCAATCAGGAGCGAGTATGCAAATTAACCCAACCACGGAGCGAGCAGGAGGCTTGGGTTTCCCTGGCACTGGAGGAAGCCAAGCTTTCCTCACACCCTGGCGGGCCCAGGCCTCCACTCAAGGCTACAAAGTTTCAAATATAGAAGATAAATAAATCCCAACAAAAATGGCGGCAGCCACGGAGCTGGAGAGAGCAGGAGGCTTGGGTTGCCCCCAGTGATGGAGGAAGCCAAGCTCCCGCAGCCCTGGCCTGCCTTGGCCTCCACTCAAGGCTACAAAGTTTCAATTATAGAAGATAAATAAATCCCAGATACCAGGATTATAGAAGATAAATAAATCCCAGATACTTCCAATTGGGTCACTGGGGGCGTGGCCGGCCTGCAAACCACCACAGGCCCTTCGCCCAGGCTGCCCCATGCCCCAAGGGAACCCCACCCTGATCCGGGACACCCTTCAGGGCAAATCAGCTGGCCCCCACCCATGAACCAGGCCTCTATCCAATCTAATAAAAGAGTAATATGCAAATTGACCATCACTCCAACACACAAAATGGCTGCCCCAATGTGGTCAAAGATCCTGCCCCCATGTGGACACAAGGTGGCCGCCACAAGATGGCCAGCAGGGGAGGGCAGTTGGGAGGGACCAGGCCTGCAGGGGAGGGCAATTAGGGGTGACCAGGCTGGCAGAGGAGGGAAGTTGGGGCGACTGGGCCTGCAGGGAAGGACAGTTGGGGGGGACCAGGCCCGCAGGGGAGAGCAGTTGGGGGGGGACCAGGCCTGCAGGAGAGGGCAGTTAGGGGTGACCAGGCCAGCAGGGGAGGGCAGTTAGGGGCAAACAGGCTGGCAAGGGAGCAGTTAGGCATCAATCTGGCTGTCAGGGGAGTGGTTAGGGGGTGATCAGGCTGGCAGGCAGAAGCGGTTAGGGGCAATCAGGAAGGCAGGCAGGCAAGAAGTTGGGAGCCAGCAGTCCTATATTGTGAGAGGGATGTCCGACTGCCCTTTTAGGCCCGATCCCAGTAGGATCGGGCCTAAAAGGGCAGTCGGACATCCCTTGAGGGGTCCCAGATTGAAGAGGGTGCAGGCTGGGCTGAGGGACACCCCCGCCCCCCCCACCCCCGGTGCACAAATTTCGTGCCTCTAGTACTATAAATAAAAAATAAAAACTAGAAGGAATGGATGTGGCAAGACCTCGCCATTACACTTTATAGGGCACTAGACATTTGATACTAGAGAGAAGTTTTATGAATGTCATAATATGCAAAACTTTAACTGATAATTAAAACTTTTTTTTCATTATTAAAAATATCATACTCAGAAGGTATCTTCTAAATGTAGTATCAATCAATCCCCAGATGTGCCATTCCCTATTTTCTATGGCTCTAAGTCTCAATTAGTGCATTGTTCTACAAGCTCCATCTCGTCCCAATTTCTGTTTTGAGCCACTCATGGGTGAGGCACTCTTAACCACTCCAGTCTCTCCATCTCAAATTTGGTGAGGTACAGCACTTCTGAACCCAGTGACATGAGAGTCTTTTTTGAAAAATAATTTTTTATTGATTTCAGAGAGGAAAGGAGAGGGAGAGAGGGATAGAAATATTAATGACAAGAGAGAATCATTGATCAGCTGCCTCCTGCATGCCCCCCACTGGGGATTGAGCCCACAACCTGGGCATATATCCTGACCGGGAATCAAACCCTGATCTCCTGGTTCATAGGTTGATGCTCAACCACTGAGCCACGTTCTGACAGTGACATGAGAGTCTTATTGCTGACTGCTCCCAGACTCTCTGCTGATGATGAGATGCACATTCAGGACCAAGTGCCCTAGCAATGATGACTTACTTGTGTTGCTCCTGTAACTGCAGCTCTTCCTGTACCTTAAGTCTCATTTCTCAGATGTGAGCTTCTTACTTGTATCTGTTTCCTGGCCCCATATCTTTATCGTTCTTCCTTCCCTGGAATGCACTTCTCCTTTTCCACAGCCTGGAGTTGTGTCCCTGAACCCAATTTTGGTCGCTGGAACTCTAACTTCCTGTGGATAAACACTTGGGCAATGACTCCTGCCTGAAGATTACCCAACCCTGGCTCTGCCCATCTGCTAGGACTCTTAGCCCCTACTAGGTGCTAGCAACTTTCTTGAACCGTGTTCAATACATTTGTGCTCTCTCTTTATGTGTCTTGCTTCTCCAGGTGCTCTACCATTGTTAAATTTTGCAGTCTTTACCCTTTGCCTGTCCTGATCTAGTTGATAAAGGATTGGATTCAGTCCTGGTTCTGATTCTCTTACCCTTTTTTGCCTTCCTTGGTTTGTAATAAAGAGCCTTCAGGCTTTCTTTATTCTACAGTCAGAATGAAGGTGAAAGAGGCAAAGAGTAGGGGGTGGGGGGGGAGAGAAAGCAGACATGCTGTTTTTAATAAATTGTAAACATATAATCACCCTTCTTATTCCCTAGGAGAGGCTGCAGGCTGGGCTGCAGCTCCTAGGCCTGCAGTGACAGATGCCAGAGGTTCTCCCAAAATCAACCTTATGGCATCGTTCAGGATCCAGAGATAAATATAGGGGCTGAAGAGGGAACTTTTGGGAGCCTGGCCACCACTCTTTTCAGATGGGACAGGAAGCCCTGGTCCCTTACTCGTGGCATGGTGGGGAGTGTGGGCAGCCAGAGTTCCAGGGAAACATATCAGGAAGCCATCTTCTAATAACAATCCTGTTTCTGCTTCAGGGGAAACAGTTCTTTCTACTGTAATTTATTTATGCATCTCTGAATGTTGTTTCAGGCCTAGCGTTGAGAAAGAGCAACATAGAAGTTGGTGGTGAGAATAAATGGAGCCACCTACCCCTCAAATGAAGAGATGATTCGATAACTCAGTATTGATATACTTAGTTGGCAGAAAGATAGTTCACATAGTTTGATATTCTCTTAAATAAGTACTGACGGCTGGGAACTCTGGAGAACATTTTGTATTCTCTCCTCTTCAATTAACAGATAACTTAATGTGACTAATCTGCTAATGGAATGGTCTGGTGGGTTAATCTTTATCTAAATGTGAAAAATTATAATTATCAATAAAGCTGAAGGTTCTATTCATTCTTTTTAAATTACTTTTTAATTATACAATAAAACATGAATATATTACCTCTGTGAAAAACTAAAACATAGATAAGGTTAAAATACCTTTTAATCCTTTCTATCTTATTTACTTTTGAAACTATAAAAATTACTTCTTTCAGTTATTTCTTTGTGTTTCCTCTTCAAACTTATTTTATTATCCATTTGATACATTACAAAAAATGGTCCTCAAGGACTTCTGGAGAATTAAATGTCCTTTCAAGATAATTTCAGGTCTGTCTTAGGTAACCTGCTTTTGTTTGTCATGTGATCCTTCCTGGTAACTTGCTTGCACTGCTACTCTGGGAGTGGGGGATGGGGAATGTCAGAAAGGCAGAGGAAAAGTTGGATATTGTTTTTGGGCTCCTTTCCAGAAGTAAAACAATGTATGGAGATGGTGTCTCTGCTAAGAAAGGTATAGAGAAACATCCTTTAGTTGACAAATGTCTTAACTTGACTACTGAATTAGTTTCCTCAGGCTGCCTTAACAAGGTTGTGTCATAGTTCTGAAAGCTACAAGTCCAAAATCAAGGGCTTGGTGGGCTGTTCTCTCTGAAACTTATAGTGAATCCTTTCTTGCTTCTTCTTAGCTTTTGGTGGTTTGTGGAAAATCTTTGAAGTTCTTTAGCTTGTAGATTCAACCCTTCAATTCTGTTTTCACATGGCATTTTCCTGTGTCTCTTCACTTTGTTGTGCCTCTGTGCATACCCATGTTTGTGCCCAAATTTTCCATTTTAACAAATACCCTAATCTTATGGAGTAGGGCCCATCCTAATGACCTCATCTTTACTTTACTACATCTACAAAGACCCTATATCCAAATAAGGTCATATTTGAGGTACTTGGAGTTAGGACATCAACATATCTTTGGGATGGGGGGGAAGCACATAATTCAACTTGTGAAACAGCCTGCCTGGCATGGCGCAGTGGTTCAGCATTTAACTAAGAACCAGGAGGTCAGGTTTGATCACCCATCAGGGCATATGCCTGGGTTGCAAGCTCGATCTCCAGTATGGGGCATGCAGGAGGCAATTGATCAATTATTCTCTCTCATCATTGATGTTTCTATCTCTCTCTACCTCTCCCTTCCTCTCTGAAATCAATAAAAATATTTTTAAAAAATATATAGATAATTCATTATGTTATACAAAAATAAAGTATTCTTATTTAATAAGAGAAACTGAGGGTAAGCAGGTTTTTAATTAATAACAAAGGATTTTTTTTCAAAGGAAGGAAACAATCATGTTAAGTTTGCATGAAGTTAATTAGAATTTTAATGGGATTCTAATTTCTTGAAAACTATATTCAGCATTAAAAAATTGATACCTCAAAAAACTCAACACATCACAGAAAATGGAAAACCATTTTCTAGTGCCTCTTTTGGAACTCATTACACTACAGAATCATTATGAGGGATTATTATCTCATTACTCAAGTAAGAGTAACTTGTGAAGAGTTCAAATATATTCTTGCTATAATGAATGTCCATCTACTTCTCCTGAAAAACTAAATCAACTTAAATTATGCTATTTCTATTTCAGAAGTTTATTATAAATTATAAAATATGTAATTTAGTCTATAAATTGGTTTCTGACAAAATTATATTTTAGCACAACTAGATAAGATAGATACAATCACATAAGCCTTTGAAGAACAACTACAGATATGAGTGACTGATTCTGTGCATTGTCAGTAAGTCCATTTTATCAACTGGCTATATGATGCAGTACCCTGGTATAATGGCTAGCATCCACATTACATTTAGGTATTAAGTGTCTTATGAAGTAATCCTAACCAATACACAAGCATTTACTGTGAAGTCATCAATTTCATACTTTTTTCACTAAGGTGCTTATCATCATTAGCTACTAACTGATACTCTAGTTCACAAGAACCAGGTTGCAAATATGTTCTCTGTTCACAAACACATGAGATTTTTCCACCCTGCCACACCACGTGCCTAAGTCCAGAATTCCAATTTCTTGCCAAACCTACCCCAGCCTATTCATCATGAACCAAAGCTTGTCATACAGACTCTGAGCTTTCCGTAGGTGAAATCATCCCTACTGGCCAGATCTGGGATTGTGTTCCATGTTCCTTAAGTCCTTAATTAATTTGCTCTCTTAGCCCTTTTGTATTTTCTTCTAGATAGCAGCCCCAGCCCCTTAATTCTCTCATTAGGCACCAAATACTCCCTCTGTATTGAATCAGAGCAATGTAGGGGGTTCTCTCTACTTAAACACCATTTATGTGGGAAAATATAATCTGAGTTCCAAACAGCCAATTTACTGATGGATTTAGAATCATAATCATATGCTTACCCAGGGCCCAGTGCACAAATTCGTGCACCTTGAAAGGAACTGTGGGCCATGAGGCTGCAGTAGGCACAGGGGTGGGTCTCAGCCCATCCTCCGTGCCCCCGCTGGGCCCCTTCTGCCACGGCCCCCCCCCCCCCGGTCCCCTGTCCGCCAGGAGCCCCACTCCCACTTCCACTGCTCCCACGGTGCTGACAGCGCTGGTGCTGAAGGCATGGAGCGTTTGGGGTCAACGCCAGCAGTGGGTGTCAGTGGGGCCGGTGCCATCAGTGGATGCAAGCAGTAGCTGCTGCCCCGATCGCCCCTCAGAGCAGGGGTAGGTGGAGAAGCCCTGAGGGGCGATTGGGGCTGACAGCCACCGCTCACACCTGCTGACAGTGCCAAGTGATCGGGACCAGCGCCGGGCACCAGCAGAAGGTGCAAGCGCAGGGCGGGACCGTGGTGTGCAAAAGCAAAGAATTTTCAGTAACCACCACAGGCTCACCCCGATGACAGCGACTGACTCCCTGCCTTGGTCTGGTGCCCCCACTCACCTGCTCCACCATCCCACCATGGCCGATGCCCACCATGTTCCACACATGCACCCTGGTGGTCAGCACACATCATAGCGACCGGTTGTTCGGTTGTTCCGGTTGTTCTGCCATTTGGTCTATTTGCATGTTAGCCTTTTATTATATAGGATATTTTAAATTTTTGAGGCTTTTATTGGAAAGCCATTCAATATGAACAAATTGAGACATGATAATGTAAGAAAATTTAGTATTGCAACCAAGTAAACTCAAAGTTTATCCATCATATCTATTTTAATTATATTTTGTTCTATAATAACTGGAAATAAGTGGCAAAGAGCTAACTTAAGTAACGAAAAGGCATTTACTTTGCCAAAACAAGTTGCTCACATAATCTCCCAGCAAAGAAAGGAACTAAACAAACAGGAGCTATTCTGAAGTGGCTCTGAAGATTCCTAGATACTCTTTTCCCTCCTAAAAATCTGTCTTTAAGTTGTTCTGCCCAGGGTATTCCACTTAAGTAAGGCCTTCCTGGAAAGAGAAAGAGGAGTAGAAACCATGGCTTTCAGATACCTTCATCCAGTTAAGTGGGCAAGATGAGTGGTGGGAGGTTTTGCAGAACAGGATGCTACTCTGATGTCCAAAGGCAAAAAGTCTTGGGTATAGAGCCCACAGCTACCCACTTGTACACTCCCACTTTCCCTCCACAGAGTAACCCTATTCCCTGAAATATCTATACTAATAATAGAGGAATATGCAAATTTTCCAGGACGCCATCACAGTAACAACCAAATAGCAGGCTGTGTGGGTGACCAGGCCGGCAGGGGGGTTAGTGAAGGGCAACCAAACAGCTGAACAGCAAGCTGTGTGGGGCAACAAGGCCAGCAAGGGGGGGGGCAGTTGGGGGAGACCAGGCTGGCAGGTGGGGGTAGTTAGGGGAGACCAGGCTGGTGGGAGGGGCAGTTGGGGGCAACCAGGCCAGCAGGGAGGCCAGTTAGGGGCAATCAGGTCGATAGGCAGAGGCAGATAGGGGTGATCAGGCTGGGGGGGGGGCAGTTAGGGGCGATCAGGCAGGCAGGCAAGTGAGTAGTTCGGAGCCAGCGGGTTCCAGATTGTGAGAGAGATGTCCAACTGCCAGTTTAGGACCGATCCCCAGCAGTCAGACATCCCCCAAGGGGACCCGGATTGGAGAGGGTGCAGGCTTGGCTGAGGCCCCCACCCCACCTCCATGCACAAATTTTGTGCACTGGGCCTCTAGTCAATAATAAGAACACTGTTTGTACCCTTGACAGCCATTCCCATACTGTCTTTCCATCTGTCTTTCTCAACATAGTTAAGATGCATTGCAGAGATTGTAGTTTTGATGATGTGTAGCAAGAGCTGGAGGGGTGCAAGTGGGCCACATGAGGTGTACTGGGTCTAAGAGAGGGAGTGACAGCCAATTTAAGAATTGTGCAGTTCTCTGGTCTGCACCTTCTCAGGTGAGAATTCCGTGCTATTTCCCTTTGAGAAGAGGCGGATGAAGGTCTCTTCCGTCTGAGAAGGGGATTTTCCAGTCCTTTTATTCACAGCAGGACTGGAGTTTGTAACTAGAAGAGCCATCCTCGTGCCCTAGTTATTCAAATCTACTTCTTGATTTCCATTCTCTCCTACTAGACTGCCCTGTCACTCTGTTATTACCCCCTTATGAAATAGACCAGGCATCCTCAAACTACAGCCCGCGGGCCACATGCGGGTGTTTTTTGCTGTTTTGTTTTTTTACTTCAAAATAAGATATGTGCAGTGTGCATAGGAATTTGTTCATAGTTTTTTTTAAATTATAGTCCGGCCCTCCAACGGTCTGAGGGACAGTGAACTGGCCCCCTGTTTAAAAAGTTTGAGGACCCCTGAAATAGACAGAACCAGGAGAGTATTTTGTAGGAAATGACTTGTGGGTGATAAAATGGTGAATATAGGACTTCTATATATAGAGAGACCTCCAAGCAGCTTTCCCCTTGTGTGAAGAATGGTATAGGTTGCTCCGTTTAGTTAACCTTAGAGGTAAGCACAGTGATAAGAAAAATAAAACCTGCCTTGACCAAAATTCAGGTGTGCAAGAAAAAAAACAAACTTTTTGAATTTTCTTTAAATCTAAAAAAATTAATTCTGAGTCCCTTTCTCCCTGAGTTTGTGAAATGTTCAGTTTTGGGCCATCTAGTCTCTGGGTCTCAGGTAGGACCAAAACCCTGGAGACGCCCTACCAGGTGCTGATGTACTTTCCACACATTTTTACCACCAAGATCCCTTTCTGTACCAGCCTACCTATTCCTTTCACATCCTGTATGAAAATACAAGAAGCATTGAAAAATGCGTCTAAGCTCTGTGGGGGGCATACAAATTAATAGTCCAATAAATAATTCCCTACATTGTTAAAAGGTTTATGTGTTAGGTCTTAATATTTCCTGCCATGTAGCATTTAAAATATTATCTTAGGCTCTTTCTATAGGTTCCAATGCACCTGACTGGAAAAATTTCATTTAATAGGGTTTTTAAGTTTTTCTCTGATTTTACTGGCAATCTTTATGGATGAACATGGTCACAAATTTAGTTGCTCTTAGATTTGATTTTAAGCCTCTTAATTACTAAAAAAGGTTTGATATTTCTTTCTTTTTAATTATAAAATCTAATAAGTGTGACATTGAGTTAGATAGCTTGACCAGGGCACTGGAGAAAGGTAGGAGATGTGGTTAAGCCTGGGAACGAACCCAGAACTCTAGAAACATGCACAAACTCCTAGCACCACAGCCCAAGAGTCCAGTCCAATCTAGTATCACAGGGACAATACCCTTGTAGCTGAAGATCTTGCTCTGGATCCTGTAACCCCCCCACCCAGAAATTGCATGTAGAGTTCTGTGTTTCTTTTCATAGCTCTGAGGGAATGTGTCCAGTTTCCCTAATACCTCACATTTGCATAGAAGCCCAACATAATTGCAATATCTTTCCAAGGACCCCCTGTGCTTAGTGAATTATCGGGTGTGATTATGTTACTGAGCCCTCTCGAGTGTAAACTTAATATCAAACTGATTAAAGTGTAATCCTTATCAAACTGATTAAATTGGATCAAGGCACGTTACTTTCTCCAGCAGAATCCAGATGTCCACAAATCTGGCTTGCAGTTTTTGTAGTCACTGACTTGGATTATGAGGTGACTTAGTGTTTTTTGTCTAGAAAATAGCAATCATATATTCTTCATCTTTTTAAGTCATAAAAATTAATTGGGATGCATGCAGTTACTGAACTTCTGTGAAAGGAATATTGACTGCAAAATATTCTCATTATCAAAGACTCACAATCACGTCTCTGTTTATTCAACTTTTGTTTTCAAGGAAGAACAGGGTCATTAAATGTGAACTTGTCCACATAATACGTTTCCACGGGTTCAAGAGGACACTGCCTGCAACGAATGTGGAACAATGTAGTAGAAACCTTAAGAGCCAGCTGAAAGGGAATTTTAAAATGCAGAAAGTGCTTTGACAAAATTGAAATCTTTTATAATAGCACTGCAAAGATTAAAATAATTATAGCATGAGATAGTTCTGTCACACTTTATCATTTCGTTCTTAACATCTGGAGGTATTATGAAGTAGATTTGGCATTCTATAATTTCTGCCAGCATGTGCTATTATTTCTTTCAATCAACCTTGCAAGGCAAAGCTCACTCAAGCACATTAAGTCATTCTGCAGCGCGTGATTTTGTTCAGTTATGTTACAGCAGGTAATTTAATGGTGCTCTAGCACTCTCCCGCGACCACCTGAGCATAACACCTCCAGGTACTGCATATTTTATTCTTATAAGTGGACTAACTGACATTAATTTGCAAAAGAATCTAAAATCCTCTATAATCGGTCTCTCTCCTCATCTTGCATATGCATACACACCCACATCTGACTGAGTTAAGTGCTTTCTAGTTGAAAGCCAAATATTTCCCTTCCATATGACACAGAAGTGCTTAACTACTGCATTGTTGGTCATTAATCCAATGAATTTATAGGGAAATACTGGGATAAATGAAATATTTTTTTTACTTTTAGTCAAAATATTTGAAATGTATTTAACAGGTGTCATAGTAAGATTATTATGAATTACACATGCATATTAAGGATATCCACTATACCTGGGCTGGCCTATTTTAGAATGACTTAGCAGAATTGAAATATATAGAAAATAATGATATATTCTTTTGCCAAAATTCCCAGTGTTGAAATATGTAGCTTTAAATTAAAAAAAATAGAAAACAAGAATATTCTCAGATATTACACAATACTCAATGAGCTGAAACATTTTAATACACTACAAATGATTTATTATAAATGATTTTTATTTTAAAAAGTGGCTTAGAATAATGTCTGCCTCAAATTTCATCAGCTTTTCTATATAAAAAAAAAACTTGATAAGCACCCCTCTGCCTTTCCTATGAAGGATATCATTTGCTTATGGTTTGTCTCTAGTTATGTTAGAGGGACAATTGTAGTCCCGTTCATTGAATTACTACAATTCAATTATGCTATTTCTATATTCCTTAGTTATTCACATTAAATAGCACCACTTTGCATCCTTGCTGAAATTTTCCTGTTCTTACCAATAGTATTTTTCTTTCAGTGATGAACCCAAACTTAACTGATAGCATCTATTCTTCAGCTGCCTTCTACACACTCCCTACTGGGGATGTGCCTGCAACCAAGGCACATGCCCTTGACCGGAATCGAACCCGGGACCCTTCAGTCCGCAGGCCGACGCTCTATCCACTGAGCCAAACTGGTCTGATAGCATCTACTCTTTACAGATAGCATCTTTCTAGTTATAATTTCTTCCTTTGCTTGAGACCAAGTTTTATGGGGCAGGTGAACAATAACAGTTATTAGGATGTATATTACAATCAATTAGTTTTCTCACTAGAAACCATGAATGTAAGCAATTCAACATAGGTCTAAAAAGGTGACCTTATTAAATAGGACCGAGACAACTTCAAAGCAGAATTTCTAAAAATGAGCTGGGAAGACACTCCCACTTACCAATCTCAGTCATTGTTATCCCTGGTACCAACTGCCTGTTGTTGAAAGAGCTATAGGTAAACAAGTCGAGTGCGGATGTGAGGTCATAGATGGGTTCCTGCTTTATCTGTTTGGTTCCAGTCTGTCAAGTCCTGACTGATCAGGGGATGGCTGGCTGCTATCCACGTTGCAATAATCCCCAGACCTGGGCAGGTCAATAACATGTCCGCTGGTGAAGGGGCCCTGGCCTCCTTGTTCAGGTTGCTGAGGCTGTTGCTGCTGCTGCTATGCACGCTGGTGAGGGCTTCTGCCTCCCGGCTCTGCTCCACTTCAACTCCAAGAGGTCATGGATGGTGATCCCTCATACTCCTAGCACCGTAGCCCGAGTCCAGCAATCTGAACTCCATATTTGGTGAAAGGTTATATTCATGGGCATTTGCGCTGGTTTATGTGCATAGCGAGAACTAAATCTAAGCTAGGAAGAAATGTGAAAACTTAACTATTTCTTGTTGCCATGAAGTTAGAAAGCATATTTCCTTGTTCTTTGTTACCTGTGTGTTGGGGGAGGGGAGATCATAAAAAAACACTCAAAAACTTACCAAATAGTACCTATTAAAATATCAACCAAAACTCATTTTTAGCTTCCCTTCCTGCATTAGGATGACTAGATTGTCAGATAGGACCTTATTATTTTACTATTTTCTAAGTAGTGTGTTGGATAAGGACAAGAATGTGGGGCAGGGTGACAAACACAATTTTAAATAAACCACATCCTTTGCCTTCAGTTGGGTCTTGGGATTAAATAAAAAGGATCTTTGGAAAATAGCAATGTTGTGCATTCAATGACCAGCAAGTGTGTCCACAGTAACCCCCAAGTTTTGTATTGCCCATTTTTTTCTGGCAAAAGTGTTAGTCATTCTGAGGGAAAAGGAAGGAGAGGCTTTCTAAGTGGTCTTAGAGTAATATGAGGATGCTCTCATCTTAACTTACAGAGCTTAACTCCTGTACTGTTACAGGTATTGACATTTTCCCTCACAAGCTGTCAACTCCCATTTTAGTCTGTGAGCATCCTGAGTCAAGGGGCCACTTTGTCTGAATCGTCAAGCAGTTTGTTATTCAACTCATGTTAATAATGGGAACTGTGACAAACCTGGAGGTTCCTCTTTGAGTTTCTGTTTTCTTTTATTTTTTGACAGGGTTTCCATTACCTGATGGTGTTGGGAACTCAGAAAATGTAGAAAGAATGAAGGGGAGAGTAGAAACAGGTTCAATCCCTGACTCAGTCATTAGGGTTGGTGAGAATAACGTCTGAGAATAACTAAATGGTAAAGGGTTTAAGAACTCTCCATCATGAAGGGCCCATAGAAGGGATTCCTGCTGTTAAAGAGCTTCTATTTCACCCCCCTGACCCCAATAACCCTTCGGTATTCATTTTCTCCTTCTATTAGGTACAGGGCTACCAAATTTTCTCTAAGCATCTGCTGTTCAGAATGGAGGTCACATTTCCCAGCCTCTGTAAAAACAAACAAACAACAACAAAAACCCACTTGAAAATGTAAAAAAATACATACACAATCATCAAATCATTCTATGCCTCTTGTTTCTTCCTTAGGTAGTAATGGGAATGCCAAAAAATAAATTAATAAAATAAAATAGACAAGTTTATCCTTTTATTATTTGCATCCTTATAAGAATGAATAATTTAAATAATTATTGTTGATACTACATTTCCCAAATGAGACTCCTGAATGCTTTCTTTGTGAAACCATCAGTGTCAGTAGAAAGAATAAAAAGACAGAAGCTATTTCTTTTCCATTTTCATCCACACATCCCATGTCTTACATTATTTTATGTCTGAGCCAACATCCCTAACTTTTAGGATATTCCTCTCCTATGTGTCCCCTCTTCGATTCCTCCTTTATCACATTATCTTCTTTGTGTCACTTAGCAACAAAACACCTATGATGACTGTCAGGATCTAAAGAATCATGGAATCAAAAATGCCCAAGAACTGTAAATGTCTTGGGCATCCTAGATTTACAGCTAACTTTTCAGTAGTCTATCATGACCTTCTTTCTCCAACCCATCAGAATTAATTGCCCAACTCCACATTCATTCCTGATTCATTTGATATTACTCATACACTCATCTCACCTAGAATACCACCTCTTTGTTCATTTCATCTTAGCTATGTATTATCCCTCTTTCTGTCTCTCCTCGTCCCTAAAGTCTTCTTTCAAACATTTCAATCCAGAGTGATTTTACAACAGTGAATCTCATTGGTCTATTTTCTTTTTTACACAATCAGTCACATATTGTGTTATCACATTTGACAGAATGGGGAATTTTATTCACTAGCATTTCAGAAGAGCTGCTTTTTTCATGATAAGCAATCAGAGCAAAGAGATAAAGCACCTCCCTGGGAGCACTGTTCAGTGTGGAGGGTCATGGGCTGTAATGTGAGGAGCAGAGGATGAGAGGCAGAGAACAAAGAGTGGATGGGGGAATATGGCAGCAAGGGGATTTAGTGGATTGTGATAGAAGGGCTGCCATGACAGTGAGAATCCTAGAGTGAATCTGAAATATCAGAAGAAAATATTTAGGAAATTTTGTATTCAAAATGAGATTTGTGTTTCTTTTGAATACACTAAGATAGGCTCAAGGAGATGCAATTTCATAAATCTTATACAGTTTGCTAATAATCTTTGTATGTTTTCTACTTGCCCAAATGTTTAACTTTTTTGTGGGTTTATAATATCTTTCTTACTTATGTTCATAAGAAAAGAAAATGGGTTTTACTGCCTTATAATGTGTGGTCTGAAGAATAGGACTTGCATGATAGATGTTTCTTGAGTGCTTCTATAGAGAATCCAGAGGGGAAAAATTGAATAAAAGATTTCTCAAAGTCAAAGTTACTGTAGAATTACATTATGCAAAAAATTTAAACATATGTAATGACTCAACTTACCACTTTTAAGTAAATGGTGGGGGTTTTTCCTGGACTTAAAGGGACATCTTAACTAAAATATCCAGACAAATCTTTAATTCATGGTAAGAAAGAATAAGGAGTGCTTAATCTGCTACTTTAGAAGAGAGTAAGAAGAAAGACAGGCAGCAATTGATAGTTGACATCAATTCTCTTTTGAGTTACTTATGACATTTTTAGTGTAGTTCCCTTATTTAAATACCAGTTCTGCTGGAATCTATTCTGGGCATATTGTGCTTCAGATGAAAGAGTGTTCCGAAAAAAAGGCAACTAGAACATCAAGACCCATTTTTTCCCTCCTAAAAGCCAGACAGTGGCATATAGTGGCTAGAGCCTATGGTGGTTAATTTTATGTAAGAAAAATTAAAATCTTTCCATCATCCCTTGTTAATAAACAGTGAATCATGGTCTAGGCATCTAAGGAATAGAAAGGACTGGGAGGCACCAGAATCTATTCCTGAATCTACCCCTGATTCATTCAGTGTATTTGGACAAATATCTAAATATCTTTGTCTTAGCATCATTAGAACATTGAATTATTAATTCATTTGTTCATTCATGCAAAATTAGTGAGTAACCCATTAGGTGCCCATATCTATATATATAAAAACCTAAGCGACCATTTGACCATTCAACCATTCGACTGGTAGCTATGATGCGCACTGACCACCAGGGGGCAGAACCTCAACACACAGGCATGGAAACATGGAACAGACTGATGACTCTCGGAGGGAAGGGGGAAAGGGGGAGGGCGGGAAGAGATTAACCAAAGATCTTATATGCATACTAGAGGCCTGGTGCATGGATTCGTGTACCAGTGGGGTCCCTCAGCCTGGCCTGTGGAGATAGGGCCAAAACTGGCAGTCTGACATCCCCTGAGGGGTCCCAGATTGCAAGAGGGCACAGGCCAGGCCGACGAACCCCACTGGTGCACGAAAGGGGTATGAAGGGTAGGAAGATCCAAGGAAGTGTTCCAGAAAGAAGAAATACTTGAGTGGGTCTTGATGAGTAGGTGGGAGTTATCCAGGAGGGATTGGGAGAAAAATATTCTAGGTAAAGGGAACAGTACCTGCAAATGCACAAAAACATGAATGAACATTTTTGAGAGGGGATATAAGGAGTGCCTAATCTGCTACTTTAGAAGAGAGTAAGAAAGACAGGCGGCAGTTGATAGTTGACATCTATTCTCTTTTGCGTTACTTATAATATTTTTAGTTTAGTTCCCTATTCAAATACCAGTACTACTGGAATCTAAAATAGATTTAATATGATAACAGAGGCTATGTGGGAGGGCGGAGCAATGGAGAATGAAACTGGAGAGAGAAAAAAAGTCAAATATCAGAGGACTTCTATGCTATGCGGAGTTTAGTAGAATGTTTTAATCAGGATTACTTTGCTGATCATGTGACAAATAGATTGCAAGGTGCTGAGACTAAAGTTAGGCAAATCATTTAGAATGAAGTTGCAATATCCAGGTAGATAATAAGAATAGCCTGCATGGTTCCTCCCCGGCATGGGCCCTGGTCAGGGCTTATGCAGGAGGCAACCAATCAATGTGTTCCTCTCACATTGATATTTCTGTCTTTCCCTCTCTCTTCCACTCTCTCTAAAAATCAATGGAAAAGTATCTGTGAGTGAGGATTTAAAAAAAGAATAGCCTGCACCAACACGTGGGAATAAAGAGGCTGAGTAGGTAGATATTAACAATTACCCCAAAATATCATTTTAAACAAAACTGTGCAAAGGCTCTGTGAAGAAAAGGAGTAAGGGAGCGAGGTGGCGAGGGAAGTAAAGAAAATCTCTCTAAGCCAGATATGAGAATTGAATGGGAGGTTTATATCCTAATATAAAGCTATTTTTTTCTGTGTATCTTCTCATTTTCTTAATTTATTTTCTGAAATAAAAGCTTTGAATGTCTTTTTTCAGTAACCAAGCTGACTTGAGTTCATGAGATGCCATGAACTAGTTCCCTTCTTTAATATGACTAGAAGAAACAGAGCAGAGCACTGTTGTGGTGATTCAATCCACAACAGACTGACCAAATGTCCCAGAGGGCAGTGTATTTATATACTTCAGGGTGCATACATATACCAAACTTTTAAAAAATAGCACCAAAAATAGTTGTGTTTTTAGAGAAAAAATAAAGCTAAAAATTAGTATCAATTTAAAAATTGCCAGAGAGAATATCTCTTCATATTTTCCAGTTACATTCTCAAAAAGCCAACTTTCCTATTTCTGCATGAGTACATCAGTTCTCAAATGCAATCAAGCTTTTATTACTTAAGACCTGATTAGCACATTCTATTACTCCTCTTATCTGTTCATTCTTCCATCTTACCACTCTCATTTGATGAGAAAGGAGAGAACTATGAAGTCAAACATTAATCAGCCAGATCTACAGTTTAAAAGTCCAGACAAAATATTTGGTGTGGACAACTTTGAAACTAACGACTAAGTTAAAAAACCAACAACAACAGCAACAATAAACCTGTCTTAAATAAGAACTTTACTTATATTTTGCTCACCATCTATCATCAGCATAAGTAATTGAGAGTTGGTTTTACATTCAGTATGAAGTAGTGCCCTAGCTTAGTGGATAGAGTGTCGGCCTGTGGACTGAAGGCTGTGTGCTCTATCCCCAGTGAGGGGGGGGGGGGAGGGGGTAGCGGGGAGGTGCAGGAGGCAGCCAATTGATGATTCTCTCCCATCATTGATGTTTCTATCTCTCTCCCTCTCCCATCCTCTCTTACATAAATAAAAAAATCCTATATAATAAAGAGGTAATATGCTAATTAGACTGGACAGTGGAACGACCTTCTGGAACAACCTTCCGGAATGACCAGGCAGGCAGAGGCAGTTAGGGGCTATCAGACAGGCAGGTGAGTGGTTATGGGCAATCAGGCAGATAGGCAAACAGTTAGGAGCCAGTGGTCCTGGATTGTGAGAAGGATGTCTGACTGCAGGTTTAGGCCTGATCCGCAGGGTTTGGGCCTAAGTCAGTAGTTGGACATCCCCTGAGGGGTCCCGGATTATGAGAGGGTGCAGGCCGGGCTAAGGGATCCCCCTCTCCAGTGCACAAATTTTGTGCACTGGGCATCTAGTACAATTATAAAAAACAAAATTAAAAACAACAAAAAAATAAATTCAGTATGAAGTAGAAAAGCATGGCTTTAATATCTGACTTTCTATTCAATAGAAGTTATTGCCCTTTAATTTATCTTTTAACTTAACACATAAATGTACATTCATTATGAAAATTATATACTGACCAAATAATGTAACTATTTTAAAAATGAGTGAATTATTTAACATGTATTTATTTTCTTTCTCTTCTATCTCTTTCTCTTCAATTCTTCCCTCCCCCCCACTTTTTGTTTTGTTAATACTCACCTGAGAATATTTTTTCAATTAATTTTTAGAGAGAATGAAAGGGAGGGGGAGACACATAGAGAGAGAAACAACGATGTGAGAGAGACACATTAATTGATTGCCTCCCACATGCACCCTGACCAGGGCTAGGGATCCAGCCTGCAACCGAGGTACATGCCCTTGACTGGAATCGAACCCAGGACCTGTCAGTCTGAAGACCCATGCTCTATCCACTGAACCAAACTGGCTAGGGCTCCTCTTTCTTTTCTACCTGCTTTACTTCTTTTAAAAATATCTAAAGATTATTTGTCAAAGTTTGCTTTATTTCCAGTGAATAAAGGTTAATCTATTTTCAGAACACAGTAACATGCTACTTTATATTGTGAGCACTATCAGTAAATTATACTGTTGGGACAATTTCTAATGATAGCTCATCTAGACCTGTGATATTTTAATGGGCTTAATTGAATATAAATGTATTAAGACTAAGAATTTTATAGCAATATATTATATATACAATATAATTTAATTTTACTACTTTTTTATTCAATGTGACCAAAAGATTTTTCTTTTATCAGCTTATTACTGAAATTTATTTGAATCTCTTTTAACAAGTAATCCAGTTTTCCTAAATATTTCATAATATATTATAGTTTACTATAATATGCATATACAGTTAAAATTGGACTTTTTCTAAAGTTGGCCCTGGTCAGGTAGCTCAGTTAGTTAGAGCATCATCCCAATATGCCAAGGTTGAGGGTTCAGTCCCCCGTCAGGGCACAAATCTCTCCCTCTCTCTCCTCTCTCTTTCAAAACAATAAATGAAAATTTAAAAAACTGGATTTTTCTAAAGTTAAAATAATTCAAATTGCATAAAACTAATTGGCCTCAGTGATAAAGAGCATGTAGTGTTAGCTAAATCAACATTATCAAGTGAAGAAAAAGGTGATAAAAGATAATAGCTTTTCTCAGAGAAGATTAATGAAGAAATGAGGTTACCCTAAAAAAAGATTTGAAACTTCTCACACGTTTTCAAAAACCATGCATTTAATCATTTTTATCTGAGTCTATGTAATATATAAAAAGAAACTAATTAAATTAGATATCCAAAATAATGGTAATGCCTCTACCATTTTCATGTGATTGAAGTTGCATAGTCATGTTTATATTACCAATAATTTATTTTCAAAGGTTTAAACACTGTAATAAAAAGTTGTGTTTAAACGTGAAATCTGACAAACTATTTTAAAATGAGAAGAGGACTATTGTAAGAGAACTTAAATGGAATAGTTTCTCATGTAGGATGAAGAGGGAATAATGTTGAATTCCAATAGCAAAAGCCTACCATTGCAGCAGCGCTTGGGTACTGTGCTGTGTTTAAAGAGTGCTGGACCTGGTGGCAAAAGAGATTTTAGTCATTTTTAGTCAAGGCATTTTCTTGCTGTGGGCCTGAGGTTCATCATTATAAAATGAGAGGTTGTATGGTGTGATCTTAAATTCTTTCCAAGGATAATATTTTTGGATTCTTTATTGTGATGCTTATTGATGATGGGGGGTATCAAAACCATAGATAAATTTCAGCGGGGGAGAACCCTGCCCTCTTTCTCTTTAAAACTTGACTAAAATGACAAGGACAAATTGAATTAGAAGAATGTTTACTAGTATGTCATTAGTAGAAGCTTAAAGCAAGGCAGCATCTACATATCAAACAAACTTTCAGAGATATCTGCTATATATAATGCAGATGGGACCAGGCAATTGAGGTTAGGGGAGCAGTAAATGCCTGGGGAGCCAGGGAGGGGATCTTCACTGAAAATACGTGAGCTTTTACTAATTAAGGGATAAGAGACGGAGTAAGTGCAGGCCAAGAAGTAGATGAGAAATGCTAATCCCCATGGAGGGCGCTGCACAAAATAAAAACCCTGTGGATGGCAAGTTTCTCTCTCAAGCATCTTCTCACTGGTGACATGGGTGTCTTCTCTCTGAAACATGGCTGTTCTCGGCACACAATGGTGATGGTAGAAACAACCAAACAGAAAAGGACCCAATTCAAGGGGGAAAGAGCAGCACAACTTAAGAGCCATAAATAAACTATTTGAAATGGTTTTGGTGATGACTACAAAATGAGCATCTTTATCCATAATCCAGCGTCTCAAACCTCAATTGGGTTCCCAGTGTTGGCCTCAAGAGTTTTTTTTCTCTAGTCTACTTTTTATCCCTTTGTCTGCAATAGTTTATTTAAAACTTCTCCAGTTTCCTCTCCTCTTAATGCATCCTTACACCTATATCAGGCTTTGATAAAATTGTTTAACATTCTAAATAACTGAGAAAGAGAATCTGACCTCTCCTTGCTACCTCTGCTGCTATCATCTGGTCCGTCATTGCCCATCTGGGTTATTGTCAGATCTGTCAAATGCTCACATTCTCAACCTATTTTCCATTGTCGACCAGCACAGTAGTGAAATGGAATTTTTGGACTGGAACCTGGATTATTTGTCTGCCAGAGTCGAAGAATGAATCCACGGACAGAAGATGGTATCACAAAGGTGGAAATTTATTAAAGGACAAGTACAGACTCCCACGTAGGGAGGGGGAAGAGTCCCACAGAATGGACTCCCATGTGGGGAGGGGGAAAGGGTCCCACTGGGTTCCTTTTCCCTATGGCTTATAAAGGCTGCAGATCCTGGTGCCTTGATATGCCCACTGATTGGTCACTATTCCCTTAGACTGGTTACTATAGTAACTCCTGGGCTCAAAGGTTGAGTCTCACATGGGACATGTGAGATTCTTCCCCACCTCCTTCCTTATTTTTCTATTCCATTTGGGCTTTCTTCCTCTCCTTCTGGATGAAGGGCTTCCGTCTCTCCATTTTGTAAATATAGACCTTTTGCTGTTCCCAGCTCCCTCATTCCATGGAAATGTACCTGTTGCAGCTTTTCAGCTTCTCTATTCTATGGAAATATACCTTCTGCTGCTCTGCAGCCCTGTGCTTCCTCCATGATCCCCTTAATTTCCAAAATTTCTAAAATTTCCTAAAACCTGTTTTTTTCACCCCCTAAAATTCCTGTTTCAGTAGCCCGAATAGTCCTCTGAAGGCTTCCATCCATTCTATGAAAACTCCAGTCATTACAGTGCCCACTTAGTCTGCTGCCCTCATGACCACTCTTCTCATTCACTCCTGGCTGGTCTCCTTACGTTACATAAACTAGCCAAGAATACTTCCACCTCAGGGCCTTTCCACTTGTTGCTCCTTCTGCCTGTAATTTCCTTCCTCCAGATTTCTTTATAATTTTCTTATTTTTGTTTATATCTTTGCACAATTGTCCCATTTCAAAGAGGCTTTTCCTGACTTTATTTCAAATTTCAAAACTATGTGTGGTTTGCTTTTTATACTTTTACTTGTTTTATGGCTTACTACATAGCTTTCTATTTGAAAAAATGCAGTCTAATCACAAGTCCACAGCTCAAATCTAGCCCACACACTATGTGTTTTTATTAGCTATAAACTAGGAATGTTTTTAACATTTTTAATTGTGAAAAGAACCAAAAGAACTATAATATTTTGTGACAAGTGAAAATTAAATAAAATTCAAATTTTGGTGCCTATAAAACTTTATTAAAGCTATAGAAAAATATTGTGCTCAATTGGAAACTATGCATTGTCTACATATTGCACATCTTTTTGGGTTATCAAACTCTAGACTTTCATTTTCTTTGAGTACTCTGCAACCCTCTGCAAGTTGTAGATGACGTACACATGCAGAGTCTGTCTTGTCCAGTAGAGTATTGATTGACTTCTCATTCCTTTGTGGGGAAAAAAGTTTTGCTTCCTGTTATAATAATGTAACCCCTCTAATTATTGTGTGAAATGCTTGCTGTATGCAAACCCCCAACACTCTGTAACATCCAAAATTAATGAACACCCCAATATCTTGATGTAAAAGCTCTGTGCCCTTAAGTGTTAACAACCTGCTCCCCAGCCTAAGGCACACCCTCTGGACCACACTGATAAGGACACAAGTTGTTTACCACGGTCTGTATAATCCCGGGACCAGCTTCAATTGTGGTCGCCTGCCCGATAAGAGGAGGACTCCACGTCAGGAGGACTCCACGTCGCTCCGAGAGATGAGCCCCTGATTGCTCTACTGTGTGAGCCTGAATCAACTGCGGCCGCCTGCCTGTCTCTGTTTTCATCGTCTGTCCTTCAGTGTGCATCGCCGGGTGGCCTTTGCTGGAGCCTAGGACCCACTAGGAATAGGTAAATAAACCCTGTGTGATTGCATACTCATTCTGTCTTGAGTGTCATGTGTTTTGGTTCGGCTCAGCTGTCTAGACATTGAAGTACCAGGGGATAGGCCGTTATTGCTGACTCCTGGTCACCGGCATTTGTCCCACTAAGTCTAGACAGATAATCAATTAATTGGGGCATAATTGGGACACTTCCATTTTCAATTTAATTAATTCACTCCATATAAATTAGTTCTTCTTGATTTTTCCCTTGTACTATTTGAAGCTTCTTCCTTTTTCTTCATATAACTAGAGTAAAATTCTTACACGTTTATTTTATATATGTAAGTGTTGTTAACCTAAAAATAAAAATCCAAAATGAGAGGCAACAAGTATTTATTTGGAAACAAAAAGAATTGCACTTAGAAAGCACAGTTTCAGACAGAAACCCAAATAATGCCCTGGTTATAGGGTGAAGTCAAGGGGGTTCTATGAGAAAAGAAAGGGAATACTTGAGTAAAAGAGAGAAATATCTATTGGTGCAACAAGCTGAGTGACTCTTTAGCTCTACATGGCTGGTTAGCTCAGAAGAGTCCATAATCTTCGGTCCTCGTGGTCAGGATGTTGGCTTTCCTGTTAGCTTTGCAAACAGTTGTTTGTGAGACAATATTGTTTCTGCACAGCCCAAAGGTTATTTTGCCCAGTTCAAACATTCCCAAGGTTTAAGGAGCAACACGTGCAAACAGTTCCTCTGGAATAGCTGCTCTGGCTCCATTGTAAAATGGCTCCCCTTGTGTCAACTTTTAACAGAACGCAGGCACACTCATTCATCTCCGTGCCATCTGTGGCTGCTTTCACACCACACTAGCAGAGTTGAATAGCTACAAGAGAGATCACCTCGCCTGTAAAGCTAAAAATATGTACTATTTGGTCCCCTTTCTCAGAAAAACTACCAACTACTGATTGACATAATACCAACCATAGCGGAACATCAGGGGTTCCAGTGAGCAGTCCATTTCTCAACAGCTGTCTGATGTTTTACATTGCTAAAATTATACATTTAAGTTTTCATCCACAGTGATAGCAAAGAAAGCAATTGGATGTTAAAAATGCAGATAAAAATAACTATATGTTTAGGTATAGAAATGAACATTTTAAAATTTCATATCTTTACATTGAATCATAGACTTATTTTTTAAAATATATTTTATTGGTTTTTTACAGAGAGGAAGGGAGAGGGATAGAGAGTTAGAAACATCGATGAGAGAGAAACATCGATCAGCTGCCTCCTGCACACCCCCAACTGGGGATGTGCCTGCAACCAAGGTACATGCCCTTGACCGGAATCGAACCCGGGACCCTTCAGTCCGCAGGTCGACGCTCTATCCATGCTACCATGTTTTTGAAATAATGTTAAATTAATAAAAATCGTTGAAGAATAACCTGAGAGGTTTATTATAATTTTTATAGTATTTGCAATAAAAGTTGAACTTCACAGGTATGTATGTATGTGTGTGTGTGTGTGTGTGTGTGTGTATATATATATATATATATATATATATATATATATATATATATATCAAGATTCAATTCCAAAGGATTTTACATAGTCAAGAAAGCCTCTCACTTTCTTGGTGAAAAACCTGATTGTCATCACTAGAGGGAGCCAGTTCTACATAAAATTAGTGTAGGAATGTTAGGAAAAAGAGTACCTTGTTATTCATGTTCAAAACAAAAACAAAACAAAAAGGAAAACCTGTTCAAAATATTCTCATTTTCTGCCAGTAAATGTACCTGCCAAGTAATTGCTTTATGAATTAAAAGTTTTCTTCTTCCAACGATATTGTGAACTTGTTGACCACAAGTTATGTTTTAAACAAATGTGCATTATACACAGAACATAAGCATCTACTTATTTAAAACAAAGCTTGCAAACTATGGCCAGCAGGCAATTAGCTGTCTGGTTTTGTAAATAAAGTTTTATTGAAACATAGCCATGCCCAGTCACTTCTGTATTGCCTTTGCCTACTTCCACAGTTCAACTGTATTTGTGTATTAAGTATCTATGACAGAAATTGTATATCTTGCAAAGCCTAAAGCATTTACTATGTATCCCTTTAAAGAACAAGTTTGTGAATTTCCAGGTTAAAGCATGTTAACTGAAGGAATAAATGAATGGATAAATAAGAGAATGAACAAATTTAGTTATTCCCATGAGTGTGTAAGCAAAGAGATAGCACTAATGTATTAGAGAATCTGAACCATTCTTTGAACTGAGCAAATTTACTTTTTATAAATCTTGTTTTTATCATATTGATGTATGGAGAAAATACCTATTTTTAAATAATTATCCTCATCATACCACCAGCTCAGTATTACACAGAGGCTTTTCCCTCAAAGGACAAAAGTACTTCTTATATATCATATCACTGACTGTCAATGTCCAATTATTAATTTTGGGTAACTATAAGGTATGACGTGGAACTTACTAATTTCACATTGTTTCCTTAAAATTTTTAGTTGGTACAAAACTTGCTAATTTCCACTCAGTAACAGTAACAGTTGAGCTAATTTGTCTCTCCACACTTTCCCTGATGCATAGATATTGATGCTTATAAATTCCTTATGAATTTACTTTCAAGTTGAACAAACCCCTAATTTAGGAATAGGATTGAAATTGGTAGAATGTGCTTGATCAAGTGAGTATATGTTTAATAGGTAAAATTGTCTCAGGCAGTAAAGAACTGGGCTTTGTTACTAGTGTAAGCACACATATGTGCGTGTTGGGGGGGGTGGCCCCCACACACACACAGATTCTCCCCTGCTGAGTTCACTGGCATACATCAATTTTTTTAAGTTCTATATTATGTCTTCCATTTATAGTATTTTTGGCCTAACAAATATTTTAGCGTTTCTTATATCTAGATATGTTTTAAGATATGTTTTTAAAGTCGTAAAATAATCTTGTCAGTATTTATACAGCTGCTCTTAAGTCAAGTAGAAAAAATTAAAAATATTGCTAAGCTACACATTTTCATTAATTATAATTGGACCTACCAATCTGAAATAGAATAATCGGTAAGGATTTTATTTAAAAGATGATTGCTTCTCTTTAGAGCAGCAACCAACTGGAAACCAAAACACAGCTGGCAATGCTTTGCTTTCTTGCATTCTGGTCTTAGTAGTCAGTGGTAAACAATATGATGTTTTGTTGTGTCTGCCAGTAAGAATATGAACAGCTATTACAAGCCACAGTCAATTGTTCCGTAGAGTTTTTCTATTGAACTTGTTGATTTGAATCACACTAGGATTTCAAACAACTTAACCTACCTTTGTCAGATGTTGTTGTTTTTTTAATATATTTTTATTGATTTTAGAGAGAGAGAGAGAGATTGAAACATCAATGATGAGAGAGAGTCATTGATTGGCTGCCTCCTGCATGCCCCACACTGGATAGAGCCCACAACCCAGGCATGTACCCTGATTGGGAATCAAACTGTGGCCTTCAGGTTCATAGATTAATTGACACAACCACTGAGCAACACTGGCTGGGCTGTCAAGATTTTAAATGTCAGAAAAAAGTGGTGAAATAGCCCTGGCTGGTTTTGCTCAGTGTATAGAGCTTCAACATGCGGACCAAAGGGTGCCAGGTTCAGTTCCGAACAAGGGCATGTTCCTTGGTTGCAGCCTTGTTCCATGTGGAAGGCAACTAATTGATGTGTCTCTCTCACATAAATGTTTCTCTCTGTCTCTCCCCTCCCTTCCACTCTCTCTAATAATGAATGAAAAAATATCCTCAAGAGAGGATTAACTTTTTTTTAAGTGGTGAAATGTACATCTTGCAGGGACCATTTTCCTTCACGTGGTTCCAAAAAGATCCATCTTTTGACTCTCCCTGTGTGCTTTAATGAAGAAGGGACATAGAGATAATGAATTTAATAAGCAGATCAGTGAAAACTGATCAAATGTGATTCTTGGAACTCAGGATGGCTAAATGTCAGCAACCCCTCCAAATTAGTTTTTGAATATTTTGGATTCCAGAAAGACTTAAGACTTGGGCCAAACTCTGTTTTTTTCTGCTCCATTTTTAACTCTGAATATATATACTTTTAAAGGAAATTTAAACCAGAACTTCTGAAAAACATATTAAGCAATCCGAAGTGGTAAGGAATTCATCCCTAAATTATATGTATGTTTCTCAGCTTTAAAAACCAGTAGCTGGGAAACTGGTTGCTGTATTTTCAGTCTTATTTCTAGTTGAAAGAGACTGAGGTTTAGGAGACCCAACCAAGTTTAGTCAGGCTTTTTTTTTTTTTTTTTTAACTTGAAGCCCATGAATAAACTTCCAGAGGTCTATGAAGTCTTGGAAATGGCACACAAATATTTACTCCATGTATATCTGTTTATTTTCCTGATAGGATTAATGCCTGTGATTTCATCAGATTCTCAAAGAAGTGTATGAAACTAAAAATCCTATATAATAATCCTATATAATAAAAGGGTAATATGCAAATAGACCGGACTGCAGAACAACCGAACAACCAATCAAAGCGTAATATGCTAATGATATGCGAAGGCTGCTCAACCACTCGCTATGATGTGCACTGACCACCAGGGGGCAGTCAGTCAACTGGTGGACCAGTTGCTATGACGTGCACTGACCACCTGGGGGCAGATGCTCCAACCAGTAGGTTAGCTTGCTGCTGGGGTCCGGCCGATCAGGACTGAGGGAGATGAGCCGGACATACCTTGGAGCCCATCCTCAGCCTCTCCCCAGCCTGATCATGCACTAGTGGGGTCCCTCAGCCTGGCCTGCGCCCTCTTGCAATCTGGGACCCCTCGAGGGATGTCAGAAAGCCGGTGTCAGCCCAATCCCGCAGGCTACTCCTCTTGGGAGGGCGCCAGATGCAGGGCTCATGGCTGGTGAGTGCTGCTGAGGCAGTATAAACCTCTCCCAATCAATCGGGACTGATTGGGCACAAGGCTGTGGCAGGCACAGTGGGGCCAGGATGAGCGGGAGCGGCAGGCAGGGGCTGCAGGCAGAGTTGGGCTGCGGGTTTTGGCCCGATCCCTGCAGGCTACCCAGAGGGACCCCACCTGTGCACAAATTCGTGTGCCGGGCCTCTAGTGTTTAAAATGATAGGTAAGGCTACTAAGATAAATTATGTTATGACAAAGGTAAATTGTTCCATCTTAACCTTCACAGAAATTTTGTAGGAGGGCTAAGTATTATAGTGGAAAGATTAACACTGATTTTTGTACTTTAGTTTCCTCATCTACAAAATGTATTATAACAATACATACCTCAGGATTATTATGAGAAAAGAATGGGCTAATTTTTATAAAGTGTCTAGTCCTTGCACATGATAAATGTATATGTATATAAATATATAAGTGTATATATAATATATATATATTATATATATATATTATATATACACATTATGTAGCAAGGATTAGGCATATGTAGCAAAGAAAAAGCATATGTTTATATGTAAACATACAGGGTATCCCCCCAAAATGTACATATACTTAGAATAATTATAAACGCAGTGTTTATTCCACCCCATTCTGCTCACAAAACTTCACAAAATTTAGATCACACTTTGAGTTTTTGACGAGAGCTGAATTGAGGGTAAAGAATGAATTATTGGAGCACTAATCTGTGAGTGAGAGTGAATTATGAATGGAATACTGAATTAAAATGTATTTATCCAAACTCCTGACCTGGAGAGTGGAGCAAGGTACTTGTAAAATACATTAAAATAAGGTAGAAAGAGAGAACTTCACCAAAACCTTCTCTTCCATAGCACATGATTGCTCTAATTTCATTGTTTTTTTTGTTTGTTTTTGCTTACAAAAGTATGCAAACTTGGGACAAACTTTCCACTTTTATTGCCAAAGAGGAGAGACTGATCCCACTGCGTGGGGTCTTCTTTTTCCCTTCTACACACAACTCTCAGCTGCAGGACTTAAATTATTGAACAAATAATTAAAGAATAAAAGTTTGAAGGGTCACCAATTGTTAACCCACCCAAGAGACCAACTCATCATTCTTCCTGGGTGCCTTTGAGTCTCCATCTAACCCTACTTCTGACCATGAATTACAAACCTTTTGTTATCCATCCCTGCCTCATCTGGATTACCTGATATGGCCTGGACTAGAAGTCATGCCAGCATGCCAGTCCATGAGGCTCTCTGACTCTCAGCCCTCATTCTTCTTCACCCAAGCTATCCCAAAAATGGGGAGTGGTTTTCTTTGTCAAGACTACCACAAACATGATGAAGTAACAGAAAATCCATTGGTGAAGTCAGTACCCAGCAGATGGGACTTCCAATCCTGGCGCCCCTACTTGCTTGCTGAGTGAGAAGGTTACATAGTCTCTCTGAGCTCAATTGACTTTTTCATCTATAAAACTGGGAACTGGCATCTACTCAAGGGTTGATTTATGGATGAAATGAAATAGAATACAAAAAAAGATGCTGGCATAGAGCGGCTGCTCAATAAATGCTTTAAATTGTAGCTAAAGACTTACCCTACATATATAATCTGTTATATTTTTTTAGTGTTTTATAGTTTATGCCGAGTTTTTACATACATCATTGCATTTATGCCTCATGACAAGCCTGTGAAATAAAAAATATGATCCCTGTCTCACCAATAAGGAAACTGAGTGTCACCATGATTAAATGGTTTGCCTTTGACCACATAGCTAGGGTCAGAACTGAAACTGAAATCTATTTCTTTTGATTTGAAATAGTTTTCCCTTTCAACTATGTCACATTGACAGTTAAGTAACTTTCACTGAATTAGACAGTGCCTTTACATCCACTTTTGCCCTGGTTTCTGTCACTTAATATCCATAATTCTCATTTTCCTTAAATTAGAGGGCAGAGCTAGACAATTCCTTAACCCTTTCCTAAGTTTTAATTTACTTTATTATATAGTTCTAATACTAAGCAAACTAAAATGTCCCCAACTTCTATAGTATCTGAAATATTAAAACTGACATATTTTTTTTACTTAGCATGAAGAGTTACTCATGGATAAATATTTCCTTAATCATGGACTGTTGCTTAAATGGTCCTTTCCTAAGAATAACTGGATGAACCTCAAAATAATAGTGTAAGAATTTATCATTGTGTGGTGTAATGAAGTTAAAGCAACTTGTGAAGTTTTCCCAAAAATTTACTTTATATTCCATGAAGTTCTTTGGTCTTAATTAAAAATGGGGAAATGAAAATTGGAACTGCCAGTACGTAATCTATAATAATCTATAATAATAAAAGCATAATATGCTAATTAGACCGGACAGCTGAACGACCTTCCAGACGACCTTCTGGATGAAGCCGCGGCCATGAGGGCCGAGCTCCTTGCATGAATTTCATGCATCGGGCCTCTAGTGTTATCATAAATGACTGTGTGTACTGTCATGCCCATAAAATTTGCATGCTTAATACATTTTCCCTAATTGATAACTTCTTCCTATTGTTCCCAAGAATTGACGCGAATAAAGCATAAAGTACCACTTTTTTCACCCAGGTGGCTTTGCCTTCTCTGTTCACATATAGCCTTTTAAAAGAAAAGGAACAGAAGCATATTACAAAACAAACACCGAATATGGGTATTCTCTTCCCTTTCTTGGTTAATGGCATCATTGTTTATTTGCAAGTTGGAAAACTTTGATTATTCTGAATTTTCTCACGACTTCACCTATGCCCAAATATCTCCAAATTTATATGCCACTAAATATCTCTTAAATCGGATGGCTTCTTTCTGCTACCAATGCTGTGGTTCCTTCCTGGACTATTAAAATTTATTTCTGCCATGTTTCTTGTTGCCAAGCTCTCTCATACCCTCCTTTCTATATAAGTGATTTTCCTAAAACACAAATTAACCATTTCCTCTCCTATCTAAGACATTTCATTGTTTTCTTCCACTGAATTGCTGCCTTCTAGATAATGATCAAAGCACTTAGCATGTAGTTTCTCCATGATTTGGTTTTAGGGCCCTTCTCTTCAGTATTTTAGCTGGACCCCCTTATTATGTACGTATACATGCATCAGTCATACAAAATTTTCTCAGGTGTCCATGTCTTTGCATGTTTTTCTTGTTCTCTATTTCTATAAAATTCTTCCTGATATGGAAAACCCATGCTTATTTTTTCACTGCAACTCAAGTATTAATTATTCTGAGAAGATTCCCTTGGCCTTCCCTCCTAGCAAACCAAAGTTAGGCATACCATAGTTTTTGTGCATGTGCCTTTTAGAGGATTTATGCTGCCTTTTAATTAATTTGTTATCTGTCTATATTTCTCATCTATATATATATATAAAAGCCTAAGTGACCAAATGAACAAATGACTGAACGACCAGTCGCTATGATGCACACTGACCACCAGGGGGCAGACGCTCAATGCAGGAGCTCCCCCCTGATGGTCAGTGTGCTCCCACAGCAGGTGTGTTGCTCAGCTGACCAACCCGTCCAGGTGGCCCACCAGCCCAACGGCAGCCACTCGCTCCCTCAGTAGTCCTGCAGGTCCAATACCTGGAGAATGGGCCAGGCACTGATGGACCGACTCCTCCGGCCTGGTCCCAACAGCACAGTAGGTCTCCTGGAAGTCGGCCTTGGGCACTGTGGCCACTTCCCCTCCCTAGATGCTCTTCAAGGAAGAAACGATATAAAAACAGCTGCCAGGTGGCTACCGACAACCAGTGCAAACATCAGTGGGACAGATCCCGATCCCGGGCCAGCAAGGGCATCCCACCACCTACCCAGAGGGTCAATCGTGTCCCGCCATCCTCCCATTCCCCTTGGGATCAGTGTCAGACACAGGGCTCACAGCTAGTGAGCGCCACTGTGGTGGTGCGAGCCTCTCCCAATCAGGACTGACTGGGTGCGAGCCCATGGCAGGCGCAGCAGGGCTGGGACAAGCAGGAGTGGCAGGCAGGAACAGCAGGTGGCGTTGACTGCTGGTTTTGGCCCAATCCCCGCAGGCCACACCGAGGGACCCCACCCATGCACAAATTCGTGCACCAGGCCTCTAGTTAGACTATATCTTAAGCCTGTGTCTGATTTATTTTCTATTCCACAGCCAATGATATACCTAGTACTTGTTAGGTTGTTAAAATAGACATATATTGAATGAATAGCAAATGCAAATGTATTGACCCCAAAGTTTATTGAGTATGTTCTTCACTGGCCCCTAAATCAAAGAAAGAGTCAACAATGTTGGTGACTTATAATATTTGACATGACAGACACAAATGATGGTGGGATCATTAATTAATAATGGGGGCCATAAGCAGACAAGGCTTATGTAATGGTAAACTAAATGCTATAGTCAGTAAATGCTATAAATTCAGGGGTAGAGAATGTTTGTTGAACTACAGTGATTTAGTAAAGGTTTTTGAAGGAATAATTTAGGCTGAGTCTTAACAAGTATCTAGGGTGTGAAAGTTAACGAGGAAGGGTAAGGGTATTGGGAAAAAATATGATGAGAGGCATAGAGACAAAAAACATAAATAAAGAGAAGTCATAAAACAGTGAGGTGACAAATTCTGCCAGCCTGGAAAATCAGGATGTGACTGCATTGTGTGTGACTCTCTGGGCTATGTTGAGAATAAGGTATCATACCTGGAGAGCAGGAGTAAGGCATGGAAATGCATTTGGGTAGGGGATCATTATAAACCTGAGTTGTGCCATGGAAAGTAAATCTTTGGGTAGCTATACCACTGCAAGGCCCTTGCTGGAGCATTTTTAGACCTGTCTTAGGATGGAGTCTGTGAAAATGCACAAAGAAGACTGTGGAACCGACAGAGTTTGTGTCTGATTAAACTTGGGGCTGTTGGTTAAAGAAAACAGCTAAAAACAACTCGGGTTGAAGCCAGGAAAGTCCAGAGGTAGTAGTACTGTTAATAACAAATAGTATATAACAAGCACTACTATGTGTCAGATGTTTGATGTGTATTATTTTTAATCCCTAAAAATCCTTCAAGTTAATTACTGCATCATTATTTTTATCTGATGAAAAGAGTGGCACTCAGAGAAGCTAAGTAACTTGTTTAACTTACACCCTGATGTCTTTTACGTTGTTTACTATGGCAGAATCCTTATTCTACTGCCAGTGCTCTCAGCTTGATAATTTGTCCACAACCAAAAAACAAAACAAAAAAAACACACAAAAAACCACACAAACCAAAACAAAAAAAATTGAAGCAAAACAAAACTCTAAAGCTGTGACTATCTTCTAGAACTTCCAGTATCACAAGAATATAAGATATGGTTTGGCCAGACTTTTTGTCTCTACTTGTTTTGGAATTAACCCCCCAACCACTAGTTTAGCTTGCATTTTCTGATCACTCCTGATACAGCTCATTCTACTGCCCACAAGCACATCCTCTGTAGCAACACTTAAAAGAAAAAGGAAGTCAAATGGAACAACCAATTCATAGAAAATAATGAATTTCATTATTAAGTGTGATGAGTCACCAGTACACTCTCCAGGCAGAAATGTTCATCCCAAAGATGGAAATATGGGATAGGAGTTCAGGAGGCAGACCAAGAATATGAAATATAGCCTTTAATCTAGAGGGATTTATTGAAGAGGTTGGAACCAATGGGAGCTCCAAGAGACGGAAGAGAGCAAGATTGAAGACTGAAACTAAAGCAATATATACTATCAAGACACAGCCTAGAGAGAGAAGCCATCAGTAGGAAAGGAGCAGGAGGGAGAAGTGATGCAGAAACTACAAATGTCTTCAATGATGGGGTGGTCAAGAGTGTCAGTTCTTACAGAAAGGTCAAGGAGGACAGGGATTAAGAACAGGTGAATTAACTTGTCAATCAAGAAATAATAGGTGACCTTTGAAAATGTAGATTTAGCACAGGGCCCAAGCTTTGGCATCTTCTTTATGGTCACTATTTAGTTCATTGGGGTTAAATAGAAAATTATTTCTAGACTTGATCTGGAAACAGGAAAACTATCACCACAAGTCAAACCCATCATGCCAGTATAAACCACCATTGTTCCAAAGAAAACTATGAAATAAATAATGCTTTCATTTAGCCTTTGTGTGCCAATATCCTCTCTGCAAATGTGTCCTTCTTTCTATTATTGCCTAGGTGGAAAGCTGTGCCCTCCCAAAACTGTATATCTTCTTTCTGCTTCCTCTTTCTTTTATTCATCCATTCATTTATTCATTAATTGAGTAAATAAACATTTATGACTTGTCATTTCTGCCTGTTGCTTTCAATAATGCAATGAAAATATTTATGTTATTGAAGTTCTCTCATCTCTGCCAAAAACAGTAGGAGCAAAAGAGCTGAACTTTCTTTGATGAGCCATAACAATATTGTGTTTTATTTCCCATAATGTAGGTTAATAATAACAGAGTGGGAAGGAAACCCTAAGAAAATTCAAGAAAAAAAGATATTTTCCACCAAAGAGTTTATTTTCAGAGAACATTTATGGCTTTATCTTCAGGTTTAATCAGAGGTTGTGTTGGCCAAAATTCTTATGTTGACATTTGTCTTTGAGGTCAACAACCTCCCTTTTCTAATATTTAATCTATTTTACCTATTTTATTGTACAAAATAGTTCCCCATTCTTTTACCTTCTATCAAAATCTATTCATAAAATGGCCACATCAGTCATAAACACTTTATTTTAACTGGAAGTTAATAAGAGTATTTACATTTTGAGCCTTCATTTCAATTATTGAGTAAATAAACTTTGTTCCTTTTGAGAAATTTAAAGGTCATTAAGGAGACAGAAAAACAAACAAACACCTGTTTTCAAAGACATGCTCCCAGCCCTAATATTATGCACAAGAAAGCCAGCTCTCCCAACTGCCTACTGCTTGCCTTCACTATACATAATTGTGCTTATATAGCCACTCTTTGCTCATAGAAATGGTGTAATGTAAAGGAGATACTTTCAGGGAAAACTTAAAAAATAAAATAATCCTTTGGCAGGTCTTCAAGATCTCACTATTATTCAATCACTCATTTTGAAGTGTGTACAATGGTCTTAGTATACTGACTTATTTTCTCAGCCTTCACATCTGAGAGCTATTTCTCGTCAAGGTGATACTTTAACTAAAGATTTTTAAAATCACGTCATATTGTTTTTATTTGATGATTAGAGGCCTGGTGCACAAAATTTGTGCATGGGGGGCAGGGAGGGGAGTCCCTCAGCCCAGGCTGCACCCTCTCTAATCTGGGACCCCGGCCTATGGACATCCCTCTTGCAATCCAGAACTGCTGGCTCCTAACTGCTCACCTGCCTGCCTGCCTGCCTGATCGTCCCTAACCACTGTGCCTGCCAGCCTGATCATCCCTAACCACTCTCCCCTGCCAGCCTGATCACCCCTAACTGCTCTCCCCTACCAGCCTGATCATTCCTAACCGCCTCTGCCTCGGCCCCTGCCACCGTGGCTTTGTCTGGAAGGACATCCGGAAGACGTCCAGTCTAATTAGCATATTACCCTTTTATTAGTATAGATAATAAATATGGTCTGTTCTGTTGTTATCCTAGAAAGCTCTTTGTAGGGAAGTCACCAAATCCTGTTTGGGGCAAGGCCAATCTAAACCATGTGCTGCTATAATCTTTAATGCTTCAACTACTATTAACAATGCTGTGCTGTATATTTGAAAATTACTAAGAGAGTAGATCTTAAAGGTTTTTATAATTCTTTAGCACTATATCCTGGGGATATCATGTATCAATATTAAAAATATATTCTACTGGTTTTCATACCCCCTCCATAAAAACAAATGGACTATTTAGCTATAACACAAAATTTAACAAACATATATGAGTAGTTTGAAATACTAGCTTTAGTCTATGGTGTTTAACATGCACAGTGTTTAACATGTATTTATTCAATCTAAGAAATAATTGAGTGTCAAGTGTTACAGAATCAACCTCCACTATGGCCTTCCATGTTGATTTTGCTTTCTACTTTATTTTCTGGAGTTACTACAAAATGGACTTACATATAGACTGGATGAAATATTACAGATTAAGTTGTTTATACATTTATTCAACAAACATTTACTGAAAGAGTTTTGGGTTGAAACTATGATGGATGTTAAGCCGTGATATGCCTGCTCTCATAAAACTTGAAGCTGTTAAAGCTAAAACAACAACAAAAACACTTAACATCTATTAAGTAATTACCGTGTTGAAGGGCATTGGTATAAGAGCTCTCCATGTCATCTCTACACATTTAATCCTCACAACTCTGTGAGGTAGGAACTGTTATTGTTCCCATTTTACAGATGAGGAAACATTAATACAGAGCTATTAAGCTATTGGGTCACCCAGCTAATAAGAGGTGGTGTCAGAATTTAATCTATGTAGTTTGGCTCCAGAGCCTATGCTATTAAATAAAGGAATTACATACACAGCTATGCTAAACATTACGAAGGAGAGAGATGTAAGGCTATAAGAATGTAAACTGGTTGATTTGGAAAATGGGAGCTTGTTCAGTTGCTGTTACTACCTGAAAGATGAGTTGGACCTAAGTAAGCGCTCATTTTTTTATTGTGGTATAATTGGCATATTACATTAATTTAGTTTCGGGTGTAAAACATAATGATTCAGTATTTGTGTATATTGCAAAATGATCACCACAATAATTAACATTCATCAGCAAAATTAGTTATAAAATTTATTCTTGGAATGAGAACTTTTAAGATCTACTTTCTTAGCAACTTTCAAATATGCAATACAGTATTATTAATTACAGTTATGGTGCTGTGCATTACATCCCTATGACATTTATTTTATTACTGGAAGTTTGTACCTTTTGACCTTCACCTGTTTTATTCATCTCCTATACCCCTAAGTTTTCATGAGTAAAAGCCCGTTTCTTATTTCAGAAAAGAGAAGTCAAAGAAAGGTGGTAAGTTGCCTAAAAATGTTCAAAATACACTTCCTACAGCATAAACCATCCCTCTTGAGTTTCAAGTCTCTCTCCATCTGTAAAGCCCACTCCTGCTTTTTTACTTTTTTTTCACCCCAGAGAATCTCTTTGCAATGACTCTATCTATGGTATGACAATAGAAAAAAGACCTAAGAAAGAATCCAGAGTTTCTGGTTTCTTTCCAGGAGACACCTGGCCCCTTGGGGATGGAGTATGCCCCTAGCAAGAGAACATCTGTGTGGTTTAGTAGACTGCATCTACTCTGAGCTGTGAAGTTTTGCTGTTGAAAATTAGCACATGGAATACTGAAGCAGACACAGCTACTGATATAGAAATATGAAATGCATTTCTTAGGAATGTTGGCAGTTATCTTGGATTACTTGTTTAAAATCGTTCCTCTCTACTCAAGAGCTTCCACTTTTTATAAGATCTTAAGAGGTTCTCAGAAGCAAAAACTCATTAATGGCCCAAGAGATAAGAGTCCACTTGGTGTGTGTACTGAGAATTTGTTCTGGCCAACATCTTGAGATATTAAATAAAGATAAAGCATATTCACATGTAAAAGGGGGGTTGAACTTGAGTGCCTTTCTGATTTATGAAGGCATAAAGTCCCTCTCCTAAAACAAAGAGTGTTGACATCTCACATTCAATTTCTTGCTTTCTCTGCTCCCAAAAAAGGTTCTTGGCAGCAAATGTGGGCACTATCCTTTATAGTTTAGGAAGTTGTTGCACAATCTTCATTACCTTGGTTCTCACAAAAACTGCATCACCAGGGAAAATGCAAGTGTTGTGTCTGTTGATGTTATTTATTCATTATTATTATTATTATCTCCATTATGCAAATGGGGAAACTTGGACACAGTTGAGTGGACTGACCAAGATTACAGGACTCCAAGTGGAGAAACCATGCCTTGCACATAGGCCTTCTACCTTTAAATACTATACAATCCCCTCTACCAAATAATAAACAATCACACTGGCTCAGAGAAGTCAGTTTGCATCCAATCTTTACGCAAATAACAGCTCATCAAAGTACACACCCATAGAGTCCACAGCTTCCAACCTGACAGACTTTAATCCTTTGGCACTCCTCCCCAACCTGCCTGGTGGCAGAGACTGGAATTGGAAGAAGTTGTTCCTTAACATTTTCTTAAAGTAAGAGACCGCCCAGAAATTCCTGTCCACCTTTAACTCACTCAACTTAGTGGATAAGCTGATTTAGAATGAAAAGGAATAATGTCCTATTAAATCCTCCTTTTTTGTTCACTTGTAGTATTGTTTTAGTGAAAAAATATTAAGGGCTTGGTAGCACCTCACACATCTCATATGCCAGAGTGCTAAGTCTCAGAGCCTAGTGGGGAGAGGGACAGGTCAATCCGCGAGGACAGCGCAATGTGGCGAGCACTGGGAAGGAGGCACCCAGGGCAAGAAGAGAGGACACAGGGCATCGTTCAGATGAGCTGGCAGATGGTCAAGGAAAGCTTTACAGAATAGGTGGCATTATAATGTATTGCATCTGACTGCTTCAAAAAATTTTGTCAACAATTGTTGCTAAAAAAAGAAAAGAGGAAAAGCAAAAAAAAAAAAAAAAAAAAAAAAAAAAAAAGAAATGTATAGCCCTAACCTGGTTAGTTACCAGAGTGCCCGGGAGTAAACCCTGTATGTGGCAGTTGGTCATGGCAGGAACAAAGAGGTCAATGGTGATTGGAGGACAAAGCCAAGTGTAGCCACTGGTGGTCATCCCTGCTAGCTCAATAATCCATCCACTCATAGCTTGTAATTTAAAATAAAGGTAGAGGGAATACCTGGCAAGCGACTGATGGTACCGTAGGATGATAAATAGGATCAGAGACTTTGGTGGCTACATGCCAGGCACAGTCCCCTTACCCACCCCTCTCCAGTGATCCAGGAGAGAGGAAAAGAGCAGAAAAGTTGGTTCTGAGTAGACTAACACATTTGCTCCCTTTGAGTTCCTTAAATCTCCCTTCTTGAAGTTCCTTCTCCTTGCCCACTTCTAGCATGTCAAAACACTGCTACCTAGATGGAACCTGATCTTAAAACTCCACCCAATTCTCATAACTTGAGCAGTAAACTAAGCAAAATTGTTTAAAAATGATTCTGCTGCCCTGATCAGGTAGCTCAGTTCGATGGTCATCCCGATACACCAAGGTTATGGGTTCGATCTTCAATCAAGACACATACAAGAATCCATCAGTGAATACATAAATAAGTGGAACAACAAATCTCTCTCTCTCTCTCTCTCTCTCTCTCTCTCTCTCTCTCTCTCTCCCTCCTATCGATTTTTATGCTTCTGCTGCAATTGGATGGAAGGCCCTCTGCTCCATTTTCTTGATGTCTTCACATTCCATTCCAAATGTTGAGTCACAGATATATGTCACTCATTAGAGTAACTTCTGGACGATATTCACTGATCTCTTCATCTATGTTTCTGGACCAGCTGGTATCTGATGTCTAGGATCCTTTGAAACTCTTACTTGTCATCCTTGAATGATTCCCTGAATTATGATAACCACAAAAAGACTGTAATAATATGTTTTTTTCAAAAAATCAGTAACTATGGCTATTTTGGCAGAGTTTTTTCTGTGGTTCCCTTGGAGCCACTGCTATGTCACTCATTGGCCATATGCTTGCAGAACGCCTGTGTGTGCCAGGCACTGTGAATACAAAGGTGGCCTTCAGGAAGCTTATAGTTTAGTGAAGAATACAGACAGGTCAACAAACTCCTCCAATACACTCAAAGTCATCATTCTGCATGTAACTTCAAAAAGGCTAAGATGATATAGATTATTAAACATAGGAAGAGGCCAGAGTACTTTTTCACCTTGGCCACAAAACTAACTTGTGATTACTTTTGGCAGCAATTTACTGAGGCTTTCCATGTACCTCCAGAAAAGTGGTCAAGGATTTTCATAATGTCTGTAAAGGATATTTCTATCTGTGTATTGGAGTAGAAGAACAATTAATCATGTAAGCAAGAAAATCCTTTCTTGTTTTCATTGTATGTTTTTGCTCCTTTGTCTAAAAGTATTTTCCTATATACATGTGGGTTTCTGGGCTCTCAATTCTGTTCCATTGGTCTGTGTGTCTGTTTTTCTGGCAATACCATGCTATTTTGATTATGGTCACTTTGTAGTATAATTTGAAGTCAGGGAATGTGATACTTCCAGCTTTGGTCTTTTTTTCTCAGGATTGCTTTTAGTATAGAATTGTACACTTGAAACCTGTATAAGTTTATTAACCAATGTCACATCAATAAGTTTAATTTTAAAAAACAAGTCTGAAAAGCTCGAACAGTGCACAGTGCACTTGCCGTGCACGTGTCCTTTCTAGAACAAAGGACTAGGAGTTCGAAGGGAAGAGTTTATTTCTGGGTCAGCCACGCGGTTTTCTGAGTCTCAGTTTCCTCGGGTCTCAATTGGAGATAAATTACACATCCTGCCCTGTCACAGGGTTGCTGGGAGGCTTATCTGTGAGGACTGATCATGCCATTCGTTCTTGTGGCCAGTATCTCAGGCCTTGTTCTCTCATTTCCTTTATGGTTCTACTCTTAAGTTGAGGTTTTCCTTGATCCCCTGCACATATCACCTCACCCACCAGCCCTCTCTTCCTGAACTCTATTGATGGTTTTTGTGGGGTTTTTTTTTAAAATATATTTGTACTGGTTTCAGAGAGGAAAGGAGAGGGAAAGAGAGATAGAAATATCAATGATGAGAGAGAATCATTGATTGGCTGCTCCTACATGCTCCCTACTGGGGATCGAGTCCACAACCCGGGCATGTGCCCTAACAGGGAATCCAACCATGATCTTCTGGTTCATAGGTCAATGCTTAACCACTGAGCACACAGTTCAGGTGATGCTTTTTTTGTTTGTTTTTGTTTATGTTTTTGTTTTTTCATCTCATTTACCACCACCTAATATATTTTGTGTTTATTTGTTTGAAATTTTAAATTTTACTTACGTTTTTGTCTACCTCACACTGAGATAAGAGAGTAAGGACTTAGTCTATTTGGCTATATTCTGTATCCTCAGGCGTTAGAGTACAGCCTGACACCCAGGAGTGCTCTATAGGCATTTATTGAATGGAGCAAATGAGTGAATGAATAAATGAATGAAATAAGACAATGGCATGTGCTCCTAAAATATTTAATGTGATATTCCAGAATAACTTCTTCTTGTGGAACAACTCCAGGGTAACTGCAAACTCTGGCTACAAGCACAAACAGTAACAGATTTACTCTCACCTCTCAGAGGGTTAATGACCTTTCGTATTTTCAAATGAACCAAGAGTCCAGGCAGCTAATCTGGACACACATTCTCCTTTTAATTTGATTTTCAAAAGAAAATATTACCCAAGATTAAAGAACAGCTGCCAGTCTCCTCCACATTCCAGCCCACTCGCATGATTACTTTGACCTCCCCTTGAAGAATCTGCGGTGCGGTGCGGTTCCCATGCCAGGCCCGTGTTACCGCTCCCCCACCCTGTTGGCGTCTGGAGCGCGTCCAGACCCACAGCTGAGGAGCACAACTCGGAGGCCAAGGAGAAACAAAGTTGCCCACTTACGTTTCTTTACAAAGTGAGGCTTTGTTTGGTGATCCAGTTTGGATTCCTGGGTTGGGTTGGAGAAGTGATTTGCCAATAATTTACTGTGAAACAAAACTAGAGAGCAGCAAACAGTGTTTGCTCATCGGTCTTCCTGCTGGAGAATAAAAACTAATTCAGGATTGCTAAACTTTGGAAAAGGACTTGAAGTGATTTGAGATCAAGTTGTGCATTTCTAAATGTTTCTCTGTGTGTGAGGGATTAAATTACTCACCTGAAGTTTTCAAGTAAAATTTTTTACAAACGTTGTTAGAGTCAGAATCAGTATCTTTTCTCTCCAGAGATTTCTTCCTTCATAGAACAGGAAACCTAACAGCTGCCTTTCTCTCTCTCTCTCTTTGAACATACCTTGTTCTCAAGGAGACGCTCATTAGCAGATAGCTCAAGCTGAATCCTGACTTTCTAGCTACCAAGGTTGATCTGACGAACAGAGAGGATAAGCTCATTCTTGAGTAGGTAATGCCCAGTGGATCCCAGAGAGCCGCCACCTCAGCAAACCCCTCTGACCTTCACCGTTCCCACAAGCAGAGCGGAGACTCAGCTGGCTGTACCCGCTGAGGAGTGCTGGTGGTTTCCAACTGCCATCTGTTCTGATTAGGCTGTTGTGAGTGCATATTAGTTGTTTCTGCGTTATCTTGATTGCTAAATATTTTAAATATTGCCCTTTACTATGGACCTAATTCCCTTTGAGGATGAAAGTGGCTCAGAGATGCTTAAAATTAAAGATGTAAACTTAGCTGCAGAGGTTGGCACAGGGGTGGGCAAGTGAGGGAATCTCAGATTTTGACTGGGAATTCCAGGACACAAGTGCTGTCCCTGTTCCAGATTTGTGAAATGTAGTTGTGAGGGCTGGACTCGCTGCAATCACGTTGTCACCATGAGAAAACCAGCCTGAGAAAGAAGCTGGTGTATAGAGAAGGACAAAGCTGAGAGCATAATAGAAAGTTATAGGGAGCGTCCTGAACAAATTACCCCTGAAGCATTCTCTACCTCTGAACTTTTTGAGCTATGTGAGCTAACATGCTCCCTTAAATCATTTAGCCAATTTTATGTGGACTTTTTATAACTTGAAACAAAAGTAACTCCAGCTGATAAAGGAGGGATTTATCGGTAGCTAGGCTTAAGATTGTGTTTTTACAATTATCTTTGGATGTCCAAAGACTTAATTATAGTGAAGCAGCTTCAATTTACTGTCTCTTATTTCCCAGTTACTTTATTTTATTATTCAATTTAATATATAAAGCAGTCCTATGAGAAAAGGAATATTATCCTATTTTACCAGATAGGTCAAATTAGGCTTTGAAAGGATATATTTCTGAGACCGAAGGGCCAGCCAGATGTTCAAACCAGATTTGAAACCCAAAATTGCCTAACTCTAAAATTTTATGATACCCTCAGCATCCCTTCTGTCACTGCACTGCACTGCCCTGCCATCGTGGGCTGGAATGTGAAGGGCCTTGCCTGACCCTCTGATGAGTTTTAGAGAAGGATGTCGGTGGGGAAGGCCATGTCACAGCACAGATTCTTTTGAGAATCTGTTGAAATCGCTTGACACTCTTCTTATGAAAAGCATAATCTCATACAACACATTTTTGAGTATGATATCAGAGGGTCACAGATCTCCATGAAGGACATCTGAGCATCTCTTTTTTTAAGATATATATTTTTTTATTTCAGAGAGGAAGGGAAAGGGAGAGAGAATCATTGATCAGCTGCCTCCTGCATGCCCCCTGAGTAGCAATCGAGCCCAAAACCCCAGCATGTGCCCTTGACCGGAATCGAACCCAGGACCCTTCAGTCCACAGGTCAATGCTCTATTCTTTGACCCAAACCAGCTAGTGCTGAGCATCTCTTTATCTCACCCACCCCCCAGTTTAAGAACTCTATTGTATTCATTGTGGAATCATAGATAATTTTATGCTAAAGAAATGACACAATCCAATATGCGTTCTGCAAACATAATTCTGGGGGCTCCCAGAGCACAGGCTGGAGGGGATTGTGGCTGCAGGTAGGAATCTGCATTACCGGTTTAAGCCAGAACTGCATCTGGGCAGCTGTGGGGGCATGAGAGTCAAGTACATGCTGGAGAGGGGGCAGAGGAAATGTGTAATGTGTGGGATGCAGAGTGAAGCAGAAAGAGGAGTTAGGTGACTTGACAAAGGGATATAATTAGCCAGAAAAAGAACTGCAAATAAGGGTAGCAGATAAAAGAATGAATTAAAATTATCAATATTGTGATAAAGGATGCAGCTTAAAATTCCGTTTACGTGACTATTATGCCTCGGCTGATGTGAGTAAATGGGGTTTCGGGGCAGAGAAGCAGTGAACTGTTTCAACTGGAAGAGACTAAGAAGATGGAAAATCAGGAAGAAATATGGGCCAAGGGAAAGTTGAAGAGTGTGTTTGGTGTTTTCTCAAGAGAGTATTTTAGTTTTCATGCAATCTGGATTTCCCAAGTCATATGGGAGTAAAAATAGAAACAGAAGAGCAGCAATAAACAGTAATTTTCTGGGTCGACTGTCTTTACCATGCACCAGACACTTTGCATGCCTGTGTGAGCAAATCTCTTGCTTCTTCTGCCCCAGCTGCTGGGTGATGCTTGGGAGCTTCAGCGCTCTGCTCAAGAGGCATTGGTCCTGCTCAGACTCCTAAGGCCAGTCCATGTCTGCTTGGCTCCAGGTGTCTGTCACCTCTTCTCAGGGACCATCACTGGTAAAACATCCTTCTCTGTACCTCCCAGATCAATACCCAAGTGATGGATTTTAGCAGGGAAAGGAGGTAAATTATTTCTTCTTCTTCTTCTTCTTCTTCTTCTTCTTCTTCTTCTTCTTCTTCTTCTTCTTCTTCTTCTTCCCCCCACTTCCCTCACCCCTCCCCCTTCCCCTTCCCCTTCTTTCGCCTCTTCTTCTTCTCCTTCTTCTCCCCCTTTTTCTTCTTCTTGTTCTTCTCCTTCTCCTTCTCCTCCTCTTCCTCCTCCTCCTCCTCCTCCTCTTCCTCCTCCTCCTCCTCCTCCTTCTCCACCACCTCCTCCTCTTCCTTCTTCTTCTTCTTCTTCTCCCCTTTCTCCCCTTCTTCCCCTTCTCCCGCTCCTCCTCTGCCTTTTTCTCCTCCTCCTTCTTCTTCTGAACTGTTTTCGTTTTATTATTTTATTTTACTACTGTTGACAGTATTATATTTTCTCCTCCTTTGCAACCATTTTCCCCTCTTTTGTCACCCAGCTCCCTCCCATAACCCAGGCCTTCACCATACTATTGTCCGTATCCATGGGCTATGCATATGTACATATTATATATATTCTTTGGTTAATCACTTTTGGTTCCCCCATCCCTTCTCTCCTCTGAGATCTGTCACTCTGTTCCATGCATGCATGCCTCTGGTCCTATTTTGTTCATCAGTTTACTTTGTTCATTAGATTCCACATGTAAGTGAGATCATGTGATATTCACCTTTCTCTAACTGGCTTATTTTACTTAGCATAATAATCTTCAGGTCCATCTATGCAGCCACATAGTATTTCATTCTGTAAATGTACAACAGCTTTTTTATCCATTCATCTATTGATGGGCACTTGGGCTGTTTCCAGATCTTGGCTATTGTCAATAATGCTGCTATAAACATAGAGGTGCATGTATTTTTTCTGATTGGTGTTTCAGGATTCTTATGATATACTAGAGGCCTGGTGCATGAAATTCATGCACAGGGGTGGGGGAGTGGGGGGAGGGTTCCCTCAGCCCGGCCTGCACCCTCTCCAATCTGGGATCCCTTTTGCAACCCAGAACCACTGGCTCCTAACCTCTCACCTGCCGGCCTGCCTGATGCTCGTAACTGCTCTCCTGCCAGCCTGATCCCCCTAACCACTCTCACCTCCTGGCCTGATCGCCCTGACTGCCTATCTGTGCTCCCCTCCTGGCCTGATCGCCCTAACTGCCTATCTGCACTCCCCTCCTGGCCTGATTCCCTAACTGCCTATCTGCTCTCCCCTCCTGGCCTGATCGCCCTAACTGCCTACCTGCTCTCCCCTCCTGGCCTGACCCCCCCCTAACTGCCTATCTGCTCTCCCTTCCTCTCCGTGCCCTTCGGACCCCTGGAGCAGGCATGCTGAAAGCTCTGCCATTGTCCCGCCCCCGTCCTGACTGGTAGTTACGTGACGGCATTCCGACCAATTTGCATATTCCTCTATTATTAGTATAGATTCCCAGAAGTGGTATAACTGGGTCAAATGGCAGTTTCATTTTTAATTTTTTGAGGACGTTCCATACTGGCTGCACTAATCTGCATGTTCACCAAGAGTGCACTTTTCTCCACATCCTCACCAACACTTGCTGTTTGTTGAGTTATTGACAATAGCCATTCTGACAGGTGATATCTCATTACGGTTTTAATTTGGATCTCTCTGCTGATTAGTGATGCTGAGCATCTTTTCATATGCCTCTTGGCCATCTGTATGTCCTCTTTGTAGAAGTGTCTATTCAGGTCCTTTGACCATTTTTTAATTGGAGTTTGTCTTCCTGGTGTTGAGTTGTAGGAGTTCTTTGCAGCTGTGCTATCCCTCTGGTCTCTCAGCCACCACTGCACCTGCTCGAGGTTGGGTGGGGGCTTTCCCTTTCTGGGTATCTGCTCTTCTCACTAGTCTCTATGTGCCTTCTTCAGTGCTCCTTAGATATATTTCAGATCAGCTGCACTTCAATTGGTTTTTCAAGTTGATTGCTCTGTAGTTTAGCTGTAAATCTGGTCCATTGCTGGAAGCATGTGCAGCCTCGGGCTAATCTGCAGCCATTTTGCATCCCCCAGGAGGTAAACTTCTTAAAAGTTACCTTTTATTATATGGTTGGCAGGGCTTTTTGTTTTGTGTTGTGTTTACTAACCACCTTCTTTCCCATTTCCCTCCCATCCTGCCTAGGGAAACTAAAGACAGATATTCCACTGTACCGGTATTCAAATTGCCATGCTTTCTTTGTCTGGTGCCTAGGAATTAGCTGGTATATTTCAGGTGTCTTTCAGATGTCTTCTTATCTCTCCTGCAAGTTGGCCAATGGAACACCATCCTAATGGGTTCCCTGGAAGTTTCCGTCAGGTCTATACTTCAGAAAGAAAGCACTTTGTGTTTACCTCATGCTATATCCTGGAGATCACGAAACAATAAAAATACGAGGCCAGGGAATATTGCTTGATGTTGATACTTGGTTGTTGGCATAGAATTATATTTTTGAAAAATTCAATGTTTAACTTTTAATTTTCAACATTAACAACACAGCAACAACAATCATTGAAAAGCTGTGTTGATTTAATGTCTAGATGTTTGTTATGTAAACAGTCCAATATCATCTCAAGGAACCACATTGTACACTGAAAATAGAAACCCAGATTATCTTGACTCTTGGCTGCCTGTGAAATAGTAAGTGAGAGTAGAAGACTGTGTGGGCTTTTTAGAGCCAGACCTCTCATCTAGATTGTGAACAGTCTCCCTGGTTTCTGTGGTTTCACATGCCATGTCTGATGTTGCTAGATCTTGTGTTCCGCGGGGAGTCTCCTTCTTGGGAGAATACCACCACTTCACTGATTTGCTTTGAATAATAAAAAAAAAGAGTAAAATGAAAGTGCAATACCAAAAGAAAGAAAGTTTCAAAAAAGACAGCAAAATGTCAAATTTAGAATTGGGCTCAAATTTTACATCTGGAACTGTCAGTTTCATCCCTGCCATTAGCTTCCTCAAGACTTACAGCTACCAAGCATTTTCAAATTTCACCGCAGCCTCTGAGTACCATGTACCAACAGCAAGGATGGAGTGTCAGAACACATTTTATAGCAACCTAGACACAGCTTGACAAAACAAGCAGAAATAATTAAGAAGCAGTAACATTACACAGACAGCCAAGTGTGCTTGGAATCAGTCAGCAGTGGAGAGGAACTTTCTGGAGGAAACGCTTAAAGCTAACTGTGAGTGTGATAGACAGATTCAAACTAGTGTTTAGCAACTAATGATACAGCCACAAATCCTCTAACGGCCTTGACACACTCTACAAAGGGACCTTGGCTGCTTCCAGGCTTTTCCATTCTGCTGGGCACACTTATCACAGTCACGGTGGCTAAGGTCTTCCAGTAAGCAGCAGCGCGGCAGCTATTGAGCCGGGTCTTTGGAAAATCTCTGGATCTAATCATCCCCTGCAGGGAAGGCTGACTTCAGAGTCAGGGACAGAAGTAGCTATTTCCAATCTCTAAAGGACTAATCTTGTTTTATCCATCTTTATTGAGATTAATTATATCTCAATTAATTATATCTCAATGTTAATTATGCATTTAACGTTTAAGGTGTACAAGGTGATTTTGTGTGTGTGTGTGTGTGTGTGTGTGTGTGTGTGTGTGTGTGTTTGTTTGTTTTAATCCTCACTGGAGGTTATTTTTTCCATTGGTTTTTAGAGAGTGGAAGGGAGAGAGAGCGAGAAACATCGACTGAAAGAGACACATCGATTGGTTGCCTCCCTCATGAGCCCTGACCAGGGTCAGGGATAGAACCTGCACCCAAGGTATATCCCTTGACCAGGAATTGAGCCTGAGACACTTTGGTATTTTGGCCAATGCTCTAACCACTGAGCAACGGGTCAAGGCAAGGTGATGTTTTGATATACAAATACATTGCAAAATGAATACCTAAGTAAGGTTAGTTAACACATCCATCATTTCACAGTTACTTTTGTGTGTGTGTCTGTGTGTATGTGTGTGTGTGTGTGTGTGTGTGTGTGTGTGTGTGTGTGGTAAGAACTTTTAAAATCTACTCTCTTACCAGCTTTCAAGTATATTGTCAATTATAGTCATCATGCTGCATATTAGAACCCCAAAACTTACTCGTGTTATAAATGAAAGTTTGAACCCTTTGACCACCTGCACCTTCCCTCCCAACCCCCACTTCTGCGCTGGCAACCAGCAATCTATTCTCTGTTTCTATGAGTCCAGTTTCTTCAGATTCTACATGTAAGAGAGGTCATATAGTATTTGTCTTCTTCTGTCTCACTTGTTTCACTTGGTATAATGACCTTAAATTTCATCCATGTAGTCACAATGGGAGGATTTCTTCCTTTATGGCTGAATAATATTCATATAAATGTATCACAACTTCTTTATCCATTCATCTGTCAACAAACTCTTATATTGTTTCAGTGTCTTGCTTAATGTAAGCAATGCTGCAATGGACATGGGGATGCAGGTATTTTTTTGAGATATTGTTTTCATATTCTTCACACATGTATTTCCTCATTTATTTAAACCTTTGTTAATTTATTTCAGTGATGATTATCGTTTTCTGGATAGAGTTCTGAGATTTACTTATAAATATTCATGGTTTTATGCTTTTGGGAAAGTTTTCCAAACTTAACTGTTTACTGTTGGTATTAGGAATGTAATTATTTTTTTGCCAATATTGCTTTGTATCCACCAATCTTGTAAAACTCTCTTATCAATTTTAGTCATTTAGTTATAGATTAGTTTGGATTTTATTTAGATAAAATCACGCCATCTGAAATTCTGAACATTTTATCTTTATTTATTTATTTTACTTTATCTGATGAGGACTTCCAATACAACATTGAATACTCCTGACTTAATTTAATTGATTTTTGTCAAGTTTTATTCACTGGAATTCAAATTTAGCCCATTTGAGAAAGTTGCTATTTTTAAATTATTTTTTAATTATAATTGAGTTACAGTGGATTTGTTATTCAATAAATTACTACAGGTTTTGTGGGAAGGGGTTCCTTACAGCAAGCCACTTAAGTAAAATGATCCAGGCATAAACTCCACTAGGTGATGGAAGGATTATGTCAATAACCTTTATGTCTAGAAATATACAGGAGATAGAGCACTTTTGCAACATGGCATTGATGGGTTTACATTGCCCTTTTTTCTTATGAAGAATTCAGAGCTTTAATTCTGGATTTAATCATTACCACATCCTTTATGTAGTCAAGTATAAATTGACATATAATCCTCCATTTGGGAATAGCTATGAAGACTTGAAACATTAACATTGTCTAAGCTATTAGCAGAGGCAGCATAAAACACAGTATCCCTAGATCTTAGAAAATTAGGCATCTCTTTCCCAAATTCTCTTTCCATGTGGCTTTCAGATTTCTCTCCTTAAAGTTTTGAAACAGTTAGCTCTTTCCCTGAACCTGCAGAGTCAGCCTTCACTACTGAGAATGAAGAAATCAATCAGGAGGTCCTCAAAGAATCCCTGTCAGTAACCGCTGCAGTGTTGTTTCTGGAAGGCATCTTTCCCCACAGTGATTGCTGTGCGTGTGCCCAGTGGGTTGGAAAAACCTGGGAAGCAGCTACAGGCCTTTGTGGAGGATGCCAAGGCCGTTTTCCTAATTGGGGCTGCACCCTTACTTTACGTCTTGTCTTCCTTCCTTCCTTCCTTCCTTCCTTCCTTCCTTCCTTCCTTCCTTCCTTCCTTCCTTCCTTCCTTCCTTCCTTCTTCTCTTCTTCTTCTTTCTTTCTTTCTTTCTTTCTTTCTTTCTTTCTTTCTTTCTTTCTTTCTTTCTTTCTTTCTTTCTTCTTTCTTTCTTCTTCTTTCTTTCTTTCTTTCTTTCTTTCTTTCTTTCTTTCTTTCTTTCTTTCTTTCTTTCTTTCTTTCTTTCTCTCTCTCTCTCTCTCCCTCCCTCCCACCCTTCCTTCCTTCCTTCCTTCCTTCCTTCCTTCCTTCCTCCTTCCTTCCTTCCTTCCTTCTTCTCTTCTTTCTTTCTTTCTTTCTTTCTTTCTTTCTTTCTTTCTTTCTTTCTTCCTTTTCTTTCTTTCTTTCTTTCTTTCTTCTTTCTTTCTCTTCTTTCTTTCTTTCTTTCTTTCTTTCTTTCTTTCTTTCTTTCCTTTTCTTTCTTTCTTTCTTCTTTTCTTTCTTTCTTTCTTTCTTCTTTCTTTCTTTCTTTCTTTTCTTTCTTTCTTTCTTTCTTTCTTTCTTTCTCTCTCTCTCTCCCTCCCTCCCACCCTTCCTTCCTTCCTTCCTTCCTTCCTTCCTTCCTTCCTTCCTTCCTTCCTTCCTTCCTTCTTCTCTTCTTTCTTTCTTTCTTTCTTTCTTTCTTTCTTTCTTCTTTCTTTCTTCTTTCTTTCTTTCTTTCTTTCTTTCTTTCTTTCTTTCTTTCTCTCTCCCTCCCTCCCTTCCTTCCTTCCTTCCTTCCTTCCTTCCTTCCTTCCTTCCTTCCTTCCTTCTTTCCTTCCTTCCTTCCTTTCTTTTTTATTTTATTGAATTCAGAGAGGAAAGGAGAGGGAGAGAGAGATAGAAACATCAATGATGAGAGAGAATCCTTGATCGACTGCCTCCTGCATGCCCCCTACTAGGGATTGAGCTGCAACCTGGACATGTGCCCTTGACCAGAATCAAATCCGGGATCCTTCAGTCCACGGGCCAACACTCTATCCACTGAGCCAAACTGGCTAGGGTTAGTTTTTCTTATATGTTGTTTAAGACATCCTTTCTTACTGTATGTTTAAGGTAATGAAGATATTCTCCTATATTATCTCCTAAAGGCTTTATTGTTTTAACTTTCATATCTAGGTCAATAACTCACCCAGAATCGATATTGTGGTTTAAGGTAGGTGTAAAGTCTCCATTTTTCCAATATTGGTATTTTTATTGCAAAGACGGTCCTTTTCTCATTGGTTCATAGTGTCAGTGTTGTCACTTATCAAGTGTCTGTATATGCATTGGTGCTTTGGGGGCTTCTTAGTCTAATCATTGATGTATGTCAATCCTTGAGTCAGTACCTCATAATTGTAATTGTTGCTTTTTATTATTATTATATTTTCTCTTTGGAGCATTGTTAAATCTTTTCTTAATTGAAATTTTGGGGGTGAAGTTCATTAATAAAATTATATAGGTTTTTTTGTTTTTGTTTTAGTAAGTTGATGCACAGTAATATAAGTCTGGAAATGTTCTGGAGAACAGACTCTCTCTGCTCCAGGAACCCAGACCCTGTCTTAGGACTTGGTCCTGGTTGGGGTGTGGTGTGTGATTGGGAGAGAGGAGAGCACAGGAATCTTTCTCAGAGATGCATCAATATCTTAGCTTTCTTTGCTTCTCTTCTGACTCATTTTCTTTCCTGGCCAAGAAACACTTAATTTAGTCTTCAGAAGGAAAACTGGTGCCCTTTGACTAATCATATATCCTTCCAAATCCATTTTTTAATGTGCTGAGTTCTTCTTTATACGAGAGAGAGAGAGATTGTTGTAATCAGAAAGCCCCAAGATTTACTTCGGCTTTCCATTGCATCATCCCTCCCCTGAGGTAATGAATTATTATGACTGAATTAGTAGCAGAGCAAACATTATAAGAAAATGTTAGGAAAAAACTTTAAATCATATCTCAAAGTATCGCCCTACCTAATTTGTCTAGAGTTCTGAAGATAAATATGGTCCAAGATAAACACTGGGAAGTCATAAGCAAACTGAAGATTAATTACAGTAAAATGTTAGGAAAGGGCTTATTGTAAATAAAATAAAATAAAATTAATTCAATCGCCTTATTTGAAAGTTCATAAACTATAACTTGCTCATCACTTGCCCAGACAAGTTTTCAATCAGGGAAAGTTAAAATAGCTATGTCATAACTGTCTTCAATGAACCAAAAGAACTGCTACTACTTGGTTTTTATGGAACCCTCTTGGGCCTAAATAATTGGAGACTATATGCAGTTTTAGTATGAACACTTGGGAATTTCTTATTTAGAATTCCCGAATGATTAAATTATCCAAGATTGACAATATTTGTTTGCAAATGTTATGTTTAAATAAATTAAAAAATAGAAAAAGTATGCTTTTTACAAAATTTATATTTTCACTTAGGGTATACACACAATATGGTTAATAGATTTCATGATTTTATAATTATTTTTAAATAATTTAATTTTAAATCAATTTCTACAATTAATTAATTCTGGTATGAAATATTTTCTTGGAAACCAACAAAAGTGAAAAGGTAGTTTGAAAGCCTTCTGCATGAGTCCTGACCAAGGCCGGGGCCAGGGAGGAGCCTGCAACCAAAGTACATGCCCTTGACCAGAAACGAACCTGGGACCTTTTGGTCTGCAGGCCAACGCTCTATCCACTGGCCCCAACTGGGCAGGGCAGAAACAATCAGGTTTTTTTAATGTCAAATTAGATCTCTCTGATAGATAAGAACATTCTCACTAAAATTGACTAAATTTAAAATTTTCAATTACAAAATTAGAAGACTATATTTAAAATACATTTAAAAATTTTAAACAATCTATTTAAAAGTATTCTTATCTGGACAAGTTCCAGAAGAGTCAGAGATTTAAACCACAATGTAAAAACAATCTTCAGTCTAACCCAGCTTACTCTTTCCATGCAACTCATTGTTGTGTTCACACTTACACCGAATTACTATATACATCCATTTACAACCAAAAGAAGTTTCTTAATAATTCCATTCTAGTCAGAACAAACTTCTTGCAGGTACCAAGTCATCTAGCAAGTATCCAATCAATATTCAAAGTGCTGATGGACAGTGATGAAAATCAGATGCCATGAAGAAGTATTGCCTTTGTAAATATCAGAGAAAGTCTTTTTATCTAGGGGAATGAAAACAACAGATGCTTTCAGAAACACCCTGATTAGTTGGCAGAGCCCACACATTCATTAGATACGAACTAAACAAATAGAAAATGTGATTTGTAGCTGATTCATAATTGTGAAAAAAAGACGCACTCCTGATAAATCTTTACTAACTGAACACAGGTGACCAACTGGAAAGTAACGCAGTCCAAGTTGCTACCCTGCCTTTTCTGAAGTTCTACCTCCTCATATATGGTGCTGATATACTGACAAATTAGTGATTCAGAGGCCAAAAAACTTATTGGTTTAAGTATTCTCAATTCTAAGTAAGAAGGTCCTTTTTACATTAGCAGAATGTTCCTATGTTCATAGCAGGAGAGAACTATTATTTTGCTATGCAGTGGAAACGAGGCTAAGGAGACATTTATCACTGGACTTCTCAAACCATTTGGTATTGGAGAACCTATTCAGTCATTTATATATGTCAGTCATTTATATATGTGATTTATGTTTGTTTTACTTTTTCTACCTATAAAAAATAAACCATTTATGGGTGATAAATACAAATTTCAGAACAGGAACTATGCAATACCATTTTAAAAACTCCTGAATAGAAATGTCTAGTACCTTTTTGTGCTCCAAAGGAAACCCAGTGCACTCATATCTCAAAAGCCATTTGGTACAGATTTGTGTTTTTAACAAGTAGAGAAAAATTAATAGCATATTTTCTTTTGTAAGGGAATTTTTTATTTAATGTTTTAAATATTATTAGTTTCTTCTCAATTTGTGAATTGCTCTATTTGTGAAAAACTACTAGGGGCCAAATACTAAAGCAAGCATTTAATATAGAAAGGTAAAGGGGTTTCAGTCTCATTAATTTTGTTTTCTTTTTCTCAGTAAAATGCATTTCCATTTGACAAATTTTAATTACTCACCAATTAGATGTAAAGCCCTATGTTGTAATAGGCATATGGGATACTAAGATGGATCAGGGATGGTCCTGGTTTTGAAAATAGTTAGCTCTTGGTACAGCAATCAAAACATCCAATATGATATTAAAATAAGCAGACATAGCACTAAAAATATTATAAACAAAACTATTTCTATACTGTTTCTACATGATTGTTCACTGGATATTTTGGTCCTGCTGTTCAATGATTGAGCAGCTGTTGTTTAAATGTGTCCTTCATAGCTTTCTCGTTATATAGGTGATGATAAGAAAGCTCTTTTTTTAAAATCCTCACCAGAGAATATGCTTTTATTGATTGATTAATTGATTGAGAGAGAGAGAGAGAGAGAGAGAGAGAGAGAGAGAGAGAGAGAGAAATGTGAGAGAAAAACATAGATAGGTTTCCTCCCATACTTGCCCCAACCAGGGATCAAACCCACAACCTAGGTATGTGCTCTGCCTGGGAATCAAACCCATAAACTTTTGGTGTATAGGATGATAATCCAATCAGCTGAGCCACCTGGCCAAGGCAAGAAAGCTTACTCTTTAACTTGTTGCCAACATATGAAGAGACATATACCCAGGTATATGCAGAGCAAGAAAATCATAAACGATAAATTGCCAAGCAATATAAAATCAATGATGAAAATGGAAGGTTAATGGAAGGTCTTTGAAAACATGCCAAATTTCTAAGGTAAATCAATCAATCTTTCTGAAGATTTTGCAAATACTCTAGGGCTTTTATACGGTTTATTTACATAGCTGAATAAATTTGTCATAGTATTTTATCATTCTTTTTTATTTGGAAATGATTTTCTAATCTGTGGAATGTACAAGGTATGATTTGGGGACAAGTAAAGCTCTTCCTTTCATTATCACAGTGAATCCCAGACAGGACCATAAACAGCCTAGTCCTCTGTGGGAGACGAGGATGTACATGTTTGATGAATGGTTGGCACCGACGACACCTGCAATCCAAACAGCCGGAGTCATGCCTCGGGAAATGCTTCAAGGACACGAGGAAGCGCCATCTGAAGCAACACAGATGTTGATAATGGAGAAATAGTTACATCCAGGATGAAAACTGTGAATAAAGGAAGTAACTGAATTTAAATAGAAACCAGAGGGCAGAAGGCAGAGTAGGAAAGGGGCTTAAAAGAACAAAAGCAGTGGGCCTGGCAAGCAGCACCTGCTCTCATGAATCATCCGTAGTTCTGTCTCCCTCCCGCTCTTAGAGTCTCTTTCTGGCTGGCTCCTCTTCAGTTTACCTTCTTCTAAATGGGAGTCTCCTGGCCATTGCCTCCTTTCAACTCTACTCTTCCCTTATTGAACTGAAGCACCCCTGTGGCTTGCTTATTTAGGCTTCCTTTCCTCCTTTTATTTTCCATTCTTTTTTTCTTTTTCTGGAGGATGAGACTCATATTTCTAAAATTAAAAAACACAAACTATGGATTCATTTTTTTAAAAACTGGATATGTATTTCTGGATAGTGGAATTTATACTGATAGCATTTTAGTTATGCAAGACTCTTTTATGAAGAGGGTCAATTACTGTGGGTCCCATAGGGCCACAATGGTTATGACAGGATTTCCAAGACAATAGAGGTCACAGTTCTTTATCAAGTCTTGTGTTTGGGTGTCTTTCATATTTGGGTGTTCATTCATATTTAAAGTGGAGCATTTTTAAAGTCCTCAATGAAGATATGTTTTTATTGATTTGAAAGAGAAGAGGAAAAAGAGAGAGAGAGAGAGAAACATCGATGTGAAAGAGAAATATCAATTGCTTCCTGTACTCACCCAACCAGGGATCAAACTCTCAACCTAGGTATGTGTCCTGACCAGAATCGAACCCAGCACCTCTTGGTGTACAGGATGACACTACAACCAACCGAACTGTTCAACCAGAGCTAAAGTGGAGTATTTTTGAGGGTGGAAATCTACCTCGCTGAGAACTGAGATTCTGGAATGACTACTTATAAAAGGCTTTTATATTTATGTCATTGAAAAAGATTTTTGCTCTTTTGCTATGTTTTCAAAATTATTGCTCTGAAGCAGCTTGGATATGTATTTGCCAATCCTCAAAGATTTGTATCAAAAGGAAGAAAAGCACACGGTTCTGCTAATGATGGTTGCTGAGGAAACAGACAACATAAAGTTATTTTATATGACTCTCAGCTAAGCTGGCAATTTGATGACAGCAGAAGGTAGTTTTCATCAGAAAGTAAAGACAGAGAAATATCCAGATTGACATAAACTCTACTCTTACTAAAAGGCACAGAATTACAAATATTCATATTGCTTGTGAGTGGGTACACAATACAGCTATGATCTCTTGTCAGCCTTGAGAGTAAAAAGGTGGCTTCTCTTTACAGTAGAGTTAGGGAGAAGCTGGACAGTAAGTGTAAGTGAAGCTGGCTCCGTGAAAGAGCACTTTTAGCTAACCAAAGGCTTTTGGGAAGAGAGTGAAAGCTCATGGCAAAGCCTTCTGAAATCAATGAGGTGGACACTCTTTAGGAAGACCCATGGTGACTTAGTTCTACCAAGATTAGGGTTACTCTGTGCTATTTTATTGATAATAGTGAGGAATTTCTGATTTAAATAACTACTTTTAGAAAGTTCTGTTTTCTGTGGTTTTTGTTCTTGTGTTAATCCTCACCCGAGGATATTTTCCCACTGTTTTTTAGAGAGAGTGTAAGGGACGGGGAGAGACAGAGAAAAACATGGCTATGAGAGAGATACATTGATTGGTTGCCTCCTGCATGTGCCCCAACCAGGACTGGGGTCTATATAGAGCCTACAACTGAGGTACTTGCTCTTGACCAGACTCGACTTGTAAAAATTTTACTTTTAAGTTATAGTTTACATATATAGCAATTTGTTATTAACTTAACAAAAGACTTATGTCCTAGGCATTGGAGGTACAATAATAAACAGGAAAAATGAATTTTTTTTCCTTATAAGGAGAGGGAGAAAGAAAACGAAATCACATTAGATTCTAAGAAGTTTATCTTTATCTTTCCCTCTCTCTTCCCCTCTACCTAAAAATCAATGGAGAAATATCTTTGGATGAGGATTAGCAAAAAATAAAATAACCTGAATATTTCTGATATTAGGATTAATAAGTAATAACAGCAAAGAGCCAGTAATTGGCACCCAATTCTAAATATCCTAGTCAAGTTTTTCAGAAAGAAAAAAAAGAAATGACCCACATCTTTGAAAATGTCCAATATATAGTATTCAAGTATCAGCCTTTTAAATGCTATGGGGTAGTTATTTTATCTTTCTGGGTTTTCCAAATATATAGCTATGTGATTTCACTCCATCTTCTAGAAGCCAACTATGAATTTTGACTCTACCACACACATTCTTCTGCCACAAATCAGAAATTTGCATTATTGGCAAAGCTACACAAATTTAGCAAACCAATTTAAAACATACAAACCAGTTTAAAACATACATTGTGCTATAGCTGGTTTGGTCAGTGGTTAGAGTGTTGGTCCATGGATTGAAAGGTCTTGGGTTCAATTCTGGGCAAGGACGTGTACCTCGGTTGGAGGATCAATCCCCGTCCCTGTCTAGGTGGGTGCAGGAGGTGACCAATTGATGTGTCTTTCTCACATCGGTGTTTCTCTCTCTCTCTCTCTCCCTCCCTTCCACTTTCTCTAAAAATCAATGAAAAAATATCCTTGGGTGAGGATTAACAAATAATAATAATAATAACAACACAAAACATACTACATGCAAAAAAGCACATTAGACAAATGATTATAATTATTTTTTAAAATACAAAATCAAGCATCAGTTCAACATATAATAGCTTGAACTGAACTTAGAAATAGAATTACTCACCCTTGCAAGGCTGATATGCAATAAGTATTTATGTAATATACATATGAAATAAACTTGTTTTCATAGATCTTTATGACTCATTAATTTTTATGTTTATACTAGAGGCCTGATGCACGAAATGCATGCATTGTGGGGGAGGGGGGGCCCTCACAATCCAGGACCCCTCGCACTTAACCACTTGCTTACTCACTCTTAACCATCTGCCTGCTCGCTCCTTACTGCTTGGCTTGCCTCTGCTTAGTGCTGCCGCGGAGGCAGGAGAGGCTCCCGCCACCACTGCTGCTCTCGCCAGCTGTGAGCTCGGCTTCTGGCTGAGCAGCGCTCCCACTGTGGGAGCACACTGACCACCAGGGGGTAGCTCCTGCATTAAGCGTCTGCCCACTGGTGGTCAGTGCACGTCATAGCAACTGGTTGTTCTGGTCATTCCAGTCATTCCACCTTAATTGTCGTTGGGCTTTTATATATATATACTAGAGGCCCATTGCAGAAAGATTCCTGCAAGAATAGGGCTTCCTGCAGCTGTCTCCACCGACCTGCCTGCTTCCCTCCCTTTTCCGCTGCCCCGATTGCTTCTCCGCAGCTTTGCTCCCTTCTGCAGTGCTTGGCTTCCTTCTACGCTGTCTTCAGTCTTTGCTCTGCGCCTGGATATGCAAATTAATTGCCATCATGGTTGGGTTGATTTGCATACTCACTCCTGATTGACTGGTGGGCGTGGCTTGTGGGCATAGCGGAGGTACGGTCAATTTGCATTTTTTCTTTTATTAGATAGGACTAGAAGCCTGGTGCATGAAAAGTCATGCACTGGAGGGGGGGTCCCTCAGCCCAGCCTGCCCCCTCTCACAGTTTGGGAGCCCTCAGGGGAGGGAGGCGACCTGACAATCAAGGGAAGGCAACGCCCCATCACACCCCTGCTCCTGCCACTGCCGGCAGCGCAAGCCTAGGGTGGCCCTGGTTACCTGAGCCTCAGGCGGTCCTGGGCAGCTGGGTAGCCACCATCTGAGGTTTGCCTGCACCTCGGGCCAGCCCTGGGTGGCTGAGCAGCTGACATCTGAGGTTTGCCTGCACTTCGGGCATCGGCTGGGCAGCCGCTATCTGAGGCTTGCCTGCACCTCAGTGGCTGGGCAGCCACCATCTGAAGCTTGCCTGCACCTTGGGCCAGCTGTGGGTGGCTGGGGGGCTAAGGGGACTGGGGGACTCTGGAGGCAGGCGCGGGGCTGAGGGGACTGGGTGCTGCCATCTTGTGGCTGTGGGTACCGCCATCTTTGAGGGCGAGGCAGTAAATTAGCATGTTCCCTCCTTATTGGCTGTTGGTGCCACCATCTTTGTGGTGGCATGAGGGTCAATTAGCATGTTCCCTCTTTATTAGATAGGATATTAGTGGTTCAGTGCATGAAATTTGTGCACATTAAAAGGGAATTAATTAGAGGAAATATTTTAATATTGCTATTTGCCCTTTCTTTATAATTGAAATGTCAGAGATGAAAGAAAATTAGTAAAATGTATATGAAAATCTTCCTCCTGTCAGAGTCTGGGGTGCGCCACAGGACCCAGAGTCAAGTCCCCACCCACCCACGAGCTACTCGAAATTGCACAAGACCCAGACCCAGCCGGCCCCATCCCCATTGTGCGAGATTCAGACCTGGCCAGCCCCACCCCTGTCAAGCCCCGCCAGGTGGGGGGCACAGCCTCAGGTCCCCTAGCCCAGTGGGGGTGGGGAGTGCAGCCTCAGGTCCCTCGTCAAGCCCCACCAGGTGGCAGGCACAGCCTCAGGTCCCCCGTCAAGCCCTGCCAGGTGGGGGACGCAGCCTGAGGTCCTCCGGCCTGGTGCCAGGGCAGAGGGCGCAGCCTGAGGTCCCCTGGCCCGGTGCCGGGGTGGGGGTTTGTGGCCTGAGGTCCCCCCATCAAGCCCTGCCAGGTGGAAGGTGTGGCCTGAGGTCCCCCGGCCTGGCAACGGGGCAGGGGGCACAGCCTGAGGTCCCCCCTGCCTGACCTGGCACTACACAGCCTCAGGTCCCTGCTGATCGTTTGTTACGGCTCATTACAAGAACCCCACCTCTGCTGTGGGCACAACCATCTTGTGACGGCATTATGCGTGAGGGTCAATTTGCATATTACATCTTTATTATATAGGACTAGTGGCCCAGTGCACTAAATTTGTGCATGGAGGGGTGTCCCTCAGCCCGGCCTGCACCCTCTCCAATCTGGGACCCCTCAGGGGATGCGTGATCGGGCCTAAACCAGCAGTCAGGCATCCCTCTCACAATCTGGGACTGCTGGCTCCTAACCCCTCACCTGCCTGACAGCCTGATTTCCCCCTAACTGCTCCCCTGCTGGCCTGATCGACGCTTAACTGCTCCCCTGCTGGCCCGATCGCCCCCAACTGCCCTCCCCTGCTGGCCTGATCACCCCCAACTGCCCTGCCCTGCTGGCCCGGTCACTCCCAACTGTCCTCCCCTGCCAGCCCTATCACCCCCAACTGCCCTCCCCTGCCAGCCTGATCACCCCCAACTTCCCTCCCTTGCCGGCCTGATCACTCACAACTGCCCTCCCCTGCCGTGACCCGCCTCCTCCGCTGGGACCCACTTCCTCCGCACAAGGTGGCAGAGATGCTGGGACCGGCCTCCTCCCCGCCGCATGGAGCCGCGGAACCCCCAGGCCTCACTGCCAGGCCCCGCCTCTGCTATGTGGGCAGCCACCTTGTGGCGGCCATCTTGTGGCGACATTGTCCTGGAGGGCCACCTAGGCTTTTATTAGTATAGATTGATTTCTGACTCTAAGCTGAGTTAGTAGAGATATTCTGCAAGATAGGTTTATTTATGTGCCTTGAGAGATTTGGTTGGGTCTTTAAGAATCACAAATTTGAAAATGTATTTTTCAAGTTGCTGTGCAAGTTTTACATTGAGTCATTAAAAGGGAAAAATATTAAATAATTTGTTTGAATGAGAAAGAAAAATAGCCAAATGATGAAAAAATAAAGAAATCTTATTTTTAACCCCCAAACTCTAAGTCTAGAGTAAATTGCACAATTTTATGTAGAGTAGGACTAAATACACAAATCAGGATGAAATTATAAGTTTAAAAAAAGGAATGTGTGCTATTCAGAAGCTTTGACAAGTTGAGGACTTTGAGAAAATAATATAGGCCAAGCATCAGTTTTTATGTTCATTGTATTTCTGAAATGCACCAATAGCAACAGAATGGAAACTAGTCTCCAAGGCAAAGTAGACATGGCTAGCAATCTTATTTACAGATGGCAGGAACCAATTTAACAATGTCTTTTTAAAATTACTTATTTATAGGTCAGATGAAGAAAACCGAGAGAACAAAGCCCAATAATGTGCCTTAAATTAAGTATTAACTGAAAGTCACCTTTATTGTTTGGGTATGAATAAATCACACATATATATTACTAATAATGTGTTTGAGAACAAGAAGTGCTGCAGATATTCCTATTACGAGCGTGGGGAATAGAAAATGCAGGAAAAGTGGTGACAGAGACTACTAAGTTCACAAAAAATTCAATTTTTCGTCTTGTGCACTCAGCTACCCTATATTTCCCCAGCCTCCCTTAGAGTTGCATTAGGTCATGTGAATTCTGACCAATGAAATGTGGGTAGAATGATACATGTCCCTTGGTTACTTCTTAAAAGAAGCCTCCTGACAATTCTCCGACTCTTTTCTCTAGTCTTTCAATGAGAGGCAGAGAATACGGATGGCAGAGGACTCAAAGGCTCTATGGTAGGCACCTTCTTCATTGAGAAAGTCTTACTCTGAATAAACATCAGCTGATCTAAACCACGTGGTAAGTAATATGGTCAATTTATTCTTCCACAGTCTTCTTATTTTGTGGCAGATAGGTAACCATCTGTAGGCTGCTACACTTTTGAGTAGTACTAAAAATTAATTTAAAATCTTTTTTAAAAAGAGTAAGAGTTTAAAAGTGGCAGATATTAAGGAGTCATCCATAGTATTCTTCATTTTTTCATATTATAAACAGAAGTAACTTTTATATATGACCTCTTACATAAATCCTGGATATTTTGACTCTGAGTAAGTCTCACCCTGAAGGTTTCAGAAGTTGGAGAGGCAAGTTAGGATGAGACCTCTAAAACAAGGTGAAGAGTGTGGGTTTCATATTATATGAAAATGGAAATTAATAGATATCTACAAACATGGGATAATCTGATCACATGTAGGAAGCTATATCTGGTGGCAGAGTGAAGAAGAGATTTAGACGTTGCAAAGACTTGAGATGAAATGATCAAATATGCCTACTGGACATTGCTTGAGGAAAAAAGACAAGGGTCTGAGCTAGGTTTTAATAAAGTAAGAGGAAGCTGAGTTCTCAAGCCATTGTCCTTTTCATGAAAAACCCAAATGTCCTCATCTGTTGATTGGTTAAATATATTCAACAAGACTTTCTTCCATTTTCCCCCTTCTATTTTTATGGAAGGGGATGGCAATGTGGTTTATCCCTACATAATAGAAAGCCTCCTAGGAGAGAGAAGGTAGTTTTTCTCTAAGTGCAGGAGTGGAGAAGGGTACAATGACGATTGTGGTGATAATACATTTGTACAGACCTTTATAGTTTACAACTGTCTTTACCAACATTGCCTTATTTTCATCTCTCATCAATCTTACAGGATAAGTAGATTCTTAACTGTGTTGCCATTTTAGATGTGAGTAATTTCAAGTTTAGAAATTTCTAAGTGATTTACTCAAGATTATCCCACTAGTTAATGACAAATGCAGGACTTAAAATGATGTGTTCTGATTCCCAGTGCTGGTACAGTACAGGTAAAACACAGACACTCACAAAATATATCATCTGATCATTATCAAGAATGGAAAACACACACCCTCCACCTCACAATAAATGTAATCCCTTCCTCTAAATTGTAATATATAAATGGATTGCTGTATGGATTAATTTCACTTTTAAAAATTACCTTTTTCTACCACCTATATGAAAAACATCAGGCTGTCCAAACAGTTCATTTTGTGAAATACCGGCTGTTCACCTAGGACTGTAAATAGCTCAAATAATAAATACTGAACTGCTTTCCTGGTTCTTCCTCCAGAATGGATACAGAGAGTGCCTGTGATATGCTAATAGAGTTAAACAGCATCATGAATAATTCTCAGTGTCTGGGGAGCCTATAATATATTTATACTGCTTTTAACATTTTTCTCTGTATTACTTCTCTTATTCTTTGAAGTTACACATTTGTGAACAAAAAGCAACTTTATATTATCAATATCATTTCATAATTTTATAATTCTCACTGAATATATGGAAGATGATTTTGACAATGAAGAACATTAAGTAAGAAATATATATTATTTTGAAACCTTTCCACACATGTAGTCATAATAATGGAATTCTTGACCTAATTTTCTTTGGATTTTTTTTCTCTGTTTTGACTTTATTTGCACCTCTCAGTGAGTTTCTTATTCAGAAAATATTCAATCAGTGGGTTTCCAAGGAATAGCTAATATTTAGTACACAGGAGGACAAAAAATATCTCTCTAATCTACAAAAAAAAATAATATATCAAACAACATTTTGTTATTACGTTTCTTTGTAATGAGTTGCATGCTAATATAAGGGCAAGATTGCCTTGAAGAGTAAATTCAACCCCTGTTGAAGTTGAATATTGTTTTTTCTTTTAAAATTCTTATTGTCTCTTTGCAGATGGAATTAAGGTGGTAGACCTTCAAAAAGGGCAATTTCCCCAGATTTCCTTAGTGGGTCCAAGGTAATCACATAGGACCTAAAAGTGGAAGCGACTAGCAGAAGAGGTAGAGATGTAGATAGAAGAGTCATGAGACATTGAAGTAAGAGAATAACTCGATCCTCCACTGCTAGCCTTAGAGATGGAGGAAGAGGCCTTAGCCAAAGAATGTAATCAGCCTCTAAAAACTGGGGAAAACCCTCAGTGACAGCCAGCAAGGAAACTCAAACCTCAGTCTTACAGGCTCAAGGAACTAAATTATGCCAACAAACTGAATAAGTGAGGAAACAGATTATTCCTCAGAGCCTCCAGAAATGAATAGAGCCCTGCCAACATTTTAATTTTAGTGTGGTGAGAACCATATATGATTTATGACCTATGGAACTACAAGATAGTAATTTGTATTGCCGCGGCTGATCAGCAGCCCCTGAACGACAGATGAACAGATTACTCTGACATAGTCTCACTGTGGGGGAGAGGGCTAAGGGACGGCCTGGCCGAAGTGGCCAGGCAGCCTCGATTGCTTGCCTCATTAAGCCTTTATTGGAATTTTTATCTTTAGATACAATCAGTAGGGTGAGTAATCTTGGGAGGACACATGTGCTTACATTGTCCTCAAGGAGAGGGCATCCAGGGATTAAGCATAAGGATTCCAGTAAACACCCAGGGGTCTGCACGTACACAGACTTGTTTGAAAAGGTCAATGAATAATTAGGGGTGCTGCCTTCGGCACTCCCCTAAGTCTTCCCTAAATTGGAATTTCGATAAACAGGGCAGGTGGCCTTCCACACCCTTCCCTTTTCTCAGAATGTCCTCCTTACAAACTTTCCAAGCAAGTCTTGTGTGCTCCCCAACATTGTAATGCTTTAAAAAAAAATTCTTGATGTCTGATAATAATGTTAAAACATTGATTGTTATAAAAAGTGAATCAATACAGTGCAAAGATTTTAAATAGCAAAGCTAATTATCTCACTTCCCTCCATTACATTATCAGATAAACAAAACCTAAAGGACTTTGTCTCTAGCTGACCTACTCAGCAAAAAATATTAAAGTAAGATTTTAAAGTTGGAGGGAAATGTTAACAGATAAAAATTTAATTCTATTCACAGAAATAAAAAGAATTGTAATGCTTAATGTATGGGTAAATATAAAATGTTTTTCTCATTATTTAATTTAATCTAAAATAAAAGCTTGATTAGATGTCATCAAAATTTAAGACTTATGCATCAAAACCTACCATCAAAAAAGTGAAAAGATAACCTACACAATGTGAGAAAATATTTATAAATATATTTGATAAGGGTCTAGTATCTATAATAATAAAAGCATAATATGCAAATCGACTGAATGACCGATTAGCAGAACAACCATCCAGACGACCTTTCGGTCGACCATGCTATGACACCCACTGGTGCCAGGCCAACCAAGGTAGATACGATGTGATTGGTCAGAGGCCCGGCCATTGCCCCATGATCGCCCTGCAGAGGGAGACCCAGGCCACCAGCCGGCAGGGCGATCGATCAATCAGGGGACTCCACAATTGCCCCAAAGAGGGAGGCTCAGGCCACCAACCAGTGGGCTGCGGCGGGTGGGTGGGGCCTCCCTCTAGGGGGAAGGGGGGGTGATCCATCACAGAGCCCTGGCTGGGTAGGCAGGGCCTACCTCTTTGGGGCGATCGATCATGGGGCTCCCAGACTGTTAGAGGGCACAGGCTGGACTGAGGGACCCCCCCCCCCCCCAGTGCACGAACTGCGTGCACCGGGCCTCTAGTCTAGTATATATGAGGAAATCTTACAACTCAACAATATAAAGACAAAGAAACACATTTGAAGATGGGCAAGGAATTTTAATAGACTTTTCTACAAAGAACATATACATACGGCCTAGAAGCACATGATGCTCAACATCATTAATCATTAGGAAAATGCAAATCAAAACCACAGTGAGATGCCACTTCACACACATTAGAGTGGCTATAATAATTTTTTTAAAAGGAAAACAAATATTTATGCAAATGTGGAGAATGAACTATCATTCATTGCTGTTTAGGATGTAAAATGGTACAGCTACTACAGAAAACAGTTTGACAGTTCCTCAAAAAGTTTAAGTTGACCATAAAAAACAAATACTCCACTCCTCAGTATATATCCACGAGAACTGAAAAGATATGTTCACAAAAAACTTGAATATAGATATTCATAAGAGTGCTATTTATGATATGCAATAATTGGAAACACAAATGCCCATCAATTAGTACATAGATTTAAAAAATGTGTTATATCCATAAAATAAAATATTATTTAGCCACAAACAGAAATAAAATCTAGAAAAATCTAAGAGTCCACTAAAATATAATGAATAAACAAGATACCCATTGAACTATTGATACAATGGATTCCTACTCAGAAAGAATAAACTTGAGACATGCTACAATGTCAATAAACTGGAAACATTATACAAGTTCAAAAACCAGACACAAAAGGCTAAATGTAGTATGATTCCATTTAACTAAAATGTCCAGAATAAGCAAATCTATAGAGACAGAAAGGTTAGTGGTTTTCGGGGGGCAGTAGTTGATGAAACTATTTGGGAGATGAAACTGTTCTGGAATTAGATTGTGGCGATGGTTGCACAACAATGTAAACACACTTAAACCCACTGAATTGTATACCTTTTTTGCTTAAAAAAAAAAAAAAAGAATTCAGGAAATGTAAATAAGCTTTCAGTGAGTTCCTCATCTATAAAATGGGCAATAATATCATCTAACGGATAAAAGCTAATGTTAGATATTAACACTTAGCCAAAATAAGGATTTAATCACCCAACACCTCCCTGCCCCCTTCCCCTACACTAACGCAGGGCTCTTCTAGTCCTTCACATTTCTTTGATCTTCTTCCTGAATCAACATCCACCAGCAAAAGCACACATCCTTCCAAGGAAACAAATGCTCTTAGGACTTCTCCAGGAAAATATGTCTCCTAGAAAAGCCATTAGCCATGGAATGGTGAGGGGAGGGGACTCAGCACTCTCCATTTACTGTAAGAACATTGCAAGATGGCAGGGAGCCACATTTCTAATTTATTCTGTTTTGTCTTATTTGTGGCCAATTTTGAACTTTTTTTTTTTTTTTAAGGGAAGTCCCACTTACAACTCCCAGGCTGAGAAGGATTTTTAGGACATTTAGAAACAGATGTATTTAAACTTTGAGGCTTTTAAAATAGCCCATTATTTGCTTATCTTTGAGAAAAATCCATCATATCATAGAGTCTAGTATTAGTGCTCCATGAAAATATAATGTTCCATTATTAATAATCATCAGAGAAGTTTGTGTTTATTTAATCCAACCACTAGAATAGCATATTTGAAAAAGCAGTCTCAAAGTACATTTTTATTGAGTGCCATGGATGTGCCCATTATGGTACTAAGAGTATATGGATAATCAAAGAAATTATCATTTTTAGAAATCATTACAGGCACAGAAGAATACTACTAATCACATGCAAAAAAAAAAAAGTGCTAACACAATCCAGTGAGGATTGGTTGGACTATTCAAAATCATAGTGAGCCCTTCTTTTTTCTTGTTCCACATATTCCTGATGGGTGCTTGAAGTTCACTTAGCATAGGATCTCAAAATTAAATGATTATTGTTGGTCCTATTATATTTTTAAATTTTAGACACTCTCTACTCACCCAATGTAACTGGAGCCAATGATTTATATAAAGTTTAAAAAACAAACAAACACGCATTTCAAGCATGTAGGTAACCCAGATGAAAGTAAATTATTCATTTTAAAGCACATGAATAATTGGTCTAATTATTTAATTAAATAATCTTGAGGTAGCTTTTTCCACATGCGACCTTGCTCTTGAAGGCCTTGGTGCCTGGAAGGCTGGGGTTGGTGCTCATCAGGAAGGAAAGAAGGCGATGCTGCAAGGAAGGAACCCAAGGCATTTCTCCTTTAGGAGGGAGGTCAAACCAGAAGAATATTTCAGACAGTTGGTAACCTGGAGCCTTGGGCCACTCCAGGCGCACCCCTGCACGTCTTCGGAAAGCTCTGTGCAACTTCCTACCAACGTGGCCAGGAAGAAGCACAGCTGCTTCTGCTCTGGTCAGATGGGTCTCATTGGTAAGGAGAAGCAATGGCCATTTGTTCGATGATGCGTGACTCATTGGTGAACTTTACAGAAATAGTCTGAAAGGAAGAAGTTGGCCTTTCAGTTAATCAGCAGCCAATAAATTGGAGTAGAAATGGTTCCAAGATTTAGTCACTCCTGGATTCAATCTGGTTTCCAGTGATGGATGGGAGTGGAGATCTAGGCAGTGAGGAAACGGGAAATTTTCAGATGAAAAAGAAATAACTAATAACTACATCAACTCAGGGGTTTAAAAGGAGTTCTATAGCATCACTTTTCCTTGATTAACTCCTATTTTAAATTCCGAATTTAATCCCTTATAGATGGTCCCAGTAGAGAGTCCTTGCCCACTGAGGCAGGAGCCTTTCTGAGCAATGAAAGGAGGGTCTTCCAACAGGAATGTGATAGTATATTTTGGAGATGATCAAGGAAAGAGACAGGTTTTACTATTAAAGTAATAAATTCCCATATTGTTTAGCCCCATTACTTCACAATTTATGAGTCAATGTTTGTTCAGTCTTCTGAGTTCACAGGTTGAGAGTAAATAGAAATAATTAGCATTAAACGCCAAGTTTTGCAGTCCTCACCCTAAAGACTATACTTACAGAAACAGTCTTAAGCACCTCTCTGAAGGACCATTAACCAAACTGACCAAAGAGGATAATTCTATCTGAAATCACTATAATTCAACAATCACAGCATCATCTTGGTGTTGTCAAGGACCATGGGGTAGCACTGGAGCACGCTGTACTACATACAATTGCATTGTTCTTCCTTTCTTACCAAAGATGGGAGGAATTCACTGACCTGTATTAAGCCAGCTTCTGATTTGATAAAATGGGATAATAATAGCATTCTTTCAAAGTTGCTATGAGGATTAAGAATACTAATACATAAAATTCATAGCAAAGTACTAGCACATATTAGTTATAATAAACTGTACCTATTATAATGATAACAGGTGTCCCATAAAAAGACACTCCATTCCAGCTGTCTTTCTTCTCTCATTCTACATCTCCTTCTAAATGTGTAGGCTCTACACAATATTTCAGTTTATATTATTGCCTTGTATTTAATTTTTTATCTCTCTGAACATCTGAAGAATAATTGGGCTCCATTGATTTTTTTTTCTCACTCAGCTTCACTTCTCAATGGTATACATCTCTCCCTGATTCCATGATACGCATCCAATGGCCAACCCTACCCAATTCCTACATCTAGTTTAGAGTTGGGCAGTCAGGACATATCAGTGAAGAGTTTATGGATGAACTAGGGTATAAACTACACCTTAAAGGACAGGTACAGTTGAAATTAAAACTTAAGTGGTTTGGCTCAGTGGAGAGAGCATTGGCCTGTGGACTGAAGGGTCCCAGGTTCGATTCCAATCAAGGGCATGTACCTCGTTTGTGGACACATCCCCAATAGGAGGTGTGCAGGAGGCAGCTGATCGATGTTTCTCTCTCATCGATGTTTCTAACTCTCTATCCCTCTCCCTTCCTCTCTGTAAAAAAATCAATAAAATATATTAAAAAAAAACAAGAAAAAGAAATTAAAAAGGACCATAGATTTGTTTTTCAGAATTCCATAGAGACCACCAATTCTATTTTGCACTTGCTGTTACAGTGCCATTCTTTCTTACTTTAACATGTTGACACAGCATTTCAGTGTTCCAAGAATAGATGATGTCATTGTCAGGGACAAAAGGAGGTGACAATTTTTATTGATAACTGCCTGGATTGATTATTTCTTGATGATATGACAGCACCTGGATTTTATTGTTAGATTCAGAGACTCCTGTGCTGGTATAATCATGAGTAGAGTTCTTTTCAAATTGTGATTTGTGAAGATCAGAGTTCCAAGAAGATATCCCAGGACTCTTCCCAGTGATTCTGGAAGGTGAGGCCAAGTCTGGATGCATGCTGCTTGGCTGTAACCCAAGCATTCCACTTCCATTGCTTCATACTCAGTCCTAGATAAGATTTTTATGTACAAAATAAAAAATAATTGCAATTTGAAAACAAACCAAAAACAAACAAACAAACCCTTGGAGGCTATTTCACATATGAGGAACCACAATCTAGTCCATTAGCATGCTCAATATTATACTTTTAAAAAATCATTAACCATTTGAGTATTTAGCTCAGCAAATACTTAGTAACTGTCTACTCAGTGTGTGGTAAGGTCCTCAGACCTGAGGATGATACAAGGGGACAGTTCCTGCCCTTGAAGAGACCATCCAGGATAGTAATGACTGCTGGCTGTATGCTCAATAGCCCTCCCTTTCTTCTTCCTTTCTAGCAGAAGCACAATGTAAAGGCAAGAATCAACGTGACCAGTTAAAAGATAACCTGAAATAAGCCAGTCAAAGAAAGACAAGTATCACATGACCTCACTCATATCTAGTGAACAGAATAAACTAATGAACAAAATAGATCCAGAGACTTAGAAGCGTGGGACAGACTGACGAATCTCAGAGGGAAGAGGAGAGGGGGCAGGAAGAGATTAACCAAAGAATGTATATGCATATATGCATAACCCATGGACACAGACAATAATGTAGTGAAGGCCTGAGCGGGGGTGGGGGGGGGGAGACAGGGGCAGGGTGGAGAGGGTTAATGGGGAAGAAAAAAGGACATCTATAATACTTTCAACAACAAAGATAAATTGTTTTTAAATGAAGATTAAAAAAAATAATAACATTTCCCAGTCTTTTGGGGTAGCCAATAAAAAGTAAGCTAAAACGTTGGGTGAAACTTCTAGGAAAGTGCCTTAGAAGGGGAATAGGCAGAAAATGCACTCTATATCTATTTCAGTCTCTTTGTTCTTGCTGTTTTATATGCACATTTGATTGCTGGCATTATTCTGGATATGTGGCCACCGTAGGGATGGAACCATGTTCTAACTACACCATTTCAGAAAAACAGAAGGGTCCTAGGAACCTGATGATCTTAAAATGGCCACTCCAGACCAGGATTGCTCACTTCTGGATTTCCTTTACATAAGGTAAAAATAAACCTCCAACTTGTTTAATCCTCTGTTAATATTATTTTTTTAAAGTATTAGGCCAAACCTAGTCCTAATGAATACAGACAGGTAAGAAGCAAATTTAGGAGGATAAAAAATGAGGGTGGAGATATAATACATTAGGGAAGTATGAGGCTCAAAGAAACCCAGGCACTTGGGTTTGGGAAAGGTTTCTCAGATGTGATGTCTAAACTGAACCTTGTAAAATGAGTTGGAGTTAACCAAGCAAAGAGTATAGGAATGAGGTATCAGATGTGGAGCAGTGTGTGCAGAAGCCTATGGGGGTGGGTGTAGAGAGATGACCCAGAGTATTCTGGGAACTTAAAGTATTTCAGTGAAGGCAGAGCAAAGAGTGCATAGATGGGGAAGGGGTAAGACATGAGACGGGATCATAATGTATCTAGTTTGGCTGAAAAGGAAGGCCACTACAGGATTTTAAGCAGGGGAGTAACATGATAATATTTAGATTTAGACATATCATTCTAAATTGAAGTGATGGAAAACCAATTAGGAGGCTGTTATAATAATACTGACACAAGGTAGAGCAAAAAGAAATTTAAGAAGGGAAAATTTTGGAATGTAGTTATTGATCAAATTAGAAGGAGAAGAGGAGTCTGTGAGGAAGAAGGAAGAATCCAGGTTGATGTCTGGGTCCCTGGGTGGATAATTTCATTTGCTGATATAAAGAAACCAGGAAGAGGAGCAGGCTTGCTGCGTTCAAAGGTCACCAAAAGTTGACTTAGATCTGCATATGGGACCACTTGTAAATGCCAATCATGAAAGGTAAGCCTTCTGAGCCTGCTAGCTCATTCTTCCAACGATTTAGTTTATTTCCTCTTATTTCATCCTATTTTGCAGGGTCTAGCCACTGATCTTCATATGGTATACAGCATAAGGGATGATTTTCTAAATCTAAATATGTTTCATCCTTTAACATAAAGCATATGTCCAAATTTGTCCAGAATGAAAGGCATATGATACAATTGAGGAGGACACATGTTTCAATAACAATATGCTCTTCCTTGACCCCAACCTTTTTTCTTTCTTCTAGTTGGAGATCAGAAAACCCAAAGAAGACTTTGTATAGCAGGGACACATTCGTCTAATTGTCCAAACCTCATACCACATCTTCTGCTTAATATTTACCCACTTTCTCTGAAACATAGTACATTCTTTTATATTTGAGTGCTTGTTAGGGAGACTTAGCTTAACCCTAGTCATGGTAATGAGATCAGATTCAAAAAGAAACTTCTTGTGGAGTCTATTGCTAAGGCAGAACCAGACAAGATTACTTTGTATAGGCACAAAATGAATAATAAGGATGGTCACTAACTAACAGTAGGTAAGCCAAACAACTAGTATATCTACATTTTGGGACCCAAGGAAAGCAGATAATCAAGCAAATAAAGAGGAATCTTCATATATTTTGCTTTTTTTGCTAATTTCTTCAACAACTATGTGTTAAGCACCTATTATATTCTCATAAAGCTGAGAATGTAGTAACTCTGACAGACAAACACATGGATAAATATGTAATTACAAATTAGAACAAGTTCTCTGAAAGCAATGTCAAGTGTAATAGACTGTAAGAGAGGGGCCTGATTTAGATTGAGGAGGGGCCGTGTAACCATGAGAGTTTAGCTGCAGACAGCAGAATCTATGTTAGGCAGTGAAACTGAAAGGTATTCATTGCAGAGTATTAAGTGGCTTTCAGAATGAGTGGTAAAGCCACAGATCCTAGAATAAACTGCCATGAGCAATTCCTCAAGCCACCATACCACAGAACTGGACCGCAGGAGGAGCTATTCCTGCTGCCAGAATAACAGGGCTGCTCCTCTTGCTGCTGACCCCAGAGCCACATCCCCTCTACTGAGATCTGCACCTTTGAAATGAAGGCCTCTCACTTTGCTTTTCTCTCCAGCCAACTCCGTTCTGAAGCCTTTTATGAGAGCTTCCATTTGGTAAACATAAATCACATTCAGAACTCGGACAGCAAGGGGTTGTGGGTAATACAATTTTGCGCTTCTCAGTTCCTCAGTTCAGGAGGCCGCACCAAAGAAGGTTGGAAGAGGCAACGAACTAGGGAACCACAGTATCTGCCACAGGTATAAGGGAAGGCCTTCCTGAGGAAAGGAGTGAGACTTGAGGGAAGAGTGCTTGGCCAGATGAAGAGAGGGAAGAAAATAATCACAGATAGAGAGATCAGCATTCATGCAGGCCCAGAGGTAGGACATACTTGACCCAGCTAGACCTTAAACGAAGCCAGTGGGTCCTGGCCTGGTGGCTCAGTGGGTTGGAGCATCCCCCCATGCACCAAAGGGTTGCAGGTTCTAGTCCCCATCAGGGCACATATCCAGGTTGCAAGTTCCATCCTAGGTCAGGGTGCTTACAAAAGTCAACCTATCAGTGTTTCTCTCTGGCATGTATGTTTCTCTTTCTCCCTTCCTCTCTCTCTAAAAAATGTCCTCAGGTGAGGATTAAACAAAGAAGAAGAAGAGCCAATGAGTGTGGAGATCAGTGGTGTTAAGAGGAAGTCATGGAGGCTGACCCAGGCCAGGTCGTGCAGGACCTCACAGGCCATGTTAACTATTTTAATAATGTAAAATATAAATTTAACAATTTTCATTTTCTCCTAAGTCACACTGAAAGCTATTTAAAGGTTTTAGCTGAGGATTCCTGTGGTTATGTTATATTTTTAAAGCCAACTGGCAGCTGTATGTAGAGTGGGTTCTACAGGGGATCAAGATTAAAGATGAGAGGGCTGTTGGGTAAGGTGACCAGATTTTAACATTGGTAAAGCGGGACATCATTGACCAGGGAAGCGGGGAGGGGTTCTTTTTTCTTTTTAATATATTTTATTGATTTTTTACAGAGAGGAAGAGAGAGGGATAGAGAGTTAGAAACATCGATGAGAGAGAAACATCGATCAGCTGCCTCTTGCACACCCCCTACTGGGGATGTGCCGGCAACCAAGGTACATGACCTTGATCAGAATCCAACCTGGGACCCTTGAGTCCACAAGCCGATGCTCTATCCACTGAGCCAAACCGGTTTCGGCCCGGTGGGGGGGTGGAGGGGGGGTTCTTGATTAAAAATTTGGTCTATATTGTAATCGCTTTTGTTTTTTTTAATAAAAGGAAATTCACTTTTTAGATCATCGTTGAATTTGCATCCTCTTTTCTTACTCATTATGTTAAAAATCTAAAAAAAATAATTTAAAATTATATTATAAATTATATACATATTGCTTAAAAACACAGTAAGTAGGTACATAATTACATGAACATATTTTATTGTTAGTTTATAAATTAAATTAATTTGATTGTTATAAAGTAACTATATTTTAAAAATTATTTTAATCCCATATTTCTTTCTAAATGATAACAATACTAACTTGTATTATTTTTCATCTGAATTTGCTGTAACGTAAGTCTTAAGTGTCACTTTCAAGGCCAGCGCTAGACTTTTTGCCGCCACTATAAAATATAAATAATATGAGTACTGTCTGCTAAATTCAAGAAAATTTATGTATTTATGAAATAAATAAATAAATTACTTGCCTAAATTATCTGAATAGCTGATTTGTAATGACATCACTTGTTTAACTAGCTTACTAGCACGCAGTACGATGTGGATCGTCTGAGAGACAGTTACAAAATGTTTTCGTCATTGCCAATCCCCAAAAAATGCCATTTTTCATTAAGTCCAAACAATGGTGGTCGAATTCTAACAACTGATCAACAATGCGAACTTTGATAAGCAATTCTCGATAATCAGTTCTCAGCAATTATTTGTTATTATTAAAGTTTAACATTATAAAATTAACAAAAATAATGTAAAACTCATATCCTGGCTAAATAGCCACATGGCCGCCGAAAACCGTATATTCCCTTTCCTTTCTCCCGCCGTTCCCTAGCTTGTGGTGCATTCTTTCCAAAAAATCGGGACTTTTTTAAAACGCCGCGGGACGCGGGACAAATTGTTAAAAATCGGGACTGTCCCGCCAAAAGCGGGACGTCTGGTCACCTTACTGTTGGGGGGCTCCTGCTGTAGACCCGTGATGGTGATGGAGGAGACAAAAGGAAGTGAAATGATTCACAGCATCACCTCCAAGAGGAGAGAAGCAACAGGACTTGGAGGAAATAGGGAGGAATCATGCAATGTGCTAGGATTTACTAGACATAAAAACGAAGAGTTACTGCTATACAATAGAAAAGCATTCCCCACTCCCCAAAATGGTAATTTTTATATCAGCATTACTAAAAAAGAATGAAAGTATAAACACAACTCATTCATTCATTACTTGGCTAGATTCTCAGTGTTTGCCATTTGTTTATCAGGCGTTATCAACTCTGTGTGGTCTTTTCTTTAGTTCACCCTTTGTGGTGGTGTTGTTTTCTATATGTGTGAGTTTACTACAAACAAAAATTAATTATTATATCCTGTGTAATAACCTTTGCACTCAGAACTACTCTAGGCCTCCAGTTTTATGGTTCTATGCAGGTGCTAAAAAAGAAGGGGAAAATGATAGAAAGAATGAAAACAGCTGGGGTAAGTGTGAAAGACGGAGGAAAGACTTCAGGTGGTAGAGGAAACAGGGAACTGGGGAAATCAACAGAAAACAGATGAGAAAGATCACCTAAGAAGTGTTCAAGAGGCAGGGCTCAGTTTTAAAAAGGGGAGCAAGGCCAAATTTAAATGAATACATTTCACGCACCAATGCATGGTATTTCTATTCAAGATTGTGTGTCTGCATTTTAACTTACATAAGAAGCATTTCCTATGCCTGAGCACCTCTTTGTGAGGAAGTGGTGTAGGCTATTTTACTGCAATGTGAGCAAGAAAATAGGGAATTGGATATCATACCACAAGATGCCACCTTTAAGGTGAGGAAGGAGAGGAGACTAATATGAAAATGCAGAAAATGCAGGCAAGAGATGAGAAAACAGAAGCAATACGAAGGCGATAATGGACTTAGGAGGAAAGTAAAAATCTGACAATTTCCAAATTTATCTCTTCTACCCCTTCATTGATTATTCTTTACTTGAAATCCTACGATCTGGCTGCTTCTCTCCATTCTTCTGAAACTATTTTCTACTCTGGTGACCTCTTAATTTCTTAATAGAAAAAACTTTTTTCTAATTATTTTCTGTCTTTTCCATTTTAAAATGTAGTTATATAGATGTATCTCTTTTCCCCCTAAATTTAAATACTTCACTATTTTACTGATTATAAAAGTAATACATATGGATGGAACTGGAGAGCATTGTGCTAAGTGAAATAAGCCAGTCAGAGAAAGATAAATATCACATAATCTCACTCATTTATGGAATATAATGAACAACATAAACTGATGAACAAAAACAGATCCAGAGACAGAGAAGCATCGATCAGAGTGTCAAACCTCAGAGGGAAGGTAGGGGCAGGTGGGGGTAAGGGGCAGAGATCAACCAAAGGACTTGTATGCAAGCATATAATCCTAACCAATGGACACAGACACCAGGGGAGTGAGGGCATGAGTGGGAGGGGTGGTGGAAGCAATGGGGTGATAAGGACACATATGTCATACCTTAATCAATAAAGAAAAATTTTTTTAAAAATTTTGCTTTATCTTCCAAAATATTTTTTCCAAGAAAATAAGATTTAAAAACTTAAGTTGTGCTAATATAAATGTATTTAATGATGTAATAAAAGTAAAATTTTAATACCAATTTTTTAAAAAGTAATACATATTATTTGTAAAAAAAAATCAAATAATACAAAGAGGAAATAAAAATCACTCCAGCCTTAACCGGTTTGGCTCAGTGGATAGAGCATCGGCCTGTGGACTAAAGAGTCCCAGGTTCGATTCCGGTCAAGGGCATGTACCTTGGTTGCGGGCTCATACCCAGTAGGAGGTGTGCAGGAGGCAGCTGATCGATGTTTCTCTCTCATCGATGTTTCTAACTCTTTATCCCTCTCCCTTCCTCTCTGTAAAAAATCAATAAAATATATATTTTTTAAAATCACTCCAAAATTCACAGTTCAAGGCAAACAAACAAACAAAACAAACAAACAAAAAACAACAACAACAAAAACACTGCACACTATGAGATGAATGTGCTTCCCAATGTTTTTTCCTTTCATGGATATGCACTCACACATAGAGAAGTATATGCAGTTTTATGTAAATGCACAGTACATTCTGTTTTTTCTAACCTGCTTTTTTTCACTCAATTATGTCAATAAAGATTTACATCATTGACTTTAATGATAGTGTGGCTTTCATTTTCTTCTCTTAATAAACATTTTGTTTCCTTCTTTTTTACTAAAATGTTTTAGGACATAAAGAAAGGGGGAAATCTGAATTCTTTGAAGCTATCAGAATACTGATGTCAAAACCAGCAGAGCACACCAAGGTAAAATCACGCCCTCCTCATTTGTGAGTGTTGATGTACTTGCACGATTATTTTCTTGGTTTTATCCATACTAGTTGGATCAGTATACTAAAAAGATGTGTTTTACATTCCGATAAATATTATAAATGCTGTTAGAAAAGTTGCTTAAATGGATATTTCAACTAAAATGCTTACCAAAATCTTATAAATACAGTTTTGCCATGTGTTTCACTCTTCAAAATACTCATTGCTATTTTCATTTCTATGAAGACTGACTGATAAAGTGGAATATCCTTTCAAGTGTTCACTGGCCATTTATATTTTTCCCATCTGAAATGCCTTTCAACTCCATTTCCCCTTTTCCTATCATGATAGGTATATTTTAAAATTTAATTTTACTCTATTAAAATGTGTGAAATTAGCACTCCATCTGATACTGGTATATGTTGCAAATGTTATTCCTAGTTCTTGAGGTTATCATCATCAAACTCATTTATTGTATTTCTGCAGGTCAAAAGTTCTCTGTTCTCATTTAGTCACAATCTATTCATCGTTTCCTTTATGTTTTTCTTTTCTCTCTCTTTTTTCTTTTTTCTTTATTTAGTGTGTGTGTGTGTGTGTGTGTGTGTGCAATATGCTTGGAAACTTAGAAGGAACTTCCTCAACTAGATACTACACAAATTTTGACTTACACATCATTCTAATAATTTAAGGATTTAATTTCCTACAAATATTAGGTCAATCTAGAATTTGTTTTGGATATTTTATTTTTCTGATCGGCTACTCAGTTATCATATCATCATTGTTGTTGTTTTTTTGCAAAAAAAAAGTCCTCCCCCTGCACCTGACTTTAGATGTCATATTTATCATACTAAATTTTCATGGATGTGGGTTTATTTCATGGTATCTCTGGTCTTTTCTATTAATGCCAGTCTATTCCTACACCATACAGTTATTTTACAACTGTTGTTTTATAATATATTTTCCTATATGAAAGCATATATCCTATTACTTCTCTTTTTCACTAGAATTCCCTGGTTATTTTTCACTTTTATACTTCCAGTTAAAATTTAGAACCATTTTTTTATCAAATTAAGAAAAAATCCTGTTGGTGTTTCAATTGGGATTTAATATATGTACACATTATTTTAAGAAAATTGACATTTAAAAATATTTAGTGTTAAATGTAAGGCAAAGAATTATCTTTCATTTATATAAGTCTTTTGTCATGGTCCTTGGTAGTTTTTGAGTTTTCCTTATAGTAGTCCTACAAATTTCTTTTTAAATTTATTATTATAAAGATATTTTATATTTTGGTTTTTCAACATTATAAATTATATCCTTATCTGTATTATATTTTCTAATTATTTATTATCTTATATAATAAAAACCTAATATGCAAATCGACCGAACGACAGAACAACAGTCGCTATGATGCACACTGACCACCAGGAGGCATATGCTCAATGCAGGAGCTATCCCCAGCCCACAGGCCCTGGCCAGCCAAGGCAGGTGCCAGCAGTGGCCCCCCGATCACCCCGCCAGTTGCCCTGCAGAGGGAGGCGACCGGTGGCGGCAGCGGGGGGCAGGGCTGGCAAGCGGGTGGTGCCCAGCCGGCCAAGGTGGGTGCCAGCGGGGGCCCTCTGATCACCCCGCTAGTTGCCCCAAAGATAGGCCCTGATCACCGGCCAGGCCTAGGGACCCTACCTGTGCACAAATTTTGTGCACTGGACCTCTAGTTTATAAAGAAATCTATATTTTTATATGTGAATTTTTTCATTGGCCACATTTATAAACTCCTATTATTCTTCATGGTTTTCGGTGTTTTCCTGAAAACTCCACACAGATGATATTATCTAAAAAATGATAATTTTGCTCGGCTGGTGTGGCTCTATGGTTGAGCATCAACCTATGAACCAGGAGGTCACGGTTCGATTCCTGGTCAGGGCACATGCCCAGGTTGTGGGCTCGATCCCCAGGGGAACATGAAGGAGGCAGCCAATCAATTATTATTTCTCATCATTGATGTTTCTACCTCTCTCCCTCTCCCTTACTCTCTGAAATCAATAAAAACATATATTTTTTTTAAATGGTCATTTTTACCTCTTTAATTTTTAATATCAAGTATTGTATTTTATTCTATTATCTTATTGCAGTGGCTAGCATGACAATGATGCTTTTTATCTTAATGGAACTTTTCTAGCACAGAAATTTAAAACTAATAATGAGGGAAAGTATTCCAAAGCATATTAATAGGTATGCTGAGAAAAAAGGTCTCAGATTTATTAGATTGTTCATTATATAATGTTATTTTATATAGTGTCTCAGAGCTTTTATTGTTTTTTAACATTTTATGAACTTTTAAGGACATTTTTAATGGAGAAATTCCTAAGTTTATTTTACCATTTCTCAGAGTTAGCCTTCTGAAATACAGTTAAGCCCAACACAGATTTTTAGTTTTATGTAAAAAATATATACTGTGTGTGTGTGTGTGTGTGTGTGTGTGTGTGTGTGTGTTACAATCCATATAATCCTTTTTAAAAAATCAGAAATGAACAGTGAGTTTATGGTTTTCTTGGGAAATCTACAGGGACAATTATGTTTCCTGTTTTGCTCATTATAATACCAGTCATTTATAGCAACAGGTAGTCTAATATGAATTGCTTAGCATTTTTAAAATGAGTCTTAGTTGATAATGAATTTATAAGACTTCCCATGTTTTTTTTGGATTCTAATTGCTAACATTTTATTTAGGATACTTACTTGAATATTTATTAGTGGTGCTGGACTAATTTTGACCCTTTTTTGTTCTCATTGAAACATTGTTTTTTTTCGCTTTGCTGACTTCATTTAAAACACATGAAGATTGCTTTCTTTCCTTATGCTCTGGCACAGTTTAAGTCATGTAGAAATTATCTGTTGCTTGGAGCTATGAAAGAAATTCAAGGACAGAAATTAGAGGATTATTACTATACTAGAGGCCAGGTGCACAAAATTCGTACACTCGGTGGGGGAGGGGTCCCTCAGCCCAACCTGCACCCTCTCACAGGCCAGGAGCCCTCAAGGGTTGTCCAACTGATGACAGTCAAACATCCTTAGCACTGCCATGGAGGCAGGAGAGGCTCCCGCCATCCATGAGCCCCGCTTCTGGTTGAGCAGCACTCCCCCTGTGGGAGTGCACTGACCACCAGGGGGCAGCTCCTGCATTAAGCATCTGCCCCCTGGTGGTCAATGCATGTCATAACGACTGGTCGTTCCACTGTTCAGTTGTTAGCCTTTTATTACATAGGATTAGAGGCCCGGTGCATGAAATTCATGCACGGGGGTAAGGGGTTGTCCCTCTGCCAAGCCTGCACCCTCTCCAATCTGGGACCCCTCGAGGGATGTGACTGCCCATTTAGGCCCAATCCAGGCTGTTGGACATCCCTCTCAAAATCCAGGACTGCTGGCTCCCAACTGCTCGTCTGCCTGTCTTCCTGATTGCCCCTAACTGCTTCTGCCTGCCAGCCTGATCACCCCCTAACCACTCCCCTGCCAGCCTGATTGATGCCTAACTGCTACCCTGACAGCCTGTTTGCCCCTAACTGCCCTCCCCTGCAGGCCTGGTCACCCCTAACTGCCCTCCCTGCAGGCCTGGTCCCTCCCAACTGCTCTCCTCTGCAGGCCTGGGTCCCCCCCAACTGCCCTTCCCTGCAGGTCCGGTCACCCCCAACTTCCCTCCTCTGCCAGCCTGGTCACCCCTAACTGTCCTCCCCTGCAGGTCTGGTCACCCCTAACACCCTCCCCTGCAGGCCTGGTGCCCCCCCCCAATTGCCCTTCCCTGCAGGCCCGGTCACCCCCAACTTCCCTCCTCTGCCGGCCTGGTCACCCCTAACTGCCCTCCCCTGCAGGCTTGATCGCCTCCAACTGCCCTCCCTTGCAGGCCTGGTCCCTCCCAACTGCCCTCCCCTGCTGGCCATCTTGTGGTGGCCATCTGTGTCCACATCGGGGCAGGATCTTTGACCACATGGAGGCAGACATATTGTGTGTTGGAGTGATGGTCAATCTGCATATTACTCTTTTATTAGATAGGATAGAGGCCTGGTGCATGGGTGGGGGCCAGCTGGTTTGCCCTGAAGGGTGTCCTAGATCAGGGTGGGGGTTCCCTTGGGGTATGGGGTGGCCTGGGCGAGGAGCCTGTGGTGGTTTGCAGTCTAGCCACGCCCCCTGGAAACCCAAGCGGAGGCCCTGATATCTGGGATTTATTTATCTTCTATAATTGAAACTTTGTAGCCTGGAGCGGAGCCAAGCCTTCTGCACGCTCCCTGGTGGCAGCCATTTCTGTTGGGATTTATTTATTTTCTACAATTGAAACTTTGTAGCCTTAAGTGGAGGCCAAGGCAGGCCAGAGCTGCAGAAACTTGGCTTCCTCCATCTCCAGGGGCAACCCTAGCCTCCTGCTCTCTCCAGCTTCGTGGCAGTCGCCATTTTTGTTGGGATTTATTTATCTTCTATCATTGAAACTTTGTAGCCTTGAGTGGAGGCCTAGGCCAGCAAGGGCAGGTGGAAAGCTTGGCTTCCTCCATCACCAGGGAAACTCAAGCCTCCCTCCTGCTCTCTCCGTGGCCTCAGCCATCTTGGTTGGGTTTATTTGCATATTCTTTCCTGATTGGTTGGTGGGTGTGGCTTGTGGGCGTGGCTTGTGGGTGTAGCAGAGATATGGTCAATTTGCATATTACTCTTTTATTAGATAGGATAACACTTTTTCTCAAGTCAAGTTTCATATTTTCCTAGAAATTTGTATTCTTTGGCTAACTTTTCTCACTTATATGTTGTATAAAGTGTATTATTTTCATTTTTTAATATCTTTTCTTTATAACTTTGTTTACTTATTTTTGGTTTAGCCCATGATTTATGTATTTACTGGCATTTCCAATAAACTACTCTCAGATTTATCATTTCATGCACTTTAACCTTCTTTTTTGGTATTGGATTCTTATAATGCTTTTCTTATATCAATTTTATTGATCATTTTCTATATTTGAGTTGAATAGTTTGTTTATTTGCTCTTATTTAGTAATAAAAATTTTTAAGGCTATGATTTTCCTATATGTATTTTTGATTCATTATATGTAGTATGTAGGTTGTTAACAATATTTTTTCTTTTTATCTCTTTTGTTGACCCATGAATTCTTTAGAAAATACTTTTAAAATTTTCAAGAGGGGGGTTATTTATTTTAATTTTCAAATTTATTTCTAATCTTATTGCACTATATACTAAAAAATATTGTCTCTACTATTTTACATGTTAGAATTTGTTAACATTTTTTATTCCTAATACATAGATAACTTATGTAGATGTTTCATGAGCCTTTGGGAAAAAATATATTCTTTTATGCAGTGATACAGTTAACTATCCTTATTAGTCATAACCTCATCTTCTTTATATTTTCATTTATATTTTTCTTGGTCTGTGAAAAATTGTGATGTGTTTTAAACTTCTTCCTTTGATGTGTATCACTTTATTCTTCATTATATTTTATATTGTCATTTATTTTTTATTTTATATCCCTCAATTAAATTTTATTCCATTATTTTCTCTCTTAATAAATGGTAAGATCACAAACCTAGTTACTCAAACCAAAAATCAGTGGTTTCCTCATCCAATCCAACAATAAGTCTTGTTAACTTTACCTCCACACAATTTTCAAATCTATCCACCTCCCACTCTTTCCACAAATATGGACCTAGTCCAAGCCAGTTATGTCTTGCCTGAATTACTGAAATCAATTCAAAAGTCATCTCATGCCATTCTTTACTTTTACATGGAAGTCAGAATGAACTCCCCTGTTCCTCTGCCTAAAATGTCCCAAGAGCTTTCCATTCCAACCTCACTTGAAATAAATCTATACTTTTAGCTCTGTTTTCAGAGTATATGACTGGTCTTGCTCCTTCCCTTTCCTTGAGCCACTGGCTTTCTCTCTCTTCCTCTTACAAGATAAGCTTATTCATATAATATAGTGTATCTGTGCTAATCATTCACAACGTTCCAAAATGATCTTCTTCCTGTTTTGTGCATAGAGGTTTCCTTCTTGTTATTCAGATTTTAGCTGAAATAGCAATGTCCCCAAAAAATCTTTGATCTGATAGACACTTATTATATCACCTTATTTTACTTCTCTCTATATTGGTTATTTTGTTAATATCTTTCTGCATTCCATTAGAAGTTTTTTGAGAGCAGAAATATTGGCTCTCTTTTGAAATTGCCCAGTAACAGAAAAGTGCTAAATTTGTGGGATGGATAAAAAAATAAATTCAGTGCAAAAAATAAATGACAATTACATTTTTATTTTGGAGTTTAATAATAATCAATAAAGCTAACTCTCCATTTTAATGCTTTTTGCCTTGAATTCAAGTTTGTCTGATTTTATCATAAGGATATCAGCTTCTGCACAGAATAGAATAAAAGGAATGGGGATTTATCTTCCACATTATGCAATTAGAAAGCTGCTGGGAACCAATTCCAGCATGTAATAATTATAAGAGTTTCACCAAAAGATTGGTGAAGCTTGGGCAGCTCAACAAGGGTGAGCCACATATGTAATTTACCTGTTGGAAACGGCTAAATGGCACTTCCCCCAAACCTGAATAAGATTGTTAACTGCCAGACAACTCAGGGCATTTTATTGCCTCCAGTTAGCCAAACACTTGAACAGCTGTAGGCTATTCCCCAAACTGATAATGCTTCTGTATACCCTTTGAAACCTTATCCTTTGAAGTGTATATCTCCACCTTGCTTTAGGACAAAAATTGTGTTAAATAAATAGCACGAGGTCCTTAGACAAGGTGAGTCTTCAGTTCCTTTAGCTGAAGATCCTCTGACCCCCAATGCCTTTCAAAATTATCTTTTGTCTTTGGACTCCTTCTTAATCATCTGCACACAGCCCCTTTCTCCAGAATGCTGAACCCTTTGTAATGCCGGGACAAGTACCCTGGCAGAAAGCCATTTAAATATATGAACCAATAGTTTTCAGACACTGAACAACAGACAACACAAGACAATGATTTGTAAGAAAAAAATGGAAACAAGTAAATTTGACCTGTAAGTACTCCAGCTTAGAGCAAGTTTCTGGACAGTAACAGAAAGATGACCCAGTGCCCAGCTGTCTAGCAACAGAGTTTGAAGTTCAGGAAAGCCAAGATAAATAGAATTTGCAGGGAGAAAAGACATGCACAAATTTCAAACACACTTGGGAAATTTGTAGGCATAAGGTTATATTTACAAGAGTCCCCCCTCCCCCGTCCCCTCCCCGCTCTGTTATCAGTAAATTTAGCCAAAAGAACTAAAATAAAAATAATGATTAAAACAACAACAACAAAAAAAAACAGCAACAAAAACTATCTACCTGGTATGCTGACCTTTAGAAAGTCCTTAACCTCGTACTATAAATCCAATGATTAACAACACACAAGTTCAATCTAATTTATATAGCACACTAGTTTTTCAACACAATGCAACAAAGAGAGTCTGGGAGATCTGCTGAAGGGTCCCCTCAAGTTTTTATTTTGGCTCATTGTTGATTTGCCCCTGTGTATAAGGAAAAAGCCCACGGTTTAGGAATGAACCACTGGGAAATAATAAGCAGAACAATCCCCAGAGATCACACAGGGTTAAGCTTAGTTGTGGTCCAACCAGCCAGAGTGGAAGCACCTCCTAATACACAGAGCATTTGTCAGTTCATGAGAGCATTGTCTCAATGGTGAGGCCAAATTAGCCCTAGACCTGTCCAGGACCTGCAAGATTTGAAAGGATAAACTTGTTTCCAAGTAACTTACTGAGTCCCAAAGAAAGAGCCCCAAAATATTTAAAGGAATGCAAAAAAATTTTTTAATGATGTTAAAAATAAGATTGAGCACAGAAAATTGAAAGGAAACAATACCCAGCATCCAATCAAAACTTAACAGGCATGCAAAGAGGCAAAAACATGTGCCCCATAATCAGGAGAGGGGGAAGAAAATTGAAACAGACCCAAAATGACACAAATGATAAAATTAAATAACAGCATAAAGCAGATATTTTTAAAATTCCCCATATGTTCAAGAAGGTAGAGAAAAGCATGAACATGATTAAGTGGAGGATAAAAAAGGCCCAATTAAAAACTGTAAAGATGAAAATATAAATTAGAGATTAGACACTGCAGAAGGAAAACTGAGGAACTTGAAGACTCAGTAATAGAAACTACCAAAATGAAACAGAGAAAAAAGACTCAACAAAAATGAGTGCCGCAATGATCTGTAGGTCAATATTATACAGCCCAGCATATGTGTATTTTTAGTCCTGGGAATAAAATAAAAATATTTGGTAAAATAATAGACCAATTTTTGAAATTTGATGAAAACTGCAAACCCATGATGCAAGAATCTCAATGAACAAACAGAAGAAATGTGAAAAACATGACATTAGGCACATCATAAGCTTATTTGTTTCTACAATATCTTTCTTTCCTTTAATTACTAATGACATTTGTTGCACTGTGTTGAGAAACTAGTGTGCTGTATAAATTAGATTGAACTTGTGTTTTCATAATTATTGGATTTGAAACAAGGTTAAGGTCTTTCTAAAGGTCAGCAGAGTGTTTCTGTTGCTGTTGGTTTTTTATCGTTATTTTGATTTTAGTTCTTTTGGCTAACTTTACTGATAACAGGGAGGGGAACTCTTGTAAATATGACCTTATGCCTACAAATTTCCTACATGTGTTTGAAAGAATAAATATTTTGGAGAGAATTTGGCAATAACAAATAAAGAAAAAGAATGAGACCATGTCCCCCTAATATGTGACTAAATAAAGAAGAAAATAAGAAAGTTAAGCACAAAAGCTATCTGATATAATAAAACCCTAATATGCAAATTAACTGAACGGTGGAACAACTGATGGAATGACCAGTCACTATGACATGCTTTGACCACCAGGGGCAGACGCTCAATGCAGGAGCTTCCCCTGGTGGTCAGTGCACTCCCACAGGGGGAGTGCTGCTCAGCCAGAAGCTGGGCTCACGGCTGATGAGCACAGCAGCAGTGGCAGGAGCCTCTCCCACCTCTGCTTCAGGCAGGCAGTAAGGAGCAAGGAGTCCCAGACTGTGAGAACCCCAGACTGCGAGAGGGATGTCTAACTGCCAGCTTAGGCTGGATTCCCAGGGGGACTGGGCCTAAGCCAACAGGTGGACATCCCCTGAGGGGTCCCAGACTGCAAGAGGGTGCAGGCTGGGCTGAGGGGACGCCCCCCACCCCGGTGCACAAATTTTGTGCACCGGGCCTCTAGTTTTTTTAATAAGTATTACTATAATTTCCGTCTTTTTAAAAAATATATTTTTATTGATTTCAGAGAGAGGAAGGGAGAGGAAGAGAGAGATAGAAACATCAATGATGAGAGAGAACCATCAATTGTTTGCCTACTGCATGCTTCCCATTGAGGATCGACCCTGCAACCCAGGCATTTGCCCTGTCTGGGAATTGAACCATGACCTCCTGCTTCACACCGGCTGGGCACAGAATTATTTTTAAATGAATGGGTTCAAATTTTCTGTTAGTGAGTTTGAGATGAAAATAAGATATTGAACTAGAAATTTCCTGCCATGTACTTGCAAAAATGGACTTAGATTCAAGCTCCAAGGTTGGCTTCAATGAGAAATGGGATAAACAAAACAAACTGAGGGTGGAGTAGGAAATTTTAAGAAAGAATTACAGAGAAGGGCCCTAGCTGGTTTGGCTCAATGGATAGAGCGTCAGCCTGCGGACTGAAGGGTCCCAGGTTCGATTCCAGCCAAGGGCACATGCCTGGGTTGTGGGCTCAATCCCCAGTAGGGGGTGTGCAAGAGGCAGCCAATCAATGATTCTCTCTCATCATTGATGTTTCTATCTCTCTCCCTCTCCCTTCCTCTCTAAAATCAATAAAATATATATATTTAAAACAAAAAGAATTACAGAGAAGGTAGAGGAACTGGATTCAGCAGAGGAGATAGAAATATAACTGATGGAGTGTTGCACAATACTGTTTCTTTTGAAGTATTTTTATTGATTAAATTAAGAAATTATTCATCTCAATTACACATCTTTGCTGCTATCACTCATATTTCTTCATTTTCTACTTTGTATGTGCTTTATCTTTCTATTATCAAGACAACATATTAATAGGTGACAATTCCAACTGGGTCTCCCTATCAGAGCTACTTAAGAATTGTGCAATATGAAACCTCCATCATGGGGTCAAGGTTGGCAAACCATTGCCATAGAAAATGTTCTTTTATTATAGACAAATTTATGCTCAGCCTTTAGTGGAAGAGTCTCAGCCCTAAATTAAAAAGCATTTTCATACCATTTCTCACTTGATGACTAGATACCTGCCATGCTGTTAATTCTCCATTGGTGGCAGCAGTTACAGCAAAGGTTTGCTGGACACAGATGGGCTCCCCCACTCTCAGACTTTTACTCATTTATTCAACTGACCTTAAGCCCCTATAACATAGTTTGCCAGGTGCTGAAAACAATTCAAAGATAATATCAAGAGTCTCTGTCTTCAAGGAGATTACTATTGAGGAATTATTAAGTCATTCAAAGCAATTTTTTTAAAATTGCTTTCTTTTTTGAAAGTATTTTGGTTCATCTAAAACCTATGCAGTGGCATAGAAATAACCACCACTTTCAAATGGGGAGAAATCTAATTTATTTAAAGGGGGAAAGAAGCATAAATTTAAGAATCAGGGAAACTAAACTCTTACCTTTCAAATTAAATACTTTTTCTCAGAAGCTATAGCTGGCTTTAATAGTCATTCTTGCTGAATATTAGGCTAGAGTCAGTATGTCCTTCTATGAGAGAGAATAATTTTTAAACAATTTTAAGTACTGATTTATTATTAAGTGAATAAACAATATAAACCCCGCTTTTGTCCAATATGGTGCTAGAACGGAGAGAATTTTTAAAGTAATTATCGCATACCTAGTAGCCCTGCACACGAATCCATGCACCAGAGGCTCTCTGCGGCCCAGAGGCCCATCCGCGGCTGGGTGCGGAACACTTGCCTCATCACTGAAGCAATGATGCAGCGTTTCCCTCCCCCCCACTGCTCCGCCCACTGTCCAGAGGCCCTCCCTGCCCGGGGTGGAATGTTTGCCTCATTGCTGCAGTGACGAAGCAAGAATTCCGCCAGGCCGCTCACGCTGCCTGCTCTTGGTGGCCACTCCCCCGGGACTGGGGGACTCCAGTGGGGCTGAGAGGACTGGCCACAACCATCTTATGGCTATGGGCACTGCCATCTTTGTGATGGAGTGACAGTTAATTTGTGTATTACCCTTTTATTAGATAGGATTTGGAACCAGAAGTAGCATAGAAAATAAATTTAAATATACTACAAAATACTTAAAAGTTTACAAAGCATAGCCATGAACATTACCTTATATGTAAGGCAATTATAAGGTAACTAGAGGCTCAGTGCACAAAATTTGTGCATGGGTGGGGGTCCCCTCAGCCCAGCCTGCACCCTCTCCAATCCACGTCCCCTCTTATAATCCTGGACCACTGGCTCCTAATCGCTCACTTGCCTGCCTGCCTGGTCGCCTCCAACTGCCCCCGACCTGCCTAGTTGCCCCTCACTACCCCTCCTGCCAGACTAATCGCCCACAACTTCCCCCCCTGTCAGCCTGGTCATCCCCAGCTGTACCCCCCACAGGCCTGGTCACCCCTAACTGCTCCTCCCACCAGGCTGGTCACCTATTATTGCCCCCCCTCCGCTAGCCTGGTCTCCCCCAACTTACCCCCTCTGCCAGCCTGGTTGCCCCTAACTGTCACCCCCTGCTAGCCTGGTCGCCCCTCACCCCCCCTCCCACCAGCCTGGTCGCCCCACACAGCCTGCTGTTCAGTCATTTAGTCGTCCCTCACTAACCCCCCTGCCAGCCTGGTTGTAGGCAGCCATCTTGTGAGGGTGAGAGGTTTAATTTGCATATTACCTCTTTATTATATAGGATATTTTTTATATTAAAAGGTAGTAGATTATATACTATTCTTTCTTTTGAACTGGCATAAATGCTAGTATAAAATAGCAGACAATCAGGACTAATATACATGGTCAGATTAAAATGTTATAAAGGACAAAGAAGAGCAAAGCCAATGTGGCCTGGAGTAGTAAGGAAAGTTTCCTTAAATTGCAATGTATTGTTCCCTGTTTATCATTTTAAATTGTTTCCCCAGGGAGGTTCTGTTGATGCTTCAATAGCCATTACTTGACACAGTTGTAGTGTAGATTTGAATGGACAATTAATAGAGGTGAAGACATCATTGAAGGCAGTTGGATAGGAAACACAATAAAACTCCCATAAAAATCACCATTGAAAGGACTACAAGGGAGAGGTGAATTTAAGATGTTTTTTTAGAGCCACTTCCTCATTCTCCCTAAACCCATTGCCTGGATTCCTTTTGGCACTGAGCGTGTTTTGGGTCAAGGCTAATTGTTCATGAATGTTGTGTTCTGGTTATCCACCTCCTGCCAGAACTGAGAGGAGGTGTTGTTCCGATCAACCAGACAACAATTATGTGCTCTGTGCATGGTTGACTAAAACAGTGATTAGAAGTGACACTTTGCTGCAAAATGGCTACGTTGGATCGGATGAGTGAACATTCCCTTGGTCCCTTTAATCCTCTTTGGGCCAAACAAAATAACCAAACACACATGCATACACAGCTGAAGTGCTTTCAAATGCCTCAGTTTTTGTGGTTTTTCCAAGGGCAGCTTAACACACCATTGTATTTAATGGTGTGGTGGTCGTTACTAAAATGCTGAGGTGCCTGAGCTCTCTCCAAGCCTCCCTTTATTCTTCTCCTACCTCTACATTTCTGTATTGCATCTCAGGACTCCTGTGTGCAGGTCGCAGGGGTAGGTCAAAGAAGATCCCCACTGGGAAATAGAAGGAGGAAGGAAATCTTGCCATTTCTCGGCTCTTGTGGGTGGAAACTCTTCACACTCCTTCAGTCAAGGGGCATGTGGGTCAGTCTGTGCCCTTTTATTTGAACTTGATTCTGACAGGTGATTTAGATAAGACAAGAATGGTATTTATTTGAGTAGATATGTCTTTTTTTAATGCATAACTATAACAGTACATTTAAAACAGCATTAGCATATAAACTAGTACCCTATTGCACTCTAGTTGGAAAAAACAACCAGCAAATAATAGCCAGAGAATAAACACAAATTGTATGATAATTAACTGCTAAGTTGTGAATGAAAGCATAAATAACCAATAATATTGTAATTATTTTCCCTCCTAGGTAAATACTTTTTGAAAATAATTTCATTGGAATTACTATTGAATTCTCAGATTTATTGCTTTCTTCCAAAATGAAAACCATCCAAATTTCAACATACAGGATTTAGCATCAAGAGCTGTAACACTAAAAAAAATAGCAAATTCAAACCTCCAATGAACATACTTCACTAAACAGCATTTTTCTTCATTGTTGGCTTTTGGTTGTTGTTATTTTGGCTGATTTGGTTTGGACAATTGACATTCAATATCTTAAAATTTCTAAACCCCTTTCAGAGTCTCTGAGTGGAAACAGAAAAAGAAAGAAATGATTCAAAAAATTCAAATAATGAAAGTAAAGAAATTCTGCAGGAGAAATAAAATCTTTCATAAGCCAGGAAAAGGAGGCAAAAAGGCAAGAGGGCATAGAGAAACCAACAAGACAAATTTGAAGTAGGAGAGAAAAATAATGAAAGGTATTATGTTGTTACAGAAATATATAAATAAATTAAAATAAATGGCACGTGGAAATCAAAAGGAAAGGGAGAAATTCTAGTAAAAAGTATTCTCTGTGGTCAAGGAAGAATTGCCCAAGAAATAGAAGACCCAGGTTCCAGCCTCACCCATTGCTAACTGGTGGTGTGACTTTCAGCAGGATATTGAGTCTCACTGCATTTCACTGCCAACTCTGTAGAATCACTTTTGCCTCAGAGGTGTCAGATCACTTCAACTTTTCAAATTCTTTGAGAAAAAAAATTTTTGGATCTCCTTGTTTCTTCTTTGCTGTAATGAACTTGCTACTTTAGACTGACTGAAAATAACAAAGTGCTAATCTAACACAGCTCCTTTTGCAGGATTAAATAGTTAACAACATGGGTAAATGAGTCATTGTTTCTCTAGATCTAGTTTCCTGTAACTCTGCATAATTTTGCTGAGTGTGTGTTACACTGACACAGTAAGAATACCTGATTGTGGATTGATATCCCAGAAATTCTAAGTATGCCTTCAATTCTTTCTTACTACGATGAAAGCAACAAAAGAGTGAGATTAACTTGTCTGTGATAACTGAAGATCAAATTGAAATTTAGGGCCGTACTTATCTAAGGACAAAAGAAATTATTCGGGATATTTCTATGTTGATAAATGTATTGCTGCTACTTTGCTTTTAAGTATTTCATTTAGTGTTTCCATTTTAATTATAATTCATGACCAAAATGAGATAATCTATCTAAAATGCTTACTAGAGTGCCTGGTATGCGGTAAATGTTCAATAAATATTAACTTACTATTATTAACTTGAAAGTGTGTTTATATTTCACAGCTTTTGCTTTCAATATAAAATGATGATCTAGCAAAAGGCACATTTATGTATTAGTTGTAAAGATAGAAACCATTAAAATAGTAAGGAAACAAGATAGGCAAAAGAAAGGAGACATGAATATATAAATTATGATTAAAAGAAATTTTTGCCATGATTTGTTCTGCAACCTGCTCTGTCATTAATTAGTGTCTACACACACACACACACACACACACACACACACTTTAGAAATCCATGTCCACAGCAGGAAGGAATAATTTTTAAGATGTATTAATTAGAGTTAAAAGAAATACCCTTGGAGACTACGTTATTTATTAACATGCATACTAGTAAAATGGCTCTATGTTTTTGTTTGAAAGGGTACCCCCCCTTTCTGTTCTGAAGAAACTAGCAATGCTTCTTTGTGAACAGAAAGTAGGCATCCGACAGGATCCAGCTTTAAAAATAGTGACAGAAGCCCTTTAATGTACGTGAAGTTTCCATCACAAAGGAGAAGTGGGTGGAGTGAGAATCGCGCTGGCAAGGAAAATCTTGTTCTGACTGAAAAAGGAGGATGGTGACACTTCAGGGTGATTGGAGAAAAAGTAGGTGTCCTGATCTTTATTTATGAATTTTGGTCACAAAAAAAATGAAGATGTAGTAACCACTAAGGCAGGTGAACGTGGCCCAAAGCCATCCCCTAGATTAAGGGAAAGTTAGAGTAACAAAAAGCCACTTCTGCCGATACAATGGTTTCAAAAAGGTTTGGACAGATGGAGCATTTCAGAGCTGGCGACACAGAGAAGCCTCAGCACTGTCTCACTGATGGGCTAGGTTAGAGAGAGATAGGCTATTAGGCTAGGTTAGAGAGAGATAGGCTATTAGGCTAGGTTAGAGAGAGATAGGCTATTAGAAACTCAAAGTATTTAAAATATTAATACATCAAACCACCAGGAGACTATGAACACACCAAGCTCTAACGCTCTGCACAACTGAATGCCAATATATGAAAGAAAGATGAAGCTCAGTCTTAAGGAAGCCCAAAGATGGACCAATCAATGCTTGATATAGTTGAGTATGTACATGATATAAGAGCCACATGATACTTTTCTTTATATTTCTTTAAACATTATTGTAGCCCTAGCTGGTTTGGCTCAATAGATAGAGTGTTGGCAGGCCGACTGAAGGGTCCCGGGTTCGATTCTGGTCAAGGGCACAGACCCAGGTTGCAGGCTCAATCCCCAGTAGGGGGGTGTCCAGGAGGCAGCCAATCAATGATTCTCTCTCATCATTGATGTTTCTATCTCTCCCTCTTCCTTCCTCTCTGAAATCAATAAAAATATATTTTTAAAAAAACATTATTGTAAAGTTTACTCATTTACTTTATAGTTGAGAGAGTCTTGCATATGACAGGCATTGTGTTGGGTAATGAGAAAATATTGGATGACTTGAAGTTTCCTATCCAAACAGAACTCAAAGTTTTGTGGATTAAAATAAAAAACAAATAAATTATTAAAGCACCAGTGATAGGTGTTTCCCACATCCAAGGCAAGTACAGAATACAGTGCAAGTAATAGCCCATACTACATAGGAAAGGTGGAGAAAGCATTTCAAGCAGGAGGGATCTGAAAGATTAGGAGTTTTGAAAGATTAGGAGTTTTCTAGGCAGAGAAGAGGGAAGAGAGAGGACATTCCACACAGAATAAACAGCATCAACAAAATACCAAAGAGAAAAGGGGAGCAGAGACTCTTTGGGAAAGGGAAAGGGTCTAGAGTAAAGGATCTTTTGGGGGCATTGTGAAGAGAACTGAGCCAGAAGATGAGGCCTCTTGCGTGACCAGATTATAGAAGGCATTGTGGGACTTGGTGAAGAGTTTGAACTGCATCCTGCAGCTAAAGGGAATGAGTCCCAGTGAAGGATGTGTGTTTTGAAAGATGGCACTAGTGACCACGTGGACCGTAGAAGACAGAGGTTAAAGAGAGAGAGGACAGTTGGAGGGTCTTTCAATCATGCAGATGAGAAATGATAAAAGCTTTGATTAAAGCAGAGTCAAGGAAGTAGAGATAACAGAGGGAGTCAATTGGGGGCTTAAATGATGGGACTTCATGTGTAAGGTAAAGGAGAGAGATCATCAAGGCTGACTTTGGAATGATACTGCACCAGGGATGGGATGAGAAGGAGTAGGGCCAGGTGATGAGTTTCAATAGAGTCAGGTGGCCTTGTAGCACCAATGGAAAATCTTGGTGATTTCTTTAAGAAGCAAAAAATATTTTATTAATTAAAAATTCAAACTGGAAATACAGATTGGAGGTTCAATAGCTTATTGGTGTTATTTGAAAGTTATGAGAGTGAATGAGATGAACAGTGAAGCACGTGCAGGAAAAGATCAATAGAAAAGGACCACAGAAAGAATTCTGGGGAGCAATGGAGACACTGGCAGAGGAACCAAAGACAACGAAACCATGCCAGAAGCAGCACTCACTCAGAGAGGTGGGAGGGAAACTAAGAGAGTTATATTTAGGCTGAAGCATCTGTAAGAAATTGGATTGTGTGCTATTATATTACTGTTATGTATCCAAACATGGGCATATCTAATCTGTGGTCCCACAGAGTCATAAGTAGATACCCCTAGTCTTGTGGAAATAACCAAAATTGCAGGCTCAATAACTATAAGGAAACAAAAGTTATTCTAGAACTTGATGAGCAATGCAAAATCAATAAAGTGAAAGTAATTCCCACACAATGTCCAATATTGACTAAATCTAGAACCATATTGATTTTTAAAAATGCACAGAACAAAAAATTTATTTTATAGCAAACATTAAGGATTAATGAAGGTACAGATGCTCAGTCCAAACAAAGAAATCCGGCAATAAACATGTAAAAAAGGATCTAAATTAGTGATGTACCGCTTGTTCTTCTTGCCTCAAACACTACATGGTATGGATGTTACTATATCCTCTCCATCCTTCACAACATGTACATGTAACACATGAGTCTTTGTGCAACAAAGAATGACACAGAATGTACTACTTTAGACCCAGTGAAGAACATCCAGGTAACTACTTAGCCAGTAAAACTTAAATGAGATCTCTCTTACTTCTATGTCCAAAGGGAAATATCATTGCACCACACTCACAAACCACATGTGTTTTCTCCATCAGTAAATGCATGTCATATGTCAAAAATAAACTGGCCAAGAACGTGTAAATAAATGATTCAATACAACCCATTACCAGTACTGGAAAAAACTCAGAGTATACTGGTTCAACTCAGAGTATAACTTCTACAGACTGTGAATGAGGAACAGCAGGTTTCACATAATGGTTGGTATGTGCTGTCAAGAGAATTGGGGGAGTGACAGGAAAGCTGGAATGTGGATGGGTGCCATCACATCCTGTGAACTCAGACCCACCCTGACATACTGAGATGCCCTACTTTAGGGTCTGTCTCCTCCATACAAAACTATAAATGTCCTCAAGGACAAAAAAACAGCTCCATATTCACCTTTTTACCTCAATACCCGACACAACTTAAACACCAAAGAAATCCATAAAGCTGAATCAACGTACCGAACCCATAGGAAATGTCAAATACAATGATAAATAGGGTATAAATAAACTACAGCCTAGGAAATATAGTCAATAATATTGTAATAACTAAGTATGGTGTCAGGTAGATACCAGAGTTTTTGAGGGGATCATTTTGTAAGTTATATAAATGTCTAACCACTGTGTTGTACACCTGAAACCAATAAAATAGTGAATGTCAACTGTAATTGAAAAATTTTTAAATTTCTTTGAAAAGAACCATGATAAATAAGGAAAGGAGAGCATAGCATAACCATTCACCATGCCTGTGAAATTATTAAACTGACTTCAATATGTGAGGTACTGTGGTTGACCAGGGAAGCCCAGAGAAGAAATAAGATGAAGCAGTACACTATAAGGAGAGACTTTCTCTCAAGCAGAGCACAAAGAGTAAGTGCTGTCAGTTAAAAGGGGGGCAGGGCGAATCAGTAGGGAAAGGGACCCTTGCTTCAGCCTTGGTACACAAGGAAATGCCATTCCCTCCACTGTCCAAGGACAGGTTTCGAGACATCCTTTCCATTAAATTTGGGACTCACCTTTGTGACATTTCAGTCATTTTCTGAACACAGCTCCTCTGATTTTATTAGGTCATGGGAAGTGGTCAGCAAATCACACTGTTCCTGGCACATAGCGGATATCACAAAAATTGTTGAATAACTATATTTAAATTTGTCCTCTCAAACTGGCTAATACATCATAGGCTATCATTAACCGTGGCCGACAACTGGCCACATGTCATTCCAGACTGAGCTCAAGCCAGGGCATAAAAATACTATCAATACTGATAAGAACAACCACCGCCAACGTTTTGATAGTGCCAGACACTGTTCCAGGTTCTTCATATGCATTAACTTGTTTATTCCTCGTTAATAATCCTATGGATTACTTTTATTATTACCCCAATTTTGTAGAAAATCCCCCTGGTGTTAGAAAGGAATCATAGTGCCACTAAAATGGTAGCAATTTAGAAAGGTCGTGATTTTGTGTATAGATGGATGTCAGGCTTGCTAATTATGCTCTGAGCTCTATAACCTTTGGGAACTAACCTACTTGATGGCGGGGGGGAAATCACCAATATCTTGTCAAGTAGACAGATTTTCACTTCTAGGATTTGGCTTCACAGTCTAGGGAGGGCCAGGATGAATTTAAAACTTACAGAGACAGGACTAGACTAACCAAGTGCTGACTGACACAAGAAAATTTAAACTTCTTCAATTCATGCATTTAATCCCATTTGGAGTTCAAGAACTTGCAATTACTCAGCTGTATACATTGACATTTCTAATGCATCATTGAAATTCAGGTCAATTTTTCACATAACGTATGAGATTATCCAATTCAATTCAAATATAATTCCATACACCATGAACACATTCTCAAGTCGATGAGTTTTCTTTATATCTAGAGAAGAGCCAGAGTGATTAATGAATTACAGTTTTACTGATGTAATAATTAACATCTCATAAAGAGGTGAAGCACAGGACAGCGTAAGGGGACTCCCCCAGCTTGGTAATTAACCAAAATTTAATTTTCTAGGAATGTGATGCTACAGCAGGAGGGGAAGATGAGGAGTTAACCTTCTAAGTTCCATGGAACCTGTGGCTCTTCTGAAACTCTAAACAATGGTCTATGTGCATGTGAGTTATTTGGTGTTTGGTTTTTTTATGCAAAGAATGTCCTTATCTTTAGTTTAATTGCAGAAGCAGTCAAGAACCCAGAAAGGGAACAGAATCACAGGTATAAAGATAATAAGTTTTCCCAGCCAGCGTGACTCAGTGGTTGAGCATCGACCTATGATCAGGCGATCACAGTTCGATTTTAAGAAAATTTCCATAATTTACTAAACTTTCAACACTGAATTGAGGGGATACCAAAAAGCATTTCATCAAAGAGGTTAAACTGATCTGGTGCTCTTTCCTTAGACAGTAGACATTCATGTTTTAGTGGAATGCATCACAGTAATGGCTGAGAGCCTGGTCCTGATGTTGGATCCTCAGGTTCCAATCCCAGACCCACTTCTTTCCAGTTGTATAAATTGGGAGAATTTACCTAACATCTCTCTTTCTCAGTCTTTTCATCAGTGAAAGGAATAATCTAGCAACAGCGTCTTCCTCCTGCTGTTGAGATTACACTGTTTACAAAACCCTTATCCAAGCACCTGGCACTTAAGAAATGTAAACTATTGTGGTTATGAGTGTATGCAATGTTACATTTAAAAAATATTTTTTCCCAATTTGCAAGGATGCTTTTAGAGATTCCTGATGGCTCAGCTGTCAGTCATATAAAACCTGACCTCCCTCTATATTTACTTTATGGTTCTTTTGATTATTTTGTTACATACCAATAAGTCAACCATTCATAAGCTGCTTTTGTTTTCCAATGATAACATGTTGTCAGGTTTTTGCCAAGTTTCCTCAAATATGAATTGTGATTTAATTTTAAGTTAAACTTGAAACTCTTGGCACCTACACGCCCTTACACTTGGCAAAATAGAACTTCCTATTCTCAAAAGGCTCAAAGAGTTCTTTTGAGTTTTTACAAAACAACATGTGTGTAAGGAATTAGGTAAACCAAAAATACGTAAATTTTAAATTTCTTTCAGATCCTTTGTTTTTTATTAAAGGAGAAACATTCCCTAAACGTGGAGTTAGTTCTCTGAATTTTTAAGGGTGAGATGGATCAAGAAATAAAGAGATAATTAAAATATTTAACCAAAATTGATTCTTTTGAAAGTGAATTATGGTTTGTCTTAAGATTTATCTATAGAGAAAGGGGAGAGAATTGTACATGTACTGGGTTTGCTCATTCCTAAAGAGCTGCTTGCCTTTAAAATGCTGTCCACAGAGACACAGAAAAGCCCCTGTAAGATGGAGGCAGAGAGACTGGCGCCATTAAAAATTTATTGTGCAATTTTGGGGGAAACTTACTTGTTTTTATACTGTCATTAACCAAGCCTTCTAAATGTTTACACTTTTTTTGTATTCTTTTGTATTTTGTGGAAATGCTTTTGTGTTTAGAAGTTAAGCTGAGGACATGTAGATCAGAAAACACAATCATTGAAGCTTTTTTTTTATCATTTTCAAGCCACTGATAACAACTGCAAAATTATACTTGTCTTTTATGGAAACATACTAAACTGAGAGGACAATGAATTATCAAAAAGCTGATTTAAGTTCCATTCTGCATAAATAAAATCACTTTAGCTCTTGATCATTTCTGGTATGAAAGATTCTAGATTATCTCCAAATAAGCTTCATAGATCTACCGGGCTAAAGGAATTCACTACAAATAAACCTTTAGTCTAACTCCCAGTTCCTAGGCTGAAAATTTTCTTAGCCACTCAAACTTTGGTTTATGGCACCATGAAAATTATCAATATCCAAATTCAAATTGGATGTCAAATTGCACTGATTCTGGAACTGGCAGATCTAGAACACATACCTGCTCCTCTAACTTCACTTTTACCATCATAATCCAAGCCCTTCTCATCTCCTCATGTCTTTACTACTGCAATCCCTTTCTACTTCCCACTTTTTTTTCTTCTGTGTACTGTTACATTTCTCATCTGACATTTACAATCCCATCTGCCTTTACAGCCCTACTACATCTTAGGCTACTGCTTAATGAACACTGGCGTTAGAAGCCAATCTCTTCTCACGGACTGGAGTGTAATGCTGGTGGTCTTAATCTGGCATCAAGAAGGGTTCAGAAACCTGGAGAAGGCATTGTGCATAAATGAAATAAGAGTCCAGAGATGAAACATATTTTTGGAAGGCATTACGGGGAGTCAGAGAAAACTTAGTTAAAGGAACTAAGTTCTCCTTGTCTCAGGACCCCTTGCTTTTTATTAACACAATTTGTCCTAAGGCGAGATAGATATACACATCAAAGGCCAGGGTTTCCTATACACAATCCATTGTCAGATTGGAAGGATTGCTTTTGGCTATTCAGGTGTTTGGCCAGCAGGAGGCAATAACATGTAGATTAAGGTGCCCTGAGCTGTCTGGCAACAAGCAATCAATTTATGCATCCCTTGCAGGTTTGGGGAAATGCCTTCAGCCATCTCCAGATGATTCAGCCCTGCTGACATGCTAGAATTGGCTTCCAGCAGAAGTGAGCACAACACTCCCCTTCCCTGTCTTACAGAAAATGCTCCTACTGTATCCGGTCATGTGGTTTGAATGAGAACTATCATGCTCTAAGGGACTTTGCCCTCCCCAGTCTCCTAATTCAAGTTTTAGCTGTGTTGTTGTTGTTTTGTTGTTTGTTTGTTTGCATTTTGCAGCCCAAAGTGTCTCCATTGCATAGGCTCAACTCCAGTTAGAGTAAAACATTCCATTTAAAGCTCAGCTCTGTACCATCTTGTCCAGAAAGGACAAGTAAATCAGTGCCACTCCCAGCTATGTCTAAGTAATCTGCTCAGGTGCAATAGCTTCTTTACATCTCTCTTGGGAGACGCTATAATAATATTAGTATATGTGTTTAGCTTTCTCCTCTTCTAAATTGTTTGGCAGTAAGACCTTTTCTATAATAAGCACCCAATAAATACTTGTTGAATAAATGAATGATTGGCTGGATGAAGAAAACAATTTTTGCAAAGAATTCTCTAAGGCTTTTTGTTTTTCACCCAGATGTTTGGCCGCACAGAAACACTTCCGAAAAGGAAATAAATTAATTGGTAATAAACGGTGTTTGCTCTAAGCTTCCATTCAAGTCATTGTAACCCAATTCATGTCACCACAATGTTCAGGCTGCATGTTTGTGCTTTCTTCACTTTCACAGCCAAACACCTGCAGTTGACCAAGCACACATACCACAGTATTTTTAACATGACTCAAATTGACCGAGAGAGTTGACAACTTCCCAACATCCAGCTGAGCACAAACTAAATGTCAGTGTTTTCACAGAGACTGATTTAATAACATAGGAAAACCTGGGATTTCTCTTCCGTTCTGCGAGTTTTTCCAATGCTGAACATCAAGGTTTCGGACCTATTTTTCTTTCTTTCAGACGAGTAGTATGAAAGAAAATTCAACTGACCCCTAGCTACTATAATCTCTCTCACAACCCCTTTTTCCATTTCAATCAATGATTTCCACTGAACAATGCTACTAAAATTCTTTTTCCCTTTAGAGTGACAGTAAAACCAGCCACACCACTATTTGTCACTTTTAAACTGGGCTCTGTGACTTTCAACATTCAGGCCAAATTGTGCTCGAGGCATCAAAAATATTTCCTCAAATAACTTTACATTTTAGAACACTGTAAGCTAGCTTTATGTTCTTCAAGATTAACTCTGTAAAATCAATAATACATGGACAAATTTATATCCTATATAACTAACACTATTCTATAAGGTTTTGGGGTTTATTTGTTTGTTAATCCTTGCTCAAGGATATTTTCCCACTGATTTTTACAGTGAGTGGAAGGGAGGATGAGAGACACAGAGAGAGAAACAATGTGAAAGAGACACATCAATTGGTTGCCTCCCACAAGTGCCCCAACTGGGGTGGGAATCAAGCCCACAACCGAGTTATGTGCCCTTGACTGGAATCAAAGAACCATAGACCCTTCAATCTGTAGGCCGATGCTCTCTCCACTGAGCCAAACCAGTGGGGCGTGTAGTTATTTTTTTGGTGAGCAGAGAAGATAGTATTTCATTTCAGATTTTGAATCCAGGAAATAAGAGTAAGGAACTCATTATTTATATTGCACCTAGTAAATCAATGAATATGTTTAAAATGTAGTGGGGCCCTAGCTGGTTTGGCTCAGTGGATAGAGCATTGGTCAACAGACCGAAGGTCCCGGATTCGATTCTGGTCAAGGGCACGTACCTTGGTTGCAGGCTCCTCCCCAGCCCGGGCCCTGGTCAGGGCTCATGCAGGAGGCAACTGATCGATGTTTCTCTCTGTGTTTCTCTCTCTCTTCCATTCTCCCTAAAAAAAAAAAAAAAAAGGAAAAATATCCTTGGGTGAGGAATAACAAAAATAAAAATAAATAAACATTAAATGTAGTGGGATTATTAATGACCATATAGTAAATGGAAAAAATTATTTTGATCTGGAAAAAGTATATATATTCTCTATTGAGCAAAACTCAAAACCATATAACTTTGCTTATAAGAGGTTTGCATATAAGCATAATCAACACCCACATCTAACTTTGCTCAAAAGCATTAAATGCCTACTATATACATAACATCTCAGTAGGTTTTAAGCGGCATCATAGGGTTGCCTTTATTTTTCCAGAGGCTATTTACATATTTAGTGGGGAGGGGGTTGTATGAAAATAGCCATCATTGTGTAACCTCAACAAGTTCCTAAAGTTTAGATGTATGTCCTTGGGCTGCTCTTAAAACTAAAAGGTAAATGTACTGTATGAAAACATTCAACATTACTTGATCTATGTATTATGCATTGATTTGTATCTAAGGCTACACCTACTTAAGGTTGGTACTTATGTGGAATGCTTTATCCTTTCCTCCAATCTATGGCCTACCAATTTGATAATGAGATTTTAAATTCCTGCCATTGTTATTTTTTTAGGTTGTGTGTGTGTGTGTGTGTGTGTGTGTGTGTGTGTGTGTGTGTGTGTGTGTTTATTAATTTCAGAGAGGGAGAGAGAAAGAGAAGCATCAATGATGAGAGCGAATCATTGATTGGCTGCCTCTTGTACGCCCCTCACTGGGGATCAAGTCAGCAACCCAGGCATATGCCCCAACCAGGAATCGAACTGTGACCTCCTGGTTCATAGGTCAATGTTCAATTACTGAGCCACTCTGGCAAGGCTAGGTTATGTTATTGTTTACACAGGATGAGTACATTTGACAAACTGAAGGTAAAAAAGAAATACCAGAAACTTAGAATTCATTTGTAGGAGGTTTTCAAGCTATATGATTGGCAAATTCCTCTCTAATCTTCCACTCATAGAATTGCATTACAGCTTGCTGTTACATTCTATTTCTGAGTTTTTTTCTGTAATATACAAGTTTCTATTTTTTTCTAATTATGGTATTACTAGAGGCCCGTTGCATGAAGATTCGTGCAATAGGCCTTCCTTCCCTTGGTTGCCGGCATCGGTTTTCCTCCGGCACCTGGAACCCAGGCCTTCGCTCTAGCCAGAGCCTTCAGTCTTTGCTCCGGCCGGAGCGCCGCTCCTGTAGCTCCCTCCACCTCCCTCCCCCTCATAGCAGGCGTCCCACCCCACCCAGCCACTCCACACCTGCATGCATACTGCCCAGAGTCCCAGAGCGGCTGGGGGGCGGGGCCACAGCCATCTTTGTTGGGTTAATTTGCATACTCACTCCTGATTGGCTGGTGGGCATCACGAAGTGACTGTCAATTTGCATATTGCTCTTTTATTAGTATAGATATTAAGAAAGAAGATCCTCGAGTTTAGGAAAAGGATACAGGCTACTTTGAACTGTTTTAACAGAAAATAATCTTATTTTGCCTAGAAATCTTTTGACCTTCTCCCTGAGATCCCACAGAGCGTGGTGCAGCCTGAGTTTCTGGGACTGGCTCTTTTCAGGTTCTTTTGCTTGTCCTCAAACACAGTTTGTGCTGCTCCTGGCTGAAATTAGCCAGGCAGATGGAAGCCACCATTCCCTGGACAAAGATAAGATAAAAGTGGTAGTCACGGTGTCACTACAATTTGGATTCACAGCATTCAATTTAATATGCATTTATCAAAATATTATCATGTTCAAGACACTGAATGTGACCTCACTCCTCACACATTGAAATAAGTCAGAATCTTGCAGAAATATAGATGTCACATCTTTTCATTTTTGCCAATGGGGAAAGAAGTTGGGAAATGAATTATGGGTTACACTTAAATTTGGCTTTGAGAGATGAGAGGCAGTCTTCATAGCCTTGATAGAAAATATTTTTTTAAAAAAGCAAAAAAAATCTTTTTTTTTTTTGCATTTACCAAGTATAATAATTTAAGGCCTTCGAGTGTTCTTAAAAAATTTGAGTTATTACTATTTATGATTATTATTACTTTCTACCTAACATTTGAGTTATTACTCTTTGTTATCACTGCTACTTTCTACTTAATTTATTATTACTACTAGAGGCCCGATGCACAAAATTCATGCAAGAGTAGGCCTTCCTTTCCCCAGCTGCCAGCACCGGCTTCCCTCTGGCATCCAGGATCCAGCCTTCCCTCATAGCTCCGGCTTCTTCTGGAAGGTCATCTGGAAGGGCGTCTGGTATAATTAACATATTATGCTTTTGTTATTATAGATTACTTTATTAAAAAAAACAACAATGTTTTGGTTTTTTTTCTACCTGTGGGAACTTGAGAAATCAGACAACTAACATGTATTGGGCAACTAATCCATGTCAGGAACTATAGTATGGATTAAACATACATCTTTTTGCTTACAGTAGTACTAAGACTGATCTTGTATGTGTATTACGTGTCATTGAGTCAGCCTGGTAACTCTATGAATGAGTGATGTCCACAATGACCTATCTTCAACAGACCTGCTCAGCTCCTATAGCTCAAGCCTAAAACCCTTTTATGAAGTCTTTCTACAGTGTATTTAGCCTAAATCTCAAAGTGAAGCAACCACCCATAATAAACCAACTGACTAAATGAAGTCTTCTTCTAGTTCTTTAGAGAGCAAACAGACATTTGAAGTTGCTAAAAGCATGACCTGGGTACATCTGCACATTGATCAGTGAACTCAGAATATTCATTTCATGCATTCATTTTATATAGCCGACAATAAAAACGCCCTGGAATCATAACTTGCGTATAATTTGGTAGACAATGTTAAGGGTTTTAGCACTGTTTATAATAAAGGGTTCTGAAATTTTAAAAACCTACAGTCTGCGTTCTCTTGAGTTTCTAAATTTCCTTTTGTACTCTGAAGTACCATTACATTTATGTACTACATCTTGCTATTCTTCCTTAAGAAGCAGATTATTGCTTTTATTTTGTCCCAGAGACATGGCTTGTTGTACACAGCTGACTCTGTCCTTCATTGGAATAATTAATTTTGACCTACATTTACCTTACTGCCATTTCCTCTCACTTTTGCTTCCAAAGACAGTAGATCCCCTTTCCACCTTAACGCACTTAGTGAATCACTGTTAATTTTAGACCTGCAAGAAACATTTTAGAAATGTCTTTCTAACTTTGTTTTCTGATAAAGTAACTCATCACTGGTTTCAGAGTTAAACCGCATTTGAACACCAGCTCCAACCTAGACAAGTCAAGTGACCCTATTTTAGGCAAATTTCATTACCCCTCTGATCTCCTTTCTCACCAGCTTCCTATGAAGAGTCGTGTCTACCTCAAAGCAGAATTGGAGGGATCAAAACAATGACATTGCCGAAACCGGTTTGGCTCAGTGGATAGAGCGTCGGCCTGTGGACTCAAGGGTCTCAGGTTGGATTCCGGTCAAGGGCATGTGCCTTGGTTGCGGGCACATCCCCAGTAGGGGGTGTGCAAGAGGCAGCTGATCGATGTTTCTCTCTCATCGATGTTTCTAACTCTCTATCCCTCTCTCTTCCTCTCTGTAAAAAATCAATAAAATATGTTTTAAAAAATCAATGACATGCCTAAGGTGCCTACTACCTGTTATCAGCAATTTCAAATGGTTCAGCTGAATAGATGCTGCTTCCGTCCTCTCCATGGAAGAGCCTGGCCAGGCAGGGATTTCCAGGGCAATTGACCTCCCTGAGATAAAATGCAATGCATCTCATTCCAAGTCCATAGAAAACAAGGCGAGCAATAACCTTTATGGCTAAGATGGCTAAGATGTTTTGTCTTTTTTTGTCTTTTGTTAGTTTTGGTAGAAAATCAACCAAATATTGGCTTTGCCTTATCTACTACAGAACTTCCCTAGAGGAATATAAAGTGATTTTCTTTCCGTTTCTTTGGTCATTTTCCAGTTCTCTAAGGGTTATATTTGTTGACATATGCAGTAACTTTTTTTTCCCCCTTGTGAAAGCCCAGGCTGGAATCTTAATTTCTTAAACACTGGGTGTTTTGTTAAATTCCTATTACAAGTTTTCATCACCCTTGATAAGAAAAGACTTTCAGACAATACCATACAGACCACAGGACCCTACTGTTCGCAGATACTACTGTTTCTGAAAGGCAACTGAATAAAAACTGCTGACTTCAAACATTGCCTCGGTTTCTACATCAAGTAACAAAGATATCTTTAAAAGTTTGGTGGTTTTTTTTTAAAATCCAACTTCTAGACAGACTTTTTTGCTTTCTTTAACAAAAGCTAACTTCTTTTTCCTTTACTCTTTCCTAGTGGAGCAAATCCTCATTCTGTTCCTAAAACCCATCAGTTCCCTGCCTCAGGGCAAAAATGCCATTTGATATTCATGGAAACTCCAAATCTGGCTCACAAATGTGGGGACAAGGCACAGGGATGAGACCATAACCAGGCCATGAAATTTAATATTTGTATCCTCAGATTTATTCCCCATGATGTTCAAGTAGAATAATGAAAATATATCAGGATTTCAGCAGAATTCTTACTTTTGCTAGCTTTATCATTAATTTATTTAGAAAGATGATTGTCAGAGATGGGGAGAGGAAGCCTGTAGAAACTTGAACTAGAGCTACAGATTTATCCAGGTATCGTCTAAAGGATTTAGTCTAATGTTTCCCACGTGTTTTGTTTCCACGATTTTTCAATCCTTTCTCATCAGGCTTACCCACTGTGTATAGCAGATTTTTATGACATTCTGATCAGCTTTTCCAATCAAAACAAAATTGGCACAGACTATTAATGAAACTAGTAAGTTACATCAACTCTCATAAATGTCCTTTAATCACAGGTAATCTTGGTTAAATCCCTGTTCTTCTTATATTTAAAACTCAGGCATAATAATTATTGTTTAACTATCAAAGAGTTGTGTCCACACTAGTTATATTTTATCTAAGCTTTTACAGGGGAAAAATTGGGGGGAATTATCATGATTCCTCTTCAACATCTTGAAATGAAAATTTATCTGTGGCCATCTAGCAATTATTTCTACCTACCAAAAGGTTACTAATGGATACTGCTAGATCAATATGAATGATTTCCTTTTTTTTCTCTTTCCTTATACTTTATTCTCTGAATTTTCTAAATGTTATATAATAAGCATGTATTCTTCTAGTATAAATTTAAAATATTTTACTGTAATGTGGTATGAGCTAACTTTCTCCAAGGCCAAGTTCCTCACAGATTTGTGGAGGAGGTATGTTCTGAACAAGATTTTGAATGGAGGTAGTGTTGTCACTTGGAGGAAGTGAGTAAAGGAGGAGCAATGTTCAGAGAGCAATGACAAGGATTATTTCACCAGATATACCATCTGTGTGCTTAGAACTTATGAAAATTTGCATCCACTATAATTTTCCCAGCAAGGATAATGCAAAAGCGAATTTGTATTTCATAATGATGATTCCTTGTAGCAAATGTTTGCATGATTTACATAGTTTGAATAATATATTATCTTTGATTGATTACTGATTACTATTCTGTCTAGTTCATTGGCTTTCAAACTTTTCTGTTCATAACCCACTGTAAGAAATATATTTTATATGACAATTCAGTATACACATGTGCACACACATTCACATCATATACCTAGGTCAACTTTAATATCTACATTTATATTAGAACTCAAATCTCTAGCTATCTAAAAGAAAATCGTGTATTACAATACCTACTCTTGCAACTATTCTATTCTATTCCATTTTTAAAAAAATACTGGTAATGGCCAAAACCGGTTTGGCTCAGTGGATAGAGCATCGGCCTGCGGACTGAAAGGTCTCAGGTTCAATTCTAGTCAAGGGCATGTACCTTGGTTGCGGACACAGCCCCAGTAGGGGGTGTGCAGGAGGCAGCTGATCGATGTTTCTCTCTCATCGATGTTTCTAACTCTCTACCCCTCTCCCTTCCTCTCTGTAAAAAATCAATAAAATATATTTTAAAAATACTGGTAATGACTTACTAAATCAATTAATTCTATTATATACTTCTGGATAGCTGGTCACAGTTTAAAAACTACTAGTTTAGTACATTCTTAAGTGACAAAGTCTCCATTGCCTGAAAGCAGAAATTTAGCAAATATATTATTACAGGTGTCTTGGCTTAATCTGAAAATGCCCAGGCTTGTGGAAATATAAAAGACCAACAATGTTCTAGAAACAGAATCATCAGGATTTACTTATGGACTTTCTGACGGAGGCAAGAAAGAACTGAAGATGACTCTGGCGTTATGTTCCTAAAGGATCTGAGAGGCCAGTCACCCTGTGGACAATGTTGGAAACACCAGAAATGGATAATGATTTTCAAGTACGATGTGGTCTTTTGCTTGTTCTTTGAGACCAAAATTTTTCATCCATTTCAAAATGATCAAACTTCTCAATCTGTCATCTGGCCTGTTTTACTTTTTATTACTTTTGTGTCTTTTATTCTCCACTAATTTATAACCATGATTTCTACTTCCTTCTTCACTTGCTACAGTACTGAGTGTGGTATTCTGCCAGGACATATGTGCCAGACATGTTAAAAAACGAACTGATTTACTGAAATATGATTTTTAAAAAGTTGAGTGTGCAATTCTCTCCTCTTTATTCTCCACCTCTCAGGGACAAAAGGGCATATTCTCTACTTGAAAGAGGGATCTGACCTAAGTAAGTTGAAACTTAGTTCAAATCCCAGCTCCTGACACTTGTAGAAAAGGGCATAACTCCTTGATTAGTCAGAATGATCTCAGTAACAAGTGACAGAATGCCAAATCAACCTGGTTTGAGCAAAAAAGGAAATTGTTGGCTCACATGACTGAGTCATTATCTGGTAAATATTGATTCCGGGAATCTAAGGCTCCTTCTGCCAGTCCTCTTTTCCCTCCGTTGGCTTTATTCTCCATTTCACAATATCTCTCTTTGTGGTAGGAAAAAAGATCTCTAACAACTCCAAGGTTACATTCTACAACCTAACCGGGGAAAGAGAATTGCTTTCCCAATTATTCCAGAAAAATGCCCTGAAGCTAATGCTCATTGGTTTTAATTTACCTGAGTTGGGTCATATTCCCATCCCTGAACCGACCTCTGTGGCAGAGGTGCACTGCCCTCTATGCTAAGCCTGGCATAGGGACCCACCCCTGGATCAGAGGGGGCCCAACCATCTGAACCACATGGGTGGAGAGAAAGAGTTCTCCAAAGGAAAATTAGGATATGTGGACAAGGAGAAGAAGAGGCAAAAAATAACAGATGACCATTTTATCTCTTTATATCTAAAAGCCTTAGCTCTCCAGTATCTAAAATATAAATAATATTGCATAAAGTTAGGGTGAGGATTGGATCCAGCAAGCAGGTAAAGACCAAGGCAAAAGAATAGGTACCCAATGAGGGAACAAATGACAAATGATAAGATAAATGAGGTAAAATGGTAACCATAGGTGAATCTGAGTAAAAGGATACACTTTCCCTTTAATATTTTAGTGTTTTTCTACTTTTTAAAGTTTGAAATCATCCTACCTAATAATAGACAAATATGCAAATTGACTGCACCTTCGCTATGCCCAAGCCACGCCCACCAGCCAAGCCACGCCCACCGACCAATCAGGACACGTACGCAAATTACCCCAACCAAGATGGCGGTTCATTTGCATATCAAGACAGGGTAGAAAGAAGCCAAGAGCTGCAGAAGGGAGCAAAGCTGTGGAAAAGCAAGCAAGCCAGGGGGAGGAGAAGGGAGGAGCGGAGGCGGGGTCGGGGGAGAAGGAAGGAGAGCGGGCGGGCTGGCGGAGAAGGGAGAAAAGCAGGGGGGCTGGCGGAGAAGGCGGGGGGAGAAGGGAGGAGAGCAGGCGGGGCGGGGTAGAGTGCAGCAGGAAACACTATTGCAGGATTCTTCCTGTAACGGGAACGCTAGTTTCTATATAAGAAGCTTTTTTAAAAAAAAAATCATAGTTTCTCAGTAACTCTTATTTATACCTCTCCCAAGCCTGACTGAACAATATTGATGGTTGTGAGAACTTTTTAATGATGGCATTGCTTTTGGTCCTTCTAAATGTGTTAGAATTTAATGCTATTAACAAAAGCAATTTAATACAGATATTGGGAGCTAGAGTATTTAAGCAGGCAATTTTTTAAAAATTCACTAAATGAAGCTAGAGATACCATGCAATCATAATTTGTTATCAAGTATCATAAATATTATAAAATACCAATTTGGGAAAATTCTATTGATCACCAGAGATTCCCAGAGCTCCCTTGGGAAGTGGTATTTCTGTAGATGTCAGACTCATGGTATTAGCTGTAGAAACCTAACCAGCTACTCAGTAATAGGAGAGTAAAGACCTGAGGGGTATTTCCAGGATAAAGGAGCAGAGATTTGCCATTCTTTCTCAAGACAGAAAGATAAGGAATAGAAAATGTCTAGGGACAACCAGAATCCACTTAGGAATTTTTAAAAATCACTTACAGATGAATTTACAAAAAAAGAAAAAGTTCTAAGAGTCATAAAATGATAACTAAAATACTGTCTGAAATCTTGATTTGCCTAGGGAGTCAAGAATTTATGGTGCATCACCTAACCAGATGTGGTTTGTGTTTCATGATGTGAACAGTTCTGGAACATCCCTTCTCGCTGAGGAATTAATGGCTGAATCCTCAGAGCTGAGAGAGGCAAGTTATTCAAATTTTGAGATCATCAGATTCACCAGCTGATACAGAGGAGTCCGTTTTCTCTTAATTGAAACCCAAATGGCCCTAGCTAGTTTGGCTCAGTGGATAGAGCATTGGCCTGTGGACTGAAGGGTCCCCGGTTTGGTTCTGATCAAGGGTACATGCCCAGGTTGCAGACTCGATCCCCAGTAGGGGGTGTGCAGGAGGCAGCTGATCAATGGTTCTATCTCATCAGTGATGTTTCTATCTCTATCTCCCGCTCCATTTTTCTCTGAAATCAATAAAAATATACTTTAAAAAAAGAAAGAAAGAAACGCAAATCACCATATGGACCCTGGAAAATATGGCTGCATTTACATTGAAATTTGAGTGACTTGCATAAAAGTGGGACTAGGGATACAATGTTTATATTCTCAAGACTCCCTGAAAAAAATTTGTCAGTTCACTTTTCACACTATTTAGCTCACGAAAGGGGAGAAGGGAAATGTGGAAATGGGCATATAGAAACAAGAAGGGGGGAGAAATAGAGAGTGAAAGGAAAAGGAGGTAACACCAGAGTTTATATTGACCTATTTTCATTTTTTTTTTCCCTTGGGCAAAACTGACCGAAAGTTAAGGTTTTTGAAGGAAAAGCAAGAATCCATATATCTGAATGCCATAAGTACTTAGTCCAGAAGAGAGCATTTAGTTTAGATGGGTCCAGCTCCTGTTTTATAAGTGGGAAAATTGAGGCTTAAAGATGTTAAGTAATGTGACTAGCATAGTGCCTACAAGAATGACAACTCAGCTGAAACCGGTTTGGCTCAGTGGATAGAGCGTCGGCCTGCAGACTCAAGGGTCCCAGGTTCGATTCCGGTCAAGGGCATGTACATGGGTTGCGGGCACATCCCCAGTGGGGGGTGTGCAGGAGGCAGCTGGTTGATGGGTGTGCAGGAGGCAGCTGGTTGATGATTCTCTCTCATCAATGTTTCTAGCTCTCTATCCCTCTCCCTTCCTCTCTGTAAAAAATCAATAAAATATATTTAAAAAAAAAAAAAAGAATGACGACTCTAAAGCAAGGACTTCACTTTTCTGGATTACAAGGAAAAGTATTTCCTTAGAAAAATTCATAATTCAGCACAGATGCACAGATAAAAACAAATGAACCCTTAGATGACCACAGAGCCAAAAGTGTGTTGTTGTTTTTTGCGTAGGAATTCTGTGGCTCATCCATTCTTAGTTTACCTTATTTATTACAACATATCAACAATGGATTGCGAGCATTTATTTCCAGATTCTTTCTGAATGAAGGCCAGGGACAAATGGGAGGAACTGGGTAGTAGAAGGAGATACTCCTTCTAGAGAAAATCCAACGTAAGATTTCCCTTTTAAGTTCCAGGGATATTGATTGCTTTAAGCAGGTTATTTTTTTTAAGAAAACAAAAGACTCAATAACCTTTGAACCTCCCACTTTACCTGCCTAAATGAGTTCAAAGAGAAAAACCTGCTTAAAGGAAGGGAGCTAGTATTATCATGAGTGAACTGAGTGTGGCAGACAGAGAGGAACCTGCAAAGTCTGTTAGACTTCCCTTTGCGTGTCATTGTTTCTGGGTGTCCCATCAAGAATTTGTGTTCAGATATTTGCTCTTTCTCACCTACCTTTACTTTCTCTTTGAAACGGCCCACCTCTGCCCTCCTCTCCTTAGTCCAAAACAGCATTTAATCCTCAACGGCCCATATTGTCTTTGGATTCCATATTCTTAGCGCACTCTCATATGTACCTATGTAAAAAATTTTGTTATTTTCTCCTATTAATCTGTCTCATGCCAATTTGATTATTAGACCAGCCAGAAGAACTTAGAAGGGTAGACGTAAAGTTATTTTTTCCTCCCCTATAACATAAAAGATTTTTGTGTAGCCCTAACTGGTTTGGCTCAGTGGATAGAGCATCGGCCTGCGGACTGAAAGGTCCCAGGTTTGATTCCGGTCAAGGTCATGTACCTTGGTTGCGGGCACATCCCCAGTAGGAGGTGTGCAAGAGGCAGCTGATTGATGTTTCTCTCCCATCAATGTTTCTAACTCTCTATCCCTCTCTCTTCCTCTCTGTAAAAAAATCAATAAAATATATTTTTTTTAAAAAAGAGAAAGAAAAGATTTTTGTATAGTGTTGCCATGTACAGTGTATATTTGTTGGGCTATGGTTATCTGCATTTGTTCCCCTTGATTTGGTGATACATTCTCATTTCATCGATGTGCGCCAAGATCATCTATCCAAGCGCCTCTAGTCAAGTGGTAGGCCCATGACTCAAGCTGAGCCAATTGGATTCTCCCTTGAAGGTCTTTAAATCTTGAATCAAAACACAAAGGCCTAGAGGTATTCAATTTTAGGGGAGAAGAGACTGTCCACAATTTCCTACCACTTGGACTCCTAATTCCTGTCTTTCCCTGAGTTTACACCTTCCCCTCTTGTTCAGTAGAGCTGGCCATTATCATTTTAATTCATGTCTTTTCTGTTTAAATGTCAGCCCTTACCTTGCTCGGAGCTTAGGAGGGGAGATGCTGTACTTCAAGACCTACCATGTTACCTGTACTTAGAAGACCTTCAATGAATGTGTTTGGAATACCTGCTGTAATCAAGGTAAAGGTTGGCTACCATTGAAACACATAGGTTGATCACCTTATATGGTCTGGAGGTACATGTAGAGAAGACTTTACCAGAGGAACATGATTGAATGTCATCTTTTTACCTCCCACAGAGACTTTTACAGAGTTGGTGCTCAATAAATGTTTGAATCAAAACCATGAAATCTTATAAATATAAATAGAATTTCAGGGAAACTGAAATTGATAAATTTTACTAATGCTGTTTTACAACCTTCTAAGATTTATTGTAAAGTACGGAATAGGCCAACACAGACTGAAAAAAATTAAATCTTGCCCAAGTTGGTAATTTTCATCTCCCTTTCCTTTTGCCATTGAGTAATGTTACCATCTCTTGAGAGCAACAGAGCTGAGTTTTTCTCATCCAGGCCTGAGAAATAACAAACAGCCCTGCCTTTCTTTGAATGCCAGAGACAGTAACAGGAAAAGCTAGAGAAAATTCTCAGGAGGAAATGCTAATTTGACCCCTCTCCACAAAATGTTAACACTTGACAGCTCTATGTTTTATGAGTCTGACACCAACTTATTATCAGAGTAAAGAAAGCCTTTTGAGTTACAAACAGAGCTTGACTTTCTTTGAAAAAAAAGCCTACATGAGCCCTGGAAACTAGAGCCTATGTAAGATTTGGAGCACTCTGGGCCTATGTAAGATTTGGAGCACTCTGACAATGTAATTTTTTTGCCCATAACCTTCATAGTCTTTGCTTCTGGGCCTAAAATAACATATTTTCTTCTTTTATTACCAAAGGCGAAGCATTAGGAAAACTGTATTGATGAAAAATATATCAAGAAAAACTTAAGAGTAGAATATTGTCAACAGTCTGGCACTCTAGGATTGTGCAAATAGATTAGAATAGTATGTTGAACCCAAGCAATAAATGTCTATTAAAACATTTCTATTCTGCTTAGATTTTTAGGTGTTATAGGCATTGATCTGGTTATATACTCTTCTACCAAGGTGTTCAAAGGAAGTTTTAGATAATTTGAAACACACTTTAGTGTGAATAAAGTCAGTCCCAAGATTTTGTCATTTGGGACAAATGACATGCTAGTGCATGTCAATTATAGGACCAAATGGTTGAATAACAGTCAAAAATGTGAGTTTGAGTTGCATATTGTTTGACAGCTGTAAAAATTTTTAATCTCTGAGTTTTGGTTTCTTCGTCACTAAAAATATAATAGTAATTTTTATGGGGATCTTGTGAGGATTAAGTAGAATAACATATATTTAAGCATTTGTCCACTCTAAGGCACTATTCAGCAGATGATGATGATAGTGATCATGAACAAAAAGCAGAGGGAAAAATCACTTTAAAACACAAGTGTCTTCACAAATAGGTCAAAAGATTCAACCCACACCAAAGTCTTCAGAGAACTCTGCATCTTTGCTGAGAATCTTCATTGTGCTTTTTCCTGTCCAAAGTGATGTTTTCTTCTTCTATTCTGTCTTTATTTGTCTTCTTACAACTTCTGCGTGAGGATTTGAAGCAGTTGATAGCTATGGTTTCTATGCTGTTCTCGCCCATAGATCTTAATATGGTACCATGAATCACTTAATTTAAAATGATGCCAATCATTTATCACAATAATGACAATGAAGAGTTTTCTTTCCAGATATCTGCTTACCTCTCAAGCAACTAAAGGTTAATTTTAAAACATTTGATAATTTTATATGCCTGATCTTCTCAGAGTAAAGAATATGGTCTTTAAGACCTGGATTTCAGCCCTAGCTCTGCCACTTACTGGTCACGTGACCTTGAAATAAGTTAACTGAGCTTAAGAGTTCTCATTTGAAATGGGGATAGTTATATCTTTTTTAAAAGGTCATTGTAAGACACATGTGGCATGGCATATGTAAAGTGCTTAACAGCATCTGGTACTTGGTGGGCAACAAATAATTAGTAACTGCTGTCAACCCTAATTCAACTCTTCAGAATTTGCACAGTGGACCGTAACTATTACAAGGACAGGATTCCTCCTGAGACTTCCATAACTTCCTGGATATGGGAGGCCAGAAATTCTCTGGAAACTGCTGAAATGTTTGCTTCCAGATCTGATGAATTCCAGGACTTGTGAAAGATGGAGAAGTGAAACCATTAACTAACATCTGCAAAAACCATTATATATGGATGGGTAAAAATTTTGAGCCAGTTCTCATTGGATTCCAACCATATTTCTTCATGTGTAGTTTCTACTTCTTTTTGTACTTTTCTTTGGGCTTGGTTCAGATCTTCTTCTGTTAATGCCAGTGAATTCCCCTATGGCTTCAGGAACAAACTTGTTCTCCTGTGTTGTGTGTAGAAGTTGAAGACTTGATTATGAAGGGACAAATGCAACCACAATTAGAAGAAGCTACATCTTGTGTGACTTAACAGCTAGAAGGAATGTGTGACTCTGTGGTGAATTCTTCTTTTTCCCATTTGTTTGTCAGCTGTTTGGTCTGTTGAAAGCTGGAAAGAATACCTTCTCCAGTTTTCCTCTTCATCCTGTGCATTAGTCCTTCAGTTCTAAAATAAACACATGATTCTCATCATAAGAAAAATAATTGTGTAACGGTGTAAGGTGTTGGATGTTAACTAGACTCATTGTGGTGATCATTTCACAAGATATACAAATATTAAGTTATTATGTACATCTGAAACTATAATGTTATATGTTAATTATATCTGAATAAAAATAAATAAACTAAAGGCATGAAAGCAAATTTAAAATATGTTCCAACAAGCCCTCATTATAGGATAATACAATTACATGAAACCACTGGGCAGAATTCATAGAAAAATTTTACTACTAGGGACATAAAAAGCAAAGCCTGCATTTTCACAGTTGTGATCATTTGAAGCCTAAGGCTAAACTGAATATTGTTTATAAGTGAGACTAACAGTTTACTATTGAATTCATTTACTAAAAAAACTTTTCTTTATAACTTTAGCTTCACTCCATCTCATTTATTTTTTATTCTGTTTTCTTATCGGGCAATGTCTTCTCTTAGCTTATCTCATTTTAATTAATTTATTTAATTATAAATTAATAATATCATTACAATATAATCACTAATTTACTAGACTATTAGGAGAATATAAACCAAATAGATGGAGTGTGTGTGTGTGTGTGTGTGTGTGTGTGTGTGTGGTGTTCGTTACATTAAAATAATGGTACAGCCGAAACCGGTTTGGCTCAGTGGATAGAGCGTCAGCCTTCGGACTGAAAGGTCCCAGGTTCTATTCCGGTCAGGGGCATGTACCTTGGTTTCGGGCACATCCCTGGTAGGGGGTGTGCAAGAGGCAGCTGATCCATGTTTCTCTCTCATCGATGTTTCTAACTCTCTATCCCTCTCTCTTCCTCTCTGTAAAAAATCAATAAAATATATTTAAAAAATATTTTAAATAAATAAATAAAATAATGGTACAAATTCAAAAGCTTATTGTAGTCATATGAAGCCAATTAGAGTTCTCAGTGTAAAAAAACTGACAAAGCTCAGATTTCTGCCCCTTTTTTTTGCCATTCTCTGCATGGGGTTTCTTAGCGGGTCTTGTGGGCTGAGCGTTGGGGGCTGACAGGGGAAACCCAGGCTGCCTCTCTGCGCCTCCAATAACTGGCAGCTGTCACCATTGTCCTGACCATCAAGAGACACCTGCTCACTGAGAGTGAAAACGCCCCCCGCAGTGAAAGCGGAGCCAAGAATTCCACTGCGTCAGCCCCACCCAGCGGGGACATGAGGAAGCGGGACCAGTTTTATATCATCTTAGCAGCAGCAGAAGTCTGTCATTACATTGGGGGGAAAAACCATTACTCAGAGTCTATTTCACCTGACCTGAACAATCCTTTTTGCCTGATCGTCAAAGCTAAAATTTTCCCCCAAATAACGTGGATGCAAAGCCTTTGGAAAATTTAACTACCATTTATTGATGATAAGACTTCAAATGTTCAAAGCTGAGTCCGATATCATTATTTTAACTGCACTTTGAAAGCAGAAATCAGCACAAAATAATTCAAAAATGCCAATTTATATAAGAACATAAATGTTATCAGTTCTAATATGCACTGCAAGAATGTTTAGTTTTATTGTAAAAGCAACTGTGTGTTCATCCTTTTCACCTTGAAAATGTCTCGTGATTCTAATCCCAAATTATCATCTTGAATTAACATCTTTTTATTCTTTTATACTTTGTCTTTCTTATTTTAACCAAATGAACATAAGAAGATACATTACTTTTTAAAGGTCTAATTACATATCACTCTTTTAGTGTGTTTCCTTCACCTGACACCCCAACTTTCCTTCCACATCTGAAACATCTCACCTTGAACTGCCTGTGCCGATAGCTTTCGCCCTTCTCTAGTCTCTGGGGTGTAATCAGTCGCTAGGGAGGATGCCTCCCTCCCTTTTTATTTTCTTCTAGATATTGCAGTGTTACCAGGCCTCCCTTTCAAAATATTGCAAGGTTTGGTTTGGAAGGAAATGATATTACTTGTGGCTATTACTGGACAAGTTTATCATCACCTCTGTAGTAGTCCTCCTGGTTATTTCATATCTTGGCAGTAGTATGTTCTACAAAAAAAACATAAGTAATGGAATTGAACTCTCCTCAGTATTCCTTAAGAACTTGTTTTTATTTTGAAAGTTTCTCCCTTAGATTTTGTTCTTCAAAAACCTATTTTTGCCTATATCCTGTGAGAGAATGCAGAGAAAATGTTTTTCATAGTGCAAATATATTAAAAGGTACTCAGAGGTGCAGCAGAGGTATTAAAGGGTCTCACAGAACAACTCATTAGCTAATGTGCCATGGTAGGATGTCCCTGTAGGAAGTCTCTGGAATACACCCTATTAGTAAAGTGTACAGCCAGTCTAGCAGCAGGATGTTGGACATCTAGCCATAAACTAAGTGCTGACCTGATGCAGAGGTGGGGAAGGGTAGGATCCCATAACCTCACTCACAAGAAACATTTTAGGGGGAAACACATCTGAGTAAGGAAGTTAGGTTTCTACAACTGGAGGTTTTATTCCTGAACTTGTATGAGAAAGAAAATACTTGTGATAATTAAAGAAAGTTTCTCTAGTAACTCCTGACATTGCAGGATTCTAAAATGCTTTCAATGAGTGCCATAGACGTTGCTCTTTCTTAATAAAGCTGTGCTTTTTTAACTAACTGTTGGCACACAGAACGTGCAATATACAGGTCAAGATCCAGGGAAAACTCAGAGTGTGTTAAGGAAAAACATAGAACTGAATTTAAAGCTGTATAATAATAAGCATTTACATAGCATTTACTATGTGTCAGCCACACTTTTTATATTTTAATTTGTTTAATCCTTTTAAGCAGTCTATGAACTGAGTTTTACTGTAAATACCAATTTTTTTTTTTCAGTTGTCGAAACCCAAACACAAAAATCAGCTTACAGCCACAGAGAACAATGATTTCAACCCTGGGATTCAGGCTCCAGAGCTGGCTCATGAGTACCGCTAATACTCTCTTAAGACCTTTCATTGTGCTTTTACATGTCCAAGAGCACAAAATGCAGGTCTGATACCTCCAAGTGGAACAAGAACAAGACATGTCTTGAATCAGCATGGATGCACCAGATGTAGATGAGAACAGGTAGAATCAATAAAAAGTGCTAGGATAAATAAAATAAAAAAGAAGCAAGCATGACATCCTAACAACACAAAATATAATTTTAAAATGATCACTAAGGATTAAACATTTGAGCAGAGCCAGAAAAAATATCCAACAAAATATTTAAATATAAATCTTAGGGAAAAACCAGTAGAGAAAAAAAATCTGGCTTTAGCTTTCTTGTAAAGGTCTTAGAAGTCAGAGGCCTTCTTCTGCATGGAAAAAAAAATTGCTGAAGATGCCAACTGATGTGACTTCCTAATGAAGGGTAGCAGAATATGCCATCCCAAAATATGCCACTTTGGCATATGGATTCTTTTGAGCTGAAGGCAATTGAGATAAAGCAGATATGAGAAAAGCTCTTTGCCCTCCCCCATTTGCCTAAAAGCAGGACATAGGTTTGTAAGGGTATCCCCATATCCCTCGTCCCCAGAAAAGAATGATGAAGTTAATCACTGGAGATAACTCTAGACCCTTCTCAACCCAGAGGCAGCACCTAACAAACTCTACTAACTACCCCTTATCTTCCATAAAGTTCTCCATACATTTATCTTCCCACAATTTGCCAACCTAGAAACTCAGTCTTTTTTCTTTGTCTTCTCACTCCTCTATAAATTTATTTTTCTTATGTTAAGATGTATAAGCCCAATTTCTAACCACTGCTTTGAGTTCCTCGTCATTGAGTACTTCTATATACGTGCAATGCACGTGTTCATAAACTTCTGTTTGTTTTTCCCTTGTTAATCTGCTTTTTGTCAGTCTTGTTTGCAGGGCCCCGGTCAATGAATCTAAGATGAGTAGAGGAAAAAGAAACATTTTCTTCCCCAACACTATTAAAGCAAAATATGAAAATGGGGTGAGGGAGATCACATCAGCACCAGATAATAAACGCTAATTGTTTACAAGGAACCAGTGATTGGAAATGTTGGAGTAATTTGAACTTAAAAGCTGAGAAGTAAGAGGAATAGGGTTTGAGCTATGTGATGTCCTGGTTTGCAGGGGGTCTGAGTAACAAATATTAAACAACCTGAGTAAAGAATGCCACAATCCCTGCTGGCACAAGCACTTGATCGTTTTGACCATTATGAAAATCATGAAAACCAAAACCTATACTACAGTTTTTGAAATAACAATCTTTTTCTTAAAGCTCAATGTTTCTTTTTTCTTTTTCTTTTTCTTTTTTATTGATTTCAGAGAAGAAGGAAGAGGGATAGAGAGAGATAGAAACATCAATGATGAGAGAGAATCAATGATCAGCTGCCTCCTGCATGTCCCACAATGGGGATTGAGCCTGCAACCTGGGCATGTGCCCTGTCTGGGAATCAAACTGTAACCTCCTGGTTCATAGATTGACACTCAACCACTGAGCTACACTGGCCTTGCTAAAGCTCAATGTTTCTATTTGGAATGCAAATCTTTTGCTGAGGTTAGAGTTGGGTAAACTGGCCTTTTTTGTCAACTTGCGACCCTGTTAAAAAAAATTACTTTTACCTCCCAAAGGTAATATATAGTTACCCAGTAATATACAGTTAACTGATAATATACAGTTACCTAGTTCAGTAATTTATCAAGTCCCTTGTTAATCAAGTTCTTAAAAAGCACCTACAAACTTATTGGGGAAGGAGTTATAGGAAGGACATAGTGCATAGGGCATAAACAGAATAAATTTCTCAGTTTTCTCAAAGAGCTTTCATCAAATATGCAAGATAAGGCCAGGAATAACAATAAAAAAAAAGCCATTTATAATTAAGAATGACATAACCCATGGACACAGACAATAGGGTGGTGAAGGCCTGAGGTGAAGGGGGGGGAGAGGGGCTAGAAGGAGTCAATGGGAGTAAAAGGGGACATATGTAATACTTTCAACAATAAATACTTTTTAAAAATGAAAAGAATGAAAATTCTTATAATCCAAGAGCTATAAAATAGAGATGATGAAGAGCAACTAAAATAACTTGGAAGAAAAGGCCTCTTGGAGAAGGTAAGATGACAAGTAGGCTTTAAACTTCTGATGGAATTTGAAGGATGAGGGACACAGGAATTAAAAATGGAGGTAAAGTTATAGAGAAAGGGAAAAGAAAAAAACAACAACATAGAACTAGGAAGAAGATGAACATGCCTGGATTTGAGAATAAATTTAATTAGTAGTGGGACAGTCAATTACATTCATAGAATGAGCCTTAAAATTTAAACACAGGACATTAGATTTGGTATTGTAAGAATTAAGAAAACAACCACAGACTATAGAGTAGAGATTGAAATTTAAAAAACAACTGTCAGCTTAAAATTATTTACCTAGGAAAAATATATATAATATATGTGGGTTTAACTCACATTATTATGTAGGCTTGGTATATCCAAACTCCACAAGATAGTTCTTTCAGGCTAGAGACCCAGGGAAATGATGCAGTTTGAGTCCAAAGGACATTGGATAGCAGAATTCCCTTTTACTCCGTAGGGGTAGAGGTTCCTTACTAGTCTGTTCTTAGTAAGGACTTTGACGGATTGGATGAGGCCTACTCACTTTATGGAGGATAATCTACTTTACTGAAAGGCCACGAATTTGAATGTTAATCTCGGCAAAAAAAACATCTTCACAGAAACATGCAGAATAGTGTTTGACCAAATATCTGGCATCTTGACCAGCCAACATGCTACCTAAAATTAATCACCACAGGCTGGAACTCATCCTTCCTCCAGGGGGGCCCCAAACCCTGACATGCTGACCAAGTGAGCGCTCCTGGGCCAATTCAGTGTTCAAAAGTTAATAAGGGACATCTTAATTTTTAGATTTGAATAGGATACATAATCTTATATAATAAAAGCCCAGAAATGGCGGAACCACCAGAATGACCAGAAACCAGAATGACCTGGGCCCCTTGCCCTGGCCGGCCCGCCCCCCAGCAAGTGGTTAAGGGCGATCAGGCAGGCAGGCGAGTGGTTAGGGGCAATCAGGCAGGCAGGCAGAGGCAGTTAGGGGCAATCAGGGAGGCAGGCAAGTGGTTAAGGGCAATCAGGCAGGCAGGTGAGCAGTTAGGAGCCAGTGGTCCAAGATTGTAAGAGGGATGTCTGACTGCCAGTTTAGGCCCGATCCCACAGGGATCCCTGCGGATCGAACCTAAACCAGCAGTCAGACATCCCCCGAGGAGTCCTGGATTGCGAAAGGGTGCAGGAGGGCTGAGGGACCCCCACACACACCTTCTTGTGCACGAATTTCATGCACCGGGCCTCTAGTATGTATATAAATATGATAATATAATATTTTTTAAATTTTAGTACTAATTTTCAGAAAAACTATTTTAATTGGGATTAATTTACATATAACATTATATTAGCTTTAGGTGTACAACATGATTATTTTATATATGTATATATTGTAAAATGATTACCCCAATAAGGTTAGTTAACATCCATCACCAAGCATAGTTACAAAATATTTTTTCTAGTGATAACTATTTTCTCTCTTAGCAACTTCAAATATACAACACAGCATTGCTAACTATAGTCATTATGCTGTACATTATATCCCCAGGACTTATAACTGAAAGTTTGTACCTTTTGAGCATTAAATATTTTTAAAATACATATAAAATTTGTAGTTTTATCTTCCAGCCAGAATGGATGGTCTTCTATTATCTCATGGTTTTTTGTTTTAATGATGCAGGAATTTTTCAAAAGCACCACTGATATATGTGAATAAGGTATGTCTTAGTTTAAACAATTTGGTAAAATAAGATCTTTGGTTTTTAATTTATATCATCATTCCAAATTTTGTTTTTCTATTCCTTTATTTTTTCATGTTTACTTAGTGATCATTATCTGCACTTTGCTTTCACCTTTCTGAGACCCCAACGACTCAATCAAATGATGTAGAAAGCCATTTATCTCATGGGAAACTAAATTCTCTCTGCAATATAACTGCATCCTTTCATGACATGTACAATTGCCTGTTTGGCATTTTATGCATTGCATTTCTTAATAAAGGTCTTCAGAAGTCTAAGATTCATTTATATTTGACCAATGTATATGCTTATGCTCTGTATTTTGGGAAAGGGAGAATCTACTGTTTAAATTCTCTAACAAGAGAAAAATGCATCTACTTTAGACAATTGATCTTTAATAAACCCAGTTTCATTTTTATTAAGATTTCATTCTGAGAAAGAGCTGGTGTCATCACTTGCTTTGTGCTCAGTGGTGATTCAATTTCACCTTTGTGTGTATATACAATAGTGGGGAAACTGGACAGTTTGAGTTTACATTTGGTCTCCTAGAATTTCATTGTAATAGTTTTGTTTGGCATCTGAAGTCTATGTGAGTCCCAGTTTATATTTCCCCTTCAACTGAATAATTACTAGTCACCACATTTCCATAGTGCCTGCCAACATTTTTTCCTTTCAGTGGTACTGGAAAGTAATTTTTGTTCTGATTATGTTTGTTTGCCAAGGGCATTTGTTACTAAGACTTGATAAAGACTGATTGGCTCACATTTTCTTCAGCTGGTTTCACTCATACGCAAGACCTTGACCAACAAAATTGGTTTGTTTGTTTAAATTCAGAGTTGTGGTTTCCCCCCACCCTCATTATGTGCTTTTATGATCTGGAAAGTTTTAGGGGATTATTTTCTTAATCAGCTATGGGATTTTTTTGAGAACCAGAACTCTATCCAAAATAACTTCACTTTTGAGGAGTATAACATACGTTAAAAGCTCAGACTTGGGACTCTTGGGCCAGACACATGAGTTTGAGTCCTGGCCCCATAATTCACTAACTTCTTTGTGCCTTTGTTGCCTAGTAATAAATGGGGAAGCTAATAGTGACTAACTTAAGAAGCAAGTTAGGTAACTATTCGCAATAACGATTATTCATTGCATTGAGTAAGTAATGCCTTACACAAGATAAAGTGCTGAGTGCTTGTGATAGAGAGCTAGGTACACTCTGTCTTGGGCATAAGTAGTTTAATAAATTAAATCATTTAGATATTAGTAAACTCTGTAGTAGTAGCCTGGTTGAATTAATCAATGGGATACTTGAGTCCCCACACAGTTACTCTTAAATTCAAGGAATTTAATTTAGATGCATTAAATAAGCTTAGTGCTGCTCTTAGGAATAAACATTAATTAATTTATGATTATTAATTTATAAATCACAGACCTACATGTCTCTAAATTATTCAAATAAAATGACAGCTCACTCTTAAAAGTTATTAATTCAAAATTACCATACTTCATCAATTTGAAGACACATTTTTTTTTCACAGTTTAACATCTTGATGTTAGGATGTGTTTTACAATCTGTGATTATAAATCACAATCACATTCAGCCTTGCCTAAAATAAAATTGTAGAGCTCAGTCCTAGCTTTCACATTTTCATCTTTTCCGTTGAGTTAAATGCTGACCTGGAGAGTATTATGCTAAGCAAAATAAGCCAGTCAGAGAAAGATAAGTATCACATGATCTCACTCATATGTGGAATCTAATGAACAAACTTAGAGGGAAGGCAGGGGTGGCTGGGTGGGAGGAGATCAACCAAAGAACTTGTATGCATATATGCGTAACCCATGGACACAGACAATAGGGTGGTAAAAACCCGGGGCAGTGGGCGAGGGCGGGCTAGAAGGGGTCAGTGGGGAAGAAGGGGACATATGTAATATTTTCAACAGCAAAGACTTTTTTTAAAGTTTAGTTGCCTTTTTAAATGTCTTCTAAAAGATCACAGGGTAACTCATCATTAAAACAAAAAGGATGTCGTGTCTACAGGAAAACATGGACGTAGAGCATTTGATAATAAAGAAGCATATATTCATCTTGCCTTTTTTTTTTTGCAAAGCAGCAATTAAGTGTTTTACAGGACCTAAGAAAGGATGATACAAGTATAAAAAGTAACAATATGACTTATTTCTAAAATACATGCACTGTCACTTTCTGGTAAGGTCAATTGTTTTGAGGGAAAAAATTGAAATTATATTGGAGAGATCTTTTTTAAATGCCATGGCCTCAGCACTTTTAATGCAAGTGTTGGGCACTTGGTGTTGGGCAATATTGTGTGGAAGAGCACAGACACCAACAACACTAAAGTGAAGAGTGAGTAATTGAAGAGTGAGTCAGAAACAGACTCTGATCATGATGAAGTTTAAGAAATACCTTCATTGATTTATTGCATTAATAGTTTCCTATTTATACCTAAACATGAGTGATCCAAAATCTAAAGTGTTATACAGACAGTATGTGTAGCTTAATTGTTAGCATTTTCTTCTTTTGTGTTATCCTATATAATAAAAGGCTAATATGCAAATAGATCGAATTGCAGAACGACCAGTTGCTATGACGCTCACTGACCACCGGGGGCAGGTGCTCAATGCAGGAGCTGCCCCCTGGTGGTCAGTGCGTTCCCACAGAGGGAGCGCCGCTCAGCCAGAAGCTAGGCTCACAGTTGGTGAGTGCAGCGGCAGTGGTGGGAGCCTCTCCCACCTCCACGCAGCGCTATGGATATCCAATTGCTGGCTTAGGCCCACTCCAGTTGGACATCCCCTGAGGGCTCCTGGACTGTGAGAGGGATGTCTGACTGCCAACTTGGGCCCGATCCTCCAGAGAGCAGGCCTAAGCCAGCAGGTGGGCATCCCCTGAGGGGTCCCATTCTGTGAGAGGGTGCAGGCTGGGCTGAGGGACACCCCCCCACCACCGCCCGAGTACACGAATTTTCATGCACCGGGCCTCTAGTCCTATATAATAAAAGGCTAATGTGCAAATTGTCCCCTCTACCAGGAGTTCAACCAGGAGTTTGATTAGGGGGCGGGGCCGGCCAGACAACCACCTGCGGCCCCTCACCAGTCTGGCCCAATCGGCCCCGATCACCCTGATTGGGACTGGCCAGCCGGACCCCACCCATGCAGGAATTCATGCCCTGGGCCTCTAGTATTAAATAATAGCATGAATTAAATTGATGCAATCTTGTATTTGATGAAATATAATAAGCATAAATAACAGTGTTTCTCAAACTATTTGTGTTCTTTTAATATCTAATCTGTCACAGGCATTTTATAAAATACAAAAAATGAAATTAAAAAGACAAAAATATGCCCTAGCTGGTTTGGCTCAGTAGATAGAGTGTCGGCCTGAGGACCAAAGGGTCCCGGGTTCGATTCCAGTCAAGGGCACATACCTCAGTTGCAGGCTCCTCCCCGGCCAAGATACTGGTCAGGGCACATGCAGGAGGCAACCAATCGATGTGTTTCTCTCACATCGATGTTTCTCTCTGTCTTTCCCTCTCTCTTCCACTGTCTCTAAAAAATCAATGGAAAAATATCCTCGTGTGAGGATTAAAAAAAAAGAAAAGACAAAAATATAATCTAAATTAGATACAGCAACAGTAAAATTACTTTGTCAAGTTGTTCTAAAACGATTCTCAGTACTTACTCTCACTTTCTAAACTTATCTTGCCCCAACCGGAATTGGTCCAGGGGCCAGCACAGTCTGTGAACCACACTGCAAGCAGGACTGAACTTCGCGACTTTAGAAATGAATTAATCATTGAACTGTCAAATATTCTCAGTGATGACAAATAGAGTTCAGAAAAAGACGTATCTTGGGTTTTCTTTCTTAACACATTAATATTATCTCTTACATTTGCTTGAACTTTACAACTTCTAAAACAGTTGCACTAACGAAGCCTTCCAGTCAAGTTGGCTGCATAAATCCAGGCTTTGATGCACATTCTCTATACCAAACACCAACACAGATAGGTAACAGAGAGATTTAAAAAAAAACATAGTCCATCTCCAAAACAAGACCAGCGTTTTTATTGGGCAGAAATGCAAAACAAAGAGCGGAGACAAAGCCAGAAGTAGGCAATAGCAGCCAAGAGTTCAGCAGAGGTGGAGTAAAGGGACCCAGGCAAGAAGGCAACAGAAATACTTGCTCCTCAGAGTCAGAGGCTGGAATAAGGCTCTGAACTCGTGAAAGGTTGGCAAAAAGGGCTCTGACTCAACCGCTACAAGAAGCTGTCTGCGGAAGCAAAGGTGCAAAGGCACCATGTTACAACCAGGCGCTGGATCACGCCTCCTGCTGGTTCCTGAGTGGAACTGCAATACCCTCACCTATCAGTGCTTTAATGAGCTCAGCTCAGGTCACCCTCTCAATTGTCCTAAAGGGAAATGGGGTGTGTATTTTTATTTCTATTTGACAAATGAGAAAACTGAGGCTCAGAGTGGTTACCTAGTGTCATGAAGTGGTCAAGCAAATCAGCAGAATTATAACTAAGACTATTAGCCTTGTGCTATGCCCAAACCACTATGCATCTGAAAGACAGTTTGAGATATAGAGTATAGTTAGAATTTTTTTAATGGTTAGTAAAAATGTTGGGTTTTTTACTTGCAAATTCAAGTTTTTTAATTAAAACCGAGTAGGCATCATAATTTTATTTATTTTCTAAATGTATTTAGTATTGAAATATTTATTTTAAAAATACCCTTGGTCTTGGAATCAGGAGACCAATTTGACAAAAAACAAACAGAAAACCCTTTTAAGCTTGTGACTTTCACTAGCACTTTCAGTATTTAGGAACTTCAACCCCTTTATGGGTTTTAACAGGTTACATATGAGACCACTTAATGAATGAGTTATATATTAGAAAAAAATTACTTTTTCAAATTAGAAAAAATTTACATTTAGAAGTTATGGAATGACATAAAAGCCACGAAGATAACAGTCTTCTACAACACACTGACCCCCACATTTCTATAAGTAAAATATTTTGCACATACACAATTAATATGTACTTACTTATGCCACATTATAAAGTGTAACTATAAAATAATGTGCAAGTACGATGTAAAGATATTGCATTTTCTTATGTCTAAAGGAGTGGTTGCAATCACCCCAGATGGGAAAAGAAAAAGAGTTTTATTTATTTTTTATTTTATTTTTTAAAACATATTTTATTGATTTTTACAGAGAGGAAGGGAGAGGGATAGAGAGTTATAAACATTGATGAGAGAGAAACATTGATTAGCTGCCTCCTGCACACCCCCTACTGGGGATGTGCCCACAAACAAGGTACGTGCCCTTGACCGGAATCGAACCTGGGACCCTTCAGTCCGCAGGCCGACGCTCTATCCACTGAGCCAAACCAGTTAGGGTGAGAAAAAGAGGTTTAATGCAGCAGTTTCTGCCGCAGCTCTGGGAGCCCCTCTAAGGCAGCGGGCATAGGCAGCAGTTCCTGTGGCCTTTCCAGCAGGTGAAACATGGTAGGGACCGAGAGATATTCCCCACCCACAAGAGGGCCCCAACACTCACTCCCATCAGAATCATTCATATGTTTTCAAAAACACTGATGCTGGGGCTCCAACCCAGAGATTTGGTTTGAATTAGTCTGGTGGGGGAGGGATTAGGCATTGATATTTTATTTTATTTTATTGATTTTTATTGATTTCAGAGAGGAAGGGAGAGGGAGAGAGAAATATCAAGGATGAGAGAGAATCATTGATGGCTGCCTCCTGCACACCCCACACTGGGGGTTGAGCCCACAACCCGGGGCTTGTGCCCTGACTGGGAATCAAACCGTGACCTCCTGGTTCATAGGTCAATGCTCCACCACTGAGCCATGCCAGCGGGGCATAGGCAATGATATTTTAAAATCTTCCAGAAGTTAGTGTACAGCCGAGGATGAGAATTGCTACCCTAGACCCCAGGTAGCTCCCCTACCCTTGTGTGGTCTGCTTATGGAAGTTCCAGCAGAAGGTGGCTGTGGTGGCTGGTGGGACAGGGCAGGCCGAGAGGACGTGGTGGAGGCAGTAACATGCCGGGTTGCATGTGACTGCAGTGCTCTGTAAAGATGTTAGTTTGCATCCAAAGAAGCAATAGCCATGCCCTCCAAGATGGTGCCCAGTAAAGGTTGTGCAGCAGAGGATGAGGGATGGTCTGGCTTCAGAGCTCTGGTAAGTCCTCAGGAGGATAACTCAGGGGGCTGAGATCCTGAGTGAGCAGGCGGGAACCAGGACACTCTGTAACTTCTTAAATTAATGTCATTCCTGGGTCATTTAGTCTTCCAGAGCCTGAGGATGCCTCGGGAAACTCAGGTTACAGCATTAATGTTGCAACAATAACCAACTTTTACAGAGAGCTTCACAATTTACAAAGCCCTTTTGTGCATATTATGTTACTTGATCCATACTTCATCCTTGGGAGGTAGAAGGGTAAGTGCTATTGGTTCCATTTTATAAAGGAAAACAATGAAGTTCAGCTATGTTAAATATTTGTTGGAGGTCATACAATATTAACGGGCAGAGCCAGAACGCCAACTTAGGTCTCTCGGCTCTCAGTGTTTTTTCCTTTTCACCGTACCTGAGCTGGTAGAAAGTGTTTGGTGATGCACAGACAAGGGTTCCTATGAATTTGTATAGTCATTGGTTTGTGTGTGTGTATGTGTGTGTGTGTGTGTGTGTGTGTGTGTGTGTATATATATATATATATATATATATATATATATATATATATATATATTTCAGAGAGGAAGATAGAGGGAGAGAGAGAGAGATAGAAACACCAGTGATGACAGAAAATTATTGATCGGCTGCCTTCCCCACACCTTGGGACTGAGCCAGCAACCCGGGCATGTGTCAGGACCTGGAATTAAACTGTTATGTCCTAGTTCATAGGTTGACACTCGACCACTGAGCAACACTGGCCAGACTATTGATTTGTTTAGAAATGGAGAGAATCTCTCTTGGATTTTTCTAGTTGGCTGTTCACCACAGCCAGAGCTAATATTTAGCCATATCAGTTGTTAAAATGCTGAAAGGCCTCCTGCTCATTTAGTAAATAGTTGCTGTCCCAAGGCCCTAGTTCCTGTGCCACCACAATCACTTGCTACCACAATTCTTCCCCTGGAATTCTCTAGACTCTCCAATGATCCAACTACAGAGTTTAATGTCTGGCACAGGAAGGACACTCCTGGCCCTGGTTCTGTATTGAAAACCAGAGTGTTTGCCTGGGCTATTAAATCTATGGTTGTTAAATATTAGAAATATTACACCTCCCCATAGGTCTTCACTTTTAAATCAGGTTTTTATGGATTAATATTATTGATAATAATAGGGCATAGAAAATAGATCAGAAAAACATTGACTGACCTACCTATCTATCCATCTATCTATCCAATGATTCCCTGAATCTGTGGTCAAGTTCTTTATATTCTGTCTTTTTAATATATCTTGTCTCGGTCACCTCCTCCACTCCAACTATTACTGCCTTAATTCAGATTTTCACCACCTTTCACTCAGACTTTGCTATGTAGTCTCTGTCCCTCATCTAATTCCCTTCCAGTTTGTTCTCACAGTGCCAGCAGACCTTTAGCTGTAAAATTCAAATCTGATGGCATCCCAATACTTTAGACTTTATCAAAGGTTGCCTTTTATTGATAAGATTTTTCCCAACTTTATTGAGATAAAATTAACATATAACATTGTGTAAGTATGAGGAGTACAGTGTGATGATTTGATACATAAAATATTGCTAAATAATTACCACAATATGGTTAGTTAACCTCTCCATCATATCACCTAATTATAATTTTTTTGTGATGATATCATTAAGATTTACTTTTTTAGCAACTTTCAAGCATACAATACAGTTTTGTTAACTATAGTCACCATGCTATAGATTCCCCAGGATGTATTCATTTTATAACTGGAAGTTTGTACTCTTTGATCAACACTTCCCCAACTCATCAGACCCTGACGACCACCATTCTACTCTGTTTCTGAGTTTATATAATTTTGTTTAACTCAACCTGATCTACAAGGCTCTCTGCTCTGGCTCATGCTCTCCTCTCTAGCTTCTTAGCTCACTGAAGCCAGCTGTTCTTATAGCTTATGCTCATATAACAGTGATGTACCCCGAGTCCTTCTAATGTTCCCTATGCTGTTTCCCACCACCGTACCTGACTCACGTGGTTCCCCTTTGAGTGCCTGCACAACCTTTACTTCCTGATGAATACCAGCACATTCTGTAGGTTTGCCTCAGTCCTCCTCTTCTCCATTGACCAGCATCCAGAATCCCTGTTGTCCCAATTTTCAGTCTCTCCCTCCTTTATACACCTGTTCTACTCCACATAGACTTTTACCATAGCACCTACAAAGCTTTATTGCATTGACTTATGTCAACCGGAGGTCATTGCCGCCGATTCAATTCTAGTAAGAATCCGAATTTCCAGAGTGGTAAGGGGAGAGAGATTTTATCCAGGGTAAAAAGTTTAGTTGTGAAACAGCTGGGGCTGTGAGGTGGCTCCAGAGAGGAAGGACAGTGTTACGGCTCAGGTGTTACTGCTTTGGTGTTATAGCTCCAGCCCAGTGAGACAGCTCTGCTCCTGTGTTGCAGCTCAGCCAATATTGCAGCTCCAGTCCAGCAAAACAATCTTCAATAGAAACTGAAAGTGTGCTCCCTAGACCAGAGGGGAGCCACCCCGGGTCCCTGATTGGTCCATCCTCTTGCAAATTAGTCTAAAAATCACTGTCCTGTTTGATTGGAATGGAGCCACGCTGATTGGTCCTTAAAGATGCTAATGAGGATGTAGCTGCGCAGCTCCAGTGGATGGGAAAAGTCTCAGTCCCATTGGTTGAAACATGATTCTAGGAACTCCTTTATAAGAGTGGGCTCAGGCAGCAGGAACACAGTGTAGGCAGGCTTCTCCCTGAAGCATGGTTTGTGTGAGAGGCCCCTTTGTAACAATGGCTGAAAGGCTCTGTTTATAAATTTGAGCCAAATTAGCCACCAGGAGCCCTTCTCAACAGGGATGTTCATCCACTGGGTCAACCGTTGTTTTTGTGGCCCTCTTTCTTCTAAATTGTTATGTGTCTTGAGAGTATGAATCATGTCTTATCACCAACACCTTAAACAGTAGGTGACATATAAAGTATTCAATAAGTGCTTCCTAAATAAATGTCTTAATTCATGGATTCCTATAGAGGATTCAGGGGCTGTCTCTCGGATGTAGCTTAGAGCTTCTGAATTCTAAAAACAATCAGGTTAAAAGGTCTGACAGAAGATTTCTTGAATTTGTTTTAAATCTATGAATTAATAATGACCTAGCTATAAATGTCAGCTGACAGCCACTGCTAAGTGTTTCCCAAAGCAGCAGGAGTCCTGAGTCCAGACACATATGCCAACTACGGAGCTATAAATAAACATCTGCATACTGCAGTGACTCCTTCACTTGTAGCTGGACAGTCTCCGTGAGAATGTAGACCTTGTTTTCCATCAGGAAACGTCTAGCACTGAGTGAGTTCTGGCAAGTTTCTCTTTTGCGTGAAGAGAGATTTTAAGCATGATTTGATACTTAAATCATTAGAAACACATTCATTTCAACCATTATTTGGGTATAAACCTGTGTCATAACTGGCTTAATCCTTCCCTCCTCCACCCCATATCCCCAGAATTGGTCTGTAAGGACACTTGCCAAATGGAATTGAAATGGGCTCCACATGATCTCACTCATATGTGGAATCTAATGAACAAAATAAACTGATGAACAAAATAGATCCAGAGACATAGAAACATGGAACAGACTGATGAATCTCAGAGGGAAGGCAGGGAGGGGTGAGGTGGGAAGAGATTACCCAAAGAACTTACATGCATATATACATAACTCATGGACACAGACAATAGTGTGGTGAAGGCTGGGTGGGGGGACGGGGTGTGCGGGGTGGAAGGGGGTCAGTGGGGGGATAGAAAGGGAAGGCACCTGTAATACTTTCAATAATAATTTAAAAAATAGGCTCCACTCACAAAGATTCTGTGAAAAGTCACACAGTATGAAGAAAAATAAAATAAAATAAACACTTTCCTATCTCTTAAATAAGGTGATGAAGTCCCATTTAGAGATTAAGAGGAAATAACTCAATTTATAAGTGCTTGACTAATCATGTAAATCATAAATATTTCATGGTTTGTTTTTGAATATTCTTAATTGCTAAGATGTAAACTAAGATGCATTTCAAGTCTCTTCTGTGTTTACTCTATCTTATAACCTTGAAAGAGACAGACTGTGCTATAGAATGAACCCTTTTTAACTTAGCTAATATGTGTGGAATCCTTTCCCTAATGGATTTCAAGGTTAAGGGCGATGTTCCAGATTGCTTTTGAAGAAAATAGAATAAGCATGTCTAGTATCTTACTCACACTGTATGCAATAAAGATGTTTTCATTTCCAAACCTTCCAGTGTATGCACTGAAATTACCATATACCAGTAACTTCTCTTATCCTCAAAGTAAACAAGCAATTAATACCAAGTGATAATTAAGGCCAAGTGAAATAGAACAGGTATTCAAGATGTGTGTACATATAAACACACCTAAAGCTTAACATTATAATTTGGCTTTTAATGTCTTGTCAGAAGAGCAATGAAGAAACATCAAATAAAAATATAGGAAAAACAAATATATATTTACTGTTTAAATTAAAAATGAGCCCTAGCTGGTTTGGCTCAGTGGATAGAGTGTTGGCCTGCGGACTGAAGGGTCCCCAGTTGATTCCCAGTCAAGGGCACATGCCTGGGTTGCAGGCTTAGTCCCCAGTAAGGGGCATGCAAGAGGCAGCCAATCAATGATTCTCTCTCACCATTGATGTTTCCACCTCTCTCTCCCTCTCCCTTCCTCTCTGAAATCAATGAATATATATATTTTTAAAAATTGATAACTATATTTTCTATAATTTCTAAGAAGCTCCACATAATTTTAAGGAATTTAGAATATATCCTTTACTATACTGTGTTACTTGTTAACAAGGCAACTGGTGAGGTTAGAGAAGGGGAGACTAGAGGACCAAAACTTTTATTATCTGCCAACAGACAAATGGGCAGCTAGGAGTAAGGTTAATTCAAAGGGAGTTTCATTAAGAGCTTGGGCAAGGTGAGGGTGGCTTTCCTTTACAGAATTCTTGTGCTGATTTATGACTGTGTTTTCTGTTCTAATTTCTGTATCTGCTCAAGGTGGTCCCACAAACCATCTGGTTGGGACTTTGGTTTCAGAGATTCTTTCTCAAGGGGAGCTTAGAGCTTCTAAATTAAAAAACAAAAAGCATTTGTCAATCCGGCTGGCATGGCTCAGTGGTTGAGCGTCAACCTGTGAACCAGGAGGCCACAGTTCAATTCCGGTCAGGGCACATGTCTGGGTTGAGGTCTCAATTCCCAGTGTGTACAGGAGGCAGCCAATCAATGATTCTCTCTCATCACTGATTTTTCTATCTTTCTCTCCCTCTCCCTTCCTCTCTGAAATCAATAAAAATATTAAACATAATAATAATTTTAAAAAATAAAATTTAAAAAATCTGACAAATTTTTTCCTACTTTATGACTTAATTTATATAGTGCATTGGAATTACATTACAGTTAACCATAATCTCACAAGCAATGTTAATTAGAGGAAATAAAGTTATGTTAAATGGGGACTCTTTTTAAAAATTACAGAATGTATGCAGGTATATATTTTTCAATTATATTTTCAACCCTTTGAAAATTACTATTCAGGCTTGGTTGTGTTATATTGTAAATCAGAAGATGCCTTAATCAATAAGCCAAATTTATTTGGAGTCCTGTTTCGCTAGCACTAGAGGGCCCAGAGGAAATCTCGCTGCTCAAATTCTGGGGCCCAATATGGTGGCAGTCTCCCTTATTTATATGTTTTTCAGCTTTTTGTTTTCCAAATTTGGAATGAGACTTCTGGACCTTCTGAGAAAAAGTCCTGTGTGCTGGGACAGGCCATGAGACCATATCTCAAGGCCTGGCCTGGTGCCAGCACTGACAACTCTGTCTGTGGCATAGTTTATGGCCTCTCTGGAATGGGAGTAGTCTTATTTTCCCCTATTATTTAAGCAAGCAAATGTTTACAGAAGCCAGAATAGCAGGGTTAAAATTTTAAACAGCAGTTTTTACCCAAGATAGAGGTTAGTATGCTTCAGTTGTTGCTGGATTCTCCCCACTTAATAAAATATGATGAGGGGTCCTAGTATGTGAGAGGGGGAAGGTTGGGCTGAGGGACCCCAGACGCCCAGCGCATGAATTTCATGCACCGGGCCCTTAGTATGTATGTATGTATGTGTGTGTATATATATATCCCTAATATGCAAATAGACCGATCAGTACAACAACCAAACAACTCAACAACTGGTCGCTATGATGTGCGCTAAACACCAGGGGGCGTGTGTGGACCATGGCAGGTGTCAGCTGTAGCGGGATGGTGAAGCAGGTGAGCGGGGGTGCCAGACCAAGGCAGGGCACCAGTCGCTGTCATCGGGGTGAGCCTCTGGTGGTTACTGAAAATTCTTTGCTCCCACACCCTGCGGTCCTGCCGGACACTCACACCTGCTGCCAGCCCTGGCTCCACTTGCACCTGCTGCCAGCACTCGGTGCTGGCCCCAATCACTTGGCACCATCAGCAGGTGCGAGCAGCGGCTTCTGGCCCCGATCACCTCTCAGGGCTTCTCCACCTCCCCCTGCTTCCTGAGGGGCGATCAGGACAGCAGCCGCCACTCGCACCCCCTGATGGCACCAGCCCCACTCACACCTGCTGCTGGCACTGGCCCCAATCACTCCATGCCATCAGCAGGTTTGAGCAGAGCCAGCGCCGTCAGCGCATGGGAGTGGTGGTGGTGGGAGCAGGGCTGCCGTCAGAGAGGGGACCGGGGCCGTGACGAGAGGGGCCAGGCAGGGGTGCAGAGGATGGGCTGAGACCCACCCCTGTGCCCACTGCAGCCTCGTGGCCCACAGTTCCTTTCAAGGTGCACAAATTTGTGCACTGGGCCCCTAATGTTATTGAAAAATCTGACATCCTTGTACAAGGGAGAAAATTATTACAAAAGCCACATCTTCCTGTGAAATAAAGATAACTTTAAAATCACAGAGAAAGACTTTCTCAGATGTTTTCCAATCTGGCAGTAAAATACAAATATGTGCTTTAGGTAAGTGCAAGGCCTCAACCAGAAGACCTTTCTCCTTTCAGGATAACGTTGGAAATAGCAAGCTCCTTAATTAAGCAACATCAAAATGCACACCTAAGTGACTCAACTCTACTACATTGCCCAGGGATTGAAAAAAGGCTACAATTTCCAATACCAGTTTCCTGCAAATACTTCCACACACACAAGAATGCACGCATCCCTTTTCATTCTACACTGTGAGTTATTTGCCTTTCTGTACAAAAATAAGTTATTAAAGCAAAGCGGGCATACGCCTGAGTGGTCATAGTATAAAAACTTTGATTTTTTTTGAAAGATGGAAAAAAACATTTCCTGTGATTCTCAAATCAAAACTCCCTCAGGCCCCATCACAAGACCTTTTCAAAGCAGCCTAGGACGTCAAGAGGGAGAGACTTTGCTCACACGAGAGCCTCTGCTCCACTTTCTTTGGGAGGTGATGACTGAAGTTTCATTCATTGGGTCACATGGCCCGGAAATGCTGTGCCAGTCTGGGTCTATTTGAATTTCCTTAATAAACTTGGTGTGTTTTAACTCAAAGACATGGAGACCTAATGGGAACTTTGGAAACGTTTAGCAAACTATGTTAAGGCAAACTTCAGGCACTTCATTTATAACCTGTAAGAATTCCAGCTGTTTTCCTTTAGAATTTTTTTTTTCCAGAAAAATACACTTCTTCCACTAAATTCTGTCACAGGGAAAATAATTTTCGGTGAAACATGCTCATTCATTTTCTATTATCTAAATATCTACTTAAAGAAAGGTAGTTGTCTAAACCCTTCAAGCAGCTCCTCAGAGTCTAACATCAAGTTCCTTTCTAGATTTGGCTAATGCGACAGGAATGTAAACTTAATTTTGGTTGCTAAAAATTGTTCATTTTAGATCTTTCCAATCTCATGATTTCATTCTAAGTTTTTCTTCTCATCCTATTTTTCCTGGTCATTTTAGAAGCTGGACTTTTTGTTAAATTCCTTCTGTTTATGCATTACACATAAGAGGTATTTATTTCACATTGTAATCACCAAGGCTAACAAAGTCACTCCAAATCTCCTTCATGCATGTACTCCCCTTTGATGAGAAAATACGCTAAAGTAGGAAATATTCAAACCTGTAAATAATTTTTGCGAGTTTATTTGAGCCAAACTGTTGACAATTGCCAGGAAGCAGAATCTCAATGAATTACGATAATGCTCCAGGGAATGGCGGTTTTTCACCTCTTTTTATTTGTTGTTTTTTTTTTTTTAAATGTGTTTTTTATTCCAGAGAGGTAGAAATAGCAAATGATGAGAGAGAATCATCAATTGGCTGCCTCCTGCATGCCCCACTACGTCAGCATCCCGGGTATGTGCCCTGACTGGGAATCGAACCGTGACCTCCTGGTTTATAGGTCAACACTCAACCACTGAACCACCCAGTCTGGTCACCTATTTTAATAAATTGCCATCAAAGGAGGAAATGTAAGTGGTTTACCTGAAATCCATTGGTGATAGATTAGGGAGGTGAGAGAAAAGGCAGGGGGGGTGGGGGGGGGGACTTTTGGGATTGGGTACAGGATATATAGGTGTTAACAGTCAACAATTAACACAATAACAATAACAATGAGGGAATTTCCAATTTCAGCCCTAGTGCATTGGTTGTGCCCCGAGGGGTCCAGAAAAAGGGAAGTTACAAGTTACCCTGACATTCCACAGGTATATTATCTTAGATGCAAAAAGACAAAGGGCTCAGTTAAGATTGAAGTTGATCTTTGCCAGGGGAGATGCAGGTCTAGGAAATGACCACCCACCATAATGGCTTTTAGTTAAAAGTTTGAATTTCAGCCAAAACCGGTTTGGCTCAGTGGATAGAGTGTCGGCCTGTGGACTCAAGGGTCTCCCAGGTTCGACTCCGGTCAAGGGCATGTACCTTGGTTGCGGGCACATCCCCAGTAGGGGGTGTGCAGGAGGCAGCTGGTCGATGTTTCTCTCTCATTGATGTTTCTGGCTCTCTATCCCTCTCCCTTCCTCTCTGTAAAAAAATCAATAAAATATATTTTCTTAAAAAGTTTTAATTTCAGACCCATCTTTGTGGTTCCTTTATGTCTTTGAGTTTGCAAGGCCACCTCGCAGATCTTCCCTGAGCTAATCAGGTTAACATGTGGCCCATTTTCACCCACAGTAACAAACCAAAAACATCAAAAATTGTGCTTTCATTAGGCAGGTTAATGTAATGTGGTACCTACAGAATAAGAGGGTTGTAAAATGTTTAGTTATTTGCATACATTCTGTTTCAGTCCATCCCTATTTTTAAATAGATTTAAAAAAATTTCAAGGGTTAGTCCCATAAAAATCACTATTTGGTTAAGTCCATACAAAAAAATAGGAAAGTGATTTTTTTTTTTAAGGTCAGTCTAGAAACTGTTAACTTTCTTCACTGAATCTATTTTCTGAATTTCTTAACATTTAACCAATAACATTAAGGGAGGGAGGTAAGTCCACTGTAAAGCAGGGTGTAGGAATGGACTCAAACAAAGACATAATGATGTTCAATATTAAACAACTTGCAATAGTTAAAAACTATGCAAAAATGGCAAGACTAGGCTAAAATAAAAGAAAGAAAGATGAAAGAAGAAGAAGCATCTTGCAACAGTCAAGTCTAAGTAGTAGAAGAAAAAGCAAAGTGACAAGTTTTGCAAATACCTTATTATTCATTGGGCTAGTTGTCTGTAGGGAAAAAAGTACTTTAAGCTATAATTTCATATTTTTACTGATCCTTTCTTTACATCAAGAACATATGCACAGCCGAAGCCGGTTTGGCTCGGTGGATAGAGCATCGGCCTGTGGACTGGGGGGGTCCCAGGTTTGGTTCCGGTCAAGGGCATGTGCCTTGGTTGCGGGCACATCCCCAGTGGGGGGGGGGGGGGGGTGCAGGAGGTGGCTGATCGATGTTTCTCTCTTGTCGATGTTTCTGGCTCTCTGTCCCTCTCTCTTCCTCTCTCTGTAAAAAATCAATAAAAAAAAAAAAAAGAACATATGCATACATTATATAACAATGTATAATCTTGGAAACGCATGATAGTATATATTTAAAAAAGAAATTCTGTGCAAGTCATTTTTAAAGAGAAGAATTACCAAAACACATTGTAAAAAATTTTTTTTAAAATATATTTTATTGATTTTTTACAGAGAGGAAGGGAGAAAGATAGAGTTAGAAACATTGATGAGAGAGAAAAACCAATCAGCCGCCTCCTACACACCCCCTACTGGGGATGTGCCAGCAACCAAGGTACATGCCCTTGACGGGAATTGAACCTGGGACCTTTCAGTCTGCAGGCCAATGCTCTATCCACTGAGCCAAACCGGTTAGGGCTGTAAAAAAGTATATTGAACACCTTTTGTTAAATAAATAAACAAGCTAAATAACATCTAACAGTATAGTTCTAAAACTGTCAGATTGGTTATTTAAATTAGTAAGAGTAAGCATTTGACAAATATAAAATAAAGGAGATATTTTATCCATTGTTTCACCAGATAAATGAATAACAGGAAAAAAAATACACAAAATCAGGGCTGATTTGGGCAACAAAGAAAAACTGAAGAAAATTCCAAAGGCATTGCAAATATTCGAAGGATAATGGTGGCAAATTACTTTTAATCACTGTCTCATGTTAGATTTAGCTTCAAGCAGAGGAGGAAATAGAAATAGCCTTTGTTGAGCATCTACTATGTTCTGCTATCTCAATTCAATCTCACAATTTTGCAAGCTAAGGGCTGTTGTCTGCATTTAACAAACAAAGAAGACAGGGCTTAGATGAGCCAACAACTTGTCCAAGGTTACACCCCAAGGAGCAAGCAAGAGACCAAAATCCAAGTCTGTCTGGTTCAAATGTCACTTCTGGAGTTTTGAGTTGTATTAGATAAAACTCCTATGCTCCAGTGTGCAAAAGGGCAAGGGGCGAGGGGGGGTGTCGTTTAAGGAATTTGGGTCTTAGATCATTGTTTCCTCTTTAAACAAAACAGTTTCATTTATTACTGTTTTGTGACAAGTAGCAAGAGTGAAATCTCACGCACAGATTTCAGTCTGTGTGCAATTTCAGTAAAAACAAACAAACATGCTCTCCTGAAAAGGCTGAAAAACAATTCGCTGCACGATGTTGCCTCCCAGCTTCGTTTTTAAAAGTTCTGGACTGAAAAAAAAAAAACACACAAAAAACACAAAACCTGTGAGAGACGAAAGTGTCCAATTTAACTCTTTCTCTGGAGCTAAAAGTAGACGACTGTATGTTGAGAATACAGTCCCTTTTCTTTCTTGATGTACAAGAACATAACAGATTATTTCTCAGACACTTTCTAGGATAAGAACGACAAATTAAAAGCACCCAAACTCTTGGCTCTCATGCTACTCAGTCACTAGGTCAAACCAGAGTCTTAGAATATTTTTTTAGAGAACATGCCCAGCAGTTGAACCAGTCAGTCATAGATACATAAAATATTCTTTTTTATTTATACACCATCCTTTTCCATAAAAACAAATTCAGAGCACTGATTCTCTGTAAAATGAATAGATTACAATTTTTTTTTAATTATAAAGGAGAAAATACTACATCCTGAAGAAATTTACTCTTCCCCAGAATCAGTACTAGTATGTTCTCTCTTTTTTTAAAAAAAGGCTTCAACCTGAATTTTCAAAATAAAAACATCTCAGTTTTGCCACCGCGGCCAGTGAAAACTAGCAAACTACAGACTTTGTACTTTTTTTTTTTCTTTTTCATTCACTACCTTTGACCCATAATCCTACTCTTTTTCCCTTTTGCTCCCATATTTTTATTGGTCTCTGTTGGGCCACTCAGCTCCAGCTAAATGGAAAGAATGGAAGGAGAACGCTTTCTTTAGCTCTCCTGTCGGCTTGCAGATGTATAACCCCTCCGGAATCACAAGACCTATAGGTTATTGCCCTCCAAATCTCATAAATGTAATCAGAGCAGTGTTAGTGTGAGTGCCAATTCTAGGAGCAATTCTTTAAAAAATCAGGGCATGATTTATGTTGGAAGTAAAAAATGTTAGGGAAACACATAGTTGTGTCCCCATTAATCCCCATTTTTCTTCTATTTTCTCCAGAATGAGAAAATGTCAGACATCAAGATCAAGCTAACAGTGACAGAGAGAAATGGAAACTGAAGGAGAGAAGACTGGGGTCAGAAAAAATGACAAATATTATTCTCTCTCCTCTCTCTCTCTCTCTCTCTCTCTCTCTCTCTCTCTCTCTATATATATATATATATATATATATATATATATATATATATATATATATATATATCAGGTTGTAGTGTAAGAAACTTTGTTAGGTTAAAAGAAAAAACATTTTAAAGTAAAAAAAAGTTTGGTGGAGGATAGGGGCAGACTTTTTTTTCATACCTTTTCGAAGTACAGTTTGGGCTGATTAAATTTTTTAAGATATTTTCAAGGTTTCCGAAGATGTTTGGGCTTGTGGAAGTGGGTAGAAAGGAAGGCAGGAAGGTTGTATGCTTTCAGAATACCTATGGGAGACCAAAATGGAAACCTAGATATTGGCATGAGAGGCAATGGGGTCTTCCAAGTTTTCTTCTTGCTGGTTCTGTTGCAGATAAGCTGCCAGGTGGCATGGGAGGACAAACAGCCAGCACTCAAAGGACTCAGAAAGAATGCCTTTATTTGCAGATGCACTAGTGCTGTGACTCAGGAGAGTCAGTCTCCAAAGCCTGAGCACCACATGCAGGGGCGCTTTCCCTTTTATCCCCTTAGTTTCCTTGTCTCCCAAATATGGACCAGGCTTCGGGACTTTTTGCGGGCTTTGCAGCCCCCGAGAGTTGGAATGGGGAAAGTGAGATTACACCCAAAGGCCTGGCCTGGCTGGTGCCAGCACTGCCAACCCCCTCTGGGGGTTGTGTATGGTTCCTGATTTATGGCCTATGTAAAATGGAAGTATTCAGGGAAACAGGCTTTTGCAAGGCTAGCTAGGACACAGGCTGAAAGAGGGTTGGGGCTAGCAAGCATATGCATCGGAATGCAGGTGGGGGCGGGAGCGGGGGTGGTCAGGCTTCCTTCACAGTTCAACACAGAAAAATAGATTCCAGAATTATCCTCTGGAAGTAGTCACTCAGTCAGGAAGAGCCACATTATCCTGCATTAATAACAAAATACTACTGGTTTAAAACAATGAAGTTTGGCTTTTTGTTCAATCTTCATATCTACCTACTATGCTCATACTATTCACTGTGTGAGCACCTACCATTTCAAATGTGCCAGAGAGGAAAGAGAATTCTGAAAGTTCTCACATTGGCTATTAAGTAATAGCCCTATAAGTAACACTTATTATGTCTGCTCACAACTTATTAGCCAAAAGCAATCACCTAGCCCCACTCAGCCACAATGGGGATGGGAAGTATAGTTCCATGGGCCCAGAACAGGAGATAAGAGTAAATGTTGAGTGAACAGCACTGATGACTCTCTCAAAAGGATATCCTCGCGAATCTCAAAAACCTAAGCAAGTCTAACGGAATTCCACTGTAGGCCAAAGGGGGGAAAAACAACAACTCAGAACATTGCTTCTGCTTGTATGTGGGAGTATGTAACAGAAGTGACATACAACACAACCTCTGAACTACCTGATTCCCACTTCTGGGACCTAGAAAACATATACATGGCAAAGACATAATAAACTCTCAGTAAGTTGACTGGTGTGGGTAAAATCTACATTGATTTAGTCAAAAGTATACATATATATATATATATATATATATATATATATATATATACTATCTGTAAATTAATTCAATAGTATTATCCTACATAATAAAATGGTAATATGTAAATTACCATCACTCCGCTACACCCACAATTGGGCCAGCAGGAGGCGCAGGGGGCGGGACTCAGGGTGGCTGGGGTAGCTGATTGGGCCAGCAGGACGCTGAGCTCGCGGCGCCACTGGCGCCGCGAGCTCAGCGTCTATGCCATGGCTGCGCTGGAGGCTTTCGGAAGGCCTGGTGCACCGGCGGACAGCCGGCCAGCTCCCCCACGATCAAAAGCCAAAGCGGGGGAGCTGGCCGGCTGTCTACTCCGGCACAAGGCCTTTCGAAAGCCTCCGCTGCGCAGGAGGCTTTCAGAAGGCCTGGTGCACCGGTGGACAGCCAGCCCGCTGGTGCACCAGGTGCATGATTAAATCATGCACTGGGCCTCTAGTTTTTAAATAAATATAAGAACTAGTTAGAACAATTATATGTCATTGAGACTAGTCAAGGAGCTTCCTCCAACAGAGAAAAATGCATTAAAAAGATAAGTTATTTCCTCTTTCAAAAAGTCACAGAAATGTCAACTGTATTATAAAACTTGGTCAACGGGCCGAAGCCAGTTTGGCTCAGTGGATAGAGCATCGGCCTGGGGACTCAAGGGTCCCGGGTTCGATTCCGGTCAAGGGCATGTACCTTGGTTGCGGGCACATCCCCAGTAGGGGGTGTGCAAGAGGCAGCTGATCGATGTTTCTCTCTCATCGATGTTTCTAACTCTCTATCCCTCTCTCTTCCTCTCTGTAAAAAAATCAATAAAATATATTTTTTAAAAAAAACAAAAAAAGTTGGTCAACGGAAAAACTAATATCAGGCCTTTATTCTTCTGAAAGAATAGCTTTCCAAGTTCTTAAGAAAATGATATTATTGTCATTATTTCAAAAGACTTGAGAAAACATGCTTCATATAATTCACCAAATAATCAGATTTAGCCTATATATATTGACCTAACTAATCAGTAATGACATACCAAACATAGTCAGAAACTTCTAGACCTATTAATGTCTATACTATCAACTATAGGTTTCATGGCAGTCCATCTTTTCCTTGGACCAGGAAAGGACTAAGTTTAGCATGAAGTCTTATGATAAACGTGTGTTTAGACAATACTTCAAAGAGATAAAAACAAAGTTCTATTTCAAAATCAGCGGAAACTTTGTTAATGAATCTAAGGTCATAATAGACATTGGCTTTAAGTTATTCATTCTTGCTTTATTGATGTTTGAATTGTTGTTGATATTGTGAGAATAAATTAGGTAGCCTGAAATGTCAAATGGGGTTGTTTGGTTGCAAATAAACAACTCCAAAAAACGAAAGCAGAAAAGGACTACATGTGTTGAAAGGATCTCAGGTAACTCACAGAACAAAAGAAAAGCCTACACTAGGCTTGAAAAATAACAGGAATTAGAGCATCAGGAACTAGACCAGGGTTCAGAGGAAGTCAACCACCATATGATGAAGACGCTCCAACCAATAGTTCAAGCGTTGCACAATTCTGCTCAATAGTCAGCATCCGGAGGAGATGCTCAATGGCCTAGTTTCAGTCACATGTCTAACCCCTAAGATTCCTTGGTTGATTGTTTTATTAAATCTTAAACACAGTGGAGGGAAGATAATTTTCTAAAAAGAGTCTGGGTTGCCCAGGGGGAGTGGCTCACTGATTGAATGTTTACCTATGAACCTGGAGCTTACAGTTCATTTTGGGCTTGATCCGCAGTAGGGGGCATGTGGGAGGCAGCCGATCAAGGATTCTTTATCATCATTGATGTTTCTCTCTCTCCCACTCCTATCTTCTCTGAAATCAATAACAATATATATTTAAAAAAATAATAAATAAGAATTTGGGTTGTTTTTACCAAATCAAGACAAACTAGCTTAATAAAAACTAAATAGCTGCTATAGTTGGGTACATTCTTAAGAGCCTTAAAGTTAACAAAACACTTTTTTTAGAGGGGCCCACAAAATTCTTCAAAACTTTTAAAATACTGCAATTAGTTCTAACCTCATCAGACTTTCTATGTATGTATGTGTGCAATCATGTGTACCATATATTTCAGCATAGCGCAAGGTTTGCTGAAAAATAATAATAAAAGCCTACCAGGAAGCAATTATTTCTAAACTATAAATCTTTCAGAATTTAAGTGGTAGAAAACCAGATCTGAATTACTCAAATTTAAATCTCAGGTACAAAAGCATGAAAAAAACAACCCATTCTGTAACAGCAAATAGCGTGGTGACATTGAAAAACAAGTTGTGTGTTGGGAGAGGTGGGAAATCAGATTTGGGACAGAGATGCTAGATGATGAAGGACCTTGAATGCCAGGAGTTTGACATTTTACTTTGTAGGCAATGAGACAACAGTAAAGTTTATTTAAGTGTAATATGATGAGATCAGATTTATGTTTGTATGTTTATTTGTTTAACCACTGGTGGAAATGTGTGGGATGGATTAAAGAAACAACCACAGGAAGTAGAAAGCCTGATTAGGCAACTGGCAATAATTTAGGCAAAACAAGAGTTGTAGGAGGGTGAGCTAAGCCAATGGCAGTGGAGCTAGAAAGAAAGAAATTGTATTAGCTACATTTTCTATATAAAAAAAAACACCCAAAACTTAAAGCAACAACCATTTTTTAGTTCTTGGTTCTTAACTGAAGAGAGATATGCAAAGCCTATTGGGGCTATAGCCAACAAAATCAAATGCAGCGGGGGAAAAAAGTAAGATTAAAGACTGAAATGAACACTGGCTTTGGAAATGAGCTTGAGTGATCCAATAGTTTGGAAATAAATGAAAAGTGAGATTAAGATTGCTAGTAATTATTATTATCTTATTGACTGGAGATGGAGGAAGAGCAGAGATATGGGAACACTTGTAATCAGGAGAGTTTTTAATTTAACGAGATTTGGATATATTTGCATGCTGAGGGGAAGGAGTCACTGGAATGGTTGAAGATATGGAAAAGAAGAGAAACAGGATGGACCAATCTCTCAGGAGAGACAGACTAAATAAAATGTAGGAGAACATGTAGAGGAGTCTCTTGTAAAGGAAGAGGGAAGTTGGACCAAAAAGTGAAAGAGGTTAGGAGTTGGGGTTTTCAAGATGGTAGCTGTTCTTTCTGTCAAGCAGGGAGCAGCCATCAGTTACCTGTTCTGAATGAGATAGGGAAGGCAAATGAGTGCGGTGGATAGTGATGACTGTAATGGTATATTCTACACATTCAGTGTCCATTGTATGTATGTATGTAAGTATGTATGTATGTATGTATGTATGTATTTAATTATATATTTTTATTGATTTCAGAGGGGAAGGAAAAGGAAGAGAGAGATAGACACATCAATGATGAAAGAGAATCATTGATCAGCTGCCTCCTGCACGCCCCCAGCTGGGGAATTCAGCCTGCAACCCAGGCATGTGTCTGACCGGGAATAGAACCATGACCTCCTGGTTCATAGGTCAACGCTCAACCACTGAGCCACACCAGCTGGGCTGCAGTGTCCATTTTATAAAGATTGTGAGGAATCCAGAATAATAATTTAAAAAAATAGTGATGACTAAAATGTAACCAATAAAACAAAAGGTATTGGAACAAAAGATGATCTAGCCATGTTTATCTTTAAATATAGGAGATGAACAAGTCAGGAAGCATACAAAAGCAGCACTGAAATGCACTTATTCTACACTTATTGAACAACTATGCCAGGTCCTCCGAAGAATAAAGGACCCTTCGGTGCAGCCATTGAAGAGCTCATGACCTGGCAAGGGAGAGAACCGAATAAAACATTGTAAGGGGCACTAATGCAATAGAGATGCACATGGCACTCTGGAAATAGAGAAGGAAGCACGTGAGGGGCCGGAAAGCATCAAGGTCAGAGAAGAATTCTGGACACAAGCAACGTTTGACCTTAGACTTGAAGGTAGCAAGCAGCTCCTTAAGAGGTTGGAGTGGAGGTCAGAAAGGGCAATCTGAGAAATAGAACAAATGTGCAGACGTGGAAAGAGTCTCAGGAAGAATCAAGTCCAATAGACAAGTCCGGGGCCTTCATCCTATTACCAATTATTTAAACAACCCCTTCTCCTTTTTAAAGGCCCCAACCCCTCACATACATTCAGTATTTATTTTTTTTAAATCACATAAGAAAGTCAGGGCTTGTCCCTCCTCTACTATTTTCATAAATAAAATACTTTCCAGTATTACCCCCAGCCCAAAGTTTTGGGTAAGTAATCTAATGAACACTTTTCCACAGAGGAGTCATAGATTAATCATTGCTCTGCATTTCACCTCTTCTACAGGTATTTGCATTCTATTTTCGTACTTCTAGACACAAAGTCTTAGGAAACTTGGGGGCCCTCGGGAGAAAGGGGAAGGGGAATGGGAAGGAGTGCCTCTCAGCATCTCTCCTCAAATCATATGTCACATCATTTATTCCTCTTACACTTCAATGCTGGCCCTGAATTACTGAAAAGGTTGCATTGTGTCTTGAATTTTGAAAAGTAATATAATATATGATCTACTCGTTGCATTAATTCCGGTGCAACCTTGGACAAATTGCTTTGAACAATTTCAGCCGCTAAGCAGGGTTCACTGGGAAATGCTCCATCGTCCAGGAAGGGAACCTCTGGGGAACATGGGGCATTTAGAATTTTAAAACTAATTTAAATGTGTACAGAAAAGATAGAACAAGAAATGTGTGTGTTTTTTTTTTAATTGGTTAAAAATGTTATCAGAGTTCAATTTAAAGTGTTATTATTCCAATTTTCCTATTAAGAGATAAAACATGAGAGAAAATATTATCTGCTTAGCTTATGCATATGAATGTAATTTGCATGGTCACTATAGCAGCTTTATTTTTAAAGAACACAGACACTACTACAGTTCTTGAAAATACCAAGCTTTGAAATCCTCCTAGTTAAAAACAAACTTCAAGGTGTGGGGACTGCCTAGGGATGCAAAGGAGCATAGATAAATGCATTTTTGAGTAATTTAATTATAAAACCAATTTCATAATGCCCTCACCTATGTTTTACAGAGCCAGCAGCGGACAACACTAACTTCGTCGTTGGTCCCAATTATAAAGGTGAGGACAGCCTTGAGAGCAGGATTATAAAGTCTAGAATCACATTTTTTCTCAGAATATGAAAGAGAAGTTTAAATATGTCAGATGGCTTAGGGTGATACTAAATGATACATGAAATGATACTAAATGATAAATGAGATGCAGGGTGATACATTTCATTTTTTTTAGTCATCAGCCCAAGATGAGCTGAACACTAAAGAAGAGAGGCACCAAGATCCTGGGGCAATGGTGGTGCTCAATCCCATGGCACACCTGGACCATGTGTTGTCTTAAAGTAACAGAATCTCTCTTCTCCTTCTCTTCTCTTCTCTTCTCTTCTCTTCTCTTCTCTTCTCTTCTCTTCTCTTCTCTTCTCTTCTCTTCTCTTCTCTTCTCTTCTCTTCTCTTCTCTTCTTTCTCTTCTCTTCTCTTCTCTTCTCTTCTCTTCTCTTCTCTTCTCTTCTCTTCTCTTCTCTTCCCTCCCCTCCCCTCCCCTCCCCTCCCCTCCCCTCCCCTCCCCTTCCCTTCTCTCTCTCTCTCTCTCTCTCTCTCTCTCTCTCTCTCTCTCTCTCACACACACACACACACATTCACTTCCATTAGAGTACTTCTCATCTTTAAACCCATATTAAATTCATTTTTATTTTTAAGTGCTAATATCATTAAATTATTTCTAGCCACAAGTGACATTTCTACAGAACCCACAGTCTTCATCAGGAATGACCAATAAAAATGACTAGATTCATGCTTATTTCTTAACCCTAACATCTGCATTAAAAAGAAAAAAAAATGGCCCGGCCAGTGTGGTCAGTGGTTGAGCATCAACCTATGAACAAGGAGGTCACAGTTCGATTCTAGGTCAGGGCACATGCCTGGGTCATGGGCTGGATCCCCAGTGTGGGGCGTGCAGGAGGCAACCAATCAATGACTCTGGTTCATCATTGACATTTCTATCTCTCTCTCCCTCTACCTTCCTCTCTGAAATTAATAACAATATATTTTTGAAAAAAGAAAATATGCACAACACACATAAATATACTTTTAAAGACATGTAAAAGAATACATGAACTTGATAAAGGAAAAGCTTCTTTTAGCATAGGTCTCAATTTCCTTGACAAAAGATAGGACTATATGAAAATCTCATTAATGCAGACTTTACTAAATTGGAATTTGTTATCACACAGAAAAGGACTGAATCAAAGTATCTCTAATTGTGTGGATTTATTAAAAAGTCATCTCTCTAGGCATGTAAATTATTTTTGGACATTATCATCTATGGGAGTAGATAAAGTTATAAGAAGCCTTCAGACAGCAGTGCCCGCACCACCACCTCCACTCAGCAGCCTTCCCACTCATGGGCTCCAGTCTCCTTAGGCAAGAGTCTTAGAAGCACCTTCAATGAATCACTGCAGGCTCCAACTCTTCTTAAAAATACATGTATATGTTTTTGTTGACTTTAGAAAGAGAGGGAGGGTGAGGGAGAGAGATAGAAACATCAAGCCCCAACCAGGGCATGTGTCCTGACCTGGAATTGAACCAGAGACCTCTTGGTTCATGTGTCGACACTCAGCCACTGAGCAACACGAGCCAGGCACTACCCTTTGCAAAAGCTACCTCCTCTTTGAAAACCCCCATGATAGAGCCCCACAGTTCTCTACCCGTTCATGTAATTACACATGCTTATCCTTCCAAAACAATTTATTATCTTACCTATGAAATGCGGAAATTAGACTGAAAAGCATTGTTTTCCTCTGGGCAAGGTGCAAAGGTGATTTCCCTGTTCCTTGTCCAGGTGGATTCGAAGGATGAAGCCACAGACAAAAGGTGGTATAGGAAAAAGTGGAAATTTTTTGGCAAACAAACACAGACTGCCACGTGGAAAGGGGGACAGAGACCCACTAAGTCCCTCTTTCCTGAGGCTTATAAAGGCTGCAGGTCTTTGTGTCCTGATATCCCCTCTGATTGGTCACTATAGCAGCTTCAGAGCTCAAACCCCAGGTGGGTCCCCCTTCTTTTCTCCCTTTTGTTTTCCTACTCCCTGTGGCTTTCCCCTTCATTCTGTGAATGAGTGTCTTCCTCTCTCTTTATTCTGTGAATGTATACCTTTTGGCTGATCCCAGCCCTATTATTTTGTGAATGTATGCCTTTTGGCAGCTCCCAGCCCCCTAATTTGCAGCCCTGCAGTTCTCCCCCATGGACACCCTAATTCCTAACACTCCCTAAACCTGCCTATTTTACCCCTAAAAACTCCTTTCACTTATTATCACTTATCTCTCCCCACTGTCATTAGGTGTCTTGCTCTCAGACTCCCTGGATTTCTTTCTCTTCCTGGAATAGATGGTGCTTCTTCTGGGCTTAGAGCCTTCTCAGCACTGTTTCTTTCTGCCTAGAATGCCCTTCCTCCAGATCATTCATGTCTCATCACTATTATCACCTGACTAGAGGCCCAGTGCACGAAAATCATGCACTGGATGTGTGTGTGTGTCCCTCAGCCCGGCCTGCACCTTCTCACAGTCTGGGACGCCTCATTCCTTATCACACGCCTGCAGTGGAGGCGGGAGGCTCCCACCACTGTGCTCACCAGTTGTGAGCCCGGCTTCTGGCTGAGCGGCACTCCCCCTGTGGGAGCACATTGACCACCAGGAGGCAGCTCCTATGTTGAGCACCTGCCTCCTGGTGGTCAGTGTGCATCATAGCGACTGGTCGTTCTGCCATTTGGCCAATTTGCATATTAGGGTTTTATTAAATAGGATAAGAAATGCCTCCTCGGGCCACCCTGTCCCATTAACCTGCTTTAATATTTTAGAGATTTTTTTTTTTTACCATTTTTTATACCAATGTGATCTCATTTGTTTGTTTCCTTATTAATTGTCTGTCTCTTCACCCCTCTAACCCTTGCCATTGCCATTAAAATATAAACTCCTCTGTGCTTAGAACCGTGGCTAGAATTCAAAGAAAATTCAAAAACTATCCTAGGAATGAATGAATGAAAAAATGAATGCTTATCTCTACTGACCGTCAGTGTCTTCAGGGCAGGGCCGTGCCTCATTGGCTTTTGTGACCTTTGTATCTAACATTGTGGGCACAGAATAACATTGCAGGGATTCAACAAGTCACGGAGTAAATTATCCATTAATGAATAAATAAGCAACAAATAATTATATTTTTCTTATACACATAGGGAAATATTAAGCTTGAACATATAAATAACTGCCTAGAGTTGGTTACACAGTTTAGAAAGGATAACAAAGGCAAGGGAGCTGCAGAACCTCTGAGATATCGGGAGTGGCATTGAGTCTTTTAAGATTTAATAGTCTGTTTCTGGTAGGGGCAGAAAGAGATTATTGCGATTACTATAATTATAGAAAATACTAGAGGCTCGATGCACGAAATTCATGCAAGAGTAGGCCTTCCTTCCCCCAGCTGTCGGCACTGGCTTCCCTCTGGCACCGGGGACCGGGCTTCCCTCGCAGCCCCGGCTTCATCTGGAAGGACGTCCTTCGGGATGTCCGGTCTAATTAGCATATTACACTTTTATTATTATAGATTATGCCTGTTAACCATGATTGTTTTACTCTGATTAAAGAAAACACATTCTAACCTGAGTTGTAGGCGGGATCTGAGTTAACCTTGCAATGCGGTCCATTCTCATCTAAGAACTGTCTATTTTCATGGAAAGGTTAACAACCTTGTGAAAATAATGGAACCCCCAGAGACACCCCCCCTGCACTTTGCAACCCCCCAACACGCATTGCCTGTAATCTGTAACCGTTACACCCATTCTTATGCCTTTTTCCTACTTCTCCATGTAATCTTTGCCCATCCACCCCAATTAGCTGCTGCTTTATGGGGGATGGAGGGGACAAAAGCAGATTTTTGTCAATGACCTGCTGCTCTCCCTTACTGCTGACATTATTGGAATAAAGGCTTACCTATGATTCAACCCTGTCTCTGCTTAATTGGCTCCAGTAGTGACAGGCAGCCCGGACCTATTGGTTGTTGGGTTTAATTTCAAGTAAAAAGAGGTTAAGGGATTACCTATGCTGTTTAAAAGTAATAATTTTTTTTAAAAGTTCCTATTTTATTTTTCGCAACACTGTAGGCTAAATTTCTTTCTGAGCCCACAAAAATTACAGCTCACATACAGTGTGAGGTTCAGAAAACTTACCAAGTGTTTGATGCTAAAGTTTGAGGCCTCAAGAGAGTGGAGCCCTCAGCACAGAGCCCAGGCCAGGCCTTCTGCCGCCTCCAGGGGATAGAGACTCTCCAGGAATAAAGATGCTACTCCCAGGGAAGGTGAACTCTAGTTATGGCAACTACATTTTCCAAATCAAAATTTGTGACATGCAGTCTGCGCAGAGACCTGAGTACGATGGATAAAATGCTTGAATCTAAAGCCAGCTCAGAAAATCTAGAGCCAACAGATGCAATATAATAGGGGAACAAGTTAGTTCCCAGATTCTTTCATATTTGGGTGACATGTCTCATAAAACTACTCATCTTACCCAGCTCTAATTGATTCCATGTTTATGAAACTTCTCACTAAGTTTCTGAGATGTCTTGATACTAGTCAGAGGATCCTCACATTTTGGATGCAAGTGTCTGTGGACGAAAGGGGCCACAGGCTAACCTGACAAGCTCAGGGAAGGCCTGCCTGGCGGTCTTGCAAACTCAGAGATCTAAAGTAACCACAAAGGATGGTCTGAAATTAAACTTTAACTAAAAGCAGTCATGGTGGGTAGTTAAGTCCTAGGCCGGTATCTTCACTGACAAGGTCAACCTTTACCTTAACTGAGCCTATCTGTCTTTTTGCATCTACTATAATATATCCTTGAAATGTTTGGATAACTTGTAACTTCCCTTTTTCCAAACCCCTTGGGGTACAACCTAACATGCTTGGGTGCCAGGACAGATACCACAAATTCCTTCATTGTTATTGTTATCATGTTAATTGTTGACTGTTAACTATTCTGCACCCACCTAAGTATGTGTCTATCATTTTGCTTTTTATCCAATCCCAGGCGTTTCCCGGCTTTGCTTTCTCCTGCCTCTCTAGTCTATCACCAATGGGTTTCATGTAACCCACCTACATCCCCTCCTTTGATTGCAATGTATAAAAATAGATGAAAGATCACCTTTCTGGAGCATTATCTCAATCTGTTGAGGTTCTGCTTCCCAGCAATTGTCGACAGTTTGGCTCAAATAAACTCACCAAAAAAAAAACGCTTTACGGGTTTGAATGTTTTTACGTTAACATGTCCTAATATCTACCAAATGTTATCTTAGAGATGAGTTACAAACCTATCCCTTGTGAGTTGTATTAGTGCAGAATCACAGTCTAAGAGGAGAAAAAGCCTTAGATAATTCTTATGGTTGTTCTCAACTCTGTGATTCAATTTCCCTGAATATGATGACCACAATAGGAACTGATATGAACTAGTATGGGAAGTACAGGACAGAGGAATGGATCCTGGAATCTGATAGCTGAAGTCTTTCCCCAAGACTTTGAAGCAGACACTTCTAATTATTTAATCCAAAGTTCTGAGCTAGAGAAGTTAGGTCTCTGAGTAATTGCCCCACTTGGGACCAGCAGCCTCTAGCAAGGCCATACCTTGTTCTTAAAACACTGTCACCATCACCTGATCATCAAGGTATCTCCTCCCACCTGTTCACAGCCTTTAGAATCTGACCCCCGTACCCCCCCTCCCTCCCCTCAGGTGCCTCTCCTAAACAATGGAGAGGAAGTAACATCCTTGACCTGGGCTTCCTGTCTTAGATAAATCACATCTACTCTAAACTTCAGTTTCTGAATCCTGTGGTCTCAATATCCAAACCTGATATGTGCCCAGTTTCTATTTGTGGGCATGTAGTTGAAAATCTGTTAAACCAGTCTTCAGTAAAATTGGGAGGTGGGAAGAATGGGCCATATTGATTAAATTTCCTGGGTTACAGTAAAAGGCTTAGCAATCAGTTTGAAAGCATTCATTGACATCAGACAGCCAAACTGGGAGGGATTGAGGGAAGTCCAAACTTTAGTTACCTTCATATTTTAATTAGGAAATCCCCAAACTGTTCGTCAGCTAAGATGTGCTATACATTGTATAGAACCTTGATGCTCCCGTGTGGCCCACAGGCCAGCAGCGTCAGCATCACCCAAGAACTTGTCAAAATGCAGAAACCTGATCCCCTCCTGCATCCACATCTTCATGTTAAAAAGATTCCCTGGGTGCTTCCTATGTGCCTTACTTTTTGTAAAAGACTTGTCAAGAGCAGTCACCCTCAAAGTGTGCTTTCCAGACAAGGAACCTCTGCATCACCTAAAAACTTGGTAGAAATGCAGAACCATGGTCTCATTCTACACTTACTGAGTCCAAAGTTTTAGGGTGCAGCCCAGTAATCTTTGTTTTCGCAAACCTTCAGGTGATTCTGGTGCACGCTCAAGTTGAAGAATTTCCACCTCTGGCCTTTTTCAATGTGTATTTAAGAGAGCCAGCTTTGGACAAACGCTATTTTAATTCTAAAAATTTTTTAAGTAACTAAGAGAACCATATATCTGTCTGGACAATTTAAAAAATATGTTCTAAGTCCACGAGTATTTTCCAGGGATATATCCTTATGGTTTTATTTAAGCACTAGTCAGAATTGACGAATGTGTATATTGAATACCATTTGCTAATTCATCTGGCATCTGGCAAAACCATATCACATTGATATGATGGATGATCCTGCTTCTTTGGAATGAGAAAACTTCCACATGGAGGCACAGTAATTATTCCTGAAGGAATGAACATAATGTAAACTGTCATCTTGGATAAGTTTTGTGGGCAAAGGATGCCTGAGGGAAATGGCATCATTGTAAGCCTCTATTCTCAGCAGTGGTGCTCTGGGGCCTTGCTCACACCCAAAGCCATTGTCAGAGCTGCTTAGACGTATCTGCAGTTTGTGGCTTTGAACCTCATTTATAAAGTGATGGAATATTTCAAACTTCTTCCTAATGCATTTGAAATATTTTCTACTTTAAAACTTTTTTCCCCCTTCAAAAGCAAGGTAGTTGTTAATGTCAAGAAGCCAGAATGAGTCTGGCTGGTGTGGCTCAGTGGTTGAGCATCAACTTATGAACCAGCAGGTCATGGTTCGATTCCCAGTCAGGGCACATGCTTGGGTTGTGGGCTTGATCCCCAGTGTTGGACATGCAGGAGGCAGCCGATCAATAATTCTCTCTCATCATTGATGTTTCTATCTCTCTCTCTCTCTCTCTCTCTCTAAACAAAGAAAAAAAATCAATAAAAATTAAAGAAGAAGAAGAAGAAGAAAGAGCCAGAATGAGCTCAACCAATACACTAGTGTCTTCCACAAAGGTAATTTTGCCCAGATAAATTTAAAAACTTACAAGGAAAGTTAAAACACACTTAGTGATTTTCTAAATTAACCATTTCTAGAAATGCATACTAAAATATATCCTCAGATAAACACATGGGATATGTACAAGAAAATCCATTGCAGCGTAGTTTGTTGGAAACAAACAAAATGTCCATTAATAGAGGACAGTTGCATGGAGTGACCAGACAGAGCAACTTCTCTGAGGAAAGACCTCTGTTGCATGCCAAGCATTAACTTTTGGGTTTTCAGATAATGAGGAGAAGCAGTGTATGAGTCTACTCAGGCTGCCATTAACAAAATACCACAGACTAGGTGGCTAAAACAACAGAAACCTATTCTCTCACAATGCTGGAGGTTGGAAGTACAAGATCAAGGTGTGAGGACATTTGGTTTCTTCTGAGGCTTCTCTCCTTGGCCTGTGTTTCAATTTCTCTTTTAGGGACGTAAGTACAGGTGACCAAGGGTGCTTCAGCCAGTCTCTAAATAGACACTGACACGTATGATTCAAGGTACTTATTTAATATTGACCAGAGCATAAATTACACAGGAGACAGATATGCAATGCACGAATCACACACGGTTTATTTACAGAGTCCTGGTGGTTTCCAGACTTCGGCAGGTCACCCGGGGTTCCGCGCCGACAGACACACACACACTGGACGTTGGACGTTGCAGCTGCAGCTCGGCGTCTTTGTTTGAGGTCTCAGTTTCTGGCTCACAGTTTGGCAGAGCTTGGGCAGATTGCAGGAAGTGGGGTGGAGAGTGACCGTCTGTGGAGGAGCAGAACAAGCCTCTCTGATCTTCCTCCAGAGCTTCCCCGTTTTATGTGCCTAGATGGGCGTCTTTAGTGTGTTTTATCAGCGGGTCCCAAGAGCTTTGCATATCTGGTTTTACATATAGGAAACAGATCACCTTATCTATTTTCTACATACAGACCACTCAAAAGTGTTTATCAACCTGTTTACATTACATTCAATACTTTTTAATATCACACTTTAATATCACACTGTAATTCCACACTTTAATACTTATTTTATATTATTCTTATCACTATTACTATAACAGCCTGTAGATAGCAAGTCTTCCTCTGAGTCCTGACATGGCTTGTCCTCAGAAGAGGGAGCAAGTTCTGGCGTCTCTTCCTCTTCTTACAAGAACTTCAGTGAGATGGGCTAAGGGTCCCACTGGAACTGCCTCAATTTAATGTAAGCCCCTCTTTAAAGATCTTATCTCCATATACAGGTATATTCTGAGGTTCTGGGGATTGGGATTTTAACATATACCTTTTGTTGATTACCCAAATCGGCCCTTAACAGCCAACATGTTTCAGAAAGTAGTTAGTAGATTCCTACAGGGTTATTTACCAAACAGTCAGAAGTATTTTTTATTTTTTTTTCAAAATTGGTACAGCTATACCAGTGAGTAGTGGCTGATTATTAACCATGGGCATGGACTCTGTGAGAATTCTAAAACTTTGGAAGACTCCCTTCAGGGTCCTTCAGGATTGAAGATGGGGGCTAAATAGGTGGGCCCTAAGACTATTCCTGGAATTAGTCATTTTATACCTAGTAGACAAAACAATATATAGCAGTTATGAGCAAAGGTTTTAGAATCAGGCAGAGTTTACATTTCTGTTTCTCACCTGTAAATTGTTAATTCTGATCAATATTCCCTTCCCCTGGGAAACTGATCTTTAGATCATTTTGCAAATGACATTACCTTTGGCTTAGCTCACGTTCTATTTGCTAAGACAGTAACTTTCCCCTCCAGACTTGCCCAGGATCTGGACCTGCCCAGAGAATTCCCCACTGAAAAATCCTGCCTAGAGTCCTTTAAAATCTCTGACTTCCCATGCCCTGGGTGCTGGCACCATTTGGGGGCTCAGTCCATCTGGTTTCCAGATGACCCAATAAATGTATAATTCTTTACCACTTTTAGCCTCATGTGTACCTCCTTCGGTGATCTTAACATAAATAATATGATAGTGATAACTATTTCTAAGATCATTATAAGCAATAAGGTAATGATGGAAAGTACTCATAATATTCCAGGCTCAAAGTAGGTGTTCAATAAACAATACATTATTATGCCTCTGTATAAACTCACTCTTCAAGAAAAACTTAAACACACAAAAAAGTCCTTAAAAATCACTGTAGTAACTGATCTCTAAATTCACTCTTAGCTCTAAAACTCTGTGATTCTAAGTGATACTTGGCCATGAATGATTCACAATAAAAGGAATGAGACTTTTAAATACTTTTATTATTTTCAATATAGAATAAATTGTATTCTTCTACTTCATGGAATTTCTACTTTTACCAATCACATTGCTTGACTTAACCTATATTTTTTAAAATAACATAGTCTGTGTTCACTTGGTAAATATTGTCACCACTTCTGATGTTCCATTACTTTTTCTATGGTTATCATATTATTAAACCTACCATTTATGTGTTGCAAATAAAATAAAATAATAGGTAATCATTAAAATAATGAAATTTGTATTTTTATGTACTGGTGTGAAATAAATGTAAAGCTATATTATTCAGTGACAAAAGCAAAGTATATAAAGATATACACAGTATGCTGCCATGTATTAATAAAAGTTAACTCTTTTTATTGTTTACATTTTGCCATATGCACATATTACCCTTAAAATAATTTTAAATAAATTTAATTAAAATTTTTGTAATAAATACTTTTGCCTTGACTGGGTGTCTCAGTTAGTTGGAGCATCATCCTGTATACCAAAAGGTTGCTGGTTCACTTCCCAGTCAGGACACATACCTAGGTTGTGGGTTTGATTCCCAGTTGGGGTGCTTATGGGAGGCAACTGATCAATGTTTCTCACATCAATGTTTATCTCTCTCTCTCCCTTCCTCTCTCTAAAATTGATGAAAAAATATCCTTGGATGAGGATTAAATAAATAAATAAATTTTCTTTTTACAGCATAAAATATAACAGGAGAGAACAAATTGTCCAAGATTTCATTTTCAAACAAATATCCAATCAACAGCACCAGTAGCAGCTAATGTATATTTTTATTTGATCAGAATAAAGCAACCAATAGAAATGAAAAATAAACTATATGAAGAGACCCTCACAAAAATCAACTTCCAGAGGGCTCTTAACTCCAATGCCATGCTGTAAGTTCCAGAATCATTTCTCAGTGCTAAGGAACACTGTGATTTAATGGGAAGAACCAAGTATTTGGCATCAAACTGAATTGGGTTCCAATTCGAGTCCTTTCACCTTCTAGTCATGCAAACACAGACAAAGACTTTATTCTCTGAACCTCATTTTCATCAGCAGATAGAAATCAAAATACCTGTAACCTCTGCCACTCAGTGTGGCCATGAGACTTAAATACAATGAGTACAAGTGAATGGCAACCAATATAGACAAAGTAAGTATGCTCCCTTCTTATCTCCTTTGCAAACACCGCCTTGACAGGCCTGTAAGGATAAAGACATACAATGATAAATGGACTCTGCCAAACATTGGAGCTACAACAGAAAGTAGAACAGACACATAACCTGCCCTCGTGTAGCTTAGCCTCTAGCAGGGAGATAAATGATAGATTCAACGTCATGACAAATCGTAGTAAGAGCCATAGTAGAGATAGTACAAGGCACCATAGGAACACATATCAGGGATGTCTAGTCACAGGTGATGTCAAGGAAGGCTTCTGGAGGGAATCATGTTCAAGGTCAGGCCTGATGTAAAAGTAGTGTTACAGAATTTACCAGGCGACCAAAAAATACACGGGGAGTACTCGGAGATTCAGGAAAACCCATTTGTTTTCAGATGTACTAGTACAGTGACTCAGGAGACCCTGCTTCCAAATCCTGAGTGAGTGAATATGGAGGAAGCTTTCCCTTTGTACCCTTTGGTGTCTTTGTTTTCTATCTGTTTCCTAACTCCAGGCTTTTGTGCTGGGCTTCCACAGCCCCTCCTGAGTCAGTTAGCATGGGGAAGTTAGATTGTATCTAAATGCCTGGTCTGGGTGGTGCCAGTGACCTCCCCTCTAGCTGAGCTTTTACTTTCTTTGTTTATGGCCCCTTTGTAAAATGGGAGTATTCTGGGAAACAGGTTCTGCCAGACAGGACAGGCATCAATGGAGTTAATTATTGGCTAGCAAGAGTGTGTGTTAGAAGGCAGGTTGCTGGCACAGATTCAGTTTGGTAGCCCCCCTTGCCCCTCTCCCCCCCCCCCCCAAAAATGTCTTATATCCCCCATCAGTAGAAGTTCATGAAGTGATTTCTGGGAGAAATATCCTAGGCTGCCCACTGGCTTGACTGACCCTAGAACATAACACCTGGCAGGTGAACAGTGAGAGACCAAAGCTCATAAAGCAGCTCCCTGCTCCACTTAGCTTGTCCCATTCAGTCTTTTCCAGTCCTCTGGTAGAGGTTGTTGGACCCAGTATGAACATGAGAACTGCAGCACAGAGGGAAGAGATCCATCCAAGATCACACAGCTGAGTCACAGAGCCATAATTCAGATCGTCTCTACCATGTTTGAAAGATCAGTGGACTTGGTCTCATGATATTGAATTCTGCTCAGAATCAAGTATATCTAGACTTTCAACCACACCACAATAGCTTGAATACTGTTTGGTGCATAATAGATTTTGGTAATTGCCTCTTGCATGAATGAATAAATACCAAGTTTGAAGGACCACTTGAAGGCATCCTCTGTGTTTTGAATAATTTAAATGAATCCAAGCACCAGTCTTTGAATTAAATTTAAGCATCTTAAATTTAGGGAATATCATGGCATCCAGAACCAATTCCACCCCAGAGGTCCACTTGGGCTCTGAGATGTATGAAAAAAGACATTGCATAACAGTCCAAATGAAAAATTGGGAAAATAGGCCAAAGAATCAAGAAGGATTAGGAATTTAGCTCAGAACATGGATTCCTGGTATGAAATCAATATGAACCATTAATCTGAAGCTGGCAAGACATTTTACATGTATTTCAAAAAATCATGTGGTTTTCCTCTTACAACATGAATTTGACTTGCACCAGCAAAACCAAACAATCAAATACATTGAAGACTGTGACTGAGAATGAAAAACAGAAGCAGTATGACTTGTGTCCTTTTCTTTTTACCTGAAACCAAGGTGTGAGAAAGTAAAGCTTCAGTGTAGCAATAACCCTGATGCTTTCTGGAGGACTTGAGTGTTTTAGAATTGCCTTGAGTATACTCTCTAGCTTTTAAACATGACATTTGCATCTTAATTGTCCTATTTTAACACAGAGTAATCAAAACCTGGGAACCAAATTAGGCCTGTATAGTGGTCTATTAACTTTCTCTCCCGCTAGGGGGAAATTTATTATGTGTTCCAAGAAAGCAAACCTTGGAACCGGCCAGTAAGCTTGCAGGAGCCTAATGAGGATCATGAAGTGAGTCTCCACCAGCTTTTATCATTATTTTAATTCATTCCAAATGTAGACTTAAACCATTAGCTGTCTAGCTTGCTTAGAAGAGCTCTATCAACTATCTATCTATCTATCTATCTATCTATCTATCTATCTATCTATCATCTATCATCTATCTATCTATCATCATCTATCTACCTATCATCTATCATCTTGTATCTCTTCTTTCATATACACACACATGCACACACTGTCACTTCCCCTTTCTCGACACATAGAAAGACTTGTACAACTTCTACTCATTTTTCAAATCTTTCTTCTTCTCAGAATCCCTTTCCTGACCCCCAAATCTAGGTTCAGGTATTCCTTCAATGTGCTCTTACTGCAATTGCTTATTTGTCTGCCTCTACACCAACCTGCAGACAAAATGACAGCAGGAACTGTGTTTCTCTTATTGGTTATTCTATTCCTGAACCCTGGAGAAGTATCTGGTATGTGGTGGGCACTCAATACATTTTTGTTAAAGGAGTGAATGAATAAGTTCATTCATCTAGTCCTTGGAGGTTTAGAGATACAAGGAATATACTAATTCAATCAACTCCTTGACTAGTCTCTATCAAGAAAGAAGTCAGCCTGGCCGGTTTGGCTCAGTGGATAGAGCATTGGCCTGTGGACTGAAAGATCCCGGGTTCACTTCCAGTCAAGGGCACATGCCCAGGTTGCAGGCTCAGTCCCCAGTGGGGGGCATGCAGGAGGCAGCCAATCAATGATTCTCTCTCAACATTGAAGTTTCTATCTCTCCTTCTCCCTTCCTCTTTGAAATCAATAAAAATATATTATTTTTTTAAAAAAAGAAAGAAGTCATACATTTCTGCAGGTAAAAAAATAATCATTTGTTGGAACATGAAGATTTTGCCTCTGAGAACCTCTAGAATGAATAGTTCCCAGCCTCAGACAAAATATATATATTCAAGCCATAAGCTAACTCTATCTAAAAACATGTTTTACATAAGTATTAAGAATATTTATGAGTAATATGATTAGGAATTGTAGGTAAGAGGAAGAAGAAAACATTATCTTTTTTTTAGACACTATACATATATTTGCTGTATATATTTCTTTCACAGAACAATAGGAAAAGTATAGTTTTTTTTATTCCCAGTTTAATGGCTCTTTTTAAAAATATATTTTTTTATTGATTTCAGAGAGCAAGAGAGAGGGAGAGAGAGAAAGAAACATCAATGATGAGAGAGAATCATTGATTGGCTGCCTCCTGCATATCCCCTGCACATTCTGAGTGGGATCAAGCCCACAGCCCGGGCATGTGCCCTGTCCAGGAATTGGACCTCCAGCTCCTGGTTCATAGGTCGACACTCAACTATTGAACCACACCAGACAGGCAGTTTAATGGCTCTTTAATACAACATGCAACTAACAGAACAGTATCAGAAAGAACCAAACAAAAATTCAGAACTTAGAATTGGCACAAAGTAGCCATCTTTGGAGTAAATAAGCAAATAACGGAAATTGACTTTAACAAGTGTGCACTGAAAAATATAGGGGAAAATACCATACATTATTATTTAACCTCTAGGACCAATTTTGAAAATCAAAACATTATTTTACACCTCCGTGTTTCACAAGATTATACACCAAGGAACACATGAGGTCATCAATCCTTGAAAACTAAGTAAATCTGTGGTTTACTCCCCAAGGCCTCTCCCTGGTTTCTGTTATCACTGGCAACAGAACCAGTGCTGGAAGGCCACTGCAAAGTCAAGAATTCACACAAACTGAAACTGCTTGTGTCAGGCCTTTCTTCAGGGTGAAAATAATATTCAACAACTTTCAGCATGTGCTCACCACATCTGCACCCATTTTGGGTCAATCAGAAAAAAAGAAAAAAAGAAGAAGAATGAAAAGGAGAACTGCTGGGAAGAAATACGCCAGCTATTCAAAAGTAAAAGAGGGAAAGCCAGCTGCAAACAGATCCTACAGATTGTGCTGATGAGACCATGTACGGGCAGAAAGAGCTGCTTCTGGAAAAGAAAACCTAACTTTTGAGGAGAAAAGCCTTAGAACATGGATGAACAAAAGTGCTTTCTCTCTATCAAAAGCAATTCTGAGGAGTTCAACAGAAGTATTTTCATTCTATCCCAAGAGAGTTCTCAAAACAGTATTTCTTTCCCATATGTATTGCTTGATTGACAGGCTGATTAATTGACTTCCTTTACCTTATCATATATTTTTCATTGAAGAAAATACAAAGAAGCATAAAAAAGGAAAGATGAAAAATGACTCATAATCCCATCACTTCATAATATAACTGTTATACTTCCACTGATGGTTGGAGCAGTACCCATATGTAACTCCACGTGGCCATCAACAAATTATGGGGAAATTTTTTTTCTATTAAACTTTCTTAAATTTATGTCAATTCTTTCTACAATCAAACCTCTACCTCTGTGAGTTTTTAATCAACAAGACAAAACTCAAGATAGAATCTAGTGTGTTCCATAGTTCAACTTGTTTAATGGCTTATGTTTGTTCTATTTGCACTAGGTGAGTGGACTGCGGCACAATTACGCAGGAATAACAATAGATCTGGATGTTTAGAGAGGTCTCCGTGCACTTGCTTTTCAGAGACATGAGGAAAATAGATGAGTACCAAGACTTCCCTCAAGGATCCATCCCAAGTCTGCAACTGATGAGCCTTCTTTGCTGTTTGCTTATGAGATCAGAGCTCTAGGTTGATTTTAGCATGGACCAGTTACTTTCCTATTTCCCAAAGGCTACAGACAGCATTGGTAGCTAATTATCTTTCAAAGGGTGTCCAGATGCATTGGTACAGAGTAAACCTGACAGGAAATTGACTCTACTGGTGCCTATTGCATCCCAGCCATCTGATATGCATTATTTCATGTAGTCCTAACAGTAACTGAATAGGATAATTGTTACGATTATTCGATGAGACCCAGTGAGATTAACTAACCCTAGATCACATTGATAATATGTGATAGCACACCAGAATTCAAAGTTCCCAAGTCCATACTTTTCCTTCTATATCACCCTGCCTATTTGGGGAGAACAAGCTTTAAATGTGACAGTTTTGTTCACAAATAAGAACTTTTTTTTACCTCTAAAGGCTATGTGTGTGTGCTTATTACATATATCTCACAGTGACCCTAATATTCTTAAGATCCTATGATACCAAACGATCAAAATTCCTAGGGGGCTTTTAGTAAAACACATAAATCTCATATCTTTATGCTCTTTATGTGAAAATATTACCTCTCCTCCTAGATTTTAGCAAAGATTAAAAAAGAAAAAAATGGGAAGAAAATATATAAAGTATAATGCCCTGTGAACATACAAAATATAGTTGTCTGAACAGTCCTCAAGACCATTATTAATTAAAAAACACACGTTGCAAATAATAAACATTGAGTATAGTCTAAAAATATTTATATTTCTTCTAAATTGTCTAGCGAGCATGCCTTTTAAATCCCTGTTCAGTCACTCAATCCACAACTATTTATTGAATTTTTATTTTTTTTTTGTATCTTGACCAAGAGTCTGCACAGATGCAAATCTCTGCTTCACTCTTGTGAGATTTCCACAAGTACTCTGTCTCTAATTCTATTGAGGACTACAAGTACTGTAGAGCATTTCTAGCAGCTCCGACTGTCATCAGTCAGGGCTATGTGATATGGAATAGTGCCTCTACCAATTTCTCTACTGGCCAGGCAGGAAATAGCTTTCTACATTCTCCTCCCTGGACCTCGGGGTATGTAGAGGGAGAGCAGATGTAACTGGCCTCGTCAACAGGGCTGTTTACTTAGCAGCATAAAGTAGCCAGATGAGCTGAAAATTTGCCATGAGAGCTGATTTCTATCAATAACACTAATAAGGTTCCGGAATAAAAATCTTAACTCTATTGATTTATAAAAAATTATATATACCTATGATACAACTTTGTAATTTATAAAAAGATTTATATAAAGCTGGACTTTGTAAGGACTAACTGACATTTTCTTAAAAATTGTCCATCATGACATGTACTGACCTTGTGAAACTTCTGGAAAAATCACAAGAAATTACATTTTAGGGTAATTAACCACAGGCTTTGGAAAAATTATTATTTAGAAAAAAAGAGAAATGAAGAGGTGAAGAAGAAGGTGTGGGAAGATGAGGAGGGGATGGGCAAAGAGGGGAAATGAGAAAAGGAAAAAGAGAAAGAAAGGGATATATCACCTATCTTACGCAAGGACCTGAATAAGGCACTTGGGAGGCTACAAGGATAAATAAAATACATCCATCCAATAAATTCAACAAATATTTATTAAGCTCAGAGAAAAGCAGCTATTTTAATGTGACATCAGTTAGAAATAAATCTAAAATTGCCTTAATAAGAAATAAATCAGAAGTGTGCTTCAAAAGTATCCTGCTTATTTAAACATTCATTAGAAGATAATATTTTCTTAAGGAAGTGATCTTGGTCTTCCTGACATGGAACTGGGTGATGGCTGTTACTTATGGCTAACTAATCTGATTGGTCTCATATTAACCACACGCAGAGACCCATTCCATCATTGGCCAACCGAGCCAACATCACATAGATATCTTAAGGCTACCAGACCGCTGTACCGATTTTTCGGTAATTTCCGAATCTGCCGCTATACTGCTTTACCTAATTTTCTGTACTTTGCCTCGTACCTATTTTCTACAATGTCTCCAAGTTCCATCTTATTCTAACCACTTGTTTGCATGTAACTAACATTTTTCTATATCATGTTGATTTTTTCTCTTTAATGCTCAGGAGCCCAGGTATAGGGGACAGTTAGGTTCAGGGCCTCAGGTCTGGTAGGGTTAATGATAGTTTTTCAGAGGCTTTCTGAACTTCAGTGTGTTATAGAGACAATGAACTATAGTTTCAAACACTTCTATTTTAGATTTAGCTGTCACTAATTACCCTTGAGATAATTAAAGCAGATGATCCAGCATATTTTTTTTTACTATTGTTTATTTATCCTAGTAAGTTTTGACTCAATGTATATGCCTCAAATAAATACAACTGTTTTGAAAAAATTAACAAATAACTATATTTGCAAATAATAGTAACATTAATTCTTTTTTTTAAACATATTTTTATTGATTTCAGAGAGGAAGGGAGAGGGGAGAGAGATAGAAACATCAATGATGAGAGAGAATCATTTGTCGGCTGCCTCTTACATGCCCCACACTGGGGATCGAGCCTGCCACATGGGCATATGCCCTGACTAGGAATTGAACCGTGACCTCCTAGTTCATAGGTCAATGCTTAACCACTGAGCCACACTGACTGGGCTGAACATTAATTCTTAGGTCTTCCTATCCTATATAATAAAAAGGTAATATGGCTCTTCCCTCTTGCAGCCATCGTAGGAGCGCCAGCGATCAAAATGAAGTTCAATCCCTTTGTGACTTCTGACCGGAGCAAGAACCGTAAAAGGCATTTCAATGCACCTTCCCACATTCGAAGGAAGATTATGTCGTCTCCTCTTTCCAAAGAGCTGAGACAGAAGTACAATGTTCGGTCCATGCCCATCCAAAAGGATGATGAAGTTCAGGTTGTTCAAGGACATTACAAAGGGCAGCAAATTGGCAAAGTAGTCCAGGTTTACAGAAAGAAATATGTCATCTACATTGAACGAGTGCAACGGGAGAAAGCTAATGGTACAACTGTTCATGTGGGCATTCACCCCAGCAAGGTGGTTATCACTAGACTAAAGCTGGACAAAGACCACAAAAAGATCCTTGAACGTAAAGCCAAATCTCGCCAAGTAGGAAAGGAAAAGGGAAAATACAAGGAAGAAACAATTGAGAAGATGCAGGAATAAAGTAATCTTATATACTAACTTTCATTAAAAACTTAAGATGAAAAAAAAAAAAAGGTAATATGCAAATTGACCCTAATGGCAGAATGACCAGGAATGACCAGTCACTATGACGTGCACTGACCACCAGGGGGAAGATGCTCAATGCAGGAGCTGTCCCCTGGTGGTTAGTGCACCCCCACAGGGGGAGCTCTGCTTAGCCACAAGCCGGGCTGACGGCTATGAGCACAGCGGCAGTGGCGGGAGCCTCTCCTGCCTCCTTGGCAGCACTAAGGATATCTGACTGTGGCTTAGAAGCCAGAAGGTGGACATCCCCCGAGGGATCCCAGACTGTGAGAGGGCATAGGCCGGGCTAAGGGGACCCCCAAGTGCAGGAATTTTCATGCACTGAGCCTCTAGTATTGAATATAAAATATGAAAGTATCTCGGTAGAATGGCTGAACACTTGGGTAAGTCAAGAACCAATTTTGTGAATGTGAAAGAGTAACTGGCTGAAAACGTCAATAACTTGCTTCTGTATCTTCTTGAACATGTCCAGAAACTTGCCCACTAAGTCTTGAAAGTTAAGTATATCCATTGTATTAAAGAATCATTTCTATGAAACCAGAAGAATAGTATGAAAAACAAAGCTGTTCTGGTGCATCAGTTTCCAAATGAAGCACATAGCTGTTTTGACTGAACAAAGTTCAAGTATTTCCGCCTTTATTCTTGCCAAGATTTATTAAAAATGTGTTTTCAGAGCTGCTAGGAATAAAATTGTATCTGAAAAAGATAACTAGTACCATAAGGAATGAACAAATGAGTACAAATTGCCAGGAAACACCTCAAATAATTTTTTGTAAATCAAAAGAACATACAATTGCATTCATGATACTATATATATATTTATCTTGCTTCATTAAAAAAACATTTTGCTCAAAAATGTCATGGTAGCTTTAATTAAATGCTACTTTTGTCTAACTTCAGTTGTGATATTTCAAGAGTTAAAACAAGGTAAAGATTACAGACTACCTAGAATCCTCTTTATGTACAGAGAGAGAAGGGAGGTGAACTGTTGTGGGAAATATTTCTGTCCATGAAAGAGCATTATTCATGAAAACTATCAAAACCATTAGATAGGCAGAAGAATCGATTCCTGGAATAAGCACTTTAATAGCAAACTACATGACAAGTTCTAAATATTCTGGAGCAAATAAACCTTAGAGGAAGAAGAAATAGGGAGTATTTGTTCCCTTGCTCAAGCCTTCACGTAGACTTGACTTCAGACTTAGGGAAGAGACGGTTCCTCATCTACTAGAGAATAGCAGTATGAACATAGCTGTTAGCTGTGCTTCTGACCTAAGGGCTATGAATCAGATGTCACCACCAGCCCCTCCTCAAGGTTGATTAATTTGTTAAGAACAGCTCACAGGACTCAAGAAAACCCACTTACTCACCCAATCACTGATGTATTACAAAAGACCTGAAAGGATGTGACTCAACAGCCGGTTGAAGAGATACATAGGGTGAGGTCCCAAAAGAAGGAGCTCTGGGGCCCCGCATGGTGGCCCAGGGAAGCGTTCTGATTCCTTAATGCAAAAATTATATGGGGGGGGGGGGAGGCAGAAGTGGGTTTTGTTATCCATACCAGGACATTTTGGAGAGTGAAAAATAATAATTTACACAAAAACAAAGGCTGTGATCCTGCTTGGGATGAATGGTCAGATTATTCATAAGGCTCTGGGTAATTTCACCTCTAACAAGATGACTGGCTTTATGTTTCTATCCATGTATTGCTAAAATAAAAATACTGTTTCTACAGATACATTCTTTTGCCGATTTGATAATTTTATAATCAAGCAAATTTCTTTAGAAGGTCAAATTCTGACAACTACTTCCCAATGGATCCCTTTTGACCAAAAGTCAATGATATTGAAAAGGAAAGTATTTGTTAAATTTAGCATTGTGCTCTACTATTCCTACAAGAGAGTGGGAAAGACTAATATTCCCTTAGGCATGTTCTAGAAATAGCCAGTAGGACCCCAAAAAAGTTCTGTGCCCCAAAGAATTTTAACGTGGTGTCCTCATTGCAGGCCTTGTCAGAACCACTGATTTGAATCTCCTAGGGAGGGGTGACGTAAGTTGTATCTCTCCAGTGTATGGGAGGCTCAAAAGAAAGCAAATGCTTCTTCTGTTCCATGAAACACTCTTTAGAAAATGCTGGTCAAGAAAAAAAAAATTATACTTCATCTCCATTTCAGGGGCCAAGTTTTCTGTTTGTTCATTTGTTTCCATAGTTAGTGCTTCAATATTTATTTGGAACCCTGAAGCAGTAGTTAAGGCAGAGTTGAGGGTCATTATTTCCTTTGTCCATTTACTTCTATCAAAATTCACTGATATAGTGTGTTTATGGTTAGGAGTTACTCCAATTCCACAGGCTGCCACTGAACACCTAGAGAATGTATAGCACTCCGCTCAAACTGCAAATGTATAGCACTCCGCTCTAATAACCTGCTTCCTCTTCCCCTTTTACAACATATTGCAAGTGGACTGAGAACAACCTGGATGTTTCCTCTCTGGGTAATCAGCAGATAGGCCACGCTCTCTCTTAGTTTGACAAGACTACCAGGATGTGAAAAATAAATCTTGGCAGAGTTATTGAACGAAATCCTCAAATGAAACTCAGATAAAGTACACGGGAAACTTAGTAACTGCATATCCTTTTGAGGAAAAAAAAAAATGAGTTTAAAAGGATCCAAACACATTTTTAGGACCAGCCATTAAAAGCAATTTTTTAAATGAAAATTTAGAAACATTGTCTCTTCAGAGTATGATTTCTGATCAAGACATAATTTAAACATAAAATGCTTTTGATAAGCCAGTTATTTCACTCTGCTTTGGAGTTTTAAAATAATGTTTCACGTGTGATGATAAAAGAGCAAGACCTGGAAGGGATCCCAGGAGAAGATTTCTTAATGCTGGGTTTATTTATTTTCCTTTGTTTTGTGACCCCAAAGCATAACATGTTTACTTGAATCTTTAATTATCATTCTTTTAACATTAACTGCTAAATCTCACAATCATCCAAATGACATATTAGAAATACCCAGCTTTGTGCAGGGAAGGTGCCCAATGTCGCCACCTTATGCGGAGAACCCTTATATTCAGGTGTAGAGTCTCTCTTTCTGCATTTGTTTCTGGGAGAATGCACAGTCTAGTGCCTAACACTTCAGACTTCAAGTCAGAAACAGTCCTGGCTCTGTCCTAAATACTGTGACATTGGACCAATTTTTATACATCTTTAAGCTTCATCTGCAAAATGAAGTGCTAATAGTGACTCACTTATAAGCTTTTTGTCAGGAGTTCATAGACAGAAATATGTAAAGTCTTTGGCCCAAGGTCTGGCATATAGTAAACACTCAATAAATGTCACTATTAAACGGAGATTTAGTACACATAAATGTTTTCCATTACGGGTAGTTTGAGTTGGCTGGGCAGGCTAGGTTTCCAGTCATCTAGCATTTAGCATGCCTATTATATGTAATAGACATATATTTGTGCTGTCACGTATCTTTTGTCTAAGTCATTATATTTCAAGAATCAGGGTTTTACTTGCATTCTCTGTCTTTCTCTTCACCTCTTTCTTTCACTAGCTTGTGCTTTTTTTTTTTTTTTTCTCTCCTTCCTTGGAAAATTCAGCACCTGTTGCTATTGAAAGAAAATCTACAGAGAAAAGAAGTCTAAATAAAGTGAGTGTCAGGCTCTGCTCATCAGAGTTTCCAGGAATCCAAGATTGTTGCCCTCACCACCACCACACCCTACCATCGCTCCAGAAAAGTAAGCCTATGTCAACCATTACTACCAATCGAAATAACGGCTGGTTCCATGGGCCCTTGTATTAATCTGCTAAGACTACCATAACAAAACACTACAGACCAGTGACTTAAAGTTCTTTTCTCTGGAGGCTGAGAAGCCCAAGATCAAGGTGCCAGTTGATCCAGTGCCTGGTGAGAGCTCTCTTCCTGCTTGTGGATGACTGCTTACTCATTGTGTCCCCACATGGCCTTTCCTCCCTGAGCATGTGGAGAGGGAGCTCTCTCTGCTGTCTCTTCCTCTTCTTAAAAGGGCACAAGTCCTATCAGATTAGGGTCCACCCTTATGACCTCACTTAACCTTAGTTACATCCTTAAAGGTCCTTTTTCCAAATATAGTCATACTGGGAGTTAGGACACCACCATATGAATTTGGGGGTGGAGGTAGGAAGGACACAATTCAGCCCAGTACAGCTCTGATTTTTCCCATCTCCATGAGGACATATGCTGGGGTGTTTCTCAGCATCTAGAAGGGTTCAGAAATCTGGAGAAGGGGCTGCGTGTAAATTAATAAAGGGACTAGAAATATAAATTTGGAAGGCATTGTGGGGAGCCAGAGGGGACTTAGCTATAGTAACCAAGTTCTTTGAATCTCTGGACCCCTAGCTTTTTATTAACACAAATTGCCATAAAGCAAAGCAGAGATACATATCGAAAGGTAAGGTTTGGTATACAGTAGGCATTGTCAGGTTGGGGGAACTGCCTTTGGCTGTCAGGCAGCAGGCAATAATATATCCAAATCTTTAGGTTTCGGGAAATGCTTTCAGCTATTCCAGCAGGCAATAATATGTATCTTCAGCCCTGCTGAAGCCTCAAGGTCCACCAACCTTTTGATGAACTTCTTGCATTTATGACCTGCTGGAATTATCCCCCGGCAGACATATAAGCTCCTTTCTCCCCTTATATTTAGACATTTTCTTGGGGGGTGGGGGAAGAAGCAGGAGAGGAAAAGGCTCATATGACGTAGAAAGAAGAGATGTTTGATATCTGAAGTAGTCCAAATAATGTATTTTTTGCATTTTTTTTTCACATGAAGACCAGGATACATTTTGGAAATTCAAAGCATAACACTTATTCACTTATTTCTCATCTTCTTTCTTTCCTTGTGATGAAATTGCAAACCAGTTTCTTGTCTTTCTCATAACACTCATCACCTCTTACCTGGCAATATTTAATTGTTTACATGTTTCATTTTTTTAATTAAAAATGGAAGTGTCTTCAGATTGAGATCTGCATCTGGTTATTTCATTCCTCATAGTAATTAACATAGTATTTTCCAGAATGTAATCTTTCATTTATCCAATATATTATGATGCAGTGCCTGCCATAAGTTAGGCCACCACTGCTTGATTAGAATTTCCTAATGAAGTAATGAATGAGCTTATAAATAAAAATGATAACATACATTTATAAAAATATGAAATTAAAAGCTATTGAAAAACTGCATATCATAATATAATAACCCAAACTTTAAGATATTTCCAAAATGCATTTCAAATTTATCATAATTTCTGCTATACATATGAGCAAACATATGGCTCAGAAATATTAATTTTGTTGTTCTGCATTATACAGAAGTTTTACAAGTAAATATTCTCAATGATATTTTTCACAATAAGGGAAGAATTAAATTCAAATAGCCCATCAGTAGTCTTTGCATATGTCCACTACATAGCAAATATTAGTATAGTTTAGAGTAATTCTCTAAACCATTGAAGAGCAGATTTCTTGAAGGCAGAAACTGAATTCTTTTTTCTCAATATAATTGGTTCTCATAGCCCCAGAATGTGGTCTTGAATTTAGCAATTGTTCAAAAAATATTTATAGAAGAGAATAAAACAAAACTGAAGTACTTGGAAATGTTGTTTAATTTAGGTTGACTCTGAATAACTGTTCTCACTTCCTTTTAGCAGATTGCCTTCTGAAAAGATGCTCAAGATCACTAATCATCAAAGAAATGCAAATTAAAACCACAATGAGATACCCCCTCACCAATGAGGTGAGAATGGCTATCATCAATAAATCAACAAACAGCAAGTGCTGGGAGGATGTGGAGAAAAGGGAACCCCCATGCACTGTTGGTGGGAATGCAACAGATTGGTGCTACCACTGTGGAAAGCAGTATGGAGTTTCCTCAAAAAATTAGAAATGGGACTGTCTTATGACCCAGCAATTCCAATTCTGGGAATATATCCGAAGAAACCTGAAACACTAATTCAAAAGATTATATGAACCCCTATGTGCATTGCAGTGTTATTTACAATAGTCAAGATCTGGAAACAGCCCAAGTACCCACCAGTAGATGAGTGCATGAATAAGCTGTGATACATTTAAACAATGGACTAGTACTCAGCTATTAAAAAAGAAGGAAATCTTACCTTTTGCAACAACATGGATGGACCTGGAGAGTATTATGCTAAATGAAGTAAACAAGTCAGAGAAAGACAAATGCCATATGGTTTCACTTATATGTGGAATCTAATGAACAAAATTAGCAAACAAAATAGACATGGACTCAGATACAGAGAACTGACTGAAAGCTGTCAGAGGGGAGGGTGTTTGGGGAGCTAGGTGAAAAAGGTGAAGGTATTAAGCAAAAGAAACAAACAAACAAACAAAACTCATAGACTCAGATAACAGTATGGCGATTAACAGAGGGGTGGTAGAAGATGGTAAAGAGGGGATAAATAGTGATGAAAGGAGACTTGACTTGGGGTGGTGAACACACAATGCAATATACAGATGATGTATTATAGAATTGTACACTTGAAGCTTATATAATTTTATTAATCAAAGTTACCCCAATAAATTCAATTAAAAAAAAAAGATTGCCTTCACTATTAGAATAACCCTGGGCTGTCCAATATAGTAGCCACTGGCAACATATGGGTATTTAGTCCTTGAAGTATGGTCAAATTGAGAAGTTCTGTAAATGTAAAATATTCACTGAATTTCAAAATTTTAGTATACATAAAAGTAAAATATTTTATTGATTACATGTGGAAATGGTAATATTTTTGACATACTGGACTAAATAAAATATTAATATTAATTTCACATATACCTTTTTCCTTTTTTAATGAGACTGCTACAAGATTTTAAATCTCTTAAGTGAATGGCATTACATTTTCAATGTTCAGTGCTAGTATGATCTCTTCACAGATGTGGGTTAAGTAATTTTTCCTAGAATTATACTATACTAGCATGGTTATAATTACTATGACCTTCTATTTTGTTTTTGTTGTTGTTGTTGTTGTTTTGGCCTCTTAATAGTTTGCTCAGGAGATGGGGTAGAGGAGGAAAGAGAGATGAAAATGCCTGATGTGGTCCAAACAAGGTATTTATTTTTTAGCACCTATTTAAAATAAGCTGTTGAATATTTTGGAAATTCCCAATTATTGTCATGTGGCTTCTTGACAATGAGTTCCTTAAAATGTACTCAGCTGTGAACCAATAAATTATAAATTTTTGTGGTTTAGTGGCCTTTATATAGCAGGAATCAATTAGAAACTAGATACTTTATAATAAGCCATTCTAAGAAACAGAAATTTGGGTTTCTGTGGCAGCAGTAACTTTGAGAAATTAAAAAAATAATGCCACAATGGGAAATTATTATTTAGTAAGCTTTTAAATATTATTTTAGTAAACTGATATCCACATGAGTGGCATTTCAAGGTTGGTGCAAGAATTTAAGTGAGATAAAATTAGGATCATGTATATTTATTCATTAGAGCTGACAGCCTTCAAAACTCACTTTTATCTATTTACTAAATATATTTTCATATATAAGTTAGCTTTCTTTTTTATTGCATATATCAGCAATCTGAAAACTACTAACTATTAGATCATTAGATAAGTCATCACATTTAAGGAGTTCACAATACATTTTCATATTAAATGCAGAAGTCATTTTCTTCTGCCAACAATGCTAATAGGCCACTCATTCCAATTAAATATAATAATAAAGATGCATTTCTAAATGGTAATATTGTTCCCATAGAAATGCAATAATAGAATAAGAAGAGTCTTTCCTGTCATCTGAAAAAAATTTTTAGATAAAATGAGAAGATATTTTGTCACCATTAAAAATGAAAGTTAAGTCTGAGAAGAATGCAAGAGGAGATACCACAGAGAAAAACAGCAAGTGCAGGGACCATTTCAAAGTAGAGCAATCGCCCAGCTGGCATGACTCAGTGGTTGAGCATTGACCTATGGACCAGGAGGTCAAGGTTCAATTCCCTGTCTGGGCACATGCCCGGGGTTGCAGGCTCGATCCCCAGTGTGGGGCATGCAGGAGGCAGCCGATCAGTGATTCTCTCTCATTGTTGATGCTTCTAAGTCTCCCTCTCCTTCTCCCTTCCTCTCTGAAATCAATAAAAATATATATTTTTTAAAAGGCAAACTAATCACTGGAAGTGGAGAAGACAAGGAGGCATGCTTGTCTCTTTAGAAGGGGAATGAGAAAATGTCACTTCTCAGAGATAACTTCTTTAACCCTGGACAGCTAGGAGCAACTTGGCAACTGCTCCGAAGTGTGGTGGAATCAACCCCTAGGTCGTGGGTTGGGTACTGGTTTCCATGAAACTGAACACACATGAGGACACTTCTGCCTCAAGGGCGTTCTAGTTGTCATTGAAGTTCACAGAATATCAAAATGTTTCTACCATTCTTACAAATTAAATGAACTGGACTAATAGGTACCCTGGGTATATGAAAAAATTAGACCAGCAAAAGCTACCAAATAAAATTGTCCACATGACATGGTTCTAAATCTTGCTTTGATAATCAGATGTCACCTTAGGCAACTCATTTAACTCCTATGAACCTCGGTTTCTCCTTCTATAAGATGTAAGTAACGCACATAGGATTTAGAGCACCATGCTACTTAAAGTTTCTGGACCATAATAGGTCCTTAATAAATGTTAATATCTCTCCACAAAAGTAAGCCATGGCAATAAATACTCTGATAAAACTTTATAATATTTGTGATTTGATATTAGAGCAATAAAATAATCTTGAAAGTTCCCAGGCTCTTGTTTTGCTCCTGTTCCCTTCAATGCCAATCAGACAAGGACTTGGGCTGAAAGAGCTAACCTTTGGCCACTAAGTCACAGTCTTTCTCACTACTCATCGTGAGTAGTCCCTAGAGCTTACTCACCCTCCCTCTCTATCAAATCAGTAAACAGTCTTAAAAATGAAGCTCCAGAATATGTAACCAGAAAACGTACTATATTTATTTCAACGTTTGTAGAGTTGAGGTAAAAATGCATACACTTTGATGGACTGTGCGAAGCAAATAACAATGAAAGCAATAGTAGGGTTGTTTAGGATTTTTAGGGAAGGCAACTGAAATAGCTTATGTTGAATCAATAAGTAAAATGTAGACCTATTTCTCATCTTTATTTTTGCTCCTCAGTTCTGAACTGTGCTCAGACCACCCTTTGAACAACTTAGGTGACTTGGATTTGCTCCATGTGGCACAAGGTTAAAAAAGAGAATTTTCACCCCTGGAGCATAGCAATAAAAAAAAAAAGTGTTTTCCTTTATAACTCTGTGTAATATGTCTAATAAATTTGCCAGCGGTGAGGAAAGAGCCTGTGAGGAAGTAACAGAGATACACATCTAATGGAATCTAGTGACATAGTACAAAGGTGTGATTGTTGGTAATTTATGAGTTCAATGTCCTTTCACTCTTCAGCCAGGAGAAACAGTCTCAACATATTTTGAGCTTTTCCCATCCCAACATGATTCTTCTGTGTCTCCTTTGAAAAGGAACAGCAAAATGTTGTTAATGCTTTGCTATAGGTTATTATGTGAAAATTGGATGTACTGGTTCATCTAAAAAATAATAAGCATTTCCTATACTTATATGTGACAAAATGAGGAAATAAAACCTTGCAGAACCTTGCACTTCCTCTGATCCTAACAGCCCTGAAAAATCTCTCAAAGCTACACAACTGGTATTAAGTATCTCCATTATCATTAAAGTTCTCATTGCTGAAATGCCAAGAAACAACAGCTATATTGTAGTTCTGTGTGTGCTTTTTAGAAAAGGAGAATATCATTATTTTCACAACACATACAGTGATATTCCTGAGGTTACCCAAAAGAACAAAGCCTGTCAACGGATGGTTATTGGTGCCAACTCATGCCAGTAGGAACCCCCAATTTGGGATGTGGTGAAGAAAGAAACTATTCAATGCGAACAGCTCAATTATGAAACAGCATTGCTGTGGGACAGCAGGGCTGTGAGGCAGCCCTGGGGTAAAGTGGCTCTGCTCCAGTCTGCTCCACCTGCTTCACTCCCCACCTATCTGCTTCACTCTGCTCTGGTCTGGAGAAATGACAGCTGGGGAAATGCAGTCTTTAGTCTTTCATGGAAAAGGAAAGTGTGCGCCTTAAACCAGAGGGGAGCTGGCTTATGAAGAGAGAAGTCCCTGACCCTGGTACCTAATGGGTGTGTCCTCATGCAAATGAGGAATCCAAATCTTCACAGTCTGATTGGTCCAAAAGGGCTAGCTTGGATGACAGGAACACAGTAAAGGCAAGCAGTTCAGTGCAAGAGGCAGACAATTCAGTGCAGGCTTCTCCCTGAAATGCAATTTACATGTAAGGACCCTGTGTAGAAATGGCTGCTAGGCTCTGGGTTTTGTTGCTATTGTTGCTGTTTAATTTTATTCCAATTAACCACCAGGAGCCCTTCATAGTACGTATCTTTCTTGGGGTCCACAACACCAAAGCTTCTTTTAATTAATGCTTATGGAGGTGTGGGGAAGAAAAAACTTATCTCTACCCTCAGGGTCCTTTTGGCTGGTCTAATGATCAAAGAGACATGACACAGATTAATAAGAGAAAATAATCAAATTTAACTACATACATATGTATGGGAACCCCACATATATGAGAGAGCCAGAGACATGAGATACATGACAGGTTCAAAGACAGAAAGGGAAAATGGGGTATACATGACATTTTAAGCTAGGGGTGAGGTAAGATGCCTTGGGGACTTCAAAGGGTCATTGCAGGAAGATAAGAAGAGCAGACATTTAATAATTACAATTTTGTCCTACCCTTTAAATAGATTTTAAAAAGGGTTATCTCTGATAATTCTTATTATGGGCAGGACCCTTAATTCAAATTTTTCTACATATTTAAGTGGGGGCAGAAGTTTCACTTGAGCCTACAGGGTCTTGGTTGCCTTTAGATCAAAATGTTTGCATACCATGGAGGCACATCCTTGGGTGGCTTGTTTGGAACCATTAGAGAGGGTATGGATAAATGACCTGTGTACCATGTTCTATGACAGTGGTCGGCAAACTGCGGCTCATGAGCCACATGCGGCTCTTTGGCCCCTTGAGTGTGGCTCTTCCACAAAATACCACGGCCTGGGCGAGTCTATTTTGAAGAAGTGGCGTTAGAAGTTTAAGTTTTAAAAATTTGGCTCTCAAAAGAAATTTCAATCGTTGTACTGTTGATATTTGGCTCTGTTGACTAATGAGTTTGCCGACCACTGTTCTATGAGAACAAAATGAACAATTAAAAAGAGTCTTTGCTCTTTTTTTCTATTTTGAAGTTTATTTGATTTTGCTTCATTTTTCTTATTAGAAAAGATCTTGACCACCTCCCACCCCCCCTTCATGATTTCTTCTGATGATACATGAAAACTGCTGTTTCAGCTGGTTTGGGAGGTCAAAGAAGAAGGTAAAGAATACTATGTTAACTTGTTTCATTTTAAACTCATGATCTGAAACCTCAGAACTGCAATAGGACCCTGCAGGTTCTTCCATATTACACTAGAATGTTGTCTCCCACCTCTCAAAGAAAAAAACGTTTCAGATCTCCCCTTTCTCTTCAAACCCTCCTCTGCATCTTCCCCTCATTGTCAGCTGCTGCTAACTCCTCATACATCATGCATAGAAGTTTTCTGGGATAGATGTCCCCACTCTTTCCAGCACCTCACTTTCAACCCCCCTGCATGGACCCAGCTTCTCCTCTTCCCTCCCCTCCTGCCTCCTGCGAAAGGCCAGACCCTCCACTTGTGCCTGGATTCTATTCCCTCCACTTCCAAGGATGCTGCTTCTTCGGTGGTCCATCTCTCCTCTCATCACAAGCCTCCCCCTTTCTGCTAGCTTCTTTTCATTAGCAGGGAACACGCTTTAGTATCTCTCATTAAAGAAAACACACACACACACACACACACACACACACACAAAACGATATGCTCTCCTAGCTCTAACTTCATACTCTTCATTCCTGCTCTCCTGTCGCTCTCAAATGCTGATAAGAAATGAGAAGCACTATGACCCCCACTCCATTTCTCTGCTGTCCTTCATAGCTGAACTTTTCCCCTCATTCTCACCTCTTTCAGTCTCTTCTTTCTCACCTCCTCCAGTCTCTTCTTACTTCCTTCAATCTGCTTACACACCCACTACCTCACTGGACCTGGCTGCAGTCATTTTAGATGTCCTTGTTGTCAATACAAATAATGGTCATAACAAAATATGATTTTGATCTCATTTCCTTGGCTCCTGACCCAGGCTGGTTCAGAACAAAGGCCGCCCTGTCCTTTGAAAGTGCCAGGAATCTCCTGCCTCTTCCCTCTGCCAAGCACTAATCTTCACCCCAGATATCTGCAGGTTTTGCTCTTTACCACCTGACTATACATTTCAAATGATTTGTCCACCCTTGCTCTCCTCGTCCTCTTAATGGTGCTTTTTTCCCCCCTCTTCTCCCTTCCCCACCCCACTTTCCCTCTGGTGATCACCATACTCTTATCTGTGCTTGTAAGCTTTATTTTTCTTTCCTCAATCCCTACACATTTTTCACCTAGCCTACCAAGGCCCCTCCCCTCTGACAGTTGTGCCCCCAGTACATGAGTGGATTAAAAAAAAAAGAAAGAAAAAAAGCTGTGGTACATTTACACAATGGAATCAATACTACTTGCCCATAAAAGAGAAGAAAATCTTACCTTTTGCAACAGCATGAATGGACCTGAAGAGTATTATGTTAAGTAAAATAAGACAAGTTCCATATGATTTCACTTAAATGTGGAATCTAATGAATAAAATAAAAACAAACTCATAGATATAGAGAACATCCTTCCCAACACTTGTTTGTTGATTTATTGATGATAGTCTTACGGACAGGTGTGAGGTGATATCTCATTGTGGTTTTCATTTGCAGTTCTCTGATGATTAGTGACCTTGAGCATCTTTTCATATGTCTTTTGTCCATTGAGCAGAGAACCTCAGGTGAGGATGTGAAGAAAAAAGGAACCCTTGTGCACTATTGGTGGAAATGTAGATTGGTGCAGCCACTATGGAAAACAGAGAGGAGGTTACTCAAAAACTTAAGAATGGAACTGCCTTATGATCCAGCAATTTCACTTCTGGAAATATATTTTAAAAAACTCAAAACACTAATTCAAAAAGATATATGCATCCTATGTTCATTGCAGCATTATTTACAACTAGAGGCCTGCTGCACAAAATTTGTGCAAGAGTCGGCCTTCCTTCCCCCGGCTGCTGGCACTTCCCTCTGGCAACCAGGACCCAGGCTTCCCTTGCAGCCCCAGCTTTGTCCGGAAGGTCGTCCGGAAGGACATCCGGTCCAATTAGCATATTCCACTTTTATTGTTATAGAGAGCCAGGATATGAAAGCAACCCAAATACCCATCAATAGACAAGTGGATAAAAAAGCGGTGGTGCATATATACAATGGGATATTACTTGGCCATAAAAAGAATGAAATCTTACCATTTATGACAACACTAGTAGCCCGTTTGCACGAAGATTCGTGCAATAGACCTTCATTCACCTGGATGCCTGCACCAGTTTTCTGCCGGCACCGGGGACCCAGGCCTTGGCTGTGGCCACCGCCTTCTGCCTTCTTTCAGGGTCAGGGCTTGGCCCCGGGCAGTGGCCTTGGGCTCGGCCGCACCCAGCATCCCTGCTAAGGATCGCAGGAGCCGACCCCCAGTGGTTTCCTGCGATCCGTGCAGGCTCCCCGCTGGTGCCCAAGGCCAGGAAAGCCTCCGCCCAAGGCTTTCCCGGCCTTGGGCTCGGCCACACCCAGCGTCCCTGCAACGGTTTCCTGGTGGGCGTGGTTGGTGGGTGTGGCTTGGGCGTAGCGAAGGTGCGGTCAATTTGCATATTTGTCTATTATAAGGTAAGATGGATGGACCAAGAGGGTATTGTGCTAAGTGAAGTCAGACAGAGAAATCAAATACCATATTATTTCACTTATATGTGGAATCTACAAAACAAAATAAATGACCAAATTAAACAGAAACAGACTCATAGACACAGATAATGGACAAATGGTTGCCAATCAAGGAACTAGGTGAAAAAGGTGAAGGGATTTAGAAGATTGGCAGCTATAAAACAGTCCTAGGGATGTAAAGTACAGCATAGGGAATATAGTCAATAATCCTCTCTAATAAAATGGTAATTTGCAAATTACCATCACTCCGCTACATAAGCCACGCCCACCAGCCAAGCCACGCCCACCAGCCAATCAGGGTGAGTATGCAAATTAACCCCAATCCAAGATGGCTACAGCCACAGAGAGCAAGGTTTCCCAGGTAACAGAGCAAGCCAAGCTTTCCATAGCCGTTGCAGGCCTAAGCCTCCACTCAAGCTACAAAGTTTCAATTATACAAGGTAAACAAATTCAAACAAATGGCGGCAGAATGGAGCTTGAGAGAGCAGGCCAGGGTTGCCGGCGGCAACAGGGGAAGCAAAGCTTTCCGCACACCCTGGCAGGGCTCACCCGCTTAAGGCTACAAAGTTTCAATTGTAGAAGGTGAATTAACTGCCACAGAAATGGCTGCCGCCCCGGAGGGAACAGCAGGCTTGGCTCCACTCCAGGCTACAAAGTTTCAATTGTAGAAGGAAAATAAATTCCAGATACCAGGGCCTCCTCTTGGGTTGCCAGGGGGCTTGGCCGGCCTGCAAACCACCACAGGCCCCTCGCTCAGGCCACCCCACGCCCCAAGGGAACCCCACCCTGATCCGGGACATCCTTCAGGGAAAACCAGCTGGCCCCCACCCGTGCACCAGGCCTCTATCCTATCTAATAAAAGAGTAATATACAGATTGATCATCACTGCAACACACAATATAGCTGCCTCCATGTGGTCAAAGATCCTGCCCCCATGTGGACACAAGATGGCCACCACAAGATGGCCAGCAGGAGACGGCAGTTGGGAGGCACCCGGCCTGCAAGGGAGGGCAGTTGTGAGGGACCAGGCCTGCAAGGGAGGGCAGTTGAGAGGGACCAGGTTTGCAAGGGAGGGCAGTTGGAGGTGTTCAACCCTGCAGGAGAGGGCAGTTAGGGGTGACCAGGCCAGCAGAGGAGGGAAGTTGGGGGCAAACAGGCTGGCAGGGGAGCAGTTAAGCATCAACCAGGCTGGCAGCGGAGTGGTTAGGGGGTGATCAGGCTGGCAGGCAAAAGCGGTTAGGGGCAATCAGGAAGGCAGGCAGGCAAGCAGTTGGGAGCCAGCAGTCCTGGATTGTGAGAGGGATGTCCGACTGCCCGTTTAGGCCCGATCCCACTGGTGGGATCGGGCCTAAACGGGCAGTCGGACATCCCTCCAGGAGTCCCAGATTGGAGAGGGTACAGGCTGGGCTGAGGGACAACCCCCCGCCGTGCACGAATTTCGTGCACCGGGCTTCTAGTATTATAATAACTATGTGTGGTACCAGGTAGGTACTAAACTTACCCAGGGATCACTTTGTTAATTATGCAAATGTCTAACCAGTATTCTGCACCTCTGAAACTAATATAATATTGAATATCAAGTGTAAATGGAAAAAAAAGATTAAATTTTTTACAAATAATACATCATTGGGCCAGTCTGGATTGCTATAAAATGGACATTATTTCCATGTTATGGTCCACAGTGGATTCTATTTAATTTTTACTTGCTCACAAATTATTCCTCCTGACAAAGGCTATATTTAGCTGAACTATGTGATTTGATTTGCAGATCCTCCACCTACACACACATATATTTAAGTAATTGTTTCAAACAAGGGTTCACAGTCTTCGCTTTGTAAGGAAGGAAGGCAGAGGGTACAAGGAAAGTGGGTTTAGCTTGTTTGCTTCTGCAAAAAGCAAAAAAGTCCCTTAATTTGAATAATGTAAGCAAATTTTTGTAGGTGAAAATTTATCCTATCATTGGACTTTTGTGCAGTGCTTCCTTATGGTATAAATAGACAAAGCTCTTCTGAAAGCCTGCTTATTTTGTTGTTGTTTCAGTGAAAATTATTCCAAAGGATGGGCATAATGTAAACACAACTCTGAAGTAATCAGAGTGTGCCCTCATGCAAATGGGAATAAAGTTGAGGGTAGTTTAGAGGAGCAGAGAAGCAACGCTGAACCTGAAGTGCCATTTGCTTGCTGAGTGACACTGGGCAACATGTTCAACTTTTGCTGAGAAAAGCTCGTTGTGAACTTGGAGGGTTGCAGTTAATAATCTTTGCTGTTCCAGGTAGCTATTTTTTAAATAAGTAATCAAGACATTGTTTTAATTACATTTTCTCTCTACCTATTGATATATTCCTGGCCATTGGGCTTCAACATAGGTATGTTTTTAGTGAGCAGAATAAGCATAGATATCCTCTAAAATGTGATAGATTGCCCAGCCAGTGTAGCTCAGTGGTTCAGCATCAACCTATGAACCAGGAGGTCACGGTTCCATTCCCGGTCAGGGCACATGCCCGAGTTGCGGGATAGATCTCCAGTGTGGGGCATACAGGAAGCAGCCTAGCCATGATTCTCTCTCATCATGGATGTTTCTATCTCTCTCTCCCTCTCCTTTCCTCTCTTAAATCAATAAAAATACATTTAAAAATAAAATAAAATAAAATATGATATAGAGAGCGCCTGGGAAGGCAGATGAGCATTTCTTTAATTATTGTCAGCTGAATCCAGTGGCATTGGCAGAGCCACGTTCTGGAAACACACCTTGCCAGAGGCAGGATTGTTGTCAGCCTGACCTTCAGCCCAAGTGCCAGGGGATGGGTTTCGTTTTCTAAATCCAGCCAAGCACCAGGAATGAACACGACTCGGGCCCACCCAAGAATGCACATAATCTCCTTTGTCTTGACCTTTAGTAAAACTTCCTGGGTTTTGCTGTATAAAATAAACGCACTGTATTGGCTCTGGGTCACTGTCTCTCCATTAGAGGACAGCTATCCCACCCGGCCCCAGCTTTTTCCTTCTATCTCTGTGTCTGTCTCTTTCTTTCATTTTCTCAATCCCCAGCCACCCCTACTCGGGAACTGGACCACTCTCTAGCCACGCTGGATGTGGAGAAGAGAGAAATATTTATAATGTGATAGATTGAAAAGCCCTCAAAATAAAGGTCCCAACACACGCTCTCTCCCCTGGAGCATGCCCGCACCCCTCTCCCCCCCCCCCCTTTCCCCACAGCATGGATCTCCTAAATTCTAAGGGACCCTAAGAGACTTGCAAACAGGACAGCACTGGGCAGTGGCAAGTCACCCCAGGTAAACCCCCTGAACCTGTCCCCAAGGCCCCCTTTTCTCTGACTTCCTAGTGAGTTGGAGCAGACCAGCCTAGGCTCATTTCCCAAGCCCATCCTTGTTTCATCATCTCCAGCTTTCACGAACATCCTCTAAAATTAAAAATAGTTAAATAAAATGTTATAGATTATATTAGTTTGCAAGTCATGTTGCAACAAAATACCATAGTCTGGTTACTTAAATAACAGAAATCCATTTACACACAGTTCTGGAGGATGGAAGTCCAAGACCAAGGTGCCAGCAGGTTGGGTTTCTCCTGAGGTCTCTCTCCTTGGCTTCCAGATGGCTGCCTTCATGCTGCCTCTTCACACGTCATCCATCTGTGCACACACCGCCCCGGTGCCTTTCCGTGTGGACAAATTTTATCGTTTTACAAGGACTCCAGTCAAACTGAAGCGGGCCCACCCTGACAGCCTCATTTTAGTGCAATCACTCTCTAAAGGCTCTATCACCAAATACAATCAGAAGTACTTGGGATTAGGACTTCAACATACGAATTTGAGGAGGGATACAATTAAGCCCATAAGGAATATATTCTAAGCCTTCCTTTCATGAATATATTGTTTGGTGTTATTTTAAAACACACTTTCAGTTTAATGACACACAACTTCCTCTGAGCAGACTTTTAATAGGCACTATAGTTTTAATTACATGAATCGGTACTTATAAGATGTTAGGAATCTTGCTAGCAAATACATTCGTTTTTTTTATAAAATGGTACAGTGCAATATTTTCATAGTTTGTTCTTCCTTCATTCTTATACCTGACAAAGACCTTTATTATCAGTTAATCACTCATAGACCAGCATCACAGAAATCCTGGTATCACCTTTGGTACCACATGTTCTAGGTTCACCAGGGGTGCCTAGTAAACATTTGTTAGATTATTAATTAGGGTTATTTTTGTTTTGTAGGAACCTAAAGGCCAATAAAAACAGAGATAAGGAATTATGAATCAAACTGCTGTTTGCTATATAACACACAGTAACTATTGTTAAAAATCCATGGCCTGGATGGTAAAGCTTATGTTCTTGGTGCTGATGCACAGTTAACCACCTCACCCTCTTGGTGCAGCCCTGTCACCTGCACATACAGTATATGTATTCCCCATCAAGGCGAATGGTGGTTATGAGGATGGGACTGTGAAGGCAGTTTCAGGATCTCTGCAGAATCTGTTAACAGTTTCAGTTTCTCCCGGGGGTTTTCCTGGACTTTCAGAGATCTTGGGAGCATGGCCAGCACAAGCTGGCCCACCTCTTCAGGGACCCATTCAACCTCATTGCTAGCAAAAATCAAAACCTAGGCAAGCCCACTTCTTGCTGTCACAATCAAATTTGGGGAACTCTTTGGAGTCCTACACGTAATAAGCATTTAAGAAAAGTTAACTTGGACACAGAATCCTGGAGAAGTTGGGAGGTTCCAAAAATGATTGCACTCAGAGGTTTGGCCACATCTGGCTCAGGGGGGAAGCATGCTTGCATGGAGCACGTATACAAAGCACAACTCACACTGACTGTTCCAGCTCACTTCCTTCCACAGCACAGCTTCCAAAGAAAGATAGGGAGAGAGCTCTCCCCATGTCCATTCGGCAGAGGCTAGCGCTCAGGGTATCAGAGGCTAAAGATTATGTATGTACATTATGTCATAAAATGAGTAATTGGCAAAGCTGCAAACCTCAGTCCAATGACTTTATCTCTTGCAATAGTTCCACTACACCACACCTCCTTCCAAAGTAGAAAGTTGATACACTTTTCTAACTCGATAAGATTACTCACCTTATAAATCACATGCTAGGCAACTGGATTTCTCACTTTTTACTGGAACAATATTATCTAAACTGCTAGAGCAGATAATCTTGGGCAATCTCATTAAGCCACCATAGTCAGATATCAGGAAATTGGATTGCCTAAAATAGGCGGGCAGATTTTTTTTAATTGAGTGTATTTGAAGATTTCTTAATTAAAATAAGGATAGAAAAATGTAAGTACGGCTGCCATGGCTCAGTGGTTGAGTATCAGCCTATGAACCAGGAGGTCACAGTTTTATTCCTGGTCAGGGCACATGCAGGGGTTGTGGGCTTGATCCCCAGTAGGGGGTGTGCAAGAGGCAGTTGACCAATGATCTCTCTCATCATTGATGTTTCTCTCTCTCCCTCTCCTTTCCTCCCTGAAATCAATAAAATTATACTTTTTAAAAAAAAGAAGTAGGAACACAGAATAAATGAGTTAATTGCTAAATGTACTATATACAGGTCTAGAACCTAGTAGAACATCTCTGTGCAGAAAGAGACTAATAAAAAAAAAATCTTTTGAGACTTGTCAACCATTATCTCCCTAGCACTGAACCCAGGGCCTGGGAAACACTGAGAAGCCATCCTGGATCAGTTGAGATAAACTGAAGAGGAAGGATTTTCTCATGTAATAGCCTCTCAGCTGGCTCCCTGCTTCCACTGTTGCCCTGCTTCAGGCTCTCTCTCTCTCTCTCTCTCTCTCTCTCTCTCTCTCTCTCTCTAATATATTTTTATTGATTTCAAAGAGGAAGGGTGAGGGAGAGAGAGATAGAAACATCAATGATGAGAGATAATCATTGACCGGCCGCCTCCTGCATGCCCTCCACTGGGGATTGAGCCCACAACCCAGGCATGTGCCCTTGACCGGAATTGAACCTGGGACCTCTCAGTCCACAGGAAGACGCTCTATCCACTGAGCCAAACCAGCCAGGGCTACTGCAGTCTCTTTGCATCCAGCTGCCAAGTGATCCTTGAGAAGCATACACCAGAGTGTGTCATCACCATAACTCCCCAGTGACTCCCATTCTCACCATGGTCCTTGTCATGGTTTATGGGGCCCTGCCAGACTGGTGTTTCTCCATCTCTGAATTCATCTCCTACTTTCAGCTTTATTCACACGTCTCCATCCACTCTGCCTTCTTTGCTTCTCCTCCAACCCGGCAAATGTGCTGCCATCTGGGGCCGCTGCCCCTGAGCACCCCCCACCTGGAATGCTGCTCCCCTGCATTTTGCCACTGCTCAAATCCTTCAACGTGCACAATTTAAAAACACCACGCCCCCCATTCCAAAAAATTAAAATAGTACCTCCCCAATTTACTCTTCTCTCTACTAGCTACAAATTTCTAATATATCACTTACCTATTTATTGTGCTCACTATCTACTTGGCCCCACCCAAATGGGAACTCCATGAGGGCAGGGATTTTTGTACCAGGAACATAATAAGTGTTCAGTAAACACTTATTGAGAAATTAAAATAGTACAGAAAAATGTTTTGAATTCAGCAAAATCGGTGTTTTTGTAGAATGTCAAAGAGAAAGTTAAAATGTCCATTAGCAATGAGAAAGACAAGAAAAAATGTTTTCAGAATAAGATGGAGAGTAAGTTTTAGTTCTAATGTAAAAGTGGAGCTTTATGGACAAAAAAGAGAAAGAGAAGGGGGCAGAGGGGTGAAGGAAGGAAAGAAGAAAGAAGAAGAAAGAAAAGCAGACATTATGCTTGATAAGACCTCCCTCTTCAAAGAATGTCGTCAAGGTCTCGTCCACGGAGCACTATTGGTCAGGGGAGGAGTCAAATAAGGACTTCAGCCCCTAACATTCAAATCTGCCCCTCAATTTTATATCTTTAATATTTTGAGTTTCTCAAAGAGATTTTTGTTTTGTGCCCTGGCTGGTTTGGCTCAGTGGATAGCACGTCAGCCTGCAGACTGAAGGGTCCTGGGTTCTGTTCCTGTCAAGGGCACATGCCTGGGTTGCAGGCTCAGCCCCAAGTAGGGGGCGTGCAGGAGGCAGCCGATCAATATTTCTCTCTCACCATTGATGTTTCTATCTCTCTCTCCCCCTCCCTTCCTCTCTGAAATCAATAAAAATGTATTTTAAAAAAATATTTTTGTTTAAAAAAATGGCTCAGATTAAAAATGATAATAAAAGAGCAAAACTACTGGGCAATTTTTGAGAGATGTTCGCTGAAGACTGCTGATGGCAAAGGTCAGAATCACAGCAGGTGGCTATAGAGAATCTCCCAGCAGCCAGGCTTCAGGTTCTGAAGATGCCTGGGCAAGAGAGCAGCGCTCCAGCGAAGAGAAAGAACGCGCTGGTCTTCAGGGAACCGCCCAAGTGAACTTAGAGGAGAGGCAGCCAGATAACAAGCAGGGACAGAGCGCCAAGAAAGTAAAACTCTCCTCCAAAGGCATCCCAGCGGTTTCTGTTTATCTGGGGGGAGTGAGTGTGCTGGGCAGGGAACTTATGGCATCAGAGGACACTGAGATAAGAACACAAAGGCATTCTTGGAAAAATACGTTTTATTTTTTAAAATTATGATAACTGCTTAAATTTGCTCGGAGCCTTGGAATCTTACCTCCTCTGCTATATCCTATGCTGTTGGCACGTCACTTTATGCTGTTCTTAACCCACCCACCCCTACCCTTCTAGGTTTAATCTAGTATATGTAATCATTCGTCTTGTTTGCACAAGAGTGACAAATAAGGCTGGTAGTTTGGAGAAGACAATGAGGTTGTAAAGAAAAGACAATGTTAATTGTTACAGAAAAGCAAGAAGCTAGGAAAATTCCAGGACAAGCGAATAGGGAAACTGAGACAGTTAAACAGCAGTTTGCAGCCACCTAGTAATTCCTATCTTTCCTAACCCAAAGACACTTAAGAGTAAATGGTTTAGCCGAAACCGGTTTGGCTCAGTGGATAGAGTGTCGGTCTGTGGACTGAAGGGTCCCGGGTTCAATTCCGGTCAAGAGCATGTACATTGGTTGCGGGCACATCCCCAGTGGGGGGTGTGCAGGAGGCAGCTGGTCGATGTTTCTCTCTCATGGACGTTTCTGGCTCTCTATCCCTCTCCCTTCCTCTCTGTAAAAAATTAATGAAATACATATTTTCAAAAAAGAGTAAATGGTTTGCACTTGTCACCTACTCACGGGATAACAGAAACCCAATTAAGTGTCATTTGCCAACCACACCCAAGGACAGAAAAATTAAGAGAATAAATCTCATTTTGGTACATCAGTATAAAGCTGATGAATATTCTATTGATCCACCCCTAAGACCTCCCCTAAATGCCTGGCCTTTAAAACCCCTGAAAATGTAAGTCCCAACATGCTCTCCCTCCAGGGAGTACACCAATACCATTCCCTCTCCCCCACCCATCCCCCACAGGCACGTGTCCCCCATCCTCTAAGGGACCCATGATATTTGCAACCAGGGGAGCAATGGGCAGTGGCAGCTGGTCCTGGGCTCACCCCGCTGAACCTGTCTCCAAGGCCCCCTTTTCTCTGACTTCCCAGTGAGCCAAGGCGGCCCAGCCCAGGCCCTCCTGTCATTTAGTCTATGCCCTTCCTTGTTTCACTCTCCTAAGTATATGTTTTGCTGCGGTCAATAAATTCTTGCTTGCTTTTCTACACTTTGTCTCTTGATTGAAATCTTTCCCTCGAGAAGACAAGAACCGAGGTCTCATCTCCCTGGTAACATGAATGTCATTCAATCTTAGTCTTACATATTGATATCATCTTACTTTTTCCTGTTATAACTGATATGATTAACATGTGGTTATTTTGTTGCTGCTCTGTGCACTGATGTTGCCCTGATTTGGTGACATGGGTTAAGGAATTTAAGAATTTGAATGCAACATAGAAACCAGAATATTTGTCAACAGGATAAATTTCCTGCAAAGATGTATATTGATCTGTCTATAAACCATAAATGCAGAAAATGTTATATAATGATACATTTCAAAATAGTCCTACCTGTGGTAGCAGTAGTGCCACAGGAAGTAGAGGGGGATTGCAGCAAGTATCTTTGGAAACACGGGAAGGGCTATCAATTCACTCAAAACCATGCCACAGGAGAAATAGCTGAAAAGGTGGGACTTCTCAACTCTAACTAGACCCACTGAATAGAATAGCTGTCTGCGTGTATTTGAAGCCTGTCTGGCAGAGAGAAGATTGGCCTTGTTAGGTATGGCCTGAGGGGCAGATGATGAGAGATGCAGCTTCTGAACAATGGAGCAGAGTGTCTGTGACACGCCTGTCTCAGCTCCCGGTTCTGAGAAGAAAGAGCTCCTGGGTCTGCAGCCAGCGACTGCAGCCACCTGCCTGCCAATGGAGGACAAACACCACGGGGAGGTAGTAACAGAAAGTCCGCTTGGCTGGCTGTGCCTGCAAGGTGGCCAAGATGTGATGGGTTTGTGATTTGCTCTTCTGAAATCTGGCCCCAGGGTGCAGTAAATGAGGGATTGGGGGAAATCGGTAGGTAAAAAGTAGATTCCAAGCGGTGTCAGAAATTGGTGGAGGTTAGCAGACACTAACGATCAGATTTTTATAAACCACAGAGATAGCGGCAATCCCAGAGAAAAGCCCAGGTGAAAGGAAGTGCCGATTCTGTCCCTCTGGCCAGTGCAGCCATGGACATTTTGGCAGCACCCACATTGATTTGTTTGCCCCAGGTGTTTGTTTGTTTTGGCTTTAAAAGAGACACTATCCCAGCTTCTTATCTGCTCATGGAGGTCCTTGCAGCCCATCTGTCAGAAGACTCAAGTGGTTAAAAGAACTAAAAAAGCTAAGAACATGTCACCCCAAAATATACTGCGCATAGGGGTACAGGGGCATGCCTGATGCTGCAGTGTCTAATTGACATCAGAAATAGGCTATAAGATGGCCTGGCTGGCATACCTCAGTGGTTGAGTGCTGACCTATGAAGAAGGAGGTCATGGTTCAATTCCCAGTCAGGGCACATGCCCAGGTTGTGGGCTAGATCCCTAGTGTGGGGTGTGCAGGAGGCAGCCAATCAATGATTTTCTCTCATCATTGATGTTTCTATCTCTCTCTCCTTCTCCCTTCCTCTCTGAAATCCTATATAAAAAGAGGTAATATGCAAATTAACCCTCACGCCCTCACAAGATGGCTGCCTACAACCAAGCTAGCAGTGGGGTTAGTGAGGGATGACCAAACGACTGAACAAGCAGACTGGGTGGGGCAACCAGGCCAGCAGGGAGGTTAGTGAGGGACGACCAAATGACTGAACAGCAGGCTGCATGGGGTGACCAGGCCAGCGGGGGGGGGGGGGGGGGGAGCCATGAGGGGCGACCAGGTTGGCAGGGGGGGGCAGTTGAGGGCGATTAGGCTGGCATGGGGGCAGTGAGGGGCAACTAGGCCAGTGGAGGGGGCAGTTGGGGGGTGACTAGGCCAGCAGGGGGGCAGTTAGGGGTGACCAGACTGGCAGAGGGGGGCAGTTGGGGGCAACCAGGCCAGCAGGGGGGAGCAGTAAGGGGTGACCAGGCCGGTGGGGGGTGGCAGTTAGGAGCGACCAGGCTGGCAGCGGGGGCAGTTAGGGCCGATCAGGCCGGCACACAGAGGCAGTGAGGGGCAATCAGGCTGGCGGGGGGGTGGGGGGGGCAGTTAGGGGCGACCAGGCAGGCAGGCAGGTGAGTGATTAGGAGCCAGCGGTCCAGGATTGTGAGGGATATCTGAAGGCTGGTTTAGGCCCAATTCCAGGGATCCGGCCTAAACCGGCAGTCGGACATCCCCCAAGGGGTCCCGGATTGGAGAGGGTGCAGGCTGGGCTGAGGGGACCTCCCCCGCCATACCCCCTGTGCACAAATTTCGTGCACCAGGCCTTTAGTCAATATATAAAAGAAACAGGCTATAAGATGTGTCTAAGAGGCAAAAGTTTGTCCAGGAGCTAGGGTGCCAGGGTGTAAATCCCACTTCCACCACTGATTAATTGTGTGACCTGGGCAGGTTCCCTATGCTCTCTGTGGCTGTTTCCTCTTCTGTAAAATGGGATAGGACAATAATAGTACCTACCTCATAAAATGAGGGTTAAATGAGTTAATTCATGGAAAGGACCCATTCCAATGCCTGGCCATAGTAAGCAATTAATAAATGATTATTATCTGAGTGTCAAATTATTGTTGTCATCACTGTACTCAAGGTCAAAGGAAGAATCAGACTCCTGATTCCATGTAAGAAAAATAAGCCTCTTAAATCACAACCTATAATTAGCTATCTGGGTGTGATTCTTGATAAAGTTAAAGAAACACAAATGTCCAGGGGCATCATGATGTTTTCTACCTCTTTTTTCCTTTATATGTTCACACACGAGTTTAGAGCAGACTCACTACTTTATTTTGTCCAAATGATCACTCAGATAGTAACTCTAGCACCCATCCATTCAAACAAAGTACCCAGTAGTTCTATGAGCCTAGGTATCGTGCAGACACCTCAATTTCAACATTGAAGTCTGGTTCTTTTCTTTGTATTTCTATTATTTGTCAATATACTTAGCCATTTCCGTAATTGTGTTTGGTTTAACAATGCTACCTGACTGAATTTCCCATAAATCCATCTCTCTCTTTGAATCTTACTACTAGACTTCCCTTATTCAGGCCTCCTTGTTTTAGTGCCTCGACTACTAGAAAGGATTTCTGTTCTTGCCTTTCAAAGCCCCCCCACCCCCGCTTCTACAACACTTCTCTCTTCTACACAGTCATCAAGATGAGCTTTCTAAAATACAGATCTGATCACATGTACACTCCCCCAACAGCTGCAATTTAAAGTCTGAAGCCTTTATGATTCTTCATGGTTCCAGTTGACCTTTCTGGTCCTGCCACTCCCACCTGTGCTAGTTCAGCCTTGAAGGCCCTTGGCTGATTCCTCCCCACCGCCTCCCTTGTCCCAACACACTCAGAGGACCAGGACCCTTCTGGGCCTTTACTCATACTAGTTGTGTTCCTGAATATCCTTTCTCCTTTCTCTACCTTGAAAACCTCCATTCAATCTATAAGGTCCAACTCAAATATCTCTACTACAGAGAATTCTTTGACTTAGTTTTCCTTCCACAGAATCACTTGACACTGGGTTTATATTGCATTTTAACAGCACTAAAGTCATAGCTGCCTTAAAGGCAACAGATTAAATTCATAAATAGCTTACCGGGCTGATTAAATTAGGTACTTTTCAAATATATGAACTCTCTCTTCTTATGCATCTTATTAAAGTTAGCTATGATCAGCAACTAACCCAATCTTTCGTACATAATAGGTGTTCAAAAGGTTTATTGAGTGAATGAATAAAATAAATATTTTATCTTGGTATATTTTCACTTTTCATCAGCACAATCAAACAGAAGAAGATACACTTTCTTGCCTTGTTTTCAGTTAGCTGTTTACTGATTTCTAGCCATCTATTTATGCATGGGTAAATGCCACACTGAGAGAGAATTCTGCTTTGCTTTTGGAATGGCAATGGACTCAGCTAAAGGAAAGGGGTAATGACCACCATTTATTCATTCATTGGATTGCTTATTATGTGTCAGGTCCTGTTCTAGGCTCAGGGGATTCAATGGAAAGAAAAATAGACAATACCCCTACTCTCCAAGAGCTTCAATTCTATAAAGAAGAGACAGAAAACAAATGAACAGAAAAACAAGGTGGTAGTGTTAGAGATAAGGGCTAAGAGGACCATACAATTGGGTGATGTGGTATAGTAACTAATTAGGTAGGGATGGTTACCTCTCTAATGAGGTGAGACCTGTGTGTTGAAAGGAGCTGTCATTTAAGATCTGAGGGTGGAGAGGATAACCAGGGCAATGTCTAAATACAGGCTTCAGGTAAAGAAAGGAAACAAGTATGGCTGGCAGGTCATTAGCAAAGGGACATACAGTGTAGCAGATACTATACAATCTGCTTTCCATGTTTTTTCTACCTTTATATCTGATTACCTCCTCAGAAGACGGCTATCCACATTTTACAGAAGGAAAAACAGAGTGTCAGAGCAGTGAAATAACCTTATCCAAGTCTTATATGTTGGAAGTAGAATAAGGTGACCAGACGTCCCGCTTTTGGTGGAACAGTCCTGATTTTTAACAATTTGTCTCGCGTCCCACGGCGTTTTAAAAAAGTCCCGATTTTTTGGAAAAAATGCACAACAAGCTAGGGAAAGGCGGGAGAACGGGAAGGGAATATTCGGTTTTCGGAGGCCATGTGGCTATTTAGCCAGGATAAGAGTTTTATATTATTTTTGTTTATTTTATAATGTTGAACTTTAATAACAAATAATTGTTGAGAACTGCTTATCGAGAACTGCTTATCAAAGTTCGCATTGTTGATCAGTTGTTAGAATTCGACCACCATTGTTTGGACTTAATGAACAATGGCATTTTTTGGGATTGGCAACGACGAAAACATTTTGTAACTGTCTCTCAGACGATACACATCGTACTGCGTGCTAGTAAGCTAGTTAAACAAGTGATGTCATTACAAATCAGCTATTCAGATAATTTAGGTAAGTAATTTATTTATTTCATAAATACATAAATTTTCTTGAATTTAGCAGACAGTACTTGTATTATTTATATTTTATAGTGGCAGCAAAAAGTCTAGCACTGGCCTTGAAAGTGACACTTAAGACTTACGTTACGGCAAATTCATGACCTTTTAAACAACGACAGCAATCTACTAAAAAAAATTCACTCAAATGAGAAATATGCCAAAGAATAAAATAATACTATACATAATTTTTTATTTATTATATTTGTAAATTGTACTTATGTTGAAATTTAAAAATATATATTACAATACTATTTTTGCGTTCTATGAAAATTTTTGTTGCTCCATATAGACAAAATTTTTAATCAAGACCCCCCCCCCCCCCCCCGCTTTACCAATGTTAAAATGTTAAAATCTGGTCACCTTAAAGTAGAAGGAACAATTTTTAAAAATACATATTTATTGATTTCAAAGAGGAAGGGGAGAGAGAGAGAGAGAGAGAGAGAAACATCAATGATGAGAGAAAATCTTTGATCGGCTACCTCCTGGGAATCAAGCCTGTAACCTGGGCATGTGCCCTAACCAGGAATCAAACCATGACCTCCTGCTCATAGGTCAACGCTCAACCACTGAGCCATACCAGCTGGCCAGGAAGGAACAATTATTCTAAGTGAATTTGACTGTCTCAAAAGTTCAAGAACAAAAGTCAGGCTTAAGTAAAATAATTTTAGATATGATTGCTTCTTTACTGTTTACCGATAAACCACTGTAATCGTGATAAGAAGCAAATACATGAAATCCCTTAATGTATTGCTGATATTAGTGTGGACCAAAAGGGGCCAGTACTAACCTGACTTACTCAGGGAAGGCCTGTGTGGCAGCCTTGCAAACTCAAAGACCTAAAGTAACCACAAAGGATGATCTGAAATTAAAACTTTAACTAAAAGCCGTTGTGGTGGATAGTCATTTCCTAGGTTGGTATCTTCCCTGACAAAGATCAATTTCTGTTTTAACTTGAGAAGGCTAAAAGGCTAATTCCAATGTAACCCTGATGTTTGGGGGGGCTAGCAATCTGAATTTGTGCCAGTAACCTAATGTACATTCTTGATAACCTATAATTAAGTCACTGCCCCTTTCTCCACAATCTGGTCTTGCAAGACCTGTTACCTAAATGCTCACATTTTACAGAGGCCATAAACCATGCGCAGTACACAACCCCCAGAGGGGGTTATCAGCACTGGCGCCAAGCCAGGCCCTTATATATGGTCTCAAGGCCCCCATCCCAACACACGGGGCTTTTTGCAAAGCCCAAGAAAGGTCCGGAAGTCCCATGCATATTTGGGGGACAAAGAAACCAAAGGGGATAAAAGAGGAGCTTCCCCCATATTGGTTTGCTCAGACTTTGGAGGCAACTCCTCTGAGACCGCTGGCATAATAAGACTGTGTAACTCCGTTTCTCTAAGCATCACTTGGGTTTCTTCGGTCTTCAACAACAATACTAATAAAATTAAAATGTATCGTTAGATCAGAATATAAACTATTTGAACACAGTTAAAACATTTAAAGATAAAATAAGGGATACTTCAATGTTAAAAGACAATACCTACTAAGCATTGCTTCCTATTGGTGTTAAAACATCCTATCAAGTCTTCAAGGCTGAAAGAGCAAATTAAACAAGTAAGAAGATGCAATCATAAATAACTGAGGGAACTTTAAAAGAGCATTCAATTTGTAGTGATTACAATGAACAGATATACCTTTGTTCTATTAAAAAAAATTAATCCATCAGGGGTCAGTAACCACCAAAAGCTTAATGAATTCAAATGTTAATGAAATTTTAATCCCATGTAACTTTTTTCCCTGGGGCGAGAATAAACTTGAGGTGATATGGAATTTAATTACATTGACAGTGAAGATATTCCTTAAACCACAGATACCAACAGATTCAAAAAATTATGCAGATTTTCTTAAACGTACACAAGGAAAAAGACAACCTCAAAATCCTGTCAAAGAAACATGTTTTCAACTTAACAGTAAGATTCACGTTTTGAGGAATGGGGTCTTTGGAGAACAGTTCATATAGAAACACTTTCCTTATCTAGCAACTGCCAGCACATCCTGACCAGAGATCATAAAGAGGAAGATAAAAAGGATTCGGGCCTGTGTTTTACCCAAACATCAGAAAACTTATCACCAGTAAACTCCCGAGTCCTCAACACCTGGCAGAATCTGCATGGGCTGTTTTCTGAGATCTTTGTTTCCCCCCAGGTATGTTTTTTTTTTCTATTCCAGTGGTGATTTCCCGGTAAAAATATATATCATACTTTACATCCAGAACTTCATTAGAAATAACCAATGTATCAATTTGATTTGAGAAGGAAGTGATTGGAAGCGATATTTCTCTGGCCTTGCATTGTCTGTCTCACTCCAGAGAGGTCCAGAGCCTTGCTTATACCTTTATAAGGTATCCCTTTGTTATTAACAAGAAAGCAAACAATTTGGGGGGTTTTCTTTAAGATCTTTGATTGATTAGACTTTAAGAGGCTACGGAGGAATATGACTCAGTTATGTTGAGATTTTGTTAAGATACAGATGAAGGACAACTGGGAGTTTTCTTTTTAAACCAGCCCCTAGGGTCTTAGTAAAATATGCAACAGTCATTACTTCACATATATCTGCCTCTTCAATCCTTCCTAACAAAGCTGGAAGAACTTTAAAGAGCTTGTAATTTCCATTTTACCCCATGGGTCCACGTTCTTGGTCAGTTTGGAAATCAAGCCTAAAACAACCACCAAAGACAGTTGGAGTTTACATCCTGGAGAGCACACAGGTTTCATATTTCCTGCTGAATCCAATCAATTAGAGGTGACAGCCTGAAGTTCCATGTTGAGCAGAATGACAAAATACAGTGGCTCAGTGGGAAAGAAACAGACTGGATTATGTATGTTTACCGTGGATGCAGGGAGGGATGTGACAGCACTCAGACCATACATCTGCTGACTCTGATGAAGACATTCAAAGAAACAATGGACACAGATGATTGTTTCAGGGAATCATGATGGAGCAAACATAAAACTTCCTCTCCAAAAAGGGAGAAAATGTACAGTGTGTGTGTGTGTGTGTAATGCTTACAAAGTAAAACCATTTATTCATTCATTCATTCATTCATTCAATAAATGTTTATTGAGTGATTATTTAATATTATAATTTATACATTAAATATGGTTTAATGTAAAAACAACATAAATTATGCTATAGATGAATGATAAAATAATACATATTTGTTGAGTGCACCAATCCACGTGCTAGAGATACAATAGGAAACAAAACAAATTTCCAAATCTCTTTTATTCCATGTGAGAAAAAGATCTCCAACGAAGTAATGAATAAATAAATGTTATGTCTGGGAGTTATACGGGCTAAGAATAAAAATAAAGCAGGAACAGGGAAGAGAGATTATCGGGGTACTATTTCACATGGGGTGCCTGGTGAAGGCTCCTCTGAGAAGGTAGTCTGTGAGGAGAACCTGAGGAAGTGAGCCACAGAGCAGGGCAGACATCAATGATCGGTCCTGTTCAGGGAGGAGCTGGGCAGAGACCCCGATGTGGACGTGTCCTTGGTGTGTCTGAGGACCAGCAAGGTGTGTTCAGTGTTGCTGCCTGTAGGGAGCATTGGGGAGAGAGCAGGGGATGAGGCGAGAGGTAATAGGGTACAGATGATGAGAGCCAAGCTGAGTAGGCCAGTGTAAGAAAGACATCTCTTATTCGGAATGAGACAATTTATCAGTGGAGAGTTTTCAGCAGACCAGTGCCATGAATGACCTGGTTGCAGAGAAAAGCTGTGACAGGGAAAGGAAGGGAGCAAAAATGGGAAAAAACAGACCACTCAGGAGGCTGCTGTGATAATCCAGGGAAAATGATAGAAGCTTGAACCAGTTTAGTTGTGGTGGAGATGACAAGAAGTAATCATACTCAGGATGTTCTTTTTACATTAAAAATTTTTTATTCAATTTACTTAAATAAAAAAAGGTATCCATCTCTCTCATCTCCCACCCCTCGCCTGTTGCAACCACCAATCTGTTCTCTGTATCTATGAGCTTAGGTGTTTTTGTTGGTTTTTAGATTGCAAATATGAGAGAGATCATATGGTATTTGTCTTTCTCTCTCTGACTTATTTTACTTAGCATAATGCTCTTGAGGTTCATTCATGTTGTCACAAATGGAAAGATTTCATTCTATTTAATGGTTGAATAATATTCCATTATGTATATATGTATGTGTGTATGTATGTTTCATTATATGCATGTATGGCTACAAACATATGTATGTATGTTTATGTGTATATATATCACAATTTCTTGATCCATTCATTCATTGATAGATACTTAGGTTTTTCCATATCTTTGCTATTATAAACGTAAATGCTGCAATGAATGTGGGAGTGCAGACTACTATCTTTTCCAACTAGTGTTTTTGTTTTCTTCAGATAAATACCCAGAAGTGGAATTGCTAGATCATATAGTAGTTTAATTTTTAATTTTTGAGGAACGCCATACTGTTTTCCACAGTAGTTCTACCAATTTACATTCCCACCAGGAGGATGTATTTCGAAGGTAAAGCTGATGGAATTTACTAATGGGTTGGAATGAAATGTGAATAAAAGAGACGAGTCGAGAAAGACTCCAATATTTATGGCCTGAGCAACTGAAGAAATAAATTTGTCATTTACTGAGATGAGCAGGATTGTGAGAGCAGCAGGTTTTCATGAAAAATCAATAATTCATGTTTGGACTTATATATTTTTTAATTTAAAAAATAATTTTCATTGCATAATAGTACAAAAAATAAAATGCACCTAAAGTGTCCAGTTTGATGACTTTTTAAAAAAAATATTTTTAAATTGATTTCAGAGATGAAGGGAGAGAGAGAGAGAGAGAGAGAGAGAGAGAGAGAGAGAGAGAGAGAGAAACATCAATGATGAGAGAATTATTGATCATCTGCCTCCTGCATGTCCCTTACTGGGAATTTTGAGCTCACAACCCAGGCATGTGCCTGTTCCGGAATGAAACTATGACCTGGTTCATAGGCCCATGCTCAATCAGTGAGCCATACTGACCGGGCAGTTTGATGACTTTTGACAAATGTATGCAATTGTATAACTACCATTGCAATCAAGATATAGAATATTTTCCATCACTCTCTAATTTCCCTGTGCCCTGTACTGGTCAATTCCCTAGCCACTGTCCCTGGAGCTTAGATTTGTCTCTTCTGGAACTTTACATACACGTGGTGATATAGTATGTCATGTTTTTGTCTGACTTCTTTCACTCAGAGTAATTGAGTTGTGATTTCATCCATATTGTGTGAATCAGTAGTTCATTTCTTTTTATTACTGAGTATTGTTTGCCTTTCATTATTGAATAGTGTGAGTTCTTACTACAGTCGGGATATTATTTCTTGTCAGATACATGCATAGCAAGATTTTTTTCCCAGTCTGTGGCTTACCTTTTCTTCTGAAGAACAATGTATATTGAAAACCAGAGCTTCTAAGTTTGTTAAAGTCTAATTCATCAAATTTTTGAATGGCTTGTGTATTTTATGTCCAAAGAATTTTGCCTACCCCAAGATTGCAAAAACTCTCTTGTTTTCTTCAAGTTCTATGGTTTTAGCTTTCAAGTTTAGCTCTGTGATTTATTTCAAGTTAGTTTTAATATATGGTGTGCACTTTCCTTTTTTTCCAAATGGGTATACAACTTTTCCAGCACCATATGATGAAAATAATTTACTTTCTCCATTGAATTATGTTGGCATCTTTTTCAAAATTCAATTGACCGTAGGGAGAGACTATTTTTAGACTCTGTGTTCTATTGAATTGATCTCTATGTATATTCTCAAAGCAGTTCCACACTGTCTTAAGTATCAGAGTATCATACCAAGACTTGCTTTGTCTCTCCAGATAGTGGTAGTGGCTTATTGCTGCTACTACTACCTGGATTTTCTAATCATCCTTTGGTTGGCTTCTCGCTCTACTAATCACTTGTGTTCAAATGCATTAAGCTCCTTTGTAGTAAATACTTAAAGTAGTTTATGTTTTCCAAGTTAAATTTGACCAACATAAATTCTCACAAAATTGGCAGGTAGATGCTATAATTATCCCCAGTCTGCAGATAAGGAAGTTAATGTACAGAGAAGTTAGGTAATTTGCCCATGTTTAAAGAGCTAGTAAGTGGTGAAGGCAAGTTTCAAAGCCAGGTAATCAAGCTACAGAGCTTGTGCCTTTAGCACTCTGCTCTCTGCTGCTGACAGACATCATTGTAGATGATATTCAAACCTTCATTCTGAATGAAATCATACATAATGGAGTAGGAAGAAAAGGGGTCAGAGGCATGAACCAGGAGAACTGCAGGGTTTAGAGGTCAGAAAGATGAAGAAGAACCAACAAAGGAGACTGAAAAGAAGCAATGAGTGAGAAAGGAAAACCAGGAGAAGGAAGTATCCTAGAAACCTAGTGAAGAAAGTGTTTCCAAGGAGAAGGGAGTGATCAACTGTCTCAAATGCTGCTGGTAGGTAAGTGAGCTGAGCATTGGGAAAGGATCATCAAATTTAGCAACATAGGTCATTGATGATCTTGGTAAGAACAGTTGTGAGAATGTAGAGTAGAACTAGCCCAATTAGAGTGGGCTCAAGAGAGAATGTGAGGAGAGGAAATGAAGGTAGTGAGTATACATAGCTCTTTGGCTGTGCTTATTGTTAGGGGAATGGGTGGTAGCTGGGGGGGGGGGGGGTGGTGGTGGGGAGAGAGATGAAGTCAGGTTTGTATGATGAAGTGGATGATCTAATGAAGAAGAAAATATTGATAATGCAAGCATAGGGAGAGAAAACCACAGAACCCAAATCCTGGAGGAAGCAATGAGGATGGGCCAGACCCAGTGTCAAGAAGAAGGTTCAACTGTGGGTACAAGGAAAAATAGCTCCTTCGTAGTAGCAGGAGAATAAGCAGAGGATGTGGGTCCAAGGTGGTTTGACAGACTTTGTAGGGAAATGTGTGGAAATCTTCTGAGAGCTTCTATTTTCTTAGTGAAATAAGAAGTTGTAGTGATTTGACAAAATTGGAAAAAGTATCAATTTAAAGGGTGGGAAGTAAATAGATTAGGGAAATAGAGCAGAATTGCCAAGTGGTAGCACCAGGGACCTGCTTGAGGTTAATGGTCATAAATTTAAAATGAGATTCAGTCAGTTGATACTGAATAAGCATTTCTCATTTTTTTAAGTATCCACTTTCATTCTAATAACATTATTGGGAAAAGATAATAAGCTAGATATTTGAATTTTTTAAAAAACTTGCCAAAGAAATCTCTATAAAACTTGCCAATTAAATTATAATATTATATTGAAGGTAATTTTCTGATTTTTAATCATTTTACTGTGGTTATGTGGAGAACTGCTTGTTTTTACAGAATACATAATGAAGTATTTGGGGGGGAAGGGACATATGTCTGAACTTACTCTTAAATGGTTCAGAAAAAAATAATGTGTAAGTGTAAAATTGAATATGCAAATATATACACACACACATATATATATACATGATATGTGCATATCATGTATATATATGTGTGTGTGTATATATTTATGTGTCTATGCATATATAGAGAGAAATAGACAAATTCAGAAAACAAGAGCAAGTCAGACAGAGAGACAGAAAAGATAGGGCAAATGTAGCAAATGTTAATATTTGGGGGAACCTGGGTATAAGTATCCAGGATTTGTTTATATTATTCTTGAAACTTCTTTTGTAAGTACACAATTACATTAAAAAAAGGGCTGGCTAAGTATTTTCAGGCCTATCTTTGAAATAAAGTGCATTTGAAAAATTATTAAAATCTTGTATTTTATCTTGATTCCTCCACCTAGTCTTAAAATGTCATAATTCAGAAATTTTAAGTAACTATTTATTTAGAATTTATGTTTTAGAAAAACATCAAGGCAAGATTAATGCTGGTTTATTTTTAATCTGTGTCTCATAGCATTAGGGGAAATCTGTCGCTGAGGTATAAATTTCTATTATGAAGAAGGAATATGGTTATATCGGTTGTTATGTAGACCCTGGCTATACTTGCATTCTCTCCAAGAATGTGCAATACAATGCAGAACATCATACTCAGCACAGAATCCCAAGATCCATTGGTTTTGTGTGTGTGTGTGTGTGTGTGTGTGTGTTTTGCTTTTTTAAATATATTTCTTTATTGATTTAAGAGAGGAAGGGAGAGAGAGAGAGAGAAACATCAATGATGAGAGAGAATCATTGATGGGCTGTCTCCTGCACGGCCCCTACTGGGGATCGAGCCCGCAGCCCAGGCATGTGCCCTTGGCCAGAATGGAACCTGGGACCCTTCAGTCCGCAGGCCGACGCTCTATCCACTGAGCCAAACCAGCTAGGGCCCAAGATCCATTGTTGATTCCTCTAACTCCCTTTTTTACATCTGATGCATCAGCAAATGCTATTGATTTCATCTCTCAAATCCATTCTAAATCCCTCACCTCATTCCATCTTTATGATCATCACTCTTGGCCTCGTCACCACCATCATTCCCCTGCAGACCTACTTTCACTATTGCCCCTCCTCCAATCCATTTTCTACATAGCAACCATGATCCTCTATTTAAAGTCAGTCATGGTTAAATGCTTTATATGTTCCAATGCACTTAGAATTTCCTGGGCCCTGCCTATATCCCCAAGCATCTTTCTTCTCTCCCTGTCATTCCACATGTTCAACCACACTGAATTTTCTATGTTTCCTGGAACAAGCCAGACCTATTTGCATACAGTCTTGGCTGGAATGCTCTTCTCCCTGATCTCCCACATCTTAACATTTACTTACCAAAGATTGATGAAGCATCTCCTAGGTGCTGGCGCTATCGTAGGCTTTATGGTTACAATAGTGAAAGTGGCACACACAGCCTTTTCACAGAGCTTATGTTCTAACCGGTGACATAGTCTGGACTTGTACATCTCAAAGTTAACATAATTTGGCAACCTACACAATTATGAACACAAAATTAGATACAAAAGTGAATAGTTATTCAGAGTCAGAGAAGAAATTTCAACCACTTTTTGGGCTTTGGAGATTCAAGCCCCTTTCTTCTGAGATATCCTTAGGCAAGTTTCCAGGAGTGCCTACATGCTAAGGCTTCCTGAATACAGCCTGAACACTCCATAGCTTCTAGAAAATCCCAGCAATCATAGGGGCCCCGGGCAAGAGAGGGGCTCTGAAGCTTAGACTTCATTGGCTTCATGGGAAATTTGTCTCTAATTCTGTGAACAAGACTGATAATATACAATGATGCCATAAAATATTTTTAGAGTGCTAAATACTATAAAAATATAAAAGTAGCCAATGTGTTACAGAGTACATGGGCAGACAGTAGTAAATACCAGAGAAGTGAAGATCTTAAACTTGATTCAAGAGTAAAGATCATACAAAGCCACAAGCCCTTAAAGGTCACAAGTTATTTCTATTGCAATAAATTTTAAAGAGGGATTACAAGGAAGGATAACCAAAGGCTATGTAGCATTTATTAAAATACAAAGCTGTTATGCCCAGCTGGGGTGGTTCAGTGGTTGAGTATTGACCCATGAACCAGGAAGTCATGATTGGATTCCTGGTCAGGGCACATGCCTGGGTTTTGGGCTCCATCCCCAGTAGAGGGTATTCAAGAGGCAGTCAATCAATGATTCTCTCTCATTATTGGTATTCTATTCCTCTCACCCCCCCCCCCATGAAATCAATAAAAATGTATTTTTTTTAAAGACAGCAATGTTTTATATCTTTAAAATCTATAAATTTAGTTTTTAGAGAAAAAAAGGATTTTTGCCATAAGATAAATAAAGCTAATAAAAAGCAACCAAGATAAGCAATTGTCACTTTTAGCTTTGAAATGATAGTTCAGTTAATCTTACAGGGTATTTTGGGCATATTAATTTACCCAAAACTTTTTTGAAAATTGTCTTCAAATTCCAGGGTCTCTATTTAAATAGAAATGCACAGTGCAGTATCTTAGATAAATGAGAGGGAGTTTAATTTTAATAGAAGACACAGATCTAGAAGTGAAGAGAACAGAAAACAACATGAAAAGTTTAAATTCACAATGACCACCCCTTAAATGCCAAAGTCCCAAAGCCCTCGAATCAACTTAAGTTACTGAAATTATAATCATTTCCAGTCAGAGAGGAAAGGAGATTGTCAAATGGAGCATTACTGTATCAGATCTGAGATGAAGAAATAGATAAAAACTCTAAATATTTCTAAATTTTAATTGAACCACTTCTTCTAATTTTCCAGAAATTGGACTTGGTAGTTTTACAAGAACTCTACTTAGCTCTGAAAGATTATTTTTAACAAAAGAGTATTTTAATGCAGGGGGTAGAGAAATTAGCCAAATTGAGTTGGCTGTCTTAATGACCATGCTGGCTTCCATCTCCACTGAGATAATGTACACAAACACTCAGGCACAGAGAACCTAACCCCTCTTTCAAATTCTCCTGTCAGATGAGTTCAGAATATTTTATGCAAACTAGTTGCTGAGAATTTCTATAATGGAACTCCTTCTACCAGCCTGGTCCCTTATCTTTCCTCCCCGCCCCCCACAATTACTTTTCATTTTAAGTAATACAGACCTATGGTTTAAAAAAAAGTAGACAGAAATATATATATACTAGAGGCCCAGTGCATGGATTCATACACATTGAAAGGAAATTAATTAGAAGGTGGCTGGCAGGGCAGGACTGGCTGAGACAGGCCAGACACACCCTGGAACCAACCTCCCGCAGTCCCTCCCCAGCTAGTCGCACCAGGGGTGGCACTAGGGCTCAAAGGGTGTCTGCAGAGTGAGTGGGGTCACTCTGGCAGGTGGGATCCCTTGGCCTGGCCTGTGGGGATCAGGCAGAAACCGGCAGTATGACACCCACCAAGGGGTCCCTGAGTGCTAGAGGGCACTCTGCAAAGTTGCTGTTGCTCAGCAGCTCCTGCATTGAGCATCTGCCCCCCTGGGGGTCAGTGCACATCATAGCTACTGGCCCTTCAGCCAGTCACTTAAGCTTTTATATATATAGATAATGAAAAGAAACTCTCTCTCTTCCCACTTCATTCCATGCGCACACACACACACACACACACACACACAAACACTCCTGCCCCCCCTCCCCCCCCCCCCCCCCCGCGCGCACACACACATCACCATCACCACCACCACCACCACCACCATGGTTAATCAATGAAAAGTTTCTTATGGTCATAACTGTGCATGCATAGCGTAGGAGTTAGGCTGAGACCCGTACAGGATCATATATAGAATTAGAAATCCTCTTCTCTGGTTTTCTCCTTTCTAGGATTACCTCTTAACACACAGTCTTCAGCTGTGAAACCCCTTTTTCCTGTTTCTGTGGGGTCTATTATTAGAGCACACTCTAAATTCATAAATAAATGGTAAACTTACCCCATGTAAGCATTTCACTCACTTTTTGCTTTCCTACCTATGATCAAATCTGTTTTTGTTACCATTTAGAGTCCTTGAGTAATTCAGAACATTTTGTTGATTGCTTGGTTTGTTGTTCAGAGTTTATTTCAATGTAATCAGTAGAAGAGATGGGCTGAAGTGAGATTATTTCCTGAGAATTTTGCATTTGTTTAAAGATACCTTTTTACCATGAACCTAGAGGGTATCATGTTAAGTGAAATAAGTCAATCAAAGACAAATACTATACGATTTCACTTCTATGTGGAATCTAAAGAACAATATAAATGAACAAACAAGACAGAAACAGACTCATAGATACAGAGATCAGACTGATGGTTGCTAATGAGCATGGGGCTTGGGGGACTGGGTGAAAAAATGAAGGGATTGAGGAGTACAGATTGGTAGTTACAAAATAGTCATGGGAATGTAAAGTACAGCATCCTACCTAATAAAATAGTAATATGCAAACTGACCGCACCTTCACTACGCCCAAGCCATGCCCACCGGCCAATCAGGGTGAGTATGCAAATTACCCAACAAAGATGGCAGTTAATTTGCATGCCCTGAGGGAGGGAGGAGTGAAGACTGAAGACAACTTAGAAGGAAGAGGGAGGAAAAGTGGAAAGCAAGGTGGCTGCCAGAGGGAAAGCCCGGGCAGGGCAGGGCAGGGCGGGGCGGAGCGGGGCAGAGCGGGGCGGGCAGCAGTGGCACACGGGTGCAGGCATGGTGGCCGCAACGGCGGCAGCAGTGGCAGCGCACGCGGCCGCAGCGGCTGTTTGCAGGATTCTTCCTGCAAATTACTAGTAGGAAATATAATCAATAATATTGTAATAACTATGTATGGTGCCATTTGGGTTCTGGAACTATAATGGAGGGGCACACTTTGTCAAGTATCCTACACAATAAAGAGGTAATATGCAAATTGACCATCACTCCAACACACAAGATGGCTGCCCTCATGTGGTCAAAGATGGCCACCACAAGATGACTAGCAGGGGAGGGCAGTTGGGGGTGATCAGGCCAGCAGGGGAGGGCAGTTGGGAGGGACCAGGCCTGCAAGGGAGGGCAGTTGGGGGTGATCAGGCCTGCAAGGGTGGGCAGTTGGGGGCGACCAGGCCTGTAGGGAGGACAGTTGGGGGGGACCCAGGCCTGCAGAGGAGGGCAGTTAGGGGGGACCAGGCCAGCAGGGGAGGGCAGTTAGGGGCAATCGGGCCGGCAAGGGAGCTGTTAGGTGTTGATCAGGCTGGCAGGGGAGTGGTTAGGGGTGATCAGGCTGGCAGGCAGAAGTGGTTAGGAGCAATCAGGCAGGCAGGTAGGAAGGCAAGCGGTTGGGAGCCAGCAGTCCTGTATTATGAGAGGGATTTCTGACTGCCCGTTTAGGCCCAATTCCACCGGGACCAGTCCTAAACGGGCAGTTGGACATCCCTCGAGGGGTCCCAGATTGGAGAGGGTGCAGGCTGGGCTGAGGGACACACACACATACTGCCCCCATGCATGAATTTCGTGCACCAGGCCTCTAGTATTTTTGTATAACAACTATGCTGTATACCTGAAACTAATACAAAATGATATTGAATGTAAACTAAATTGAAAAAAAAAATGTAAAAGGCAATAAAAAATATTAAATGAACAATCGCAAAACAAAATTATCAAAAACCTAAACAGACACCTCACCAAAGAAGATATGCAAATGACATGAAAAGATATTTATATGTCAAGAGAGAATTGCAAATTAAAACAATAATGAGATACCTCTATACACCTATTAGAATGGCTAAAATCCAAAACACCAACAACACTTGTGAGGATATGGAGCCCAACAGGAACGTTCATTCAATGCTGGTGGGGTACAAAGTTTTATAGCCACTTTTGAAAACAGGCAGTTTCTTAGAAAACTAAATGTATCCTTATCATACGATCCAGCAATCATGCTGCTTGGTAATTGTCTAAAGGAGTGGAAAACTTATGTCCCCACAAAAATCTGCATATGGATGTTTATAGCAACTTTATTTATAATTCCCAAAACATTGAAAACCAATATTTTTTTCAGTAGGTGAATGAATAAATAAACTGTGGTACATCCAGACCATGTAATATTTTCAGCAATGAAAAAAATTGTCTATCAAGCTATGAAAAAATCTTAAATCTATATTACTGTGCAAAAGAAGTCAATCTGAAAAGGCTGCATAGTGTATGATTCCAACCACATAAAATGTTGGTAAAGGCAAATCTACGGAGGCATTAGAAAGATCAGGGGTTAGATGAGAAAGAGGAATGAATAAGTGTAGCACAGGGGACCTTTAAGGCAATAAACTATTATGTATGATAACAAGAAATTTAAAAAAATAAAGATACCCTTTTCATGACAGCAAGGCTTGGATAAAATATTTTATTAACTCTCTCCTCAGAGCTCAATAGGAATTGCCTCCTGGAGAGGAAGTCTGAATTTTACTAATAATAGTCTTTTCATACTTATATCCTTGCAGAGTTCTTTGTCCTTGAAATTCAGTAAATTCTTCAGAATATCCCCTGATAATGAACGCCCTGTATCATTTTTCCTAGAACATGGTGGGCCTTTTAATCTGCTGTTTCAGTTCTACCTTCTTCTGATAAAAATGCTCATTATTCTATTTTTTAATACTTTTTTTTTCTGTTCCAGTGTTTAGTTTGTCTTATTCACAGATACTGAAGATCTATCTCTTTGTGGAATTGTTTTTTGTTCTCCATATCTATTACATCCTCTCATTGCTTTAATCTTTTTGTCTCTTTCATATCAAATCACTGTGATTATTCCAAACCTTTCCTCTGTTTCAGAAACTCTGTTTTTAAAACTATTCCTATGAATTCTAATTTATTCATTAGTTCTGTATTAAGCACCTTCTGTTTTTTACCTTAGAACTGAAATCTCCCATTTCAGCTCTTTCTGCTACTTTATTATTTTTTAATCTTTTTAAAATCAATTAATGTTCTTCTTAATTCTTCTGTGTTCAAATATTTCTTTTTTTGTTAATCCTTACCTGAGGATATTTTTCCATTGATTTTTGTAATGAGGGGGGGGGGGAGAGAGAGAGAGAGAGAGAGAGAGAGAGAGAGAGAGAGAGAGAGGACATTGATGTGAGAGAGACACATCAATTGGTTGCTTCACACACCTGCCCCGCCCAGGGCTGGGGATTGAGCCTGCAACCGAGGTACATGCTCTTGATTGGAACTGAACCTGGGACCCTTCAGAACACAGCTGGAATCTCTATCCACTGAGCCAAACTGGCAAGGGCTGTATTCAAATCTTTCAAGATGTGTGTAATAGGTTGAAGAGTCTTCCATATAAATCTATGTCCACCTGCAACCTCAGAATATAATCTTATATGGAAATAGAGTTTTTGCTGATGTCATTAAGCTAAGAATTGAGATGAATTTATGCTGGATTAGAGTGTGCCCTAAATCCCATGAGACTGCCCTCATGTGAGACAGAAAGGACAAACAGAGACAAAAAGAAGGCCATGTAAAGATGGATGTGGAGGCTGGACTAATATGTTTATAAGCCAAGGAATGCCAAGGATTTACGGCAACCACCAAAAAGCCGGGAGACAGGCATGGGCGAATTTCTCCTTCGAACTCCAGAAAGAACTAACCTTGCTGATACTGATCTATAAGAGAATAACTTTATTTTGTTAAAGCTGCTCAGCTTGTGGTAATTTGTCATGGCAGCATGAGGAAACTAATACTGATTTTGACTGGAAAGTGGGGTGTTTGCTATAACAAATATCCAAAATTGTGGAGGTGGCTTTGGAAATGGGAAGTGAATGGAGGCTGGGAGAATTTGGGGGCACTTCATAGAAAATAAACAGATAGTTGGGAGAAATATGAATGTTAAAAGCAGTTCTGGTGCGGGCTCAGAGGGAAGCGAGGAGCATGGTGGAGAAAGCGTCTGTCATTGTAGAGAACGCATACATCATCATGAACAGAATGTTGGTAGAAATATGAAGATCAAAGATGCTCTGGTGAAGAATGGGAAAATATTTATTTGTCTGCTTCTTTGTTTATATTTGCCTTTGGAAGAGAAAAGAACAGAATGATCAACTCTGCCCTATTTATATTTCTACTCTAGAACAAACATTGGTTTTGTGTGTGTGTGTGTGTGTGTGTGTGTGTGTGTGTGTGTGTGTGTTTCTTGTGTTGGCTTTTTTTTTTTAAAGGTTTACATATATTATCTATTGTAATCTTCACAATATTACAAAAGCCCTTGAGCTAGGAAATAGTGTTTTGTGAACTTTACAAATATGTTTATGGTATTCTTGATTTTTTTCTTTTCTTTATTGAAAAGGTTTTACATATGTGTCCTTATCCACCCATTGTCCCACCCCCACCCCCACACTCATGCCCTCACCCTCCTGGTGTCTGTGTCCATTTGTTAGGCTTATATGCATGCATACAAGTCCTTTGGTTGATCTCTCCCCTTTACCCCCGCCCTCCCCTACCTTCCCTCTGAGGTTTGACGGTCTGATTAATGCTTCTCTGTCTCTGGATCTGTTTTTGTCTTGTGTTAGTTTTTAAAAGAAATGGGAAAAAGAAGAAAAAAATTATCCTTCCCTTTTCTGGTTCTCATTACCCCTTCCATCCTTCTGACAATCCTCCTCCCACCATTTTTGTTCTATTTTTTTGTTTGTTTTGCTACAAGTCCACATTCCTATTTATAATCATTGGTTTTCACCCTTCCTTTTTTCCCAGTAAAGTCTTATTACACACACACACACACACACACACACACACACAAACACGTGCAGAATTTACAAGTGGATATTCAGCTGAGGCTACTTCCAAACAAAATGGAAAGGGTTCATGCTGGTTTCTTCTTGGTAATTATAGCAAAATCGGAGAGGAAAGAAATAAATTGAGGAGGGAAATATTAAACAAAAAGAAACCAGAACCTGATGATTTGAAAAATTCTCAGCCTTCTCTAGAGAGAAGACCATGGATTCTGCATCACCTTGTGCTGAAGGGCTTGGGTTTGTAATTCATGGATCAAATCAACCATCACACCAGAAGCCAGGTACAGAAGTTGAGTTATTGAGGAATGATCTACAGCAGACTCTCATGTCTAATGGCATGAAGTGCCATGGATTGCTTGGGACACCAACAAGGCTTTTGAGAATGTTATACCAACAGAACCACCGCCAGCCTGGACTGAAAGGGGCAGAGACAGGACAAAAATGAAGAAAGGCTGTCAGACTTTTGAGGTTCTACAAGCAAAAATAAATTAAAATAAAAAAATAAGGGGTGGGGGTGGTGGTGGCGGCTAATAAGTCTACTTGGCTACAAAATGTGCTAACCTTTAAGAAAAAAGAAGAATCACCCCAAGGGCAGAGCCACAGATGCAAAGGCAGAGGCCGGAGAGGGCAAGGCCACTGTCATAAGCTAAGAGGTGAGACGTTGTCACAGGCCCAGAGGGCAAAGCATCAAGCCTCAGAGGATTATTCCTAGGCCTTGAGCCTAATGGAACTTGTTCCGCTGGGTTTTGGACTTGCTTGGACTCCTTTATTTCTTCTCATTTCTTCCTATGAGAATGAGAGTGTCTATGCTGTGTCTATTCTACTGTTGTATTTTTGAAGCAGATAACTTGTTTTCTAGTCTCACATGTCCACATAGAGGAAAGATTGCCAAAGATTTCCAGAAATCACTGGCAGCTGTCCTCCAGAACTGTGAGAGAATAAATGTCTGTTGTTTTAAGTCACCCAGTTTGTGGTAATTTGTCATGGCAGCCCTAGGACACTAATACAGTGTGGAATTTACTTTTGTTCTTTTATATGATAGATTTTTATCTGTTGGAGTTTTTTTTTAATATACTAGATCCTTTCTTCAATGATTTTATTACAGTGTTTTTTAAGTAACTTTCATGCCATTTTGGGGGGGGGGTCTTAACTATTATTCATTTGAATTATTCTATCAAAACCATTTTTTATCCTAAAATAAGTTTGGTACATTCTTCTTATTTTTCTTCCATATTTCCTAATTTTTATTCCTCAGAGCTTGAGTATGAATACCCTTCTTTTCCTGTTTATGCAGAAATAAGAAGAGCTAAGTCCAGCTGGAGACAATCACAGGTAGAACACCTTTCCTATGTGCTCTTTCATATCATTTTGTTAGAAATTCACTATATTAAAAAAATGGGCTAAAGACTTCAATGAATAGCTCACAAAAGAGGATATCTAAATAGTCCATAAACATATGGCTAAAATAAAAAGCAGTGAGTTGGTGAGGATCTGGAATAATTAGAAATCTCATTAAACAAAAAGAAACCAGATTGCTGATGTAAATTAGTTCAATCATCTTGCAAAATTGTTTGGCAGCATCTTTCTACTAAAACCGATCATAGTATACTCCATGACCCAGCAATTCAACTTCTAAATATATACCTGCTATGAATGTATCCATGTGTTCACCAAAAGATATATAAAATATGTTCACAGTATTTCCAAACTGGAAACTGCTCAAAAACCTCAACAACAAAATGAGGAAAAAATATGTGATATGTTCACACAATAGAATACTATACAGTAGTAAGGATTTTAAAAATGAAAACTACACATAATAATGTGGATGATTCTCACAAATATAATGTTGGCAAAAAAAGTGAGAGATGCTTATGTCCACCAAAGTTCACATGTTGAAACTATTGTGATTATAGTTGGAGATAATTATGGTTACATGAGGTCATAAGAGTGGGGCCACAATCCAATAGGATAAGTGTCCTTATGAAAAAAGATACCAGAGCTAATTCTTTCTCTCTCTCCCTTTCTCCTTTTCTCTTGCTATCCCCCACCCCCCAGCCTCCCTCTCTGGCATAGCAACAAGGTGGCCATGTGCAACATTTGCAAGCAAGGATAAGAACTCTTACCAGAGATGGAGTTAGCTGGAACCTTGATCTTGGATTTCTAGCCTCCACTACTGTGAGAAAATGAATTTCTGTTATTAAAGCCACTTCCTCTATGGGATTGTTTTTTATGGTAGCCCAAGCAGACTAATACTAATCTATTGTATGATTCCTCCATTGATATACAGTTCAAAACAGGCAATATTAACCTATGGAATTAGAGTTATGATAGAAGTGGACAATGACTAGAAGGGAGTCCAGGAAGACCTCTGAGATACTAGAAAACGTCCTATTTGTTTCTTGATGTAATTGCATGGATGTCTTAACTTTGTGAAAATTACTTGTGATTTATGCACTTTTCTAAATGTATGTTGTACAAAAAGTTGGATTTTTTTTTAAAGCTTAGTGTCTTAGTTCACCCCTCCTAATCAAGCCATAGCTTTTTTAAACATGAAGCTTTTCTTGGGATATTGCTCATCCTCCCTAATTCAGAGACTTCAAATAGAGCCCCAGATCTTCAATTCCATTACTATCTTCCACTGGCTGCCGTTTACAATCTCTTCCCACTCAGATCGTTTTGTTGTTGTTGTTATTTTTGTTTTGTTTTTAACTATAAAACATTAGTTGGTAGAAAAGAAAATTGTTTGGATTTCACTTACAGTTCTCCAAGTGCCTCTTCTCTCAGATGATTTGATCTTATTTTCTCACATGACATCCTTTATACTAGATCCTTCTCCACCAAGACATTTAACTGCAGCAGTTTTTCTTCTTGAAGGCAGCAACAGGGCTCCATTTGCTGTTCACAGCCCTACCCCCATCACCAGCTCCCTGGACAATGTCTAGTTCTAAATAAATATTTGTGAATGCATATATAAGTTAATGAATGGGAATGCAGTCATGACAAATAAAATATAAATATAGCATGCTAATGTTAGAAAAAGAGAGAGAAGAATCATCTCTCAGTTATTTCCTTAGACGTTTAAAGCAAAGAGCCAGCATTGCATCAAAGAGCAAACTAAGCATTTAACTTAATAAGTTAGAAAAATTAAAACCCAAGAAGAGAAAGTAATATTTAAAATGAGACCAGAATTGAATTAAAGATAAAGAAAAAGCTGATAAACCTAATCATAACTTGACTCTGAAAATGCCACAACATGAACAAATATTTTTTAATACTCATTAGGGAAAAAAAATGACTGAAAATAACTTCATATTGATGCATTTAAAAAATCTTAATATTTTGCAAATAGAAAGTATAATTTCCTAGTAAGACACCTATTTCCAAAACTACTTCAAGAAGAGGAAGAAAATGTGAACATATCAACGCACTTCCCCCTCCCCCCAATTAAAGGATAAGCGTTCCAGATGATTTCATAACTCACTTATTTAAAATCCTCAAGGAATAAATAATTCTTCTGCCTTTTGAGTGTTTCAAGATCATAGATAAAGAAACATCACTTCCAAGTTTATTTTATGAGGTTAGCATATTGATACCAAAACCTGGCCAGAATGACATTAAAATAGCTGATACTTAAAAAGAGCTTTTTGTATAACAAGCACTATTGTAGGTGGGCTGGGACTAAAAATCCATTTAATTCTCACAAAATACCTATGTGATAGATATTATTGACATCACCCTTTACATATAAATAAACTTAAGACACAAAGAAGTTAAGTAACTTCTCCAAGATCTCACAATTAGTAAATAGTGAAGTTGGACTAGACCCCAGGTAATGTGGTTCTAGAAAACAAGCAATTAACCATTACACTGCCTGCCTCACACAGAGACAGAAACTATAGGCCTAACTCATTTATAAATGAAGAGGCCAGCATCTGAGAAAAGTTACCAGCAAGCTTAACTCAAAGGTATATTAAACAATAAATGAAGGGGGGAAAAAGAGCTCGACAAAAATAGTGTTTATTCAAGAAAATCAAAGATAAATAGAATAAAAGCTATTTATATAATTTTTAAATTCTTGGCAAATTAAAATTTTATGTAGTCACTTCAATCAGAAAAGAGAACAAAATAAATCATATATATGTATGTATACTTACATGTATACATACCATATTTTCCGGCGTATAAGACCACTGGGCGTATAGAAGATTTTCCTGGGTTAAAAAGTCGTCTTATATGCCGGAAAATATGGTATATATGGCAAAAATCATCATCATTGACAGATAATATAGTAAGCACACAAAAAATAAAACTAAATGTTAATAATATGAGAATTCAGTAAGGAAGTTGCTGAATAGATTTGGGCAGAGGGTCACTAGACTATCAGAGTCTCAAAGCAGAAGTTGTTAATCAGTTGATCATTCTCCTATGCAATAAGGATAAGAGTAGAAGATGGCCACAAACACATGCCACCTAATATTACTTTGGACACTAGGTCATGGGTTACTGACTCCAAAAATAAACCTTCATACTTGTCCTTTAGGTGTAAGAATGATGTTCTGAGAGGTTGCAGCAAAATTATATAATTTCTTGTATGTAAGACCGCCTCTTTAATCTGCAAATGTCTCTTCAGGCTGGCTGACAGCTAAAACCCCATTGTTAAAGATACTTCTCTTTAGCTGGAAGCTTCCTTAATGTATTAAGTGAAATACTTACGGTCTAATGGTTTACAAACTTTCAACAGGCATTTCTTCCCTAGTGCAGGTCATTTAGGGCAAGCATGTTGGCCTCTCAGGTCCTTTGTTTACTCATTTGTAAAATGAGGGGGTTAGGACAAGATAACCTAAGACTTTTCCAGCTCTGATATTCCATGTTTCTGGAGTCCTCAGATCCTTCCCAGCAAGCAGCAGGCACAATGGTTGTAATGAAATTCAAGATGACATCAAGTAGGAACAAAATGGGGGCTAAAGACAAATTCCAAACCCTTCAGAACTGTGTCTAAGGTATGCCTTATAAAACGATAATTTTGCATGTAAATATGTAAGACAGATGTGCCAAGTTAAAAACAGCTATACAAATAAAAACTATCAGGCATTCTTCATTCACTTTTGTTCTGGGATATGAAGTCTTGAAGGGGACTCTAATACTCTTAACAACCATTTAGTGCTAAGATTCTGACACCAATTCTGATGTGTGGCTTTTCCCCCTAAACCAAACAATTCCCCAACACCAGCTAGTTGTTCTATAATTCAACTCAATTCTGACACTACCTACCTGGAGACAGCATCAGATTCCAGAGGTTGAGGGCTCAGGCCCATCAGTCTGCCCTCCACGTCAGATGCCAATAGCAAGTCCTGGGTATTATGTGTGCTTGTAACCAACTGGCTATAAATCTGAGGAGTGGGATAAAGAAAAGATGAAATTATGCCTTTGTAAGGATAGTTACTAAAATGTTAGTATAGAAATCCGGGAAAAAAGTGTTCATACTGGCTAATGTTGGCTTTAGGATAAGGTGACCAGACGTCCCGCTTTTGGTGGGACAGTCCTGGTTTTTAACAATTTGTCCCGCGTCCGCGGCATTTTAAAAAAGTCCCGATTTTTGGAAAGAATGCACAACAAGCTAGGGAACAGCGAGAGAACGGGAAGGGAATATATGGTTTTTGGTGGCCATGTGGCTATTTAGCCAGGATATGAGTTTTACATTATTTTTGTTAATTTTATAATGGTAAACTTTAATATTAACAAATAATTGTTGAGAACTGATTATCCAGAACTGCTTATCAAAGTTTGCATTGTTGATCAGTTGTTAGAATTCCACCACCATTGTTTGGACTTAATGAACAATGGCATTTTTTGGGATTGGCAACGACAAAAACATTTTGTAACTGTCTCTCAGATGATACACATCGTACTGCGTGCTAGTAAGCTAGTTAAACAAGTGATGTCATTACAAATCAGCTATTCAGATAATTTAGGTAAGTAATTTATTTATTTATTTATTTCATAAATACATACATTTTCTTCAATTTAGCAGACAGTACTTGTATTATTTATATTTTATAGTGGCGGCAAAACGTCTAGCGCCAGCCTTGAAAGTGACACTTACGACTTACATTACAGCAAATTCAGAGGAAAAATAATACAAGTTAGTATTGTTATTATTTAGAAAGAAATATAGGATTAAAATAATTTTTAAAATATAGTTACTTTATAACAATCAAATTAATTTAATTTATAAACTAACAATAAAATATGTTGATGTAATTATGTGCCTATTTACTGTGTTTTTAAGCAATATGTATATAATAATTTATAATATAATTTCAAATTATTTTTTTTAGATTTTTAACATAATGAGTAAGAAAAGAGGATGCAAAATTCAACGATGATCTAAGAAGTGAATTTCCTTTTATTAAAAAAACCAAAAGCGATTACAATATAGACCAGATTTTTAATCAATCAAGAACCTCCCCCCTCCCCGGGCCGAAATCGGTTTGGCTCAGTGGATAGAGCATCGGCCTGCGGACTTAAGGGTCCCAGGTTGGATTCCGGTCAAGGGCATGTACCTTGGCTGCAGGCACATCCCCAGTAGGGGGTATACAAGAGACAGCTGATCGATGTTTCTCTCTCATCAATGTTTCTAACTCTCTATCCCTCTCTCTTCCTCTCTGTAAAATATCAATAAAATATATTTACCCACCCCACCCCCCTCCCGTCAATGGTGTTCCGCTTTACCAATGTTAAAATCTGGTCACCTTACTTTAGGAATGTGAGGGAAGGATTCAGGAGATCCTGTGCAGATCAAAACTTTAGGACCTGGGGATTTACTACTGAATGGGGAGTAATAAAGAAATCATTAGCCCAGCCCACGTGGCTCAGTGGCTGAGCATCAACCTATGAACCAGGTCACAGTTCCATTCCCAGTCAGGGCTCATGTCCGGGTTGTGGGTTGGGTCCGCAGGAAGGGGCATGCAGGAGGCAGCTGTTCAATGATGCTCTTGTTGCAGAAGACCAAAGAAAGCCAAGGACGCTTCAAAGAAGAGGAGGGACACTGTGTAATACACCGGCGGACTCAGGGAACAGCCTTCCAAATCTGAGTGAAGGAACATGCGTGGGGCTTTCCTTTATATCTCCCTGTGGTCCTTGTCCCGCAAATATGGATTATGCTTCCGGTCCTTTTCGCTGGCCTTGCAAGAAGGCCCCCAGGTGTTGGGGGTCTCCAGGCCATATCTGATGGTCTGGCCTGGCGCCAGTGTTAATAACTCTGGAGCAGTGCACTGTCCACAGCCCCATGGCCTCTGTAGCCGGTTCTGCAAGACCAGTATCTGGGAAGGAGGCAGTGACTTAATTATAGGTTATCAAGAATGTACACTGAGCTTGCTGGCATGGATTCAGATCACTATTAGAATTAGAATTAGCCCTTTTTAGCCTTCTCACTCTCTCATCATTGATGTTTCTATCTTTCTCTTTCCCTCTCCCTTTCTCTCTGAAATCAATAAACATATATTTTAAAAATAAGTTAATAAGGACCACTCACATATGTCAAGCCTAGATGAACCAGAACAATGTTGATTTCATAAAGTTTATGGGTTCACAAGAGCACGAGTATATGAAGTGTCCTGCAAATGGGAGTTGTGAACAAAAAGGGGCCACATCATAACCTGAATAACTCAGGGAAGGCCTGCGTGGCAGCTTTCCAAACTCAGAGACCTAAAGTAACCACAAATGATGGCCTGAAATGAAACTTTTTAAATTAAAAAGCAGTTTATAGTGGATAGTCATGTCCTAGGCTGGAATCTTTTCTGACAAAGATCAACTTTGATCTTAACTGAGCCTATTTATGGTCTTTTTGTTTCTAGATAACATACCTGTGGAATGTCAGGGTAACCTCCCTTTTTCCAGACACCTCAGGGCACAACTAATGTACCAGAGGGCCAGGCAGAGACCACAAATTCCCTCATTGTTATTGTTATTGTGTTAATTGATGACTGTTAACTATCTTGTACCCACCTATGTAAAAGAAGCATGTGTCTATCACTTTACTTTTTATCCAATCCCAGAGGTTTTCCCAGTTTGCTTTCTCCCACCTCCCTAATCTATCACCAGTGGGTTTCATGTAACCCACTTATGTCTCCTCTTTTGATGGTAATTTATAAAAATAGGTTAAAAAAAAAAAAACAACAACAACATTCTCTGGAGCATTATCTCAATACGTTGAGATTCTGTTTCCTGGCAATTGTCGACAATTTGGCTCAAATAAATTCACAATAATTCTTTACAGATTTGAATGTTTCTTACGTTAGCAGAGGAAAAGTGGGTCTACCACTCAGGAAATATATTGGACTCATTGATATAGGTCTGGTAGCTGTCTGCCATGAGATCGTAGCTGAAATAATGAGACTGGATAAAAACAATCAAGGAAGAAATGGTAGAGAGATGAAAGGAGAAGAAAAGATGCTGTATTTATGTCAACATAAGAATGTCCAAAGCTGTAGAGAATTTTTATAAAACTTTATTTATTTGAGTCTAACCGAGGATATGTCTGGAAGCAAGATCTCAAGAAACTGAGAAAAATGCTTTGGAGAATAATAGTTTGCAGTTTCTTTTATGCATTTGAGATTAAGAAGAGAATGTAAGGAAGATTGCATGAAGGCGGGAGAAAGCAAGGCAGGAATCAGAGTAAGAGGGTGGTCCACTCTAGAAGGAGGCGTCTGAAAGGAGGCATTTCAAAGGTGTGTTAACCTAGACACACAGAAACAATGGACAGGGCATGCTTAAGCAAAAGATAAAGCCTTTTGCAAAAGAATTTCTAAGCCTGGGCATGACGAGGCACCATCAGCTGCCCAGTTAGGTATTTTTGATCAGATCTCCCTGTGAGGCTACTTTTCATAGAAGCCCTTTTTTGTCCACGTGTAGTAGACACAAGATGAAAAAAGAGGACAGCAGAGGCCAGTGTTAGCACAGTGAAAACTGTGTTGTGGAAGCTGAGAACTGAAAGTTCAAGAGATATTTATGTTAAAGATTTTAAAAGGTCACATGGCTAGAAGTAGTAGAAAAAAAATTAAAGAGGGTTTTAGGTAAGAAGGATGAGAGGATTAGACAGAGTGGGACAACTCAGAATGAAGAGAGGTTTGTCTAGCCAGGTTCAAGGTAGTCTGAGCCCACAAGTGACTGATGTGGAGAGAAGGTGAGCATTCCTATCATTGAATAGTACTAACCTGACCCTTTGTCTTTGAGACACCTTAGAATAATATTAATCATTCCCTGCCGGAATGTGCAATTGTCCCTTAGTGATTTATTAAGGATATTACAGGAGAAGAAAAATCATACATTGTAGAAAAAAAACCTCTTTTACTTTTATTAACATTGTTAACTTAAAAAAAACATTGAAACCTATAAAGAATTTTTGTGAGTTTATTTGAGCCAAACTGTTGACATATGCCAGGAAGCAGAACCTCAATGAATTGAGATAATGCTCCGGAGAATGGCGGGTTACATCTGTATTTATACATTGCAATCAAAGGAAAGGGACGTAGGTGGGTTACATGAAATCCATTGGTGATAGACTAGAGAGGAGGGAGAAAGCAAAGCAGGGAAACCCCTGGGATTGGATAAAAAGTAAAATGATAGACACATACTTAGGTGAGTGCCAGAAAAATTAAGGATAACAATGAAGGAATTTGTGGTGCTGTCCTGGAGCCCAGGCACATTAGATTGTGCCCCAAGGGGTCCAGAAAAAGGGAAGTTACAAGTTTCCCAGACACTTCAAGGGTATGCTATTATAGATGCAAAAAGACAGATAGGCTCAGTTATGATAAAGGTTGACGTTGTCAGTGAAGATACTGGCCTAGATGTAACTACCCACCATAACTGCTTTTAGTTCAAGTTTAATTTCAGACCATCCTTTGTGGTTACTTTAGGTCTCTGAGTTTGCAAGACTGCCATGCAGGCCTCCCCTGAGCTTGTCAGGTCAGCATGTGGCCCCTTTCATCCACAACATCTACCTCAAAGACTTACTGAAGAAATTAATCTGAGCCTGAATTTCTTAGCAGAAAGAAACTCATTGAGTATTAAATGAGTAAAAAGCAACACTGTTAGTTTAACAGACTGGGAACAGGCTCCACCACCTTCAGCCATTTGAATACCCTGACACTGGCTCAATTTAGCAAGATGTGACTGAAACTATCCCTTATCTTTGTGATGTCACCAAAGACCCAGTTCCTGAAGCAGCAGAAAATGAACATAACCAAAGGAAACAGGAAGATATTATTTTCCCTTGGGAAAGTAAGTTCACCTCTACCGAAAATGATCAAATATCACAGGTGGACTAGAACAGACAATAACTCTACTGTAATAATACGATCAATTTGATAAGAGCCAAAACAAGACAGACAACATTGTTTAATATTTTTGGAGCTGTCTTTCAATTACACACAATTTCCCCCTACTAAAATGGATCCTATGAATGCTTTCATTTCTTTAATTTTTCTGGCCTACTTTTAAAAGTTACAATGTACTAATATGTACTGAACAAACTATTGTTGAATGGCATTCCCAAATCACTGTACTTGAAAAGAATTTTTACATTAAAACATATTTTGTAAACATATTTTGAATAGTTTTCTTTAGGATTTGGCATTTTAAATCCTATCTAATAAAAGAGTAATATGCAAATTGACCATCACTCCAACACACAAGATGGTCACCCCCATGTGGTCAAAGATGGCTGCCCCCATGTGGACACAAGATGGCCGCCATAGGATGGCCTGCAGGGGAGAGCAGTTAGGGGTGACCGAGCCAGCAGAGGGCAGTTGGGGGTGACCAGGCCGGCAGAGGAGGACAGTTGGGGGAGATCAAGCCAGCAGGGGAGGGCAGTTGGGAGAAATCAAGCCTGCAGGGGAGGGCAGTTGTGGGCAATCAGGCCTGCAGGGAAGGCCAGTTGGGGGGGGACCAGGCCTGCAGGGGAGAGCAGTTGGAGGGGACCGGGCGTGCAGGGGAGGACAGTTGCGGGGGACCCAGGCCTGCAGGTGAGGGCAGTTGGGGGGAACCAGACCTGCAGGGAAGGGCAGTTGGGGGGGACCAGGCCTACAGGGGAGGACAGTTAGGGGGGTCCAGACCTATAGGGGAGGGCAGTTGTGGAGGACCAGGCCTGCAGGGGAGGACAGTTGGGGTGGACCAAGGCCTGCAGGTGAGGGCAGTTGGGGGGACCAGGCCTGCAGGGGAGAACAGTTAGGGGTGACTTGGCTGGCAGGGGAGGGCAGTTAGGGGTGACCAGGTTGGCAGGGGAGGGCAGTTAGGGGCAATCAGGCCAGCAGGGGAGGAGTTAGGTGTCTATCAGGCTGGCAGGGGAGTGGTTAAGGGGTAATCCAGCTGGCAGGCAGAAGTGGTTAGGGGCAATCAGGCAGGCAGGCAGGCGAGCGGTTGGGAGCCAGTAGTCCTGGATTGTGAGAGGGATGTCTGACTGCTTGTTTAGGCCCGATCCCACCTAAACGGGCAGTCAGACATCCCTCAAGAGGTCCCAGATTGGTGAGGGTGCAGGCTGGGCTGAGGGACACACCCTCCCAAGTGCACGAATTTCATGCACCAGACCTCTAGTATTATAATAAAAATGCATACTAAACACCACCATGGATATACATCTGCATGTACAGATCAAGTTAAATTTTAAAGATTTTTTTTTCACTCGGCCTGTCAGTGAATGCAATCATCTGCATCATAAGAATGACAGTCTGATGGAAAGGACTAAGAATGATGCAGTTTGGAGATTCAATACATCAGCAGAATAGGTGGAAGTTACACTCACCTTGTCCTAGAACCATATCAAAATTACAACTAAACTACAGAGCAATCAACCTGGATAACTATCTGAAAACTAGCTGAACAGAAGTTTTATAACTAAGGATATACAAAAGAAGCTATATCCGAGACCCAACCAGAGGGAATCGAACCTGCATTACCACCATTTGTCCACCATCCAGAGAAGAGGGGTCAGTGCCGACATGTACACATAAGGAACTGGTGGACATTGATATTGGGTCTCAAAAGAACTGTTGGTCCAGAAGGAAACTCACTACAGACTGATTCATTTGCCTATCAGCATAACTATTATTGCTCATCTCACATTCAGTTCATATAAGTATATCTCTAGTGACACATGATCTCGCTCATCTAGGGGAAATGATGAACAACATAGACTGATGAACAAGAACAGAACCAGAAACAAGGAGGCATCGATCGGACTATCGGGCCTCAGAGGGAGGATAGGGGAGGGTGGGGGGAGGGGGGAGAGATCAACCAAAGGACTTGTGTGCATGCATATGAGCCTAACCAATGGTTGAGTTCAACAGGGGGTTGGGGCATCCGTGGGGGGGGGGGGGTGGGATGGGAGTGGGGGGATGAGGACAAATATGTGACACCTTAATCAATAAAGAAATTAAAAAAATAAAATAAAAAATTAATCCCGAGTAGAATAAAGGAATCGAGAAGAAAAAAAAATGCTAGCCTTGCACTTATGTGTGGCAGTTAAGAATCTGGAGGGGTATTTCAACTGAAGAAGTTTCCCACCCGAGGAATGAGAGGCCTCAAAACCATGCCAGGTTTCCTCGCCCAGAGCACCAGAGCCAGGAAGAGGTGCCCATTAATATCTGGCTATGAAAATCAGTGGGGCTTCTGTTCTTCCAGGTGAAAAGGGAAACTACTGGAAACCTAGGCACTCTTTTAAAGGACCAGTACACAAAATCTGGGCTTTAGTGAACAGATGGTGGCTTAGAGGGGACTGGAGTGATACAGGAAAAGATTGGGTTAAAGGGCTGGAAGGACAGCTACCAAGGTCTTTGTGCTAAATTCCTTTCCCACACCATCCACAGACGCCTTCTTTCCTGGGTTGAGCACTCCCCTTCAGTGGAATATTAGTCGACCATAAAAAAGAATAAACTCTTAAAATTTGCAACAGCATGGATGGACCTAGAGGGTATTATGCTAAGATAAGTAAGTCAGAGAAAGAAATACAAATACCATAAGATTTCACTTATATGTGGAATCTAAAGAACAAAATAAATGTACAAACAAAATAGAAACAGATTCATAGATACAAAGAGCAGACTGATGGACGCCAGAATGGAGGCAGGTTGGGGGGCTGGGTGGAAAAGGTGAAGGAATTAAGAAGTACTAATTGGTAGTTACAAAATAGTCATGGGATTGTAAAGTAAAATATAGGAAATACAGTCAGCAACATTCTAATAACTATCTATGGTGCCAAGTAGGTATCTGAAATATCAAGGGGAACACTTGGTCAAGTATATGATTTTCTCACTGCTCTGCTGTATACCTGAAACTAATACAAGTAATGTTGAATGTATAATGTAATTGGGAAAAATTTTAAAAAAAAATTTTAAATGAGGGGGTTAAAGTTTTATCTTTGCAAGTGGATTTGTATGGTATACAGCAGAAAGCAAGAGTCTAAAAGATACTTCTATTTCACTTGGCACTTTTCCTGGAAACACTGCAGATCCAAGAGGAGTTGGGAATAGATTACATTCAGAATATGATTATGCCAAGGTGAGATACAAACTTTCTCACTCAGAGGTTGCTTAGAAGGCACATTTCTTTATCTTGCTTATCCCAGTTTGGACTATTTCTCATGAGCACCCCTGTCCAAGGTTGGAGTCAAAGAGAGCCAGAGATTTAAAGGTAAATTGTGCCAAGGCTGAACAGCTGTCCCTATCTGGATTCTTCCTGTGGCTGCTGTTGTGTAGTGCTCAAGGCCCCATTCCTACCCCAGAGCCAAGGTCACAGATGTCCACAGGAAATGCATCAGAGAGAGATCTAGTGGAAGTGAATCAGACGCACGTGTTTGTTGGTATGTAGCGATAGGCATCCTCAAAGTGCCTGGTGCAGGCGGCTCTCCCCCCAGGGCAGAATGAGCTCCAGTCTTGTGAATGTCAGGTGTCCAACAACTCATGCTGTAAAACAGCCTCTTCTTTCCCTTTCTCTATGAGTTGTCAATAAAGGAAGTATAGAGGGCTGCTGGGAAGAAGCACACAATCATCTTGGGGATGTGTGGGGATGAGCACGTCTCTGGGACTGAGTCATGTCTTCATGTGAGGGGTAAGTGCAGCCTGTTCCCGTAGGGACTTTCCTGCCCGGCGGCATCAGAGCACATGGAACTGGTTAGCCAGAGACTAGGCTCAATTCCATGTTTTGAAATTTAATTTTCAGTCAGTCAGTTATACTCAATCAAAAAACTCCTTGGTGAGTGAAACTTGAAGTCACAATGTTTCTGAGTCTTATTTGTTCCATCATCACAGTTAATTATTGCATTTGGCACATAACAAATATTTAGATGTTTTGCCAGATTGTCAGAAGCAACAAACACCTCATTGTTATGTTTTATTATATGACGAGAAATGTTACAATTTCAATGGGATGTCCAACATCCCATCTACAACTCACCACCTCCACCACCACCAAGGGTTCTCTACCTCAGTAAAGAGAAAGAGATACCTAGTTACCCTAAATTATAGGAGTCATTCTAGAGTCCTTCTTCTTTACCTTCAAAACAAAGCAAAACAAAACACAAGTCTTGAAGATTCTACCTCAAAATACTCTACTTTAATGGCCTGAGATGATTTATTTATTTTAAAATATCTCTTATTGTAATAGTTTTTTAATTAAAAAAAAAAGCCAAAACAAAACAGTTTGCTCATGTGATAAACACATGATAGGCAAATGGTCATTTTTTTTATTAGCTACTTAATTTGTATATGATAAAATTAAAGCATTTAATCTGAATATAAATTATCACTGCTGACAACTGTTAGAAGGGAAAGGGAAATTCAGTGGGAGATCTACTCTATTTTTAAATTGTTCTGATCATTAGAAAATTTTAACTCTTGTCCATGAAAAGTAATCACAATAGAGAAGTGTGCTGGGTACCACTTTCCAGCTTAAAATATGTATTTCATATTTTTAAGATCACCCACCTTTCAATATTGGCTTGGTTGGCAGGGTTTATCACGGGCCCCAGCCCTACTTGACTGCAGCCATCAAAAGCACGGTGTGGAGGGTATTCTGAGGCCACTTTAAGACTCACACGATAGTTTTCTAACAGATCTCTCCACCTACATTTTTGCCTTCTCTGTCCATGCTTCCCATTATCATCAAGGCAGCACAGTCATCCTCATGAAAAGCTCTGATCTTATTACTCCCTTGCACAAATTCCACCATGACTTTCTGTTGCATGTAATGAAATGCAAACAGTTTGCAGTGCATTCAAATTCCTTTATCACCTGGCCCTTTCCTCTTCAGTCTCCTCTCAAGAAACAACTACCCATTGCTCCTCTGTCTCCATGCTTTTTATGCTTCAGCAATACCAAAGTAGTTAAAGTCATCAAAATTTACAATATATCTCATACAATAGTTAATGTTCTCTATGTTTTTGCATTCTTGAATGTTCTGATCCTCTCCTATAGCTGGCAAATTATTCAAATCAAATAAAAAATGTGTTGGAAATGATGTTGTCAGATGCACACAATGATAAAAAGTTGCCCTGTAATGCAGATAACATTTAGAAAAACCTAAAGATTCCACCAAAAACAACAAACAAACAAACAAACAAACAAACAAAAAAACCCTACTAGAACTGATAAATGAATTCAGTAAAGTGTCAGGAAACAAAATTAGTATTCAGAAATTGGTAGCATTTTTATACACCAATAATGAACTATTATTATAAAGAGAAACTAAGAAAACAATCCCATTAACAATTGCATTTAAAAAAAATACCTATGAATAAATTTAACCAGGGAGGTAAAAGACCTGTACTTGGAAAATTACAAGATATCAAAGAAAGAAATTGAAGGAGATACAAATAAATGGAAGCATATACCATGCTCATGGATAAAAAGAATGAAAACTTTTAAATATCCATACTACCCAAAGCAACCTATATATTCAATGCAGACCTTATAAAAATATCAATGGCATTTTTGACAGAACTAGAACAAATAATCCTAAAGTTTATATAGAATCACAAAAGACCCTGAATAGCCATAGAAATCTTGAGAAAGGACAAAGTTGGAGGCATCATACTACCTGATATCAAAGCTATAGTAATCAAAACATCATGGTATTGACATTAAAACAGATACATAGGTCAATGAGACAGAATAGAGAGCCCAGAAATAAACCCAACTCTATATGTTTGACAAGAATATACAATGGGGTAAAGACAGGCTATTCAATAAATGGTGCTGGGAAAATTGGACAGATACACGCAAGAAATAAAACTAGACTACCTTCTTCACCATATATAAGAATAAACTCAAAATGGATTAAAGACCTAAATGTAAGACTCAAAAATCATAAAAACTCAAGAAGAAAACATAGGCAGTAAACTCTCTGACATTTCCCTTAGAAATGTTTTTTTTTTTTTTTTCTGACATATCTCCTTGGGCAAGGAAAACAAAAGAAAAAAATAAATAAATGGGATTACATCAAACTAAAATGTTTTTGCACAGCAAAGGAAACCATCAACAAAACAAAGTCAACCTATTTTTTGGGAGAAGATATTCAGCAATGATACATCTGATAAGGGGTTAATATACAAAATTTATAAAGAACTCATACAAGTTAACACACACACACACACACACACACATACACACACACACACACACACACTCACAAAACCAACCAACCAACCAAATGAAAAACACAAAACCAATCAAATTAAAAAATGGGCAGTGAACCTGAATAGACACTTCTCCAAAGAGGACATACAGATGGCCAAGAGATATATGAAAAGATGCTCAGTATCACTAATCATCAGAGATATGCAAATTAAAACCATAATGAGATATCACTTCACACCTGTTAGAATGGCTATGACCACTAAATCAAGAAACAAGTGTTGGTGAGGATGTGGAAAAAAGGGAACCCTCATGCACTATTGGTGAAAATGCAGATTGATGTAGCCAATATAGAAAACAGTCTGGAGGTTCCTAAAAAAATTAAAAATGGAACAGCCTTATATACCACTTTTGGGTATATATTCAAAGAAACTCAAAACACTAATTCAAAAAGATATATGCAAAAAAATAATAAAATAAGATATATGCACCTCTATGTTCATTGCAGTGTTAATTTACAATAGTCAAGATAGGGAGTTAACCCAAGTGCCCATCAATAGGAGAGTGGATAAAATAGTGGTGGTACATACATATGATAGAATATTACTCAGCCATAAAAAATAAATCTTATCATTTGTGACAACATGGATGCACCTAGAGGTTATTATGCTAGTTGAAATAAGTTGGACAAAGAAAGACAAATATAATATGGTTTCACTTATGTGCAATCTAAAAAACAAAACAAACAAATAGAAACACGCACATAGACATGGAAAACTGATGGTTGTCATATGGAAGGGTGATGGGGGTTTGAGTGAAAATGGTTAAGGAAATAACAAGTACAATTGATAGTTACAAAATAGTCATGAGGATATAAAGCAAGGCATAAGGAATATAGTCAATAATCTATATATATAAAAGCCTAAGCGACCTCCAACCGGTAGCTATGATGCGCAATGACCGCCAGGGAGCAGACACCCCAACCGGTAGCTATGATGTGCACTGACCACCAGGGGGTAAATGCTCAATGCAGGAGCTGCCGAGCTGCAGTGACTTGGCAGCTGCAGTTCTTGGGTGACGCACCCGGAACCAGAGAGGAGAGAGCCCGACTCCAAGGTGCGTCACCTGAGAACCGCCCTCTCACAATCCGGGACCCCTCAGGGGATGTCGAAGAGCCGGTTTTGGCCCAATCCCTGTAGGCCAGGCGGAGGGACCCCAGTGTTGCACGAATTCATGCACCGGGCCTCTAGTATTGCAATAACTATGATACCAGGTGATTACTAAACTTACTAGAAGGAATCACTTTGTAAATTATATAAATATCTAAGCACTATGCTGTATACCGGAAACTAATATGGAATAATATTAAATGTCAACTGCAATTGAAAAAATGGTTGCCCTGTCACATATTTCAAATGAACCTTGTTTACAACTCAATTATGGAAATTATATGTTCTATTGTAAATGCTTGTTTGCATTTCTGTTACCCACTGAACTAAGCCTTCCCTGAATCCATAATCATTCTATCCTTTTCCCCTTCATATCTATTCAATTCTGCACAGGATTTGGTTGCTTTTTCATTCATCATTTCAAAATCATTATTTTTGAGTGTACCATAGTGATTTGTTTAGCTGTAGTTGGTTATTTTACAATCTGTGTAGTATTCTAGTATTTCATTTTATGAATGTATTACAATATTTTATTCATATTTTATCAATGAACTTTTATTTTCTTTACAGCTTTTTAATTATTATTAAAGCCTCCAGGTGTACATGTATAGGCTTTCTTCTAGGGAACATATCTGAAGGTAGAATTGGTGGATTGAATTTTATGTGCTTCTTCAAGTTCTTTAGTTAATGCAACTGTTTTCCATAACCATTGGTTCAGGTGTGGTTGGCCTATCAAAATTTTCATTGGCCCTAGACCAGTGGTCGGCAAACTCATTAGCCAACAGAGCCAAATATCAATAGTACAATGATTGAAATTTCTTTTGAGAGCCAAATTTTTTAAACTTAAACTTCTTCTAACGCCACTTATTCAAAATAGACTCGCCCAGGCTGTAGTATTTTGTGGAAGAGCCACACTCAAGGGGCCAAAAAGCCGCATGTGGCTCGCGAGCCACAGTTTGCCGACCACTGGCCTAGACCAATAAAATGTAATGTCTGAGGTTATCTTTTCAATAGCATTACTGTCAAGAAAAATTTCTACCTTTTCAGAGTTTAAAATAGCATGGTCCATAGAAAGTCAACCCAAGAGGAACAACCTAGCAAACCACAGCCAGCTGGCCAAATCCAGTAGTGGTTAGTAGCCTGTTTTTGTAGAGCCCTTAAGCTAAGATTTTTCTAAAAAATATTTTTACATAGTGGTAAAAACAAAACAAAACAACGAAAACATGTGTGGACAAAGCCTAAAAGATTGACTACCTGACTCTTTGCAGAGCAAGTTTTTCTACCTTTGTACTAGCAAACACCCACAATTTCATTGAAAAGATAGCAAATCATCTCTTTGCCCTTTACAAGGATATGTATTTCCTCCTGGCAACTTGATTGTATCTTGGAGTTTTAATTGGCACTTACCAATTAACGAGATTGTGAATCTTCTCATATGCTATGGTCATTACTATTTAGTCTTTGTTGTAATGCCTGTTTATGTCTTTTCCATTTGAGAGAATTATTTGGCTTTTAATTGCAGTTCTTTATATTCTATATAATAAAAGCCTAATAAGCTGTGTCTGGTCGACTGGTCAGCCATTCAACCAATCAAAGTGTAATATGCTAATGATATGCTAAGGCTGCTCAACCACTTGCTATGATGTGCACTGACCACAGGGGGCAGATAGTTGACTAGTCAACCAGTTGTTATGACATGCTCTGACCAGGAGGCAGATGCTGGGGCAGACACTCCAACCAGTAGGCTAGCTTGCTGCTGGGGTCTGGTCGATCGGGACTGAGCGAGATGGGCCAGACATGCCCTGGAGCCCTCCCGTGGTCCCTCTCTGGCTGGCTAACCTCCCGCATCCCTCCCCGGCCCCGATCATGCACTGGTGGGGTCCCTTGGCCTGGCCTGCACCCTCTCGCAATCCGGGACCCTTTGGGGGATGTTGGAGAACCAGTTTCGGCCCGATCCCGCAGGCTAGGCCGAGGAACTCCACTGGTGCACGAATTCATGCACCGAGCCTCTAGTATACAAATAATTTTCCACTTTACTTGTATGTGTTGGAGATATCTTTCCTTAGTGCATTGATTGTCTTTGCATTTTCTTTTTTTTTTTTTACAAACAGAAATACAATTGAATTTGTAATTAAATTTATCAATCTCTATGTTTTGATCTTTTCAGGCTTTGAAATTATTTTTTTATTTTTATATATTTTTATTGATTTCAGAGAGGAAGGGAGAGGCAGAGAGATATAGAAACATCAGTAATGAAAAAGAATCATCGATCAGCTGCCTCCTGTAGGTCCCCAGTGGGGATGGAGCCCACAACCCAAGCACCTGCACTGACCAGGAATTGAACTGGTTCATAGGTCGATGCTCAACCACTGAGCCACACCATCTGGGCTGAAATTATTTTTTTATTGCAAGGTCATAAAGTTATTCACTTCTATATACTTCTAACATTTTTAACACTTTAAAAAGGTTTTGTTTATTACATTTAAATCCTGAATTCATTTAGAACTACATTTTTTTGTATGGTGTAGAAATGCAATATTTTTTTTCCATCTGAAGTTCTTATCACTACTTTAAAATGTTTTCAATTCTTTCCCCATTTACCTATAATGTCAACTCTGCATATATCAAGTTTTCTTTTATGCATGAGTCTACTTTTGGTATCCTTATTATATTCCATTATCTGTTATCTTTGAATAAATAAATTACTATTAAAATTACTTTTCCCTTCGCTTTTCCATAAGCATTTTGTAATCAGCTTATCATGTTTCTGGAAAAAAAAGTCTATTGAGAAGTGATATTTTTATTATATTGAACATTCAACTTCAGGTATCAATTTTCCTGGTCTTCTTCAGTAACGTTCAGTGGAGATTTATGGGATTTCTAAAAAATATCTTTCTATTCTATGTCATTGTACATATATAAAATGGATCATTTGGGTTTTCCAGTATTGGTGATCACACTATTTTTAAACAGTGATAGTTTTCCATTACTTGCTTAATTCTTTCTTTCTTTTTTTTCTCTTCCCTTCTTTCCTTTCTCCCTCTTCTTTCCTCCCCCTTGGCATTTCTTCTTCTTTCTTTCTCTCATCTTTTCTAACTGCATCATCTAGGCCAGTGGTTCTCAACCTTTCTAATGCCGCAACCCTTTAATACAGTTCCTCATGTTGTGGTGACCCCCAACCATAAAATTATTTTCGTTGTTACTTCATAACTGTAATTTTGCTACTGTTATGAATTGTAATGTAAATATCTGTGTTTTCTGATGGTCTTAGGCTCTACAGCAGCGGCTCTTAACCTGTGGGTCATGACCCACAGGTTGAGAACCGCTAGCAGGGTCGCCTAAGACCATCGGAAAATACAGATATTTACATTAGGATTCATTAACAGTAGCAAAATTACAGTCATGAAGTAGCAAAGAAAATAATTTTATGGTTGGGGGTCACCACAACATGAGGAACTGTATTAAAGGGTTGCAGCATTAGAAAGGTTGAGAACCACTGATCTAGGCCCTCTAACTACAATATTTAATGTTAAACAAAACTTGTATTGCTAGTTTTTTAAGGATTTTAAAAATACATTAATTGCATTCAGTTTGCTAATATTTCGTTTTAGCATTTTTTACTTTGAAACTCAAGAGTGAGTTTGATCTTAATTTTCCCTTCAGATACCCCTCTGTTATTAGTGTCAAGGTTATATTAACCTCATATAATGAATTAGGAAATATTCAACTTATTCTATTCTTTAGAAAAGTTTATGTGAGAATGGAATTTTCCATTCCTTTTATTTAAGGTAGAATTTGCCTTCATTAAAATGTCCATACTACCCAAAGCAAAATATAGATTCAATGTACTCCCCATTAAAATACCAATGGCATATTTTACAGACCTGGAAAGAACTCTCCAAAAATTCAACTGGAATAAAAAAAAAGATGCCGAATAGCCACAGCAATCCTGAGAAAGAAGAACAAAGTAGGTGGGATCTCAATACCAGATTCCAAGCTGTATTACAAAGCTACTGTTCTCAAAACATCCTGGTACTGGCACAAGAACAGACATATAGACCAATGGAATAGAAGAGAGAATCCAGATATCGACCCAAACCACTTTGCTCAATTAATATTTGACAAAGGAGGCATGAACATACAATGGAGTCAAGACAGTCTCTTCAATAAATGGTGTTGGGAAAATTGGACAGATACATGTCAAAAAATGAAACTAGACCACCAACTTACACCATACACAAAAATAAACTCAAAATGGATACAGGACTTAAACATAAGACGGGAAACCATAAAAATACTAGAGGAATCCACAGGCAGAGAAATCTCAGACATATGCCAAAGCAATTTCTTCACCGATACTGCTCCTAGGGCAATGGAAACTAAAGAGAATATAAACAAATGGGATTACATCAAAATAAAAAGCTTTTGTACAGCAAAAGAAACCATCAACAAAACAACAAGAAAGCCCACTGTATGGGAGAACATATTTGCAAATGTTATCACTGATAAAGGTTTAATCTCCAACATCTACAGGGAACTTATACAACTTTATAAAAGGAAGATAAATGATCCAATAAAAAAATGGGCAACGGACCTAAATAGAATATTTTCGAAAGAAGACAGAAGGAAGGCCAAGAGACATATGAAAACATGCTCAAAGTCACTAATTATCCGAGAGATGCAAATCAAAATGACAATGCAGTACCATCTCATACCTGTCAGAATGGCAATCATCAACAAATCAACACAAGACAAGTGCTGGCGAGGGTGCGGAGGTAAAGGAACCCTTGTGCACTGCTGGTGGGAATGCAGACTGGTGAAGCCACTGTGGAGAACAGTATGGAGTTTCCTAAAAAAACTAAAAATGGAACTCCCATTTGACCCAGTGATCCTACTTTTAGGAATATATCCCAAGAAAGTAGAAACATCAATCAGAAAGGATATATGCACCCCTATGTTCATAGTGGCACAATTCACTATAGTTAAGATTTGGAAACAGCCCAAATGCCCATCAGCAGATAAGTGGATTAAAAAACTGTGCTACATCTACACAATGGAGTACTACGCTGCTATGAAAAAAAGGAATTCTTACCATTTGCAGCAGCATGGATGGACCTGGAGAGCATTATGTTAAGTGAAGTAAGCCAGGCAATGAAAGAAAAATACCACATGATCTCACTCATTTATGGAAAATAAAGAACATTATAACCTGATAAACAAAAAGATAGATACAGAGGCAGTAAAGCACCGAACAGACTGTCAAATTACAGTGGGAAAGCAGGGGAGTGTTGGGGAGGGGGGCAAAGAGATCAACCAAAGGACTTGTATGCATGCATATAAGCACAACAAATGGACACAAGACACTGGGGGCGTGGGATGAGGGCATGTGACAGGGGGTAGGGGAGGCTGGGTGAAGGTCAATGGGGGGAAAAAAGGAGATATATGTACTACTACATGTAATACTTTAAACAATAAAAAAATATTTTTTAAAAAAGCAAGCAACCTTCTAGGCCTGTTTCTTTTTTCTACCTTTATGAGAAAAGTTATATTGTTAGCTAGATTTATTTGGTTATTACAGGACTAGAGGACCAGTGCACACAAAATTTGTGCACGGGGGCAGGGAGGTCCCCTCATTCTGGCCTGCACCCTCTTGCAATCCGGGATCCCTCGGGGGATATCTGACTGCCGGTTTAGGCCCGATCCTGCAGGGGCCTAAACCAGCAGTTGGACATCCCTCTCACAATCCAGGACCGCTGGCTCCTAACCTCTTGCCTGCCTGATCACCCCTAACCACCTCTGCCTTCCTGATCCCCCTAACCGCCTCTGCCTGCTTGCCTGATCCCCCTAACTTCCTCTGCCTCAGACCCCACACCCAGGACCCAGGCTTTCCTCCTCCAGCCAGGCAACCGGGACCTGGGCTTCCTTCCCTCTGGCTGGCCACAGGGATCCAGGACCTGGGCTTCCCTCCCACTGGCCGGCTGCAGACACCCAGGACCCCAGGCAATGCCACCCGGGCAGGCACCCGGTACTCCGGGACCCGGCTTTGTCAGGAAGGATGTCTGGAATGATGTATGAAAGACATCCAGTCTAATTAGCACAAAACCCTTTTATTTGTATAGATTACTGAGGGTCTCTATTTCTTCTTGGACCAGTTTTTGTGATTTGTATTTTCCTAGGAATCCATCCATTTAATCTCATTTTTAAATATATTGGATGTAGCAGCCCATAAAATTTTCATCATCTCCTAATTTCTTCTTTATCTGTGGTTTCTTCTTTTATCAATGCCTCATCAGATGTGACTGCAACCTCCTACTCATCCATCTTAATTAGTCTTGCCAATTTTATTGGTCTATTCAAAGATCCAACTTTGGATTTGAACAACAAATTATTATGTACTTTTCATGAGGTTATTATCTTAAGGTAATTATTTCTTTCCTTTTACTTTCTTAGGAGTTATTTTATTGTTCTTTTTTTTTTTAAACTTCTTAGGTTAAATGTTCACCTCATTAAATTTCAGCATTGCCTTCTAAAGCAGGAGCATTTAAGGTAATACATTTCCCTCTAGATTCTTCAATTGATATTGATATGAAAGGTTTTTATTGTCACTCAGTTACTTTTTTTTAACTTTCATATTATTTAATCTTTGATTCATGTTATTTGTTAAAAAAACAAAATTCAATTAGTAAATTTCATTTTGTTTTCCAATTATTTTTTGTTGTTAATCCTCACCTGAGGCTATTTTTCCATTGATTTTTAGAGAGAGTGGAAGGGAGGGGGAGAGATAGAGAGACAGAAACATCAATGTGAGAGAAACACATTGATTGGTTACCACTTTGGCACAAGGATCTTGCCCTTGACCAGATTCAAACCTGGGACCCTTTAGTCTGCAGGTCAACGCTCTATCCACTGAGCCAAACCGGCCATGGCCAACTAGTAAATTTTGAAGATCTTATCTGAGGTTTCACTTTTCATGGTTTCAGTTACCCATACTCAACTGTGGTCTAACAATATTAAATGGAAAATTCTGGAAATAAACAATTCATTTTAAATTTAAATCATCCTGCTAAACTGATTACTCTGTTCACTGGTAAAATTTAAGTCTATTTTGTCTGATTACAATATTGCTGCACCAGATCTCTCTGATATATCTTTTTCTATCATTATGCTTTCCATTATTTTGTAGTCTTATGTTTTAGGTATGTCTCTTAAACAGAAGATAACTGAATGTTGCTTATTTATTGAATTACAAATCTTTGTCCTCTAACTGAAGAATTAGGTTCAATTATGTTTGTGTTCAATATATCTGGATTTATTTCTACCCACTTATTTTGTATGCATAATTAATAAAGATTTAAATTTATTAATATCCTCCTTTCCAATGTGGGGAATAAAGAAACTTTCCTGTGCCTTTCTAGGTTCTTCCAACTGGTTTAATAATCATATCAACATGAGGCAGATTAAATAAGAAAAAAATAAACCAAATTTAATTATGTACATATGTATGGGAACCCCACATACATACATGACAGTCAGAAACCATACATACAAGAGAAGTTCAGAGACAGAAAAGGAAAATGAGGGGACATAAAATATGAGGGGACATAAAATATGAGCTGCAGGCACTAAAGGATTATATGGTGTAAATTTACCCCCTTGAATAAAGGGCAGGATAGCTAAGGGTAAAGAAGGGTGACCTGTCCCAGATAAGGGAAAATACCTTCCTTACCTGCTTGCCTGGGACAGGGCAGCTCAACTGCCTGCTCCAGGAACCGGCCGTCACATCATAGGATGTAGGAGAAGGGTTGATCAGATAGTCTCTAAGGGGATTTATGGAAAACAATCAGCAGTCTGGCTCCAATTTAGCTCAAGGGTCTGGCAGCACTCAGCTCATAGAATAGTTTCTCCCCCAACAGGTATCCATGACATTCTAAGTTAAAGGTAAAGCAACACACCTTGGAGTTGTAAGGGGGAGAAAGGTCATTGTCAGGACAATAGGAAGAACAGATTCAGTAATTAGATGTTTGCCCTGCTCTGTGGATAAGTCATAAAAAGTTATCTCTGAAAAAAAAAAAAAGTTATCTCTGCTAATAACTCTTATGATTGGCAAGTCCCCAAATTTAAATTCTTTATGGGAGAAGTAAAATTTTCCCAAGAGCCTGCAGGGTCTCATTGACTCCAGCTCAAATTAATGCCAGAGACACATCTTGGGGAGGCCTATTCTAAACCACACAGAAGTAAGCACTTTGGAGTGCTTTAACTCTAATAAATACTATCTTAACGCACACACCACCATTATCCAGTATTTTTATCGGCAAACATTTTTTTTAGTCAATATTTGTTTAGACTTACCTGTGCTCTTACCATATTCTTGGTTTATTATTTCTTTTTTGTATATCAAATCTTCTATCTAGTATCATTTGGTTTCATAAATTCATCCTTAAGAAGCTCCTTTAATGAGAGTTAGGTGGTAATAACTCAATTTTCGTTTTGCATAGTCTAGCTGTGTCCACTTTACTATTAATTTTTAACTTGGGAATTTTCATGCCACACAATTAGTATACATCCAAGCCTTACTTCCTACAACAAATCATCTGAAGTCTGGATTGATTGTGAATTTACAGCTTTTTAGTGTAAATTTACCCTCCTGAATAAAGGCAGAACACAATCAAATATGTTTGTTTGGGGGCAGGGAGAAGAGGGAGTAGAGAGGGTGTGGGAATTGAGTTTCAATTTTATTCCTTCTTTTTACTAGTTCACCTTTTCACTGCAGATGTTTCTTTTCAGTAGTACCAGCTTTGTGTAGAAATCTCTGATTTGACATATCACTTTGCTTTGTACTAGGCTTTGAATGAAGTCCCTCGCGTTTACAAGTCCTGTGAAAGTTGAAGTTCTAGATTTGGTGAGGCCTCCTAAGATAGGTAGATGGCCATTTTTAGTACTCAATACCTTTTTTGGATCCCTGGCTCCCCATATTTTTGGCTTCTGAAGTTTTCCTTCACTTTCTTGCTGGCTCAATGGTGCATTTAAAGAACCTGTAAAAAATACTTTATCAAGCATTTATAAGTACTGCATACAAAGACAGCTTTTAAGAATCTACTCCACATCTTGCCAGACCAATGCATTCCATGCTTAATAACTTATACATGACAGCCAAGAGGACTATTTTTTCCTCCATTCCTGTAACTCAAAAAACTGCATGACCTTGGACAACTCTGTAAACCTCTGTTTTCTGAGTTTCCTTACTGGGGATTCTTTACTGGATCCCTTAAAAGAAAATCTTTTCAAACTTCTATATCCTCCTTCTGGAAAGAGAGTTAGCATTTTTTTATAAAATCCTGAAACTTAGGTAAACGTTAGTGAGATTAAGACTTCAACTGAAAGTCAGAGTCTAAAAATAACTTTATGCATTTTTTTCTTTTGCTATATACTCTATCCATCTTTTTTCCTCTGCAAAGTACCTCTACCAAGAGTGAATCTTTGAATTGACTTCCTGTAGGGTCTTTTTTTTTTCTCTCTTGCAACAAGTTAAAACTATAAGTGAAAATTAATTTTAGGTTGTAATAAGAAATAGAAGTATTTATTTCAGTAAAAAGAACTGCAGCCTGGTACTCACAGATTCAGGTAGCAACCTAAGTTGTGCTCCACTAAGACAAAGGCAAAGTCACCTTTTAGAGAGAATTTTCCTGCCCAAAGTTCCCATTGTTAACTCCTTTCATGTAAATGAGGTTTCCAATATACCATTCTGATGGATCTAAATCATGTAATTTTGATTGGTCATCTATAGATACAAATGAGGATTTTATTTGTGTAGTTCTGATTGGACAGAACAAGTATAAGTCCATTGGTTGAAAGATAAACCAGGACTTTCCTGCAGTGGTTGACTCAGATGTTGTAAACAAGCAGTGTGGGAAATTCAGTCTGAGGTTCTTCCTGGTATACAGAGTCCTGAGGAGGCCCTGTCAGCAAATAGCCAGTAGACTCTTATTATTAAAAAAATTTGGGCCCTCAGTTTGATACCAATGTAATTAGCTAGTTATTAATAACTAGAGGCCTGGTGCACAAAATTCGTGCATGGGGTGTGTGTGTGTGGGGGGGGAGATACCCTCAGCCCAGCCTGCACCCTCTCCAATCCGGGACCCCTTGAAAGATGTCCGACTGCTGGTTTAGGCCTGATCCCTAAACCGGCAGTCGGACATTCCTCTCACAATCCTGGACCACTGGCTCCTAATCACTCACCTACGTGCCTGCCTGGTTGCCCCTAACTGCCTCCCCCAACTGGCCTGATCACCCCTAATTGCCCCTCGCTGCTGGTCAGGTCGCCCACAACTGCTCCCTCCCTGACAGCCTGGTCGCCCCTAATTGCCCCCACTGCTGGCCTGGTCACCCTTCACGGCTGCTCTGCCGGCCTGGTCACCCCACGCAGCCTGCTTATTCAGTCGTTTGGTTGTCCCTCACTAACCCCCCTGCTGGCCTAGGTTGCAGGCATCCATCTTGTGAGGGCATGAGGGTCAATTTGCATATAACCTCTTTATTATATAGGATAGGAAAGGAGCAAAAGGGAGGCCAGCCATTATAAACACGGCCATTTGGTAAGCTTCACAAGGAAGCTGCAATTTCACACTCCCTATTGAACCACCAGCCCATTCCCCACAGATCACTGGGAGGAGGAATCCAACACAAGGGAGATCGATGTATGCACGGTAAAGTGGGGATGACATAGGGAAGATGCCTGTCAGTCAAACCAGTTATGTTCTCTACCTGGCCCATCATCCTTGCTCTGAACAGAGATCATTGGCCAGATGGGCAGGGCTAATGCAAGCCCATTAAACTTTGGTAATACATAATCTCGTAGACATGATAGAGCAGTGGCTCTCAACCTTTCTAATGCCGCGACCTTTTAATACAGTTCCTTCATGTTGTGGTGACCCCCCAACCATAAAATTATTCTCGTTGCTACTTCATAACTGTAATTTTGCTACTGTTATGAATCGTAATGTAAATATCTGTCTTTTCTGATGGTCTTAGGCGACCCTGTTAGCAGTTCTCAACCACTGCTGTAGAGCGTAAGACCATCGGGAAACACAGATATTTACATTACAATTCGTTAACTTTAGCAAAATTACAGTTATGAAGTAGCAATGAAAATAATTTTATGGTTGGGGATCACCACAACATGAGGAACTGTATTAAAGGGTCGTGGCATTAGAAAGGTTGAGAACCACTGGGATAGAGGGATATGAAACCTTAGAAACTCAGGGGTGTAATTCCACAGAAATAAAGTGTTCTACATCTCATCCTCCTGTGCAAATCTCAGAAAATTCCTTTTCTCAGGTTATCGCAAGAAACCCACTCCCACCAGCAACTGTTGGGATGAGGAGCACTCCCCACCAATAACAACCTGACCATGGGGAGTCCATCTCAGTACACAGATTCCTTCTCAGGGTCAAAGAAATTTTTCTTCTTTGGGGTCCACAGAACTCATAACTGAATAATCTAAGAAGTTTTAATTAACAAATCTTTAATTTAAAAAATTAAATTAATTCTCTCTGTTTTCAACTTTCAGCTTAGAGGTGCTATAAACAAATTAAACCATCTTACTTTCTACTGTTACTAAGGTATTCCTGAACCGCAAGTGTGGGAAACTGTCTATTGTCTTCACTAGCAGAGAGGTGTGGACAAGGATCCCGAAATGCTGGTGACCCTTGAGCTCTGGCAAAGGTCAGAGCTATGCACCCACTGTTTAGTCGAGACAATGGTAGCTGAAGCAACTTCCCCACCAACAGTCATGTAAATCCTTACTGATAAGATAGTCTGCCTGTTACTGAAAATTGCCTGCCTAAGGGCTATAGGTGTATCCCAAATTGAATAAAAGGGTGGTGAGGCCAGAAGGCGGAGTCCTTCTTCTTGAGCTGGGCTCCCACCTGGTCCCCCTAATATTTCCAAATTATTTCTTGTCTCATCTCTTTCATTTGCATGCGGTCCCTCTTTCAGAGCCTGAACCCTGAACCACGCGGGACGGGGGTCATTCACATCTGGCACCTCAACGGACCTCTGGAGGAGAAGACTTCACCTAGAGCGAAAAAACGAAGTTTCACCGGCAAGGTGGGGAAAAAGATTTCACCGGATAGGTGGGGACACCGTATAGGGTATATTAGTACCTTCCAAAGAAACTTTTCTTGTTTTAAATTTTGGTGCAAATTAGAAGACAGAAACTAGCTTAAAAAGTTTAAATTAAAATGTTAAGACCAGGCATATGAGTTTATGGAATTTCCTGTTCATACAAATATTTAGGGATTATTCCCAAGGATTTCCCTCCCCACCAACATATGTTATTATGTTAATTAGAAGAAATGTGTGCACAAAACTCCTTATGAAGGAACTGAGGACTACATACATGGGGGAATAAAAAGAAAGAAAAAGAGACTTTTGTAAGTCATTATAATTCTTTGTCGATTATGTAAGGTTGAAATAACATTTTGGTAATTTAGCTGAAGGGTAATAAAAATTAAGCACTGGAGTGTTAGAAGTTAGTAGCTTTTTCACAAAATGTATTTTAGTAAATCACCTTTCTATGCTTCAAACATTCTGTAAAATGAGGATAACATTTGAGTCAAAACGAACTGGGTTCACATTCCAGTTGAGACACTTCCCAGTGGTTTTAACTTAGCCAAGCTCCTTATTATCATTTGTGGGGTAATTACACCCATATTTTAGGATTACTGTGAGGATTAAGTAGTGTCTGCAAAACACACCAATAAAGAGTAAAACATAGAGAGTACCTTTGAAATCTATACATTAGATTTCTCTATATTAATCTAATTTCACGATTGTTATGACTTCTTTTAATGCCTCTCTATTTACTATATTCCCTTTATTGTATCATTAGTAAGCATGACTTTTTTTTTCTTACTTTTCAGCTTTCTCTACCATGAAAAGAGTGTAAAAGTTATCAGTGCAAAGGGTCTCCAAGCATTGAGTCATTTTGATGTTAAAAAGAGATGTTGCCACGTTTAGAAAAACCCACCTATATATCAGTATGAATTTCCCCAGGGATGTGTGTGTGTGTGTGTGTGTGTGTGTGTGTGTGTGTGTGTGTCTGTCTACGTGTTGGCTGAGGTGAGAACAGCACCAGGGGTTAAACTGGTGGAGTCAGACCAGACCTTGGTTCAACAACCTTGGTACTTGAGTTCTGACTAGGAAAGAATTCAGAGCCAAGACTCAAGCTATAAGAGAAAGCTTTTTTGAAGAAAGTCACAGAGGTAGAAGTGAGTGGTAGAAGAAATGGTCTCAAGAAACATGTTACAGAGGCAAAAGAAGGGCCCTCGAGCTTCGGAGAGCCAAGGGTAAGAGTAACTCACCTAGGGGGGAGTGGAGAGAGAGGGAGAGCACTCAGTTCCTGGTCCTCTGTCCTTAGGATTTTTAAGGGTGGGGGTTTTAGGGGAGGTCCCAGGTGAGAATCTCATATTCACCAGCTTCCCCCAGGTGTGCCCTTTTAGGGTTGTGGTCTCCACGGATTGCTTGGCACCAGGGCAGGGGGTCATTCATTAGTCAATGCAGCTGGTTCTGAGGTCAGCTTGTCTGGTTCTGCTGCTTTTCTGGACCTGAAACACCACTGAGACCTAGATGGATTTGATGCAGGTCAGAACCTTACTGTCCTGGGGCTTAATGCGTAAGGGCTGCTCTCCGGCCCCCTTGTTCACTTTCCCTCTCAGTCCTTGTTCCCAGGGGTCCTTGTTGCCTCAGTTTTGCTGTTTGGTATGCATCTGGCTTTCTGTCCTGGTTATGTTCTCTACCTGGCCCATGGTCCTTGCTCCGCTCATGTCTGTCTGACTGCCTACCACAGACGTGTTTGCAATGATATGTGATTCAAAGGAGGAAAAGGATCAATGTTAAAGCTACTTACATACTTGACATTGAATAATTGAACTAAAAAGAAGAGAAGCAATAAATAAATAAATAAATAAATAAATAAATAGATAGATAAGTAAATAAAGGGAGGACCAGGTCTTCTGAGCTCCTTGACAGAGCTGCCAAAGGCAGCTTTTATATAGGAAAGGCCTTTGTGCCCCTTAGAGAAGGAACCACAGGTCTTAAATGGTGTGCTGTTTGGCTGCATTAAAATGACAAGGGCCCAGCCCTCGCAGCTTTGGCTCAGTGGAGATGTGTCTTTCTCGTTCTCTCCTCCTTCCTTCCACTCTCCACTCGCTCTAAAAATCAATGGCAAGATATCCTCAGGTGAGGGTTAACACAAACAAAAACTGACCAGGGTCCAGACACCTTACAGCTAATTTTAGCAGTTCGAGCAGACACACTTTAGCTCATTTTTCTCTGACTCTCTCACTCTCCATCCCCAAGCCCTCAGGTACACTCGTTACTAGATTCCCTAGAGTCAGGAGGTGGGAGTGGTGAATTTCAGTAGGAAATGTAGCTCTTGACATCATATTGATCTGCCCAAGGAAAAGAAAGGGAAGAAAAAAAGAAGACCGGAAAAGCAAAGCGGGGGGTTTTGGGGGGAGGGGAGGAGGAGGAGGAAGAAGAGAAGGAAAGGGGAAAGTGGGGCAAAGAAAATAAGAACACGAAGGAAGGAGGGAGAGAGAATAAAGGAAAATGAGGAAGCAAGTAAACTTGGATGAAGGGAGGAGAATGAGCAAGAAAGAGCAAAACAAGAATGTGAGAAAAAGAGAGAAGATCCTTTAGGGAAAGCGACAGACCCTTCATCAGCACTTAACAGAATATCAGAGGCAATGTATTGTTTTCTTGATTGCCCCAAGCTAAGCAATTCCAAGAATGTTTGACAAAGCTCTTTTGGGAAGGGTGAGGTGGGGCACCGGCCGGGGGTGGGGCGCGCGCGTACACACACACACACACACACACACACACACACACACACACACACGGCCTCCACGCATGATGTGACAGAATTGGGGAGACCTAGCGGAAACCTTCAGGTCACCCAGGGAACTGCTCCTCTCGCTGGTCCTGCAGCGGCGAGGCAGGGAGGGGGGGTGAGAGCCCCGAGACGCGCGGGGCGCGGAGATGAGCAAGTGGCGAAGCTTGACCCAGCGCAGGCGGGAGCAGCCGCCCAACTCCCAGCGCGGGATCTGCTGAGAGGCCACGGTGAGTCTCTCCGGGTGCGGGTCCGAGGGATGCGCGGGGACCCCGTCGCCCCGGGCCCGGGCCGAGGCGGGCCCGTAAGCTCCCCGGAGTCCGGCCTCGGCTCGGCGCCGCCGCCCGCCGCCCGCCGCCCCGCGCCGCTAGTGGCGCGCCCGGGTGGACGCGCGGACTGACCGGCGCTCGGCAGGGCTCCCGGCCCCCGCGCGCTCATTGGTCGGGATGTGTCTGCTCCGCAGCCTCCAACTTCTCCCGAATCCCACGGGTGAGTCCCGGGAGGGCGAGCCGGCACCTGGGAGAAGGGTCCGAAGGGCGCGAGAGCCCGGGGTGGTGGGAGCCGGGGGACGGGCGCGGGGAGGGCTGAGCCGGCCGCGGGGAGCCGCTGCCCTCGAGGCGCGCGGAGCAGGGTCCGCGGCTCGAGTCCAGCGCGATCCCAGCGCCCCGGACCCCGCGGCGGTGGACGAGGGAGGCGTGCCCGGGAAGGAGCCGCACTGGGACCTGAGGAGGGAGGGAGAGGGGCCGAGAGGTGACCTGGAGGAGGGCTCTGAAGTGCAGTTAGGTCGACTCTTGAGGATCATCTCAGAGATGCCTGCAGCCGCTGCCAGGGGGAGTTAGGAGCGGATACCGAGATTTGGGGGCTGGGAATTTGCCATTCCGCTGTGCACAGATTTCTTTTTTTTTTTTTTTTTTAAAGCAAGGTTTGTTTTCATTTTGATTTCTGTCGGCTCTCCTCCTCATTTGCAACTCACTTTTCTATTTTTACTTTTCCTGACCTGAAGAGCTTTTCATTTTCTCACCTCTTCACCTTGCTTTAGAATCATAGTTTCGTATTATGTAATTTATGCGATGAGGGTACTTAATCGCACTAGGGTTAGTTGGCCGGGGTGGGGGTGGGGTGGGGGTGGGGGGGGGCAGTTCTTTTGTAAATGAAAGTTTCCTTACTCAACCCTTCGCAGTCTATTTGTATTACTTGAAAATAAGGGTGATTGCAATCGAACATTCCTCTTTAGCCACTTGGTCTATTCCTTCCCACATCTGATGCAAATGGTAATTGCGTTAAACTGAAAAGTAGTACCGGGCCTACAGTGTCAGTATTTGGGAACTCCTCCACCCGCAAGTCAGCTATGAGGGCCTGTACCTTCTTCACTCTGTTGCATTATTGCTGGGTCCCAGCCCGGACCGTGTCTTGGGCTCCACGCAGTGACTTTCGTGGTTCGGCTATGGGAGTAATGTGGTTGGGACTTTATATCCAGAACTCCATATTCTGGGGCCGGGCGAACACCTACAAATGACTGTCCCAGGAAAACAAAGCGATGATTTCTGTTGAGTACCTGCCTCCTTGGCTTCTGAAGCTACCATCTAAATCTGGAACCTGTTTCTCCGGCTTCCTGTGCCTCAGTTTCCATAATACAAACTGTAATTGCAGAGTGTACCCTCAGGCCCTTGCTGAAATGTAAATGTTGTAATGTGTTGTGAAGATGAAAATTGCTTAGGTTTATAGACTTCCTCCTAACAAACCAAGTATGCGCTAAGTTCTTGGATTTGATTATGTGATAAAGCGGTGTGTATTCTCCACTGGTATAAGCATTGCTGCTTTATATGGCTTTGAAATTCAGCTTCTACTTAAGCAAAATAATCATTTATTCTTTGGGTGATGTTGTCAAGCTGGTTTACAGGGTTCTTTAGGGTTAGATTTCTTAAATTATCTAGTCTCTCCTTCCTGTTTCAACTTTCTAACATCTCCAGTTAAGGTGGAAATATGTTTTGGCATATTTTGCTTTATTTTGGGGCTACAAGTATCAACTTTATTCTTTTGTGTAATTGCTCTCCTTTCCAAACTCTCTCCAATGATGTTGAGTGTGGTTGAGTTGGATACTGGGAGTTGATATCTTTCATCCTGAGGTTCAAGATTCTGACCCCTATTACCTTAAAAGAAGATAGGACTCCACCAGAACTATCTGGAAATGAATGTGAAAGTTAATTAGGAGGTTAAATTAGCATCACTTCTGCTTTTGCTCAGTGATGGTAAAAAAGTGATACTGAGGAACAAAAACTGAAATTTGCAGAGGGCTTACAAGAAGATGGAGAGTTTGCAGGTGGCACAAAGCTGATATTCTTTTGACATAGACCAAAGGACTAACCTTCTTTGGTCACTGCCCGCTACAACAACTTCTGCCGCCTTAGGAGCAGAACCATTAAGATCCCCGGAGTTTCCCTGCAGAAGCCTGGTGGTGCTCAAGAGCACCTTTAACTTAACCCCGTGGCTGCCCTGGTTCTTGGCTCTGAGTTTTACTGGAGAAACTGACGGTTGTTTCAAAGAAAGAACTGAAGACAGAAGTGCGTCTGTGACACCAGGACTATGTTTCTTTAGATTATCTCCTGAAGTATTAGAGCAGGGGGAGAAATACTCAAGAAAGGGAAATATTTGTGCAAAGTGATTAATATTCAGATGCTCTCTAGGTCAGTATCCACTCCTTTTGGGAGAACTGGCAAAATTATGTGTTTATTGTTTATCTCTGTGTATGGTGTCCAAGTGTTAAATGTGTTCCCATATTCCCTCCTACCGCCCCCCCCCCAACACCCCGCCCCCTATTAAAACTATGAGGACTACGATCAATGCAATTCCATATCATAACCCCAGGGGCTGTGTGAGACTAAGCCAGCATGAGTTGCATAACCATTAAGGAAGACATTTTAACATTCAGGTACATTACATTCCACTTTTATTGAGCAGACATGGTTTTCATGGTCTAATAAAATATTTTTATTTGAAAGTCTGTCCTTGGTTATAGCCTCATGTAAGCATGCTTAAGACTTTGTATTCAGAACTTTAAAGTCCAGTTGTGGTTCACTTATTAATAATTCACCAGAGAGATTAAATTTCTAGTAATTTGCTGGATCTCCCAGGCCACGCTTCAAATGTAGACTCTGTTTCTACTTTATCCTGTGCCTCAATTTTCACAAAACACACCCTCGGGGAACTGTGTGTGTTTAACAGAGATCTTTAACTATAACAGCAATTCTGAGCAGTGGCTTCATCTAGGAACTAAATTATATGCTTAATTTGTATCAGGCTATAAAAAGCTAATCTGTTAGTTTGCAGTCCTCTTTTCTACAGCCCTGCAGTTGGTAGATGGCCCATAGACAATCAATTGGCTTCTAAAAGAACCATAATGGCATTTGATTTTTAGGCTTATATTTCTTAAACCGCCCCCCTCCCCACAAGCTTATGCAGTATGATTCAATGTAGCTTTTATTGTAAAATGATAAAATATTATGTCAAACAGTGACCAAATGTGTGTGTGTTTTTTAATAAAGAACGTTTACTAGTTATGTAGCCTTAGGCTAATTACCCGATCATTCTGTGCCTCAGTTTCTTAAGGTATAGGATTAGAATATTAATATCTACCTTACAAAGATGAAGTGAATTAGTACATGTAAAGCATGAAGAACTGTGACTGACACATGGAAAGTTCTCAATAAATGTCAGCTATTAATAGTAGAAATATTAACTTAAATGCAAGTTAAATAAACATCTTAACCATTGTTACCTGACATACAAGGTAGACTTTTTTAAATCATATTTTTGTTCTTTATTATTTTTTAAATAAATTTTTATTGATTTCAGAGAGGAAGGGAGAGGGAGAGATAGAAACATCAATGATGAGAGAGAATCATTGATCGGCTGCCTCCTATACGCCCTCTACTGGGGGTCAAGCCTGCAACCCGGCTATGTGCCCCTGACTGGAATCGAACCTGGGACCCTTCAGTCCGCAGGCCGACGCTCTATCCACTGAGCCAAACCTGCCAGGGCCCTATTTTTGTTATTCAGCTGCACAAAGAGATTATGATTAATATCTTTCATTCGTGGAGGTAAACCACTGACTTTTGGTCCAATGAGTGACCATTTCAGAATGCTGTCTAACCAGTTAATAAATACCCATATCAGCAATACTCATAATTTTCAACTGTAAAGTCAAACATTGTTTTTAAGACTAAAAGTATAAACTATCGCAGGTGTTTATTTCTTTTTGTTTTTTATCTGTACTCCTATTTCTAATTACTGCTTAGTCAAAACCTCAGAATGTTAGTCATTGATTTCCAAGCATACAAAGAAAGCCACTGGAACAAGATATAAAATTCACCTTTGACGTTGTCCAAAGTTCAGAAGGGTGGTTTAAAACTCTCCTTAATGACGGCACAGTAATTATTTGCTTATGAACTGCTGAAGGAATCCGATGTGTAAGTATTTAACTGAGTCTCTTGTCTATTTTTGCTTGGATCTTCTGTGACTATTTCTATTAAAAAAAAGAACCAAACGGTGGTGACAGGGACCTATCCAATTCCTCTGCCTCGTTATTCTTCACTGTCAGAATCAAAATTTTGACTTTGAACCTAAAAGTTGTATTTCTTATTTAAAATAAATTAACCTTTACTTTTATTCAGCCACATTTAGCATTTGGAATATTGTACATATAGTTCCTCTTCTTTTTATCTTTGCATCAATTGGTTCTTGGTATTTAAAGATTATTTTTCAACTTTTTGCAGATTTTAGGTGATGGGCAGATCAGAAAGTCAGATGGATATAACTGATATCAACACCCCGAAGCCAAAGAAGAAACAGCGATGGACCTCCTTGGAGATCAATCTCTCCGTCCTCGTCCTGCTCCTCACCATCATCGCTGTGACCATGATAGCCCTCTATGCAACCTATGACGGTGAGCTGCTCCCACACCTGTTCACACATATGCAGAGGAGAGTCAACTTTTCATCTCACACTTTTCCCGTCTCCCTGGGTGTTAAGGAGAAAGACTATTAAGTGAAAGATAATGCTATAAAGATTCCGTTACAAAATGCAATATCAGTATGTCAAAACAATTAACTGACTAAAGTACAGTGTCTTTTATGTTTGAGTTAAATTATTAATTGCCGAGTATATTTAATGCACTCATACTTACTTTATGAGGGTTCTAATGTATAATTTTATTTGATTAAAGTATACACAATTTTGTGGTCAGCTTCAATTAGTCAGTATTGTTGTGTCATTGAAATTCTAAAGGGCTTCACAGGAATTTAAGAGGTCTCATTTGAGTCTTAGAAGTGTTTTTACAATAAGGATTAGAAACGATTGGTTTTTTAATGGCAAAACAAAACAAAAAGCCTACCATGATTACCGGACTAAAACAACTGATTATTTCAATTTAAAACACCTAGAGCTTAGTGGGTAGAGATGATGTAATAAATACATTTTTATTCATAATGAAAATTTCAAATTTAGGATTTTCCCACTTTATTCCTCTATGTCTTTCTAACTACTAACAATGACATGTAATACTCAGGTTTAGTTCTTGCTTTACAGAATTGACCATTTAATTGGTAGTATTTAGAAGAACAAAAGATAGGGAGGAATTAGAAAATGTAATTACAAATATTTATGTATATACCCTCCTTTTTCTAGATGGTATTTGCAAGACATCAGACTGCATAAAATCAGGTAAGAAGATGGTTTTAAATTTAATAGCTTTATAATTAATGTATAACATTTAAAAATCAAATGCTAATAGATATATCTCTACATTTGCTTTATGATTTTATTCATTTACTTATAGATCAATTATTTATATTAAAAATGTATTTAAATCGTAGATTAATTAACTTGTTTATTCTAAAAAGACCTCCGTCTTTCAGCTCTGGAGTGTATGGTAGAGCGGTAGAAAACTAACTATAGTGCTAGCTTTATGGAACTTGCCATGTAGTTGCAGAAAGAAAATCAGCATGTATAAAATGGTGAGCATGCAAGTCATGTGAGGGGCAAGAACGAAGAAGCGGGTGACATGTCATTTAAGCTAATGGAGAAGTTGACATTTGGGAGGGGCCTTGACGCAGGGTCAGGATTTGGAAGTGGAGATACAGAAGAGGGAGTTCCCAATAAGGAGAAAAAACAGCAGGAGTCAATCATATTGTTGAGAAGCAGTGACAATGTAGACATGAGAGATAAGGGCACAGTGCTGAGAGCTTGGAAAATCTATGTTTAGCCTTGATGTTGTGATAACAGAGAAATGGATATTTTCCTGAACAGGTCACTCGGTGAGGCAAATGTTGAAAGGTGATTCTGGGAATGCTGGGCTGGGTGGATTAAGTGAGAAGTAAGAATCCAGGAAGGGTGGGCAGTAGGGGCTGCTGCTGTAATTCAGGTGTGATAAGGAGGTCGGCCTGTGGTGGATGAGACAGCTATGGGACAGCGTGGAGAGAGAATTGGCTGGCTTGATAGAACTGACTTGCTAAATGAAGGATATGAATAATTTGGAAATGATGCCAAGTTTTAAAACCTAAGGGACTCAGGAAAATGGTGTCAGTTCACACAGAAGTAGAGAAGTTAGGAGGTAAGTTTGTTCTAGGGAGAGATGTGATAAATAGGGATTTGCACAAGTTGAGTCTAAGGTGGGGTAACATCCAAGTAGGAGAGACAGCAGGAAGGTAGAGATGGAGGGTTAGAGAGTCTTTCATGGGATGGATTAGGATGTGTCACCCCAGGGGCAATAACCGAGCCTTAGGAGTATTTGAGTTCCCAAAAGGAGAAGAGAAGATGTATAACGGCTGAACTTAAGAGGACATTGGACATCAAATTAGAGTAGATGGCCCTGGATGGCATGGCTCAGTGGTTAGAGTGTCAGCCTAGGCACCAGCGGGTCTTGAGTTTGATTTCCTGTCAAGGGCATGTACCTGGGTTGCAGGTTCGATCCCCTCCCCAGTTGGGATGCATGTGGGAGGCAACCAACCCTAAATATCAGTGGAAATAAGGCCCGACTAGTGTGGCTCAGTGGTTGAGCATCGATCCATGAACCAAGAGGTCAATTCTCGGTCAGGACACATGCCCTGGTTGTGGGCTCAGCCCCCCACCATGCAGGAGGCAGCTGATCGATGTTTCTCTCTCATCGATGTGTCTATCTATCCCTCTCCCTTCCTCTCTAAAAAATCAATAATGACATCTTTTTAAAAAAAAAAAATCAATAGAAAAAATATCCTCTCTCCTCTGGTGAGGATTAAAGAAAAACTAGAGTAGAAGGGAAAGAGAAGTCAGAGAAGTTTGAGGAGCTGCAGAAGCCACATGCATTACAGTGTGGTGACAAAAAGAAGAGCATGTTGACAAGGAGAAGACAGGGGTGGCTGGACATAGCACCCTGGATATAAATAAAATATCATTGTCCTTTGACAAGAGATTCTAAACTTCTTTCCAAGAAATAATGTGTTCCAAAGGATTTTTAACCATTTGTTGATGGATATTCTTATCTGGGTTTCTGTTATTCACTGACCTTTGCAAAATAATAATGGAAAAATATCTTGGGATTAAAGGTGATAGTCTAATATCCCGAATATGTGCTCCTTTGCATTTCTGTATTGCTCTTTGATTATTTATTTATTTGTTTGTTTATTTATTTATTTAGCTCTGGATCTTAGTGCGCTAGCTGTACATACACCTGAGACATGATGTGGGCAGCTTGAGAGAGACCTGACTGGGGTAACAGTCATTTGCTGCCCATGGGCTTTCCTAGAAACAAAACAAGTTCCTTTTTCCCCAGGGAAATGGTTGTACAGGTGCTTTGGCTGGGAGATATCCAGGGTCCCTGTGCCAGAGTTGATATATGCCCAAGTTGTCAAAGTTACCATTTGTTCTCTCCCCAAATCCTCCCCCTCCTTTCCCTCTACCAGCTGCCCTGTTCTGTGCTCACACCATCCGGTTTTGAGCAACTTCCACTTAGGCATTGACCTCTAATTAGCTCCAAGTTTCTCAGTCTTTAATACACCTGACATGTCTCTTAAGTCTCTGTCACACGTTCTCTTCTCCCTCACACTCTTCTCTCTCTCTCTCTCTCTCTCTCTCTCTCTCTCTCTCTCTCTCTCTCTCTTCTTTTTTCTTGCATTTGGTTTTTGAAGAAACTGCATCCTTTGACTAGTAGGTAGACAGAGATCTCTGCAATTTCCTCAAGTGGTACCTACCCCAATGAGCAATGTGATATTTGAAATCTGGAATCTTAGGTGTGACTTAATGTTTAGGGGTATGTATGGCTTTGGCTTGTTAAATACTGTTTGGCAAGTTTCAACTCATTAAAATGTGTTTAACCTGTATCATTACGTTGTAGCTTAGAAATCATACCAAATGTAAAACGCTTTGTAGAACTGTATCTTGGCAGAGAAATGTACACAATAGAAATAGCTTCAGTGGTAAACAAGGTTGCTCTGTGTGTTTTTTCATTCTGCTCTCTTGGTTCACAATCTGTTAGAATACTTTCATATTCATAGTTATTATTCTTCCTGGCTGAAAAAAAAATGAAGTTCAAATTCATCCTGATGGGTAACATTTTCACACCCATGCACACACACACAGTCCTTTGCTGGTTAAGAAGTCTTTTCTGCCATTGATTATACAACTATTGCATTTTGAAGTTGCTGCAAATTAAGAACAGTTGGGGAACTCTTGAACCGAAAGAAAGTAACCCAAGAAAGGGAGAGAATGAGAAGAGTGGAGAAGGATGGAAAAGAAAAGAAAGATGGGAAAAATTTAGAAAAACATATAAAGTCCTCTACTAGCAATTCTATAAATTATTTTGAAGGGCAGGGAAAATTCAAACCAAAGCACAGAAATTCTTGAGAATTGAAAAATTAAGCATTGAAAACGTAAGCCAAGGTGCCTACATTTAAGTGAATGTTGATTCTAAGTTAAATCTTCCTCCCAGTGGAAGGGATACCATCTAAGTATCCTTCTCTCTTTGATCCTGTGAAGTCGAGGGGCCATACTAAGGCAAAAATAAAATATTGCAGAAGGCTGTGGGTCACCTTGAAATCTGTTTGGTGTGAGGTACTTAAATCTGAGCATCTGCGAGTTTAAATATTCATAATATCCATAAAAATGATGTTTATAAAATACACTTGAAATGAACTTGTCTACATATGAAATGCAGCAGTGTGAAAGATTACACCAGACCTAAAATAAAACAAACTACTCAACAAATAACAAGTTAGGGCAGTGCTTAAAACCCTACTATTAAAGTATGAGTCATGTTATTCATCTCTTATTTACCATATAAGATTGTCAAAAACATGGAGTTATAGAGCTTGTATGTGATTTCTCAAACATCTCTGTATAAATCTAAGTCCTGCAATGCTCCCATTGTGTGGCAACCTTACTGACGCAGAAGATTTCAAGGAATCACGTGCTTTCAATCACGGGTTCTCAGCTTCATCACTGTTGACATTTTAGGCTGGATAAGTCTTTGTTGGGAGGAGGCTGCTGTCCTGTACATTGTATAATGTTCAGCAGTTTCCCTGGATCCTACCCACTAGATGCCCCGTAACAACCCCCCTACCCCAGTTATGACTACCAGAAATGTCTCCAGACACTGCCAAATACTGGTGTCTCCTGAGCAGCATAATCACCTCGGGTTGGACACCGCTGGCTTAAGTGATCTCAAGAGTTCAGCCAGTGCTTTTCTCTTGGTGGTAAGCAGAAAATGCCTCCAAAGGTGTCCACTTCCTGTCCCTGGATCCTGAGAACATGTTACCTCATATGGCAAAGGGCACTTTGCAGATGCGTCTGAGTTAAAGGCCTTGGAATTGGGAGGTTATCCAGAATTATCTGGATGGAGTCATGTAGTAACAGGGTTCCTATAAGGGATAAGGGAGCAGGAGAGTCAGAATCAGAGAAAGAGATGTGATAATAGAAGTAGAGGCTTCAGTGACATGGCCACAAGCCAAGGAATATATATGTAGCCTCTAGAAGCTAAAAAGGAAAGGAATGGTTCTCCCTAGAGCATCCAGAAAGAATGTAGCCCTGCTGACCCTTTTTAGACTTCTGATCTTCAGAACTATAAGATAATAATACACTTGTGCTGTTTTAAGCCACTGATTTTATGGTAATTTGTTATAGCGGTCATAGAGAACTAACAATACTCCTTCCATAGTTCCTTGATTTTAAGACTATCTTGTCCAGCATGTGTTGCCCAGTGGTTGAGCGTCGACCCAGGAACCAGAAGGTCTTGATTTGATTCCTGGTCAGGGCACATGCCTGGGTTGTGGCTCGATCCCCAGTAGGGTGCGTGCAGGAGGTGGCTGATCAATTATTCTCTCCCACCATTGATGTTTCTATGTCTGCTTTTCCCTGCCTCTGTGAAATCAATTTGTATATGTAAAGACTATCTTTGAAGAATTAAAACACAGACCCACACACACAGTGTTTTGTTTGTTTGTTTGTTTTTACCAAACTGCTGTTCTATTACTAAAATGAGTTATATAATAAACAGATATAGGGAAGAAATGTTAAATAGATCCATAGAGGACTATAATAATAGAATGCAGGACAATAATCACAGAATAATAGAGCATAAAAAAATAAAAAAAGGTAATGAAATAAAAGAATCATAGCTAACACTTACTGCTTGTTTATGTGTCTGCTCTATTGTAGGCAGTTAACATGTATTAACACATTTGATCCTCATAATGACCCTGTGAGGCAGATGAGAAAACTTGGGTTAGGATTCCAGCCCAGGAGGCAGCCTGGCTCTAGAGCCTGTATTCATGACCCCTTCTCCATGATGCCTCAAAGGAGACTAGAATCTGCCAAACCTTGAATACCTTATGCCTGTGCATACAGTAGATGAGAGCAGATTGCTTCCGCTCCTGCTAAGAGATGTAAGATGACTCTCAGAGAGTGGAAATACTTAAATCCAGTCCGAGAAGGAGAATATCTCTTAGACCCTTCAACTACTTTACTGAAAACAATGGGCAGCTTCATTGGTGATTTTTGTACACGTCAGATAGAACAAGGAATTGAGGGGTCTAAAGAAGCAGATATTAACAGGTCCTAGAATCTCCAGGAAGGAGAAGCCAAGATTCCTGAGTAATACAGTTCGAAAGAGAGAACCAGGCCACCTGTAGAGTTGTGCAGGTTGTACGCCGAGAGATAGGCTCATGGAGCATCAGTACTGGAAAACTCTCAGAACTATTCTTTTCCTTTAGTCCTCTACTAACCAAGCAAACTTTTGATGAGTACTTTAATTATTATTATTTTTTAAAATATATTTTTATTGATTTCAGAGAGGAAGGGAGAGAGAGAGAAAAAAAAAAAAAAAACGATGAGAGGGAATTATTAAGCTGCCTCCTGCATGCCTCCTACTGGGGATCAAGCCCACAACCCGGGCATGTGCCCTGACTGGGAATTGAACTGTGGCCTCCTGATTCATAGGTTGATGCTCAACCACTGAGCCACACTGTCTGTGCAGTACTTAATTATTAATACAAGGAAAGGAAGCATTATGTTCACCTGAAAGACGCATGTAGCATGATGAATATATTCATATCTGACTTATTATCACTTTTGTGTGGCTTGAGCTATGATCTTTAAAAGTAAAGAAACTTCCAAATAGCTGGTCGTTTCTGTGAGGGCCAGATCCTGGTCATCCCCTAGGCGGAGTCTCTTGACACCAACTGGCCTTTTCTCGACAGCAACAGGGAATCTCTGCCTTTCTGTGGGCCATGGGGTCCCCTTGCTTGCCTATTAACACCACAAAAACCTCAGTAAAGAAAACTGGCACAACTAGGTAAGTATTGCAGGGGGACTCCTGAGGGTTGCCAGAGGAGTTACAGCCTTTCACAGTAGGAGATGGGGTTACTTTATTACACAATTAAGTTTGAAAAAAACCCTCCAGGCAACAAGAAGGCAGCAGGTATCTTAGTGGAAAGGCTGCTGAAGCGCGCGCACCTTTGTTAATTTATATGTGGAATGTGCTTTGGGCGGCTTCCCTGACACCATCTTCTGACAGTTATGTAGCAATATTTACTTCAAAAATTCTCCAGTTGAAATTAGCATCTGTCAATCAAGTTCTTTCCAAGAAAGAGACCCAATTATATGATAAATACACACACGTATGACATATTTTTCTTACCTTCTGGGTACTTTTTAAGCAGTAGTATACCGTCATTTTTTAAATTCATGGTCAAGGAATGGAAAAGAGATAAGTCGAATTAAGTGGTTAAAGGGAAAGAAAATTAGCAATGCCTTGTAAGCGCATTTGGAATTCAAAGGTTTGTTTTACAGCTGCAAGAATTACCTGTATTTCGAGGGGAGTGGATACAAACTGGAGTTTACTGGCAGGACCCCAGCTTTATTCAACATTTTAGAGGGAGAGATATGGGAAGGTCCCCTTGTAGTTTTGAAGGGCCTTGTTTTGCCCTGCTTACCACCAAATCCAAGGTGCTTTTCAGTAAGCCCTTAATATAATATGGAGCTCAAGTTGACAGCATGTTTTAGATTTTTTAAGAGAAATTGAAAAACAGGGAATTAAAAAGATCAAAAGGGGAAGAAAGTTACACAGTCTTAAAGTTCTAAAAAAATTATTTCTGAGACTATTCAGAAAAGGAGATACAGGGAGCAGGGGCGAGGTAGGGAGAGGGGTAAATTTTGATCCTATTTCTGACTGACTGAAAACTGAATAGGTTATTTCTGTTCAAAACCCTCTAACCTCGTAACCATTGGAAGGACCATCACAAAGAAGATAGAGAATACCAAGTGTCAGTGAGGATGTGGGGAAAATGGAATCATCATATATACTAGAAGCCCGGCGCATGAAAATTCATGCACTGGAAGGGGGTCCCTCAGCCCAGCCTGCCCCCTCTCACATTCTGGGAGCCCTCGGGGGTGGGAGGTGACCCAGCGATCAGGAGAAGGCGACACCCCCAACACACCTCTGCTGCTGCCAGTGCCAGCAGCCACAAGCCTTGGCCGGCCCTGGTTACCTGAGCCTCGGGCGGCCCTGGGTGGCTGGGCAGCCACCATCCGAGGCTTGTCAGCCCCTTGGGCGTTGGCTGGGCAACTGCCATCTGAGGCTTGCCTGCGCCTCGGGACGGCCCTGGATGGCTGGGGGGCTAGGGCGGGTTCGGCTGCACCGTGTGCCTGCCACCTCTCCCCCACCGCCCCGCGCCCCCGTGAGGCTGAAAGGACTGGGTCACTCTGGCGGGGCTGAGGGGACTGGGTGCTGCCATATTGTGGCTATGGGCGCTGCCATCTGTGTGATGGCATGACAGTCAATTTGCATATTCCCTCTTTATTAGATAGGATTGTTGGTGGAATGTAAAATATTTTACTGCCTCCCAGCTCAAAATGTAAAAACCATTTTGGAAAAGGGTTTGACAATTTTTTTTAATGAAAATTAAACATGCTTTTCATACAACCCAGCAATTCCACTTCTAAGTATTTACCTAGAAAAAAATGAAAACACATGTCCTTACAAGGATGTTATGTCATTGTCCATTACAGTATTATTTAAAATACTTAAAACATGGAAAAACTCTGATGTCTGCAACAGGTGGGTACCAAAATGTGGTACAACTATAAAGAGGAATACTATACAACAATCAAAGGGAATAAACTATGGCACATGCAACAATGTGGATGAACCTCAAAAACATGTTCCGTGAAATAAGCCACACACAGAAGAATGCATATTATGTAATTCTATTTATGTGAAAATTTCCAGAAAAGGCAAAGTTGTAGAGGCTGAAAGCAAAATAGCTGTTGTTTAGGGCTGGGGGTAGAGCATTTATCACTGCAAATGGACACCAGGAAACTTTTTGGGGTGATGGAAGTATCCTAAAATTGGATTATAGTGGTGGTTACACAACTGTATGGTTATATTAAAAATAATTGGGTTAATTTATGGTATGCAAATTATAACTCAATAAGATGGTTAAAAATAGCTTTCATCCCTTTTTCCATCTCTGATGGCCATTTATAAGTAATCATCTTACTTTCATCTTATGCTTGCTGTTAAATGTTGTCCATTGATTCCCATTTTTTAATTCAAAACGAGTATATGTATTTTTCAATGTCTGCCAAATCTTTGCTAAGTAACCTAAGCTTCTCAAATTGAGTGAGTATATTAGTGTTCTATTGGTGAAAAATCTACGGAAAGTAGTAAATCAGCTAGCAAGTTAAAATTATTTCAGAATTAGCGATTGGAAGCATTGTTGGCCTGCTTTCAGAAGTCGGAGTTGTATGTGGGATAGTGGGACCCGGTGGGCCATCCATCTCTGAGTCAAAGTCAGACTACGGGGTCTGCCGGAGAACAGCCACCAGGGATAATCCTGCTTCTGGAAAAATTTCTGGTTTTTCATATGGGTTCTGTGAAATGTTTCCCTTTTCACCTTGACTGCTGGTAAGTCAAGAGTCAAATTTGTTTTTAACCCGTAATTATAGGACCTCTTTGTATATGTTTGATTCACTGGCATCACTCCTGTCCTTTTTCTTTCTCGTCTAATGTATGTTAGTTACTTGATGTATTCCTGTAATGCCACTTTGAATGCTTTTAAGAGCAACGTTAAGTTAATAATTAGATGAATAGAATATAGATAAATTCCAGCAATAGATATGTGCAGGAGAAAGGCTGTTACATAGTAAACTTTATTTCAAAGAGATGCAAATGTTATGAATAATTAAGGCACAATCTTTTGAAAGATTACTGCTTCTTTTTCCACTAAGCCAACTTAGCATGGGAGAGCTAAGATGTCAGTTTTGGCCACATCCTGTGTTTATTTGTAGGTGATCTTAATTAAGTCGGTTTAGCTTTCTGCATTTCATTTCCCTTATCTACAAAATGGGAATTAAAAGCGTCTCATTTTACAGAGAAACAACAAAGACTAATGACAGCCCCACTGAATGTTACGCACCCTTCAGGGACCTGCACCATAGATATAATGCACAGGTATATCCCATTTAAAGTGTTCTTCCATGAACATTACAAATGCACTATTTAAAACTATTTAGTGAGAATAAAAAAAAGTCAGTATATTTTTAAAGAGAAAGGTGGCCAAAAAGAGGGAGAGAAGAGAAGAGAAGAGAGAGTGGTAAAACTATCATCTCTTATTAACATTTTCCTTGACCTTTGTGCTCGATCTTAGCCCAGGGGCTAACAGGGTAGCCAGTGAATCAGTTAAAATGAGCACAAGGAGAAATGGGCACTTGGATCCATGTTTCCTATCAAGCAAGACCTGTCAAAAGGCACACCTGGATTTGGAACACATGGCTACTCTGTGCATCCTGGAAGACCCTCACTGTTAGCCCTTTCCTGGCCATAGATTAGCCCTTAAAAATAAGGAAGCCAGAGGCCTGCAGCAAGAGATAAATAACTAGTTCTTTGCTATTCAAAGTGTCGTCCCTGGACCAGCAGCATCAGTATCAGCAAATACAAATTCTCAGGCCTCACGTAAGCTATACTTAGTCTGCGGCTGCAATTTCAGTAAAGCCCCCAGGAGGGTAGTGTGCACAATAAAGTTCGAGAAGTGCTGAAGAGCAGTGATTCTCAATGATGGCTGCTTGTTAGGATAATTTGGGAAGCTTTTCAAATATACCCATGCCAGACCTTCTCTCCTTTCTGACATACAACGTTCCTATCATTCAGCAGAGTGGTCTTTGTTAGGTGTTAGGAGAAAAAGCAACTGAAGTAAATGAATTGGCATTAAGGTATATAGGAATTACCTGGACATTTGCATTTTCTTAAGAGGGTATGTGGTAACTAACTAATTGTTTCAATAGGTGCAATTTCAGACTGTGCTACTTGGGGAAAACTAACTCGGAGTGAGATACTTACTGAGCCTGTTGTTCTGCTAATAATGAAGCAGCTGAACCTGGAATGTCCTCCTGAGATTTTTCCCAGTATAATGCGGGCATGAATGTGTTCATAGGGACTTCAGAACTATGTCTCTCCTCATCCATTCATTACTTTATTTATTCATATATTCATTAATTTTTTTTTTTAACCAGAAACATTAAGCACCTTCTAAATGTTGAGAACTTTTCTAGAAACTGGGAATTAGATGACGCTCTTTCCCCTCAGGAAAGTGACAGTCTGGTCAGCATAGCAGACCAATAAACAAAATGACCTTATGGTTTCACAAAGTGCTGTGGCAGGGATACACAGCGTGTGCCACCAGCACTCTGAGGAAGGAACACCTGAACTAGATCAGTCATGGGAGTGGGCAGCTAGTGATTGTAATGGAGCCAGGGAAGCATTCTCAACAGGAAACGTCGCCCACTGAGTTCTGAAGGATAGCCAGAGATTGCCAGACCAGAGGACAGCATGTGCATTGGCTGGCTGCAAGATAGATGTAAGCAAAGGCTCAGTGAGTTTAGGACCTGCTAGTGGTTCATGATAGCTGGACTGTAATGTGGGATGCCCCAGGCTAGTAAGAGATGATGCTGGAAAAGTAAAGGGGGGCTAGGTCATATGCTCCACGGGTTGTAACCCCTAAAGTTTATAGAAAATGAATAAATATGTTGCAGGGATCATCTCAGGGATTTTAAGCAGAGGTGTAGCATTCTTAAGCTTACCAGCTGTCCACCTCAGACCTGGTGAAGTGGAGGCAAAGATTTAGCCATACCAAGAATAACATTTCTGTGTCCTAGGTGCGGGGTGAGCTCGGCAAGATTGAGGAACTGAAAGAGTAGCTACAGCGCTAAGTCAGAGAGGGTGTGTATGAGGATGTGAGAGGGAGTGAAAAGGGGAAGTGTTGCGCATTGGCCCAAGAGAGAAGCAGGAGTTGGGTCTTGTAGTCCTTGTTAAATTGTTTCAACCTTTGACTAATACCAATGGAGTTACAGAAGGAAGGGTTTTAAAGGAAGCATGACTTGACTAGAATTGTAACTGAAAAAGGGCTGCAGGCAGGATATTAGGCTGCTGCCTACTCAGGATGAAAGCTCATGGTTACCTGTATTTGAATGGTAACAGAGTGAATAGAATGGGTGGATTTGAGAATATTTAAAAGGTATAATTCTTAAGACATGGTGTTTGCATAAATATATGAGTTAGTGAGAAAAAAGTGAGTAAAGTATAACTCAAGTTCCTGGCGTGGGAAATTGGGTGATGTGTTGCCATTCACTGAGCCAGGGAACACAGAGGGAGAGCTGTTTGGGTAATAGGCTGGGGCCGGTGCATGAAAAGTTCTTTTGAGACCATGTAGATCTGAGATACTGGTAAGTCTTCCACAAGTCGAAGTTTAGGCAAGTCAGGGTTGGAGATAAGGATTCAGGAGTCATCAGCTTATGGATGGTGTGGTTGAGATTTCCCTGGAAGGAAGTGGAGATTTCCAAAAGAGACTCAGAGGAGGAGTCAGGGAACTAGAAGAAAAATCAGTCAAGTGCTGTAAAATGCAGCTGAGAGGTTGAATAAGATAAGAATTGAAAGCAGAGAGGGAGAAGTGGAAGATGCAGGTGGAAGATGGGACAATGTGTAGATCTTGTTCCTGGGGATATAAGAGAAGATATATCCAGAGAAAAGATGACAGGACTGCTCTTAGATGGAGGAGGGCATCCTCTTCCTCTATATCTGGGGAAATAGGCAATGATGGTTTGGAGGCAAAACTCTGTTTGAAGGCTGGGAAAGATAGGAAGCCACATGACTCATCATCCACTCATCTGTGAAGTAAGGGGCACAATCTGCCCCTGGGAGAGAGAAGGTAGGAGAGTATTGAAGGCTAACAAGGGGCAGTACGAGGAGCGGAAGGGAAGGCTAACCATGGCCATGTAGAAAGGCTGTACACAGAATTGATGACCTGTTGGAGTTGAAGGCCACAACCTGAAAGTGGCATTAAACCATGCAGTTAGGGGATTTTCCTGCCATCACGAATAATCTTCAACAGATATTTATTGAGCACCCTTCTAGTTGCTGCAGATGCAGAAATGAACAACACAATGTCCCTACTTACAAGGAGCTTTCAATGCAAAATGAGACGGACAGTAAACAAATTAATCACTAAATATATAACATACATTATTAAATATCTTAGCCTAGAGTTGGAAGGGAAAAGGAAGGCAGCTTGACAGGGGAAGGGGCAGGCAAGGGAATGAAGTCCTTAGGTGAGATGATGATTGAAATGATGGCATCACAGGATGTAGGCTAGAAAGTACAAAAAAGGCAAAGGACAAGTAGAGTGGGCACAGGGTGAGGATTCTCAGTGAAGTTGAAGAGCAGGTGTAGAGGGACAAAGACATGAAAAAACTTCTAAGGATTATGGATGGTTGGAGCATAGGTTACTCAAGTTGAAGATTTTAAGGGTAGAACTGCTCTGGGTGATAACATCAGGAATTACCATGGAAAGGCATGTAAGGATGTGAAGTGGCGGTGAAGGTCCTGAGAGTTTAGAAAGGTAAGAAATGCTTAATCTAGAGCAGCAGAGACTTTTTTGTCCACATAATCCTAGATGTTAGCTGGGAAGATGGGGGGAGCGAGATATCAGTCTTTACTAAACAGCGATGAATGTCTAGGAAGTTAGTAGATGACAGAGATAAAATAGTTGAAGTTGGGATGGTCAATTGGTGGAAGCCTCTATCAACAGAGTGGAGAGTAATGATTTGGATACTGCAGAGAGTGATAATAGAAGGCTAGTTTTGCCTTCCATTGTTGTGAAGTGCTAGAAAGAGAGAGCTTCCGGGGAAGTGGTTGCAGTTAAATCAGAGAGCTGGAGGGAGCATTCTGTGAGTAGGCTTAGGACTAGTTACAGTCCCGTTTTCTTACCTAAGGGAATTCCAGAAATGCTCTTCTAATTCTGCTTCCTTTCACATCTCAAACCCTTTTCTTTCCTTCTTTAGAGAGATAAGTTTGCAGAAGACACTCTTCTGAATGGATGTAAATGTTTGCTGACAAGAGTAAGATTCTAGAATATAGAATTAGTTCCGACAGGTTAGGGTTTGGGGCTCATGTGTTGTCATATGAAATTGTATCACTCAAGTGGGTAAAAGCAACCAGCAAGAGGAGATGTTGGCCTCATAAGTAATATAAATGTCTAACCACTATGCTGTACACCTGAAACTAATACATTACAATTGACTGTCAATTGTAATAAAAAAATTAAAAAAAAAATTTTTTTTAACAAAGAGGAGATGTCAGAGGCCCACCTGTCTGGCATGTTATTGTGGCCCTCTTATTTGATAGAATGAGAATTACTAATGAATTCAGTTTTATCTTTTTACTAGCCTCGATAAAAACTCAAAAGCGAATCAATGACTTTTTTTCTTGAGACAAAATGTTTGTTAAACATTTCCTAGAGGCCAGATCTTCCTTAGAAATTTCAAACAAAGAAACCTCAAACAGAATTGTTACATTTCAGATATCAAAATGTATTTTTTAAAAACTCTTCAATCCAGAGGAATCTGTTAGTAGTAGTGAAGCTAAAAAGGGTAGAGGGTGGGCTCACAGCACAAAATAGATGACCGGGGAGTCAAATCGAAGTCAATTAGGAGGTAGCTAATAGCAAGCAGTGGGTCTTGATTGCTTAAGGCAGAAACAAGCAAGCCAACTGTAAAATGGTGGCTGTGGCCCAGGCCATATCTTTTATGTTGTTTCTTTTGTTAATGAAGGCTTTCCTGAGCTTCAAAGAAATTATTATTTAAAGAACTCCCAGATCATTAAAGACTTATGCTTTAAGATGTGCTTCAGGATCCAGTAGTTCCTTATAAACACTTCCAGTAAAGAAAGCTTTTGTTAAATCCACTGGCTTAATTCTCTGGTATAATTAGATTAGCTGAATAAAATTAGGATGTTTTTGATACTTCTGCCAGGCTCAAACCAAAATGAATTCATTGTCCCGAAGTACATGTATACAGCAATTAATGATATCACTAACTTAGAAGGCAAGAAGCAAAATATTAATAATTGTGTTTGTCCAGAGAAATAAGTTAATTATATCTGAGTGAATCAAATAATGGAAACAATATAAAAAGGTCATTAACAAAACAGAATTTCTCAAAGCACTGTATATAATATTCTGTAGCAAGGATATGACACTGTGTTGAGAAGAAATGGCACAAGCGAAACCTTGACAGTCCCTTTAAACTCATATCCATGCAAATCTGAATCTTTTAAAAGAGAATATAAGGTAGTAGCAATAAGTGCTTTGAAATTGTACAAGATATATTTCAACTACAGTAATACAATTAAAATAAAGAAGTGGGAAGACTCGAGAAGTTGAACTGGTTGAGTTCCATGCAGGGCCCCTGTTGCAGGATCAGCCCATCACAGGCCCCGAAACTCACAAAGGCCAAGGTCAGTGGCTCTGGCTCCACACCCAGTCAGTTTCATGCCTTATGAGCTGCTTTTGACCTCAGCTCTAGTAAGTGGGTTTCTGCCTTGTGTCTTGGGATCCCACTTCTGGCTCATTCCCCAGTGCTGGAAACCTAGCTTGTGCTTTTCTTCCATTGTCTGGGACTGAAATGCAACTTAGTAGTACTTAACTTCATCACGGTTGGCCAGACCCTGAAGAACTTTCTTGGATCACCACACGTTGCCTGCTGGGCCTCATCCTGTGTAGCTTCTTTCCCTTGTTCTTAGCGGGAAGCTTCCTCTGTTCTGATCCCTTGTAACCTATCTAAGTAAGATTCAGTCTCATTGCGCTGCCTCAGACTACTCCTACCTGAGCCCAGTTTATATAGATGACAAACATTTCGTATGGAAGAAAAGGTTTCTTTATATATGGAGAAAGGAAAGTTCACTAATTTTGTGAAAGCCAAGGTTCCTGCTTTTCCCTGAACCATCAGCCACCACACCTATTAATTTTTCAAACTTAGGAAAAAGCAATCAATTGTCTTGTTTTATTTAATACCAGAAAATCTAATTATGTGAGAAAGTTCAAAATTTCTCAGATATTTCCTATCTGACTTTAAGGGAAGAATAAAAGTTATTTTAAAATTCCAGTGTAGCAACAGGAAAAAGAAACCAGTATCAAAATATTTTAAGATTCTGCCTGGCCAGTGTGGCTCAGTGGTTGAGAGTCAACCCTTGAACTAGGACAGTGGTCAGCAAACTGCGGCTCGAGAGCCACATGCGGCTCTTTGGCCCCTTGATTGTGGCTCTTCCACAAAATACCACGGCCTGGGCGAGTCTATTTTGAAGAAGTGGCCTTAGAAGAAGTTTAAGTTTAAAAAATTTGGCTCTCAAAAGAAATTTCAATCGTTGTACTGTTGATATTTGGCTCTGTTGACTAATGAGTTTGCCAACCACTGAACTAGGAGGTCACGGTTCCATTCCCAGTCAGGGCACATGTCTGGGTTGTGGGCTCATTCCCAGTGTGTGTGTGTGGAGGCGGGGCCGGGGGGAGAGCGGGGGAGGGCTTGTAGGAGGCAGCCAGTCAGTGATTCTCTCTAATCATTGATGTTTCTATCTCTGTATCCCTCTCCCTTCCAATCTGAAATCAATAAAAATATATTTTAAAATGTTTTAAGATTCTGATATAGGACATGTGTGTTTTTTAAAGTTTTTAAGTTAAAGATGGTGATAATTTACTATAAGAAGATTTTGATTAACTGAGAATGAAGGAATCTTTTGGAATATCCGTTATAGAACTGTTAGTGTGCAAAGTGTTGGAATTAGAATCCTTGCTTTGGGTGGAGGATTATAGTTATCACTAGAGGCCCGGTGCACGAAATTCGTGCACGGAGGGGGGTTGTCCCTCAGCCCAGCCTGTACTCTCTCCAATCTGGGCCCCTCGAGGGATGTCCGACTGCCCGTTTAGGCCCGATCCCGGTGGGCAATCGGATCCCTAAATGGGCAGTCGGACATCCCTCTCACAATCCAGGACTGCTGGCTCCCAACTGCTTGCCTGCCTACCTTCCTGATTGCCCCTAACCACTTCTGCCTGCCAGCCTGATCACCCCCTAACCACTCTGCTGCCAGCCTGTTTGCCCCCAACTTCCCTCCTCTGCCGGCCTGGTCACCCCTAACTGCCCTCTCCTGCAGGGTTGATCACCTCCAACTGCCCTCTCTTGCAGGCCTGGTCCCTCTCAACTGCCCTCCCTTGCAGGCTGGGTGCCTCCCAACTGCCCTCTCCTGCTGGCCATCTTGTGGTGGCCATCTTGTGTCCACATGGGGGCAGGATCTTTGACCACATGGGGGCAGCTATATTGTGTGTTGCAGTGATGATCAATCTGCATATTACTCTTTTATTAGATAGGATAGAGGCGTGGTACAGGGGTGGGGGTCAGCTGGTTTGCCCTGAAGGGCATCCCGGATCAGGTGGGGGTTCCCTTGGGGTGTGGGGCAGCCTGAGCGAGGGGCCTGTGGTGGTTTGCAGGCCGGCCATGCCCCCTGGCAACCCAAGCGGAGGCCCTGGTATCTGGAATTTATTTTCCTTCTACAATTGAAACTTTGTAGCCTGGAGCGGAGCTAAGCCTGGGGCTCCCTCCGAGGCCGGCAGCCATTTCTGTTGGGGTTATAATTGAAACTTTGTTGCCTTAAGCGGGTGGGCCCGGCCAGGGTTTGCTTCCCCTGTTGCCGGCGGCAACCCTGGCCTGCTCTCTCAAGCTCCATTCTGCCGCCATTTCTTTGAATTTGTTTACCTTCTATAATTGAAACTTTGTAGCTTGAGTGGAGGCTTAGGCCTGGCAAGGGCAGTCGGAAAGCTTGGCTTCCTCTGTTACCTAGGAAACCTTGCTCTCTGTGGCTGTAGCCATCTTGGTTTGGGTTAATTTGCATACTCACTCTGATTGGGTGGTGGGCGTGGCTTGTGGGAGTGTCGGAGGTATGGTCAATTTGCATATTTGTCTATTATTAGATAGGATTGCTTTTATAGTCTATGGGTAAACTGGAAATACACTTTGATTTATTTCATACTAATAATTCATTGCATTGTTGATGGTCTAAGGCTCCTTCTCTCACCTAACTATATCATCATGCAAATGACGATATGATATATGAGCCTTACAGAAGTGGTTGGCATCAGCTTAACATGTGCAATCAGATCCCTCCACTTCACTAGGTGGGGTGACAAAGGCCAGACCCCTGCCTATTAGCTCCCACACATCTGCTTTCCCCAATCAAAGGCAGGCAGGGCTTCTCCTGGGGTGCTGAAGCCTTGAGAATGTAGATCTTCATCCTTTATCCATCCTGCATCCTTACTTCCAAGGACAGCCTCCTTCACCCTCACAGAGAGCCACTCTACACTCTAGTCCTCTTTCGTTGCCACCTTTGTCAAGGCCATCACCCACCTTCTCTGCCTAGAACACAGCTCGGGTGGTACCTAACTCAAATATTTAATGAATGAATGAATGAATGAATGAATGAATGAAATGCTCTCTGTCTTTTCCACCTTTGCCTAGCTAATTCCTCCTTCACTCCCAGCACACCCACTGCACACAGAACTCACCTCTCACTTGTGGTTAGTTGGCCAATGTCTAGGTTGCCCACTAGAATGTAAGTGTTGACTGTCTCTCTTATTCATCATTCTGTTCCAGCAAGGTGCATAGCACATAGCAAGCTGTCAATATTAATGAATGAATATTTTATTTATTTTTGGACTTATTCTCGGGTTCCTAATTCTGAGATCACAAAACCATTGCTATCAAAGCGAAGTGACTTGTCAGGGCACCTGGTACACAAATACCGCAGCAAAGGAGTGTTTTCAACCTGGCTTTGTCCCATTTATGTAAGTCAGATTCTCTGTTCTGTAGTTCTCTGTCAAAGCTCCTAAGGTTAGCCCTTTTCTGTCTGATCCATCTCCTTCACTAGCATAAAAGTCAATTGTTCTCTTCTTAGTTTAATTTACCTTGAGAATTCTACCCTCTTAAGCTAGAACTAGGTCAGCAAGGAAATGGTTTCTGTGTGTATTTTTCTTTCCCACTATTTTCCTGTTTCAGGGATTATTGTCAGCTGATCTCCTACTCAGGTAAACATTTCCAGCTCTCTAGGACTAAATTCTCCACTAGTCTGGCCTTCCTCTTCCTTCCATCTCCAGTTCTCTCGGAGCTTCTCCCTTCTCAGGGACTCATTTCTGCTCTCCTTTCATGAATCCCGTGCCCTCCTTCTCTTGGATGCCACTATTTATCTAAGTGTTGCCATTTTCAGCCACCATTGTCGAAGGCGCCTCCATCCCTGGTTGCTTCATTCATAGCACGCTCATTCTAATTCCCAGTCAACTCACACACACAAGCATATAGAAGGCCACTGAGGTGCTCCTTACCTCTAGGATCCATATAAAATAGGAACTTGACATGCCAGCTGAACACTGGGGACATCTGGGAATTGAAAATGTGACCTGAGTATAACAACCCTTCATATCTAGATGCAGTTACATTCGAGGAGGCCATGTGCATTATGAAAAAAACAAAACAGCCTTGTTTCAGAGGAAAACCTGCAAGCTCTATGAGGGCAGGGCTTATGTCTGCTTGTTCACCATGGTACATTCCGTTAGGAATAGTGTCGGACACAGAAGGGTATTCAAAAATACTGGTCACAATGTAATGAAAAGTTTCAGTCTTCTCCTGCTCCACAAGGAAAAAAATCCTTTTGGAGGAGGCAAATGATTTCGCATGATCCTTTGGGACTTCTATAATAGAAAGGCCTATTTATTCATTAAAAAACATAAACATGTGGAGCCAGACACTGCCTTGTGTCAACTAAGCGCTTCGTTTATTAATAAGTGCTACATT